>NW_024543071.1:13737500-14366875 GCF_018167655.1 Microtus oregoni | reverse complement strand
GCATGTTTGTATACACATCACATGCACACCGGTGCCTGCAGATGTCAGAGAGGGCATAGGATCCCCTGGAACTGGAGTTATGGATGGTTGTGAGCTACCATGTGCGTGCTCAGAATCAAACCTGGGGCCCCACTGCAAGAGCATCAAGTGCCCTGGGCTTTACGGATGGCTCAGTAGTTAAGAGCATGGCCTGCTCTTCAGAGCCGGTCCAGAACGTCAACCCACAACACCGTGAGAGTGGGTGCTCTTCAGAGCCCCCAGGTCCAATTTTTAGCACCTGTATCAGGTGTTCCAGCTCCAGCTCCAGGGACATCTGACCTTTAGCCTCTATGGGCTTGCACGCATGTACACACACATAATTTTAAAATAAAAAACAAAAATCAAGCTGAGTGTAGTAGCTCACATCTTTAATCTCAGCACTCAGGAGGCAGGGGCAGGGGGAGCTCTGAGTTTCTGGGTAGCCTGAGCTACAGAATGAGGCCCTGTCTCAAAAACTAAAGAAAAAAAGTGCTCCAAACCACTGAGACCTCTCTCCTATCCCAAGATTTCTCTTCATTTGTGTGTGTGTGTTGTGTTTCTATTCTTCACATGTGTGAAGATGCCTGCAGAAGCCAGAGGAGGGAGTTAGATCCCTGGAGCTGGAGTTCTGAGTCATCCCATGTGGGAGCTGAGGATTGAACTTCACTCCTCTGGAAGAGCAGCAAGTCCTCTTAGCCACTGAGGCCCAGAATTGTCCCAGGCAAGATTCTAGAAGCTTGAGGTGCCTGGTGATTAAGACAGAGTCCAGTTTGAGATCTCTGTGAGCTCAAAGCCAGCTCATTTTGTGTAGCAGTTACAGGGCCACATACTGAGATCCTGTCTCAGGACCTACCAAACCAAACATGCAGAAAAGTCTCCTAGTAAAACAAACCCAGTGAACTCAGATTGCGATTCTGTAGTTAGGGAGATGAAAAGCATGGCAGGACAGCTCTCTTTCAAGAGGCCCCCTGGGAAATCCCTTCTGTAGAGATGGCATCCACTTGGGCTCTAAAAGATAAGACTTGACTTAGTTAGTTGTTAGTTAGTTAGTCTTGGTCTATTGCTTTTGATGAAACTCCATCATGAAAATAAACTTGGGGAGGAAAGAGTTTATTTCCCTCACAGTTTGACATAACAACTTATCATTAGCAGCAGTGAGGGCAGGAGCTTGAGGGCAGGAGCTGATATAGAGGCCTTGGAGGGTACTCACTGGCTTCCTCCCTCTGACTATCTCAGTTTTCTTGCAGAACCCAGAATGGCTGCACCCACAATGTGTTAGGCCCTCCCCGATCAGTCACTGATTAAGAAAGTGCCCTAAGATGGGCAATGGTGATGTGCACCTTTAATCCCACTCAGAAGCCAGAGGCAAGCAAATCTCTGAGATCAAGACCAGCCTGGTCTCCATGGTGAGTTCCAGGACAGCCAGGGCTACACAAAGGAACCTTGTCTCAGAAAGAAAAAAAAGTGTTCTACAGGCCTGCAGCCTGATCTTTTGGAGACGTCTTCCTTCCTTCCTTCCTTCCTTCCTTTCTTCCCTCCCTCCCTCCCTTCCTCCCTCCCTCCCTTCTTTCTTTCTTCCTTTCTTTCGTTTTTTGAGACAGGATTATTTGTGTAGACCTGGCTGTCCTGGAACTTGCTGGCCTTGAACTCGGAGATCCTCCTGCTTCTGTCTCCCAAGTGCTGGGATTAAAGGCCTGCACCACTACCGTCCAGCTGGAGGCATTTTTTTTTAATTGAGGTTCTTTTCTCTCAGATGACTTCAGCTTGTATCAAGTTGACACAAAACTAGCCAATATATGGGTGCAGGCATGTAGGAGCCCAGGAGTGTTCTGTAGACAAGAGCAGCAGTGTTCATCGGTCCTGAGGCAGGAGGAAGTGTGAGGTGTTTAAGGTACTGAAGGAGGACCAAGGGTGCCCGGCATTGAGTGATGGAAACGGAGTCTGAGATGGCTCTAGGGACAGAACACAGGCCCCGAAGCTCCGTTACTAGTTTCTTACTGAAGCCCCTGGCCTTGCCTCAGCCACCGTGGACACCACTCCCAGTACCTATGCATTCATCCATCTGACATTTCTCTTCCACTAGGCAGATGGCTCTCTCCTACTTCACAGCCACTACCACTGCGGTGGCCACTGCAGTGGGCATGAATATGTGGACAAAGGTATGTATGGCTGGGGCTTGTGAGCACAGTGGCCACCAGGGGGCAGCAAAGGCCTAGCGATGTCTGGACAAGTCAGCAGAGTGTTTACTTGCCTCGCTTCCTGTGTAATCCAAAGCCTTTTCTACCCTCACCTTTGCATGATCTTGAGTAACTTCCAACCTGCCTCCAACAGAGAGCTCCACCCTTGGTGGCCCGATGGGTGCCCTTTGCCGCTGTGGCTGCAGCTAACTGTGTCAATATCCCAATGATGCGACAGCAGTGAGTACAGGGAGCCTTGTTCTTCTCTGTCACGGGGTTAGCAGGGAAGGGGAGGAAGCAAGGCAGTGAACCATTAGCTTCCTGGGACTGAGGTAGGACAGAGAAGACCCAGCCTCTGAAGGGTCTCAAGGGCGGCCATTCCTCTGTAGTGGCCCAAAGAATGATGGGTGATTTAAATGTAGTGTTGTCGCATGTGACGTGAGGTGGATTGGGTGTGGACATGTGGACCATATGGTTTTTGTTGGTAGTGCTGGGGATTGAACCCAATGCCTCATCCATGCTAGGCAAGCGCTCTGTCCCTAAAGCTACCTCCCTAACTTAGATCCCGTCAAAGCTGTGAACTCTGCCTACTTCCCAAGCCCTCAGACTGGCTTAGTGGAGGGGAAGTGGCAATAGACCAATACCCAGGTGCTCAGAGAAGCCAGGGGAGGAGGTAGGCGTGCCCAGGAGCCCCGCTATGCTCTCCTCAAAAGGGAATGCAGAAACCGATTCTATCTTATAGTTTCCTTTGTCTTCTTTCAGAGGGCTGCAGTTTGTTTGTTTGCAAGAGGGATTCACTTTGTATCCTTGGCTGCCTTGGGAGCTTACTATTTAGCTCAAGCTTGCCTTGAATTACAGAGATTCATCTGCCTCTGCCTCCACAGTTCTGGGATTAAAGGCCTTTGCTACATGCCTGGTTAAAGATTTTAATTATGTGTATGTATGTGTGGTGAGTGCAGTCCACACAGACTGGACTCAATGTATCAAACTCCCCTGGGTCATAGGCAGTTATGAGCTGCCTGGTGTAGGTGCTGGGAACCGAACTTGGGTCCTCTGTGAAAACAATAGGTCCTCTTATCCTCTGGACTGTCTCCCCAGTGCTATTTCTGTTTTTTGAGACAGGGTCTCACAGTGCACTCCTGGTCTGCCTGGAATGCACTGTAGGCCAGGCTGACCTTGAGCTTGCCTTGATTGCCTGCCTCTGCCTCTGCTGGGGTCACAGTCCTGTGCTACAAGGATGGCTTCTTCTTCTTTCTTTCTTCTTTGCTGTGCTGGGTGTTGAGCCAGAGGCTTGAGCACACTAGCCACAGTGGCTGTGGAGCTGCTTCCCTGGCCCAGTTTCTGTTCCTTTGCTTTTTCTTTTTGTATTTTTCTAGAACATAAGTGACATGAGGACTGTTTCTCTTTGACGCCATTACCATCACATCTGTATCTATGGCCACGTTTTGTTGGCAGATGGAGGTTTACCACAGCAGCCTCGGAGAAAGAGCTTCTAGAATCTTGCAGCACATCCTCATCCTTCCACTCTGCTTGCCTTTCTCCGCCTTGCTCTCTCAGCAGATGCGTGAGTGTGGCTCCCATCCTGGTCTCCAGCCAGGGAGTCGAGCTTGTCTGAGAACAGAATAGGTACTATTTGGGCAGTGGATACTAAATCAGGTACTGGACTCAGAACCTGGTCAGGAGCTCCTGCAATTCTCATTAGGTTCCATGAAGTGGGGCCAGGATTGTCCTCATTCTCCACATGAGGAACACAGAGGCTTTGAAGGGTAAAAGACCGTCCTCAAGGTCACATATGTGACCTGTAGCTTCAGGACCTGGCAGTGGACCTGGGGCTGGCTTTCTTGGCTGCTCCTGAGGGTCGCTTGTCAGGTACCACTCACGGGACTGAAGAAGGGAGGGGCTTCCTAGAGCATTGGTCCCTTGGTGACCTGATGTGTCAGATGCCAGGCAGATTCCCAACACCTATTTCCTAAAGCCCAGAAACTTCTGTTTGTCTAGGGAACTCATCCAGGGCATCTGTGTGAAGGACAGGGACCAAAATGAGCTTGGGCATTCTCAGGTGAGCAGAGGAGAGACTTCTCCTTCAAACCCTGTCCCCTCCTAGGTGATTGCACATGTGACCTGGGTGCCATTATGGGTTTGAGAAGACTTTTCCCATCTTCATTTTCTCTTAAATCCCCCCTCATTTCTTTGTTCAGAATAGGCTTCCAGCATCATTTAGGTGGGAGGGTTGGGTAAGGACACGACTCCTGGTGGGACCATCCCATCTTTACCTGCTCAGACTTGGTCAGGAACCTGACTTCCCTCATAGCCCACATCCACCGACTGAGTGCTTCCTGACATCTCTTCTCTGTCCTCAGAGAGCTGCGGCTGTGGGCATCACCCAAGTGGTTATTTCTCGGATTACTATGGCTGCCCCTGGCATGAGTAAGATGGGAAACACCTCCTATCTTGGGGGCACCCTTGAATATCTGGCAGAGGCCTCGGTTAGCTCAGCTTTCAAGTGGGAGGTGGGATGCCTTCTCAAGCTTTCTTTGAAAGCTAAAAGCCCAGGGAAACACAGGTGTTCTTAGAATATCAGTTCTTCCGATTTGGGGGAGCAGGTTAACTCCATTTAGCTGATATTCACTAAGCAACAGTGGGGGGGGGGTCCCTGGTAGATGCAGTCTACCATTTTTCTATTTGAGAAGGATGCTTTGGGTCCAGTACTGAAGTGTGTCTGCCTTCTGGTACTGTGAACACATTTTCGGGCAGCATCTTTCTCTGGGACTTGGGGGAGAGTCTGGGTAGCAGTGCCTACACAGGCTCTGTTTTCTCCCAGTGGCGCTGAGGTCTGTGGTCTGACGCAGCAGTGGGGCTTGGGGAGAGCCTACCATTCCTCCTCTTAGCTGCTCCGTCTCTTCCAGTCTTACTACCTGTCGTGATGGAGCGGCTGGAGCCCCTGCGGCTGATGAAGGTAGGCGGGCTCTCCCTGCCTAGAGCCCCAGCAACTGGCCCTCCCCTCCTTCCCACCACCCACCCACCCATCTTACTCTAGTAGAGCTGGTCCCCGTCTCTGCCAACCCCCGTTTCAGATATGAGACAGGCCTCCTGACCCTGTCTGCAGAGAGCCGGGAGAAGCCCTTCTCCTCATAAGGACAGCAAGTCCTTGACTTCATGCTGGCTGGTGGGGGCCTAGGTGCCGGGTCTGCTGCAGGTGTCTGAGTCCCATGGGGTGTTTCTCTCTGTTTTTCTCTTGTTTTGTGCAGAAAGTCAGAGTGCTGCACGCCCCGCTGCAGGTCTTGCTGTGTGGCTGCTTGTGAGTATGTGGTGTGGGTGGTCTGGGGTCTTTGCTGGCTGGAGCCCCTGGGATCTGTCTTCTGACCCTCCTTCAGAAGTGGCTCATGTCATGTCTAGCGCCCAGACGGCCAAGCTCGACTTCTTCTCAGGCTTCCCTCTCCCTTAGGTCTAGAGCAGTTTTCCAGAAGACGCAGGAATGAGGAGGCAGAGGTTGGTTGGGCTGTTGCACATCCCAGCCTCACGTACAGGAGAAATGGCACTTCACGCCAGTGCCCTTAGGGACTTGGCCATTGACTGATACCATTACTTGTGCCCTCCTGGTGACAGTCCCTTTCCCTGTGTGGCACAGGTGACTGTGACCTTGGAGTCTCCAGTTTACCATTCTTGGGTACAGCGCTGTTTTCTTACCTGTTGGAATACGGGTGTGAAGTAGATATTGGCATGAGGGAGGGACACTGACTTTTATCACCAAGTCCAGTGAGTTTTCTGGACTACAGCTCAGTGGTAGAGTGCTTGCCTAGTGTGTACAAGACCCTGACCAGGGCAAGGGCACACAGGTATGTTACCCCAGTAGAGGTAGGAGCAGGAGATCCGTTCAAGATCAGCCTCAGCCAGCTCCTGCCCCTAGGCTCCATGACCCTGTGTTAAAACAAAACAGGGCCTAGAGAAAGGCTAGAGTTCGCTCAGGCAGGTCAGCTGTGTGGGCTCAGGGTGTGGCCAGGCCTCAGGGTCCCTAACACTCTTCTCCTTTCTTACAGCCTCCTCTTCATGGTGCCAGTGGCATGTGGGCTCTTCCCTCAGGAATGGTATCAGCCATTTGTTGCCTGCTTTGTTTTATCAAATGCTCTGCTCCTCACTGACCTGCTGAGAGAGAGGGACCATGGGACAATAGATGTTTCTAAGGACAGGTGCCCGTCCACCTCAACTCTGGCCTTTTTACGCTGGGTGAATGGCGCACCAGCCAGGTCTCTGAGGAGTTGGGGGAGAAGCCAGGAGTAAGAGTTGCTCCCACCCAGCGCCTTGGAGAGATGGTGGGGGGCGGGCACCAGGAGACTTACCCTGCTTAGTGAGTGGAGGAAGGCCACTTCAGGCTGGCTCTGGTCTCTGAGGTTGAACAAGGCGGTTCTTCTGCTCCTGGCTCGTGTTCCCTCGGCACACAGACTTGTATTTCTCAGGTTCCTCTGTGTTTCCCGGAAGGGAGGGTGGGAGTAGAGATGACGGAAAGGGGCACCAGCCTGGGGTCAGCTGGAGGCTGGTTCCAGGAAACAGGTGTAGCTACCACATGACCTGAGATAGTAGCTGTCCTGCCCTCTGTATGGGTTCTCTGGCCATCTGCCAGTCACCTCCGGAGTCCTGATCACTGTGATTACAAGCTTGTGGGAAAGACAGACTGAGAGCTTTAGTCCAGGTTGATTTAGAGGTGAAATGTAACATTTATTCTGACTCACAAAGGCCAGTAACAATTTTGGCTGGAAAAATCAGGAATTAGATGAGCGCATAGTTTGAGTTCGTAATCCCACACTGTGGGTAGGGCATGGGGCTAAAGCAGGAGGATCAAGAGTTCAAGGCCAGCCTGAGATATATAGACCCTACCAAGCAAAAGCAATTTAATTTTTTCTTTATAACAATCCCTGTCTCAAAACCTTAAGAAAGATCTGGGGAGATGGCTCAGCCGGTAAAGTGCTTGCCATGCAAGCCCTCAGAGCTGAGTCAGATTCCCCAGACCCATGTTAAAAAGGCTGGGTGAAAACAAACAAACAAACAAAAGCCCACAAACCTGGGTGTAGCAGTATGTGCCTGTAACCCCAGTGTGTGTGTGCCGGTAACCCCAGTGCGTGTGCCTGTAACCCCAGTGTGTGTGCCTGTAACCCCAGTGCGTGTGCCTGTAACCCCGGTGCGTGTGCCTGTAACCCCAGTGTGTGTGCCGGTAACCCCAGTGCGTGTGCCTGTAACCCCAGTGTGTGTGCCGGTAACCCCAGTGTGTGTGCCTGTAACCCCAGTGTGTGTGTGCCGGTAACCCCAGTGTGTGTGCCTGTAACCCCGGTGTGTGTGTGCCTGTAACCCCAGTGTGTGTGCCGGTAACCCTAGTGTTAGGGAGGCATAGACAGGCAGATTCCTGAAGCTCGTTGACAGCCAGCCTAGCTGAAAATTGGTGTTTCAGGTTCAGTAAGAGATCCTGTCTCCAAACAATAAAACTGAGGACAGTTCATCTCTGGCCTCTGTACACATGTGCGCACACATACACACGCATATACATACTTGCATACACACAAAAGGGTGGCACAGTCTGACATACCAGAAGGGCTCTGCACTAGGGTCACTCTGTTGCTGTGACAGACACCATGACTAAGAACAGCTCTGAGGAAGGAGGATTTGTCTCCTTATTTCTCATTCACGTGTGTTTCAGTATCCGCTGGTGTTAGCAGGGCCCAGAATGATGTGCACCCTAAGTAGTCCTGGCCTCGTCCTGTAGAACAGTGTGAAATCTCTTTCAGGGAGACAGGTTCCCGAGAGGAGCCTTGTACATCTGTGTCAAGGTGGGCAGGGAACTGGGGCAAGAGCTCAAACAGCTTGAAGCAGAAACCACAGGGCACGGTGGTTGCCGGCGTGTTCACATGGTGGTTGCCGGTGTGTTCACACGGTGGTTGCTGGCCTGTTCACGCTTAGCTTTTTCATAGAGCCCAGGGAATGGCGCCACCCACAGTGGCCCAGGTGTTCCCATATCAGTCAGCAATCTAGACAGTTCCTCACAGACATGCCCACACATCAGCTTGATAAAGACAGTCACTCAGCTGAGACCCTCTTTTCAGTGACTTTAGGCTGTGCCGAGCTAATAGTTAACGCTCTCTAGGATGGGCTTCCTAGAGGTGACATGTAGGGCAGGCTTTTTTCTCAGGGTGAATTGCTGATTGTCTTGGATAATAGCATCCTCATAACCTCGTTTTGGTTTTCTTTTCAGCGAATTACCAGTTTCCTATCTAGAACCAGAGCTGCAGGACACCATCAAGGCCAAGCATGGAGAGCAAGTCCTCTTTGCCTACTTTAATAAGGGTCTCTAAGTGCTCTGTGCCTGCAGGGACCAATCCATACCCTGTATGGACTAGCCTTTGCTGGCAGCTCTGCACACCTGTGTCCACATTCCTCCTCGAAAGCCAGGCTGGACTGGGAGATAGAGTAGGTGGGTGGGGAGATGACTCCTGTTTCCATATAGACACCCATTTTTGGGGGGACTCCCAAGGATAAAAATTCAAAAGGGGAATCAAGGTGGCTGGGGATGTAGCTCAGTTGGTAGTATTTGCCTAGATTCCACAAAGCCCTCGATTTAATCCTTAGTGCCATGTGTTTCAGGCATGGTCGTACATGCTTGCAATCTTTGTACTTGGGAGGTGGAGACAGGAGCTTTAGAAGTTCAAATTCAACCTTAGGTATATGGAGAGTTTGAGGCTAGCCTGAGTTAGAGATAATGTCTCAAAAAAAAAAAATAGGGGAGGGAACAAGGACAAAAGTATTCCGTCTGCTTTGTCCTTGGTCCCTGTCCTTTGGGACCAGAAGCTAAGGCCATCTCAGCAGAAGCTGCTGGTGTCTGGGAGACACAGTTTGGCGTACTTAGGAGACCTGTGGCTCTTGTCCAGTCAGGACCGCAGATGTATTGAGTCCCTCTCCTCCTTCCTCCTACTTCTTCCTTCTCAAGCAAGGGAAATGTTTACCTGTGTGATTCTTGAAAAGGCTTCTTATTATTTTATTTTTATGTGTATGGATGCTTTGCCTTCATGTGTGTCTCTGCTCCAGTGTCCATAGAGGTCCGAAGAGGGTGTCAGATCCTCTGGGACTGGAATTACCACTGTGAGCCATCACATGGGTGCTAGAAATCAAACCCAGATCCTCTGGAAGAGCATCTCCACAGCTCCTACTCAGGAACAGCAGAGGGTCAGTCTGTCCCCTGGGGATTTCTCTCTACCCTGCCCCATCAAGTCCTGACTGGGATACCTCCATGGGAGCGCTGCTAGACTTGAGTTTGTCAGGTGCTGAGAGCTAACTACAACAGGACAGAAAACTGGACAAATAGTTCCTGTCCTCAGCCCGATAGGTCAAAAACCAGGGACTGGTGTGTACTGATAGGAAAGGGAGCTGTGCTTGGACACAGGAGCACAATTCAACCAGGACCAAAAAGCCTTTAGACTGTACAGCCAAACAGTACAGTACACATAACACCCAAGTTATGTGGACATCAAGTTCTAGCCCTCTGATGATGACTTTATTCTGTCTAAAATCATGCCTAGATCTATTTCTGGGACCCTTATTCTGGGAGACGTCTCTTCTCTCATTGCCTTGCCTGTTTTACAAGTCCCCTCGCTGAGAGACGGCACCTGCCCCTCCACACATTTTGATGGATGATTTCCTGGTGGCCTCCCTTCCTGAACCCTTTAGGTTAAATCAAAGAAAGACTGCTGAGTACTGACAGGACAGGGGAGCTGTACTCGGACACCTCTGAGAGGAAATCAACCAGGACCAAAAGCCTAAAGAGAACACACAGCAAAGGGCCGCTTAAGTTCCTATCTTGTTCCTTGAGCCCCCTGGGGACTGTAGCTTCCTTGGGGTCAGTGTGTACACGGGGTGAGTTTTGTCTGGTGAGATTTGATGATTCTGTTTAAACGCTTTCATCATGAATTGAATAAATGATTTGAAAGAATGTGAAGCATTGTTCTGCAAACCAAACTACTACCTCCTGATGGGAAGCAGGATCTATGGTCTGACTTTGGCTGGGCACATCAGAGGATCTTGCAACTGTAAGGGACCCTGTCTGATGGCTGGAGACTATGGTCCATCTCCCTAATAAGGGAGAAGAATCCATCTGTCCACCCCACTGGTCTCCCAGAATGGGATTTTTGCTGCCTTAGAGGATTGGTGAGCCATGATACAGCCAGTCACCTGTGCTCGCTCTCGCTATTTCTTTTTCTCCGAATTTGGGAACTGAAAATGGTTTTACATCTCTTAAAAGGTTATAAAAAGAAAAACTAGAATATGCGAAAGGGACTTAGTATATGTGTCATATAAAGTTTTAACGTAAGTCTCCGTATCCTGCAGCTGTGGCTGTTAGGAACATATAGTAGACCCGGCTGGGCAAACCTTTAATTCCAGCACTTGGAAAGCAGAGGCAGGTGGATCTTCGTGAGTCTGAGCCTATCCTGCTCTACATAGCACATTCCAGGCCAGCCAATGCAACAGAGAGGCCCTGCCTCAAAAGAGAAAAAAAAGTATACGAGGGTCACCTGAAGATGCTGAGCAAACACAAGCGCAAAGGCTCGCCCCAGCTTACAGTCCTGCAGGTGGAGCCTGGGAGCGTGCAGGTGTGCTCATTTCCTGGTAATGCTGGTTGCTCCAGAAGATAGTGCATCCTTGATGTGAAGATTGCCGCTGCAATTTAGTTTCACACCCATTTTCAAATGTAAAATGGAGCACACATACCATGAAACTGGGATGGAGCCCAGGCTATCCTGGACTCTTACTTGTCAGCTCGGACTTGTGAATGCTGAGATTACAGCTGTGCACCTCCACACCTGGCCAAATTCATCCTTTTAAATTATATGGTTTAAAGCTGGGAAGTGGTGGCACACATCTTTAATCCCAGCACTCGGGGAGGCAGAGGCAGGCAGGTCTCTGGGTTTGAGGCCAGCCTGGTCTACACAGAGAAATCCTGTCTTGAAAAACAAAAACAAAAAAATTGTATGATTTAGTAATTTCCAGTTACCAAGTTGCAGCGTGGTTGCCACTAATTCCGAATACTTTTATTATCCCTCCTCCCGCCCCCAAACCCCAAGTTCATTAGCAGTTCCTCAGGCTCTCAGCCCCGTCCCCTTCCAATCAGATCACACTATGGGCCTTCTGTTTTGGGCTTCTCTGCTTAGCATGTTTACAGGGTTCCTTCCATTTATAAGGGGAAGTTTGATGTTGGCTGTTACATGAGCAGGAAAGTCTTTTCCAGCCAGTTTTTTTCTTTTTTTTAAAGATATATTATGTGTAATGTTCTGTCTGCCCCCAGGCCAGAAGAGGGCACCAGATCTCATTATAGATGGTGTTAGCCATCATATAGTTGCTGGGAATTGAACTCAGGACCTCTGGAACAGCAGCCAGTGCTCTTAACCTCTGAGCCATCTCTCCAGTCCCCCCAGCAGCTTTTTCAAAATGGGAGACTTGGCTGCAGCTTTTCTATTCCACAAAGTGGAAAAGCAACATCAGAACTTGAGAAAATGTTCTCACTGTATTCTCTGTAAAGATCAGCTTTCCTTAGCTTTCCACATCTTCAAGTCTCCTGGCATGCCTGTTTCCATAGAGTTTGCTTCTGAGACAGGGAAACGAAGCCCTGGCTGTCCTAGCACTCACTTTGTAGACCAGGCTGGCCTTGAACTCACAGCTTCTGCTGGAATTAAAGGTGTGTGCCAGCTAAAGTCTAGTCTTTGTTTTTCCTTCCCTCTTTCCCTCCCTATATCTCTTCCCTTTCTTTTTTCCTTGTGGCTCACCCCGTGGACTGAACTCAAGGCCTTGCAAGCCATTTACCACAGAGCCGGACATCCCCCACCCAGCTGGGTGAGTATTGTCAAGGGTGAAGCTGCTATGTAGTCATGTTTGGGTTTGTGTGGACCAGTAATGTGGATGGGATTTGAGGAGGTGGAGAACTAGCTACTCTGCAGGGCATAGAGAGCCATTTTCATTCAGCTGGAAGATAGCAAGGCTGAAGCGATGAGTGGTGGGTATCAGAGCTGTTTCCGAGTCATTAGAGGTTTGTCCTTAAAACAGGGATGGCAAAGCACTGTCTCTAATAGAATTACTGTCGAATAGGGAATTCGAATGGATCTGAGCTGCTCCTTGGTTAGTGGGATTGGAAAAGGCATCCTGATAATAGGGCTGCCTGTACTTTAATACAAAGGGCCCCAGAAAATTCCAGGCTGCAATTGTTTTACCCTTTAGAATCATTATACCTTACCACCTCTTTTTTTTCCCTTTTCCTTATCCCACCCCTTAACTGTGGGAACCTAACACTTCCGCCACACTCAAAATGGCTACACAGGCAAGCCTCTTCGATGCATCTGGGTGGTCTCGTCCCCAGCTCTAGGTACTTCCGCCACTCTGCGGGGCGGGGGCGCACTGCTCTTTAATGCAGCTCGCAGCATTCAAGATGGCCCGGCTTCCTCCCACTTTTCATTGGCTAAATCACCCAGCACGAGGCGGGCTGGGACTAGAACTAGACGCACAGCTCTCTGGACCAATGGCCGAAAGGTACGAGCCAATGAGGCGCGGGAGCTGGAGACCGTCCTCCGCATCTGGGAGGGCATTTGGCCTGGGGCGGGGTGGAGCCGAGCCGGAAGCGGGAGGGGAGAGCGAAACAGGAAAAGAAGGGAAGGAGGAAGCAGAGGGAAGAAGAGAGGGAGGAGGAGGGGTGGCGGCGCCGTGGCGGAGGAGCAGGAGCAGGAGGGGGATGGAGAGAAGGCTCCTGGGTGGCATGGCGCTCCTGCTCCTCCAGGCGCTGCCCAGCCCCCTGTCAGTCAGGGCTGAGCCCCCGCAGGTAAGGGGAGGGCGTCTGAGCCAGCCCGGGGGTCCGGGGTGGTCGAGGCCTGGCAGGAGGGGGTCTCAAGGAGGATTGTTTGCAGAGTTGAGTGTTGTCGAGAGGAACGCCCATGCCTTGCGTGGACAGGACGAAGGGGGCTTTGGTGTTTAGCTGAGGGACACCTGTGACGATTTGGATGTCAGAAAGATGGCAGAGGCAATGGTGCCAGGCGACTTGAGGGTCTTTTGAGAGGGCAGCTTTGGTAGGTTCGCTGGAGGAACTATGCTGGATATCGGTGCACACTGGCGCATATGGGGCTCATTTCTAGCTCCGCAGTGGAGTCAGGAGCCAGAGACTGTGTGCACACCAGTGTGTGTAGGGATCCCAGGTTACAGAGCTGGCCCCAGAGGGAGAAGGGCCCAGCAGGATATTTATTTCAGGCCGGACAAAGGAAAGTTCTGAGCATCTTGGCTCTATTTTTAGTGCTGTAAGGCATGGCACGTTGGTGGCCTGCTGTTGGAGACAGGGTTCTTGGAAGGTAGGAGGGTGCAGTGGAGTGGAACCCCTCAGGAGGAGGGGCACATCTGAGCTGTGAGAGCCACGCCGTTAGGCTGACTGCCCTGGTTAGAACAGGTCACTGGTGCTGATCCGAGCCAGCTCAAGGCCTTTGAGCAGAGGGTGGTTCTAATGCCAGTATCTGCAGCAAATGGAGCACCCTAGCTTTTCTTGCTGGGTGGCTTGCTCTTTGTCCAGGCAGGGAAGCTTGCTTGCGCTGATTCTAGCTCAGGCTGCGTTTCGAAACCCTAATTGAAGCCTCAGTCTTGGTGCCAGATTGGGTGGGGTGCAGTAGGGGAACCAACCCCTCCTCTGTTAAATTTGGCAAAGGTTCTGTCGTTTTATTCTCTTCCCTTTCTTCCCTTCATTGTCTTTTTTATTTTATTTTTTTCCAGAAAAGCATTCACATGCACTGACAGCGGGGACAGCCTGTACAGCTTAACACTTAGCTTCATGTTTTGATGAAGAGCAGAAATTGCTAGCAAAATACTTTACCTCTCCCTTAGAGCTTAAGGACGGCCTCTCTCGTACGGATCTTGTTTTGCTCCTGAGTGTCCTCTCCCTAAAACAAAAAACAAAACCCACAGATGATTGTGTTTTGTTTTGTTTAAGATGGGACCTTGCTATGTAGGTCAGGCTGGCCCTGAACTCGAGGTCCTTTTCCGTCAGCCACCCAAGTTCTGGAGTTTGATAGGTTTTTGAGAGAGTTGAAATTCACACAACAAAATGAAGAGTTTAAAAGCCAAGCGGCCTGCAGCATTTAGTACGTTCCCAGTGTTGTGCAGCCCAGAGGAGAGCCTGTCCCGCTCACCAGTCACTCCCCATCTCCACCCCAACCCCCGGCCCCAGCTCTCGACCACCTGTGGTCTGCACCTGTGGTCTGCATCGCCTCTGTGCATTTACCTGTTCAGGATATTCTGTGTAGTGAAATGCTCCAGAATGTGGAGTCCTTGGTATTTGATCTCTCTCACATACTGGGGTTCATCTACATCGTGACAAAATAATACACCCCTTTATGTGTGTTCTACAATTTATTTGCCAGCTTATCTGTTGCGGTGTCTTAGTGGGGGGGAGTATGTTTATCTGGGAAATAATATGTGAAAGAAATAGAGCTCATTATATGACCTTGAATGTGTTCCTTTCTAGGGATGGAACCCTTCAGTTTTTAGCCTTTGTTGAGGTTCTTTGTTTTCTTAATCAAAACTATAATCTGGCAGGACTGGTGAAGTCAAGAATAGGTATTGACAGAACAGAATCTGGAATGAACCTGCTTCCCATTTCTGTGGCTGTCTCTGAGGACTCTTCCCTATAGCCATTCAATCACCTTTAGGGATGTGGAGACTTTGGAGATGGCCCTGTTGCTAGGAGGAACTGGTCCACTTCTTCCAGGAAAAGAACTGGAAAGCGGTGCCTCCCGCCACATCCCGGAGCCTGGGGTGGCGAGATGCAGAGGAGGGTCTTCAGTGTGAGGCTCTGATGCAGCTCGTCACTCACAGGCTGCTTTCTTAGGTTTCTGCTGCTTCGAATACTTCCTTGGGGGACAGGGTGGCTTTTGTACTTTGTTCCGTTTGGTTGGGTGCTAGCACTAACCATAGCTGTTGTGTGGTTACATACAGTTCCTGTAGTGAAGGAAAGGTTTTGCTATGAGCTGCCCACTCCTTCCTATGCTTTCCACACGTCACCCTGACAGGGCACACTCCCACCTCACCCCTTCACCCCCGTGGCCTGCTGTCCAATCAATCATACCAGATATCTATGGTGAAATTGGTGTTTTGGTTTTTAACCTTTGGAATGGAAGTTACAATATAATTATTAACTCTGAATCCATCACAGCTTAGTCAATTTAGGGATTTTGTTTGGGGTTTTGGTTTGTTGCAGAGAACATCTGTCAGGGGAATCTGTCAGGCCTTTATTTCTAGGTCACTCAGGTGGCACCTTGAACTCTGTGGAATGTGGTACCTCACTATCTCCCTCTCTGAAACGAATCCCTGTCAAATGCCATCTTTTTCTATTTATTTATTTATTTATTTTTAGTAGGGTTTAACAGTCTAACACCATACCCACTGGGCCACCTGGTAGGGGTCTGTTTTGTCCATGGCAAGGGTGGGTGGGTGTAGATAGAGACAGGGTCTTATTAGCTGTCGCACTGGTTGGAACTCAGTGTGTTGACCAGGCTGATCATCAACTTCCTGCGATCCTCCTGCCTCCGCCTGCAAGGGCTGGGGTTACAGGTGTGTACCACAGTTACACACACATTGAATATCTGAACTATATGTATTAATAGGTGTCTTTTCCCATTGCCGGCTCTTCATAACGGTCTTCTCTTGCCATGCACACCAGGAAAGTTCACCGCCTAGGGACTTCTACAGTTCGGAACTTCTGGCTAACTCTCTCATGGGGTGTCGTGACTCATAGATGAGATTCCTTGAATCTGAAAAGAATAAAAAAGCTGCAGTTGCAAACAGGAAGGCCTTGGCGTTGTTTCCTCCAGTTAATTTATTCTTGAGATAATGTGGGGTTGCTTTCCTTCCGATGTTTAGATCAAACCAGGTCACTGGACAACGTTGTATAAAATGAAGTTTTAGTAGCAATGTCTATAGCCATAAGGTGGTCAAGCCCGTGGTGTGGGTGCAACCTATAGGTGCCATTCTTACAATTCCTCTGCCAACTTAAAAACTTTGAGTTCAGATGGGTCCCGTTCCTGCTTTTTCTCACTGCGTCCCTCAATTTCACGTCAGCTTCACTTCCCTCTCATGTCTTAGGTTGAGTTTAGATCCACTGTTCCATCCCCAGGATGCAGTTCTAGGGATGCTCATGCTTCAGCCCCTGAGTACTAGGATGTAGGAAGCACCACACGCCTGCTCCATCCCCACACCCTCTCTCTTGTTACCTGGAGGCAAGGTTCCCGGAGCCCAAGCCAGCCTTGAACCTGGTCTTTTCAGGGCAGTCAGCTGTCACTACTTGTAGAACACCAGGACTATGTGACCTACAGGATCTAGCCCCCTTTCCCTTGTTTCTGTAGACTGTTAGGTTATTCCAAAGTGAGCATTTTATCGAAAAACATTTCCTACATTCTGTAAACTTTCCTGTTGTAATTCCATTTAGTGGACATTTTGGAACTCCAGCAGGTTCTGGAAGCCGTCAGATGTGGAACAGAATCTCTTACCTCAAGGATCGGGTAATCGGGAGTGGGGAGGAGGATAACACATACACAGATTATAATCCAGAAGGGTTGTTCTCCAGTGGAGATGCAAACGAGGACAAGGGGGCGAGCAGTGGGCTCTGCTGGGGCTGAACAGCCAGGGAAGGTTTCCTAGAGACATCTGCGTTTGGACTGCTGTGGGTTCGCGGTGCAGGAGGAGACGGGATCAGAAATGGGCAGAGTGTGAGAGTAGGGAAATAGCGGGGACATCCGGCTCACGTGGAAGCTTCAAGTGCAGGTGTTCAGTCAGGTGCAGCAGAGAGGACGACCCTGGCAGGTGTTCAGTCAGGTGCAGCAGAGAGGACGACCCTGGCAGTTGTGGTGAAGGGCTGAGGAGCTCTTGTCTAAGGCTGTGCTCCCTCCGTGATGTTGGAAGTGACCTCTGTTGGGTCTGTGCAGTTCAGTAGCTGCCCAGTGCCTCTCAGTGCTTGTAGTTTGGCTAAGGTACCTGAGAAACTGGTTTGTAACCAGTTTTTATATCTTTTTTTATATCTTTCTGTTGTTGTTTTGTTTCATTTTTCTGAGATGGTTTCTCTTTGTAGCCCTGGCTATCCTGGAACTTGTTTTGTAGACCAGGCTGGCCCTGAACTCACAGAGATCTGCCTGCCTCTGCCTCCTGAGGGCTGGAGTTACAGGTGTGTGCCACCACCGCCTGGTTTATTATTATTATGATATTTTCACACCTTTAAAAACTTACATAGAATTCAAAGCCAGCCTGGTTTGCATAGTGAGTTCCAGGCCAGCCACAACAAGACCCTGTCTCAACAACAACAACAAAACTTGCATAATAAATTGCCTATTTCCATGTGGTCGTAGAATCCTGTCACCATTACTTCTGCTCTAACATTTTAGATTATCTTATCGCCCTCACCCTCAGAAGGAAGCCCCTAACAATTAGCAGTCACTCCCCGTCCCGCCTCCCTTTCTACCAGCCCTCAGCGGCTGCTCATCTTCCTTTTCCCTAGATTTTCCTGTTCTGTATGTTTCTTAGAAAGCATGGACCCGGACTGAACATGATGTCTTTATAGTTGCCCTGTGTTGTAGCATGTATCAATTCTTTGTTTCTTTTTGTGTGTGGTGTTTGCGTATGGTACACACATAGGAGTGTGTGGGTCCATGTGCCCATGCACACATAAGTGGAGCCTGAGCAGGACTCCCCCCCCCCCCCCATCTTATGCCTTGAGACAGTCTCGTGAGCTGAAGCTTGCCTTGGCGATGCTAACTGGACAACGAACTCTTGGATCGGCCCAACCCCCCTGCTAGTGCTGGCTTCAAGGCTCACACTTTGCCCAGTATTTTGTGTGGGTGCTGGAGATTTGATCTTAGGTCCTTATGGTACAGGACAAGTGTTCCATTTCAGTGAGCCATTTCTTCAGACTCTCTTTGTTTCTTTCTATGGCATGGATGCCCCATATTTTATATTTATCTATTTATCAATTGGTCGTTTGGGCTGTTTCCACTTTGAAGCTCTTAGGGATAATGCTACAGGGAACAGTGGTATAGACGTTTTTGCATAAACACAATGTTTCTATTTTCTCCCACCTTTATTAAGTGTGAGCATACAGCATTCCGGTGCCTGTGCACGGTGGGTCAGAGGACACCCTGCAGGACTTGTCTCGCAGATGATTGCCAGGCTCTAGGGTGGGCGTCGTTGCCTCCGGAGCCATTTTGGTGGCCCTTGGTTGGGTACAGGGTCTCCCTTTGTAGCCAAGCTGCCTGCAGTTCGTGGCATCCCTACTGCGTCCATCTCCCCAGTGCTGGGGAGATGCTATGCTGGCTTCTGTTTTCAGTTCCGTGTAGATACCTAACTGCTGGGCCAACTGGTAATCTGGATAACTTTTCAGGGAACCGCCAGACCGCTTTCCAAAGTGGTATGGTGTTTGCTTTACACTGAATAGCTCCGTGTAGCTGTTGACTCCGTCGTAGGCAGTGTGATCTAGCAGCTTCCTGCATGTGAGTTTGGCACAGCCCCACACCATGGGAAGGTCATGAGGTCATGGGCTCTGTGGTCAGGCCATCTGAGTTCCAAATATGACAATACTGAGCGAGTTACTTAATTCTTGTGCCTCTGTTTCCTCCCCCTCAAAATGAGACTAACATTAGCATGTGTCTCACAGACTTATGAGGGGAAAATCCCACATATAGAAAGACTCTTAGAATGCACTTAGTGGTTAAACATGACAGCAACCCTCATCGCTGTCGTTCTTATTGTTGGTCTGCAGGGTGCACTGAAGTTGGCACGTTAGTGGCACCTGTCTCGAGGGACCCAGGTCTGGAGTTTAACTTGACCTGCATGAGTCTCTCTCATGGATATGGAGTTAGTCTTTCCTGTCGGTTGTCTGTGTAGACCACCGTTCGTGGTGCATCTACAGCTTTAAAATCACGATTCTCCGCTAAGAGTCACTTTGCACAGAGGGCATTTGCCAGTGTCTGGAGATGTGTTGAGAGTGTGTCTGGCATCCCATATGTGAGACCCAGGCGTACACGAGCCATCTCACGCTGCTCAAGACAGCGCCCTGCAGCCAGGAGATGGTCTGGCCGGAGGTGGAAACCCTCTAGGCTCAGCACCTGCTGTCCGCAGTTTAGGTTAGGCCCCCTACCAAGAGGAGCAGCTTGCGGACGGCCTGCCTGCTACAGGTTTTGCTGATTTACTGAGTTGTCTACTCTGTGTGTGTGTGTGTACAGGCCACTCATAGAAGTCTCCTACCAGGTGGGTCCTTCTTCCCACTGAGCCTTCTTTTTGTTCTGGTGGCAGGTTCTAGAAGGGCAGTTTAGAGCACTGACGTGGTGGCCGTGAAGTCAGTGATGCCCTCCACCAGTCAGCCAACATCAAACATCTGGATGAAACAGTCTGTGGTCTCGGGTTCAGTGAGCAGGTGATGGCCCCCCCACCTCCCACTCACCCCGTCTTGAACTTTCTTCCCTCTTGCTTTGATCTGCCCTTGCGGTTTCGGTTTAAGAACAGAATTTGGTTTTGCTGCAGTGAAAGCCCCATGGCCAGTTACTTCCTTTTCTCAGTGTCCTCTACGGTTCCATAACCAAGTCTGGCTGAGTCATGGCTTTAGAACTTCTTCCTTTCTCCACTCCAAGGCTTGGCTCGTCTTTGGCTATAGGACCACTGGTTTGTTCTTAGGCACACTATATATAGTCTGTGGAAACTGTTGAGTGATCTCAGCTCCTGCCGCAAGGGAGGCCAGATGTCCTGGGTTTCGGCTGAGTCTAAAGGAGAACCTGCATTCAGGCCTGGGGATGCAGCTAGTCTGTGATTGGGACCTGCAGGCAAGACCTGATGGGCGTTCTGGGCACCTTGGATGGCTTTGGGTTTAGAATCCCAACTGCTTTTTGAGTGTCTAGTCAGCCATGCCCCTGAGAGAAGTCTCCATTGCTTGCCTTAGTTCTTGACCAGTGCTAATTTGTGTGACCATCATTGGTCTGGTCCATTTTCCATCTTGCATGCTGTTGGGACCCCCAGTCCCTTGTTTGATTGCACGGAGTCACAGGAACAGTGGCGGCTGAGGACCTGCGGGATCCCTGCAGACTGGCTTTTCAGTCCCACTAGGCGGAGCTGAGTCTGGCCTCAAGTGTACATGTGGAAACCACAAACAAACACAGTTAAAGCCAGAGCTCTGCAACTTGGGAGGTCAGCAAGGGGAAGAGAATCCCATCCAATTGAATCCCGTGGCCTGTTGAGCCAGTTTTGGGAACTCTTAATGTGGGGATTAAAATAGGTCACCTTCTCAGACTTCTAATAACCGGCCCTGCAGGGAGTGGGGCTTGGGGACTCTGGTTTCCCAGTGACATTCTCAACTCAGTTGTGTTTACTTTTGGCTTTCTTCTTATCCACACTATACTTTCCTCTTCCTTTTTTTCTTTTCTTTTTTTTGGGGGGGGCAGGGTCTCACTGTGTATCCCTGTCTGACCTGGAACTCACTATGTAACTGTGTAGACCAGGTTGGCATCAGACTTAAGAGAGATCCTCCTGCCTCTGCCTCCCAAGTAAGTGCTGGGATGGAAAGCATGCACCGCCAGCCCAGGAGAGCCGGGGGAGTTCTGTACAGCGTCTCCCCCATTCCACTGCTGGCATGATGCCAAAGCTGTTTTGCTTCAAGATCTTAGGAATTTTATAGACTTGAACTTTTACAAGTTGTTTTGGAAAAGGCGAAAAGTGTCAGCTGGCACAAGAATCCTGTGGTTTGGAAGGGCGGGTCCCAGAATAGAGTTAGAAAAACACGTCTGGTTTGATTTTCAGATATCTAGCCAGAAGCGCCGTGTGTTGTAACTCCCATTTATTACATAGTCTTCCAGCTTGGAAGCCTTTGTGTGCAGAGAAAGTGATCACGTTTTACACGTGACCACACGCTAGTTTCGGGGTGCCATCCCCCAATTTATCTTGTTCATCTAAAATTTTTGTTTGCTTTGAGACAGGGTCTCTACACAGCCCTGGCTGTCCTGGCACTCGCTAACTGTATAGTCCAGGCTGGCCTCGAACTCGCAGAGATCCACCTGCCTCTGCCTCCCGAGTGCTGAGTTTGAAGGTGGGCGCCAATTCGGCCCAACTTTCCTCTAAGATTCTACCTTGCAGTCTGACCAAATGCAGACCAAACAGAAGGCTGGAAGCTTTTTGATCAGATCTACCCTTTTAGTTCTTGAGGTGCTTTTGGGGATGCAGCTACCAGGGGACTCAGCATCAGGATGCAGGGCCACTGTAATTCTTTGGGACCAGAATACAGAGCTGACTAGGGTGACCAGTTCAGCCAGCCTGCTCCATTCTTGTTTATGGAGTAATTTCTCTCTGAGTTTACAGATCCTCCTGCTGTACTTGCAGGCGGTGGGGACAGAGAAGCTGGTACCATCCTGCTTGGCCTGAGGTCCGTTGTGGTTGCCAGCAGCCTACTCTCCCTAGAGAGGAGCTCACTGCTTTCTCCTGAGCTTTAGAGACCCTTTCTCTTATACTGATGGTTTTAATTCTGCAGAACAGCTCATGCTCATAACAATGGAAGATAATACAGAAATCCAAAAAGATATAAAGCAAAAAGTAGAAGAGTGCTTTGGTGGCTGTTTAGTACCTATCTTGCCTCCAAAACATGTTTATCAATGTATATGGGAAGAAAGATAGGAAGGGCCAGGGGCCTTGCTGGGGGAGGTGGGAGAGGTGCTGCTTAGTTGTGGCAATTGGAACCACCCTTTTATATCACCCACCTAATCTTTTTATCAAGGACCACATGTATAGTAATTTGCATAAATAGTGAGTTTTATATATTAATAATTTATATAGTGAAGTTAGGGGTGTGTTGGAGATTCAAACTCTGCCTTCCTGCTTACACAGCAAGTGCCCCATCGACTGGACCATCTCTGATGTTTTAGGATGCTGTATATTCTCGCTTTGCATAACCACTCTGGAGAGCACCATGCTCCACTCTGTGTGTTTGTCCTGGACACAATTGAAAACGATAGGGTTGGCTATAGGGTGCATTTAAAGCCCCCTATTGATAGTCCCACCAGCAGGGTGCACATAGGGTCGTTACCCCGTGTGTGGAAGGTCCGCTTCTTCTCCCAGACTGTCGGTGTTGGCAGCTTTAGGCCATTTCAGTCCACTTCCTCAGAAGCTCATGTGTGTCTTGTTTGCTTAGCTCCAGCCTCCTTCCCGTCCTCTGTGTCCTCTGTCCACAGTTCCCAGGAATAGGGAACAGGGTTCACTCAAGGGCAGCAAGCCTGTAGTTGAAGGCTAAGATATGCCTGCCTAGGTGCTAAGGAAGTGTTCCGTGGTCCTTGAATGATGGTAGGCAGGTGGTTTAGGGGACTGGGGGTTGGCTTCAATGGCTACAAGTCAGTCTGTGTGTTCCCTTCCCCCCAGTATGTCACCAAGGCCTTCTCTGACCCCCCCCCCCCACCTCTTTTTCCCTCTTTCCCCTATTCCTTCAGAGTTTCACTCTTGGCTCAGGCTGGCCTTGAACTTCTGACAGTCCTGCTGCCTCGAGCTTCCAAGTCCTGGAATTATAGGCATGAGCCACCGTGCCCAACTCCAAGCATTTTTTGTGTGCTCGTCAAAGATGTGGGGACGCTTGGAAGCAGCAGTGCTGAGGGAGCCTGACCCCCTGCCTCAGAGCTCTACCCCATGAGCTGTAGAACTTTGAGCTAGTTAACATGGTTTCCTCGCCTATAAAACAGGGATAATAAGCATCCTGCTTTTGGAATTATAGTGGGCGTTAGTGCTTATAGGTAATGCTTGTGAAACATAGCGGTGCCTGCCATATAGCAACTGCTCAGTGGGAGCCTTCCTTGGGCACGCCTTGAGACTTCTCTATATACCCAGGATTTGATGTCAGTGGAGTCGGGATGGGGTGGGAGTTGTCATCTGCCAGAGTCAGGAAGGTAGTTTCCTGTGACATGACCAGTAGCCAGTGTTAGTGCAAACTTGGGGAGTCTGACCGCAGCTAATTTATTAGGCGTATTTAAGCTCAGCACAATTTGGTGAAAACTTCTTGGTGATGATTAACTAGATCCCGTGTGCACAGTAAGACTCCACTGCATTGAAACTCTTTGTAAAGTACACGTGACGTCTCCCATAAAGATGGGTTCTATAGATTGACCACATGGGACACCTTCCGTTAAAATAGGTTCTGTAAATTGACAAATTCTTGGTAAGAGTCTGGGGGAGGATAGGTCCTGGTCACCAGGCTCTTTAGCCCTTCCCAGACTTCTGGGCTGCTAACAGGTTGTGAATTGAAGGGACAACCTTGTGTGCTTAATATTCCTGGTTCTCTTAGTGGACTCTTTGAGCACAGGGCCCCCAGTGCCTTCCACAGTGGGGGAATTAGAAAACTGTTTTGTTTAACTTGGGGGATGTTTCGGTCCCCACGGCCTGTGCATATCAGAGGAGAAGCGTTTTTTCCAGTATGTGTTTTCCTGCTTTATTTATTTGTTTTGGTTTTTCTAGGTAGGGTTTCTCTGTGTAACAACTCTGGCTGTCCTAGAACTCTGTAAAACCAGGCTATCCTCGAACTCCAGAGGTCTGTCTGCCTGCCTCTGTCTCCCAAGTACTGGGGTTAAAGCCTAGTGCTATCACTGCCCAGCGGGTTTTTATTTTTATTCCCTCCTCCCTCCCTCCCTCCCTCTCTCCCTCCCTCCCTCCCTCCTTTTCTCCCTCCCTCCTTTTCTCCCTCCCTTTATAGCTTTTTGTGACAGGGTCTCACTGTGTAGTCTTGGCTGGCCTGGAACTCGATGTGTAGACCAGACTGGCCTTGAACTCATACACAGATCTTACCTGGTATCGTATTTCTTGGTCATCTGAGTATATGCACAAGAGTGACAGCTGTGGCTTTGGGAGACTGGAGTAGACTGGCTGGTGGCAAGGGCCATCTCGCCTTCAGAGGCCCAGCCTAACGGAAAGTAGATTTCAATTTATTTATAACACTGGGCCACTGTCACTGTTACCTGAATTTCAGAATCTTTTCCTCACCTCGGAGAGAACTCTCAGAGCCTGGGACATTGCTGTTGGTAGAATGCTTGCCTAGCATGCACAAAGCCCTGGGCTCCATCCCAGCCACAGCGTAGTGGTGAATGCCTGAAATCCCAGTACTCAGAGTGGAGGGCAGGAGGATCAGAAGCTCAAAGTCACCCTTGGCTCCACAGCAAGTTCCAGGTCAACCTGGGCTACAGGAGACCCTGTCTCAAGGAAGGGGGCGAAGAGTCACCACGTGACTTTCTATAGTTAGTTCCTCTTACTCAGCTACTCAGCATGGAGTTGACAACGGCGTCCTTGCTGTGTCATGCTTCCGACCTTCCTGCCTTTTGATGACCCACTAACATTCTTCTGTATTGCTGTACTGTGTTTTATTTTTGTTACTTGTCTACTTTGTTTTTTTTTTTTTTCCTTAGACAGGATCTCTCTATTATGTAGCCCTGACTGCCCTGGAATTTGTATGTAGACCAGGCTGGCCTCAGACTCACAGAGATCCGCCTGCTTCTGCCTCAGAAAGGGTGCTGGGATCCAAGGTATGTGCCACCACTCCAGGCTGTTACTTAAATATCTCTGTTCTCTGGGAATTCCATACATGTGCAGCTCCTGACACACCATGCTTGTTTGGCATTCGTCAGCTGATGTTTGAGCTGTCTGAGCTGTGCTGCAATGACCTTTGGTATATATAAGTCTTTAGGAAATTTTCAAAACTTGCATTGGATAATTTGAGCAGAGCGGCTGGATCATGTGTTGTAGAGGACTATGTTTAACTTTGGAGAGCTGGACAGGCCCTTGGTGAGCAGCTGCATCTCTTCACACCCCCAGCAGCTGTGGATGGGGGTTCTAATGTCTCTCATTACTTGTAAGACTTGCTAACGTGTGGGTTATTTTGTTTTGTTTTGTTTTACCATGGCAGAGGGGGGTGTGACGGTTTCTCACTGAGGTTTTGATTTGCGTCTTCCTAGTGACTAGTGGTGTTGACTTTTGCCAGTTGTTTTGGTTGATTGCTGTGGAGAAGTTGCTTCTGTACATTTTTATTTTTCCAGGGCTGAGAATCAAACCTAGGACCTCACATGTGCTAGGCAAGCATTCTGCTGCAGCCCTTTCCATGTTCTTCATTGGTCATTTGTGTAAGTCTTCTGAAGAAAAACATCCAGTCTTTTGTCCAGCTTAAGTTCCTTTATCTGCTAGACGGGACGGTGATTCCAGCCACCTCCGATGGTCATTGCAGATGTGGCTGAGCCACCATTCAGGCTCTGGCTCCAGGGCTATCTAACTTCTCTGGGCCTCCTCACTCTTCCCCAGCACTGGGAACTGAGCCGAGCTCCTTGCGCATGCTCCTTGGAGGCCGTGTCTCACTCTGTCAGCATTGCCCAGGGCAGCGCCAGCACAACCGTTTCTGTGATTCAAGATCTGCGTGGCCAGAGAAGTTTGTCTCTTTTGGAGAAGGACAGACATAAACTAACAGTTATGCCTCTGTGGGGGCCTGCGGTTAGGAAATCTGCAACTCTTACCAAATATGTAAGTTGGACATTTTTTTTAGAAAGGTACGAGTTTGTCATTCAGTGTAACCATTATATCCCATCACATCCCAAGAGATGGACAATAATTCATCAATAATTCATTAATGTAGCAGGAGAGGATCTTGTATATGAGAATTTAAGACCTAGGAGTAAAAATTGTATTACAGAATTGAGCCCATGATGTGAATTATTAGTTTTCATAAGCAATTGTTTTGGATTTCTCAGTTCTGTTTTTATCAGAAATGCTCTTCTAACTTCAGCTTCTCTGTCTGTTTGGGTTTTTGATTTTTAAGACAGAGTCTCACTATGTGGTCTAGACCTAGAGAGCTGAGCGCCTTGCCTCTCAGGTAGTGCCTGGCATGGAGCACGCAGCAGAAGCTGTTTCCCCCTAAGCAGGTCTAGTTTTGGTCATAGTGACCACCCAACCAGACCCACCCCTTCCCTTGACACAGATTCCTCCTTCACCCTCTGCTCACTGTGTGATGTGGACGGTTCACTCAGACTCTCCCCTCTATTGCTGCTGTGGAAAGGATTTCTCGAGATTCCTACTCGTCTGAGATTTCACCAATGGTCAGCAAGATGTGGGGACGTGAAGAGACCACCGCTAGCAGCTTCTCTCCTTGTTCAGCTCTCTAGACGCCTGGGTTGTACCTCCTGGTCCCTCGTGGCTAACTGTGCCTGCTGCCCTCATGGTACATGGCCACACTGCTGAGACAGATGGGACGGAAGGGCGCCAGAGCTAATGGTGCTGCTAGCGGGTGGTCGGAAAGGGATCCTAGGGGCCTCGTGCTTCTTTTTATTTTTATTTTATTTTAATTTTTTGAGACAGGGTTTCTTTGTAGCTTTGGGCTTATCCTGAAACTAGCTCTTGTAGATCAGGCTGGCCTTGAACTCACAGAGATCCACCCGCCTCTACCTCCCGAGTGCTGGGATTAAAGAAGACATGCGCCAGCACCGCCTGGCTTACTTTTTTTTTTTTTTTTTTTGGTTTTTCGAGACAGGGTTTCTCTGTGGCTTTGGAGCCTGTCCTGGAACTAGCTCTGTAGACCAGGCTGGTCTCGAACTCACAGAGATCCGCCTGCCTCTGCCTCCCGAGTGCTGGGATTAAAGGCGTGCGCCACCATCGCCCGGCTCTTACTTTTGTTTTTAAGATTTATTTATTTTATGTGTATAACTGTTTGCCTGTACCTATGTTTGTATGCCAGGTGTGTCTTGTGTCCACAGAAGCCAAAAGAGGGGTTAGATACCCATATAGTTGTGAGCCGCCATGTGGTTGCTGGAAATTGAACCCAGGTCCTTTGGAAGAACAGCCAGTGCTCTTAACCACTGAGCCATCTACAGCCCCATCTTTGTTATTATTGTTATTGCTATTTTTTATTATTATATTTGTGTGCGTATAGGAATGTGTGGGCACACACATGCCGTGGCATGCGTGCGGAGGTCAGAGGACAGTTTTCAGGAGTTGGCTCTGGATTCCAGCGGTTGAACTCAGGCTGTTAGGTCGCCTTGTGCGGCAAACACTGTTAACCTGCTGGGCAGTTTCACTGAGCCACAGTTCCTGATTTTGGCTGTGCTTAGGTTGATGCTCTCAGAGTGAGGACAGCCGGCACCTCTTGATGTGGTGGGTTTCTGGCGTTTTTCTTGTCTGCCTTCTTTCTCTTAGCAGCAAACTGAGCGGATCCTGTCGGCTCACCCTGCTTTCTCCTAGTGTGTTCATTCTTCAGAGAGCTCTGCTGGTGTTTGTGTCGCAGGCCACAGGCGGCAGGAGATGCTGGGTCTGTGCTTTGGTTCTTTTGAGACAGGGTTTCTCTGTGTAGCCCTGGCTGTCCTGGAACTCACTCTGCAAACCAGGCTGGCCTTGAACTCACAGAGATCCTCTTGACTCTGCCTCCAGTGCTGGGAGTAAAGGTGTGCACCACTACCACCGGGCCTGATATTATTCTCAGAGAGGCTAAAAAGTTTTCAGATTCTGTCAGCTCTTTTGGATCTCAGATGAGAGGGCGTGGTCGTCTTACCCAGATCTGCCTCATCAAGTTGAGAGCACTCAGATTGGCCTCCACTGCATCTCTAGGTTCACATTTTCTGTCTCCAGTCGCCTGTGATCTATAACAGGAATATTCCTTCCTCAACCGCAGGTGCCCTTGGCTGGGTCAGGATATCCTGCTTCATGGACAAAGCTTACTTGTGGCTCCCGCCATTGATTTGGACCACACCACCCCTCCACACTTCACCCAGAGCATCAGTAGCAACTTGCGTGCAGGCTCTTCGCATCAAAAATGTGAAGTTCAGGGCTGGAGAGATGTCTCAGTGGTTAAAAGCTCTTATTGCTCTAGGAGAGGACCTGGGTTCATGTTCCGGCAAGCATATGGTAGCTCACAGCTCTATGACTCGAGCTCCTTCTACTCACCTCCCCGAGCCCTTGGAATGGATATTGCGCACATATATACCTGTAGGCAAACATTGTACATGCCTAATAAATTAAAAAAAAAATTTAAATTTGAAGTTCACATTCCACTTAGTTTCTGATAGCCAGTAGCTGGGAAGGAAATACAACTTCCTTCTGACGCAGCCTCACAGGCTCCTTAACTCTGGACTGCTCATGGCCCAGAGAGGTTAGCCGGTCCAGGTTCATGTCAAAGCTTCCCTGACGTAGTCTAGTTTAAAGGCAGGTCTCTGGGACATCAGTCACTGGAGCCCCACTGGGAGACCTCTGTCCCTTCACTCAGCGATCCTGAGTCCAGATCTAGGTCACTGCACATTTTCAGACCTTTCTTGTCCCCTCTGGCTAGTGTGGACAAGTAACATCCTGTTCCTTTCTGCTGCTGACATGGGCGTGAAAGTAGCTTCTGCATTTTGACCCCTGTCTTCGTTGAGTTGACTCTCTGTGTTCTCTTGGCTTGCTTGAGTTCCTTGTAAGGAAGCACGGTGGCTGGGTGTGTTTCGTGGGGAGCTGTACCTTTCCTGCTGTTTCGAACACAGGGACCTTGGAAGAGTTTTCTCAAGAGTCTGGCCGTGAAGAGCTGTGTGTGTGTGTAAAGGTGACGAAGTTGGCACCTGCTAATCTGTTTCACTCTTTGAAATGGGAATGCATTTTCAGAGGCACTTTCTGGAGGCCAGAGAGACGCCCGTGGTCAGAGCACAGGCTGCTCTAGCAGAGGACTCAGGTTTGATTCCCAGCACGCACGTGGTGGCTCACAGCTGTCTGTAATTCCAGTTACAGGGAATCGGATGCTCTCTTCTGGACTCAGTGGGCACATATGTAAATGTAGTAAAAAAAAAAAAAAGACACTTTGAGCCCTCTCCCCTAAGCTTTGGGAAGAAAGCCTGGCTGACTGTTCCTGCCCTTTTCATAATCTGGACCCCTGCTGTTTTTTTTTTTTTTTTTTGGTTTTTCGAGACAGGGTTTCTCTGTGGCTTTGGAGCCTGTCCTGGAACTAGCTCTGTAGACCAGGCTGGTCTCGAACTCACAGAGATCCGCTTGCCTCTGCCTCCTGAGTGCTGGGATTAAAGGCGTGCGTGACCATTGCCCGGCTGCTGAAGGTATTTTTGAAGTGAATTGGAAATACAGGGTTAGGCTGGGTATCATGTGACATAAAGCTAAGCATCCTTTGCAAGAAGGTATGTGTAATAGATCATTTGTGTAAGATCCAGAAATTGAGGGAAGGCGCGGCTCCTTAAACTATGCTTCCAGTTTGACCCTATTTAATTTTACCATCCCTTATACTAAAAGGTCGCCTCCAGGTATTGCTAATCGTTACTGGATGAGGACCAAGTAGTTTCACCCTTTTTCCACATCATGGAAAATCGTGTGAGGAAGTTAGCTCATGTTCTGGTACTACCGTGAGAAAGGGAGTTTCGCCTCTGAGATGGTTTAAGTGCATGTAATTCCTCAGCTGAGAAATTGGAGATTTGTAGATAGTGAGGCGCAAGGCCACATGGTGGGGCAAGCCTGTAATCCTGTGAGGTGCAAGCCCATGCGGTGGTGCAAGTCCGTAATCCTGCAAGCCTGTAATCCTGCAAGGTGCAAGGCCATGCGGTGGTGCAAGCCTGTAATCCTGCAAGCCTGTAATCTTGCGAAGCGCAAGACCACACGGTGGCGCAAGCCCGTAATCCTGCAACCTGTAATCCTGCGAGGTGGTGGTGGGCAGAGGGAAATAAAGGTCGTCCTCTGTTAAGTGGCGAGTTTGAGGCCACTCTGGGCTACACAGGACTATGGGGAAAAAAACAAATAATAATAATAAACAGGTACATACACAGGGTTTTCCAGCCCCTTCATCAAATTTGCCAAACCCTGGCTCAGCTCAGTTTCTCTCTTGATCGGGCAGTGGTTTGTTAGATTCTTGTCGCCAGGAAAATGTTCCCAGCACTCACTCATTAGGATGGATTCTTCCATCCATCCTTTCTTCCTGTGTGTGGTGTGTATATGTGTGTGTGCCCGTGCACTTGTGTGTGTGTGCGTGTGGAGCTCACAGGTTGAGTTTGGGTGTCTTCGTCAGTTGCTCTCTCTCTCTGCCTTATTTTGTTGAGACACAGACTCTCACCAAACCTAGTTACATGAGACTTTATCAAAAACTAAAAAGAGCACATTTTTGCCCCCAAGTTGCTTAGACCTTAAAGGAGGAGATAAGCTGGAGGGGGGGGGGATCTAGAAGGGCAGTGTCTCAAGTGAGTGGAATACCATTAAGATGCTGTCTCCAGACGCTGGGATCTACCACCAGGGCTGCTTTAGGTTGAGCTGATGTGTAAGCCCTTGGGTTAGTTAGCATCATTGCGGCTGCGTGTTCACCAAGGAGGGTACAACATCATCACCTATTTACTTTTTATCTACCTACTTATCTATCTACCTACCTACATATCTACCTACCTACCTACATATCTATCTACGTACCTACATATCTACCTACATACCTATCTACCTACCTACATATCTATCTACCTACCTACCTACATATCTACCTACCTACATATCTACCTACCTACCTACATATCTACCTACCTACATATCTACCTACCTACATATCTACCTACCTACATATCTACCTACCTACATATCTACCTACCTACCTATCTACCTACCTACATATCTATCTATCTACCTACCTACCTACATATCTACCTACCTACCTACATATCTATTTATTTTTGTTTTTTCCGAGACAGGGTATCTCTGTGTAGCCTTGACTGACCTGGAATTCACTTTGTAAATGAGGCTGGCCTTGAACTCATAAAGATCCACCTGCTTCTGCTTCCCAAGTGCTGGGGTCAAAGGCGTGCACCACCACCGCCTGGTTATTTTTATCTTGCCCAAAGTTGACATAAAAATGAAAGAAGTAGGCTTTGGTGGAGCCTGGGATCCCCATCTGGGTGTGAACCTCACGGTCGATGTGACCTCGCGCCCCTTGTTTCTGTCACAGTCCTCCTATTATTGTCTCCTTCAGCGCTGGAGTCGGAGCCGACTGCCTCAGGCCTCACATACACTAGGCCAGCACTCTGGCCCTGTGTGGCATCCCTGGCCCTTTTATTCTAGTGTGGGTTAGGAGACATGAGAATTGTCTGCTGACAGCCTGCTGGTTTCCATTGCTTGCCTCTCCGGTTAGACTTGAACTGTTTACAAGGAAAAACACCCACGTTTTGGCACAAAACCAGACTTTTCTGTCCTTCATGGAGTTCAGGGTACAGCTCCTGGGAGAGTCTGTCCATTGTCAGTGATGCCTAGTATCAGTGTGAGCTTCCCAAGCTCTGGACCCAGTGTAGCGGATGCTCCTCCCTGGAGGGAATGCCTGTAGACAGATCTTTCCACTCCAGTAGGACTTTCTTGTTGGGTGGCAGAAGTGGAAACTGTTGCCAGTGAGTTTTGGCTCCTGCAACTTTGACTTCTCTTCTTCTTTTAAAACACTGAGATTAAAGCCAAACTGGTAGCCTGTGCCTGTAATCCCAGCATTAGGGGGAGGCTGAGGCAGTAGGATCACTGACGGGCATTCTGCGCTACATAGTGAATTCCAGGTGGCCTGGGCTACAAAGTGAGACCCTCCCTCAGCAAACCCTAATCAGCTGACAATCCACCCAGGCTCCTCTAACACGGACACCTAGGACAAAGCCAGCTCCTAGGCCATATCGAAGGAAATATAACCAAAGCAGTAGGACATAGGCCTCGGACCCCAAGTGGAATGAGAGCCCTGGAGCTCCTGTCATGCTTTCCACACAGGAAGAAGTACCGCTCAAGGGACTCCGGACATACCTGTGTGTCAGCCTCCAACCCCTGCCACGGTTTGATCTTCGCTGCTCTCTTTTTTCTGGCTTTGTTTTTATTTGAGACAGCTCAGCCTGGCCTAGACCTCACTGTATATGCCAGGCTGACCTCAGACTTGTGGTAATCCTCCTGCCTCTGCCTCCCTAGTACTGGGATCGCAAATGTGTACCCCCGTGCTTTGATTCTTCCCGCCTTTCATTCTTTTTCGGACATGTGTGCTCATTTTCCCACACAAACCTGACGTGTGATTTTGTAGTGACCTTTGTGCCTTTCTGTCCTTCAGTAGCCCTTAGGTTGATCTTTCTACCCAGCCCTTTTATTAATTATTCAGGGCCTGTGTTTGTCTCAGTGTGTGCTTGTCTTTGTCCCAAACCGGGTAACTAAACGTTCTGCTTGCTTTGGCAGCACACGCTAAAAGTACCAGTCCCCCAGGACTAGACTGACTTCATCACTTCCGTTCCTCTGGGTGGCTGGAGGCAACCCTGAACATGATATCACAAATGAGCCCAGTGACAATTGTAATTAATATCAAAATACTATTTCTCTGTATGTCCAAACCATTTGGGAGCTGCATAGGCCTGGGTGAAATGCCAGTTCCGTCTCCTGTGAGGTGTGCGTCCTTGAATGACTTACCTCATTTCACTCAGGCCTGGGTTTTTCTGTCTGGGACATGGGAACTCTCAATAGCCGCTGGAATCTTCCTTTTCTGCGTGTCATCTGATGAGGAACAAGTGATTACATATTGCGGCCAAGGACTGTTTCCCCGGCCATCTTCCCTGAAAAGCCCCAGAGGAGGAGAGCAGTCCCGGGCTCTTCAGGATGCTCTGTGGAAGGAACAGGCCAAGTGACTCAGAGCTCTGCGCACGGGTGTACTTTTCTTGCCTCAGCAGGCCTGATACGCGTCTGCCCTTGTCCAGCTCCCGGACACAGATAAGCCTGGATTCTTGGTTTCTAGCAGCTGAGCAATCTCTGCATTACTGCTTGGCAGCAGTCCGTGAATATTTGTCTGGGGTTGGGATCTGACCCGTGGCATTCCCCACAATAATGGCTTCAGGATCATTCTGTTGGTACATGGTTTTATCGCACAGAGATATCTCTCTTTTGCCCCCTTAACTTTTCTCGAGGCACGTATTTTAAGTATTCCAACTTTTCCATACCCATTTCAAAGTTTTAATTTTATGTTGAATTATATGTATGGGGAAGTGTGTATGAGTGTAGTCTCCTCAGAGGCACCAGATACCCCGAAGCTGGAGTTTCAGACAGTTGCTTACTGCTTGTTGTGGGTCCTCTGGGAGATCAGCCACTGCTCTTAACCACTGAGCCAACTCTCCAGCCCCCTGTGGTTTTCGATGGTCTTTGCTGCCCATGTTCCTGGAAATGAGTCTGCCTTGGGTCTGCAGAGCACCTGCCACCCTGGGAGCCTGGCAGGTGTCCTGTTCTGACAACACCATTCTTGCTCTACATTCCTTGACTGTAAAGTCGATACCCCCAGCCCTCAGCTCTCCTGTCTAACCTCAGTGGGTCACGTGACCCGGGAGCAGGGACAGTTCTGTAATGTGGAGACCAAGGCCCAGGAATGTCTCCAGCTTTGTCCCTGTATGGGCTCTGATATATCGAGAACAAACGAGACTCTTAGGAATCTCTCAGTCCTTTCCCCTGTAGTCCTCAGTTCACCACACGGGGTACCATGTCACCCACCGCCGTCAGCTCCAGTGTGATCTCCGAAGGGAATCAGCAGTACCACCAGGTGATCTGTGCACATAGCCACGTGGCAGCCACTGAGCCCCACATCTGCTGATTGGGGTCTCCCCTGCCCTGGTAACTCTGGTCTTCTGGTATCTTGGCTCTTGTGTCATAATGAACCCTTGCCAGCTGAATGCCACCTGCTCCGGCTTCTGCCACCGCAGAGAGGTAGTCAGTCATCGTGGCCTTGTGGAGTTAAGGTGCTGCTGAGGTAGAGTTTCAGCGTCCGGCTCGTGGTCAGGATTCAACAAATAACCGGCTCGAGTGAAAAGTTACAGATGTACAGGTTGCTTTGTAAACACTGTCAAAAGCCTTAGGTGGACGACATGAAAGAGTGAAAGCCAAGAATATATGTGTGCTGCAGTGTATTTTAAAACAGGACATTAACCAGAACCCAAAGGGTAGCGTTGGCAGTGCTGTCGTGGAGGGTTCTCTGGGGAGAGAGGGTAGAGTCAACAAAGGCTGCCCCAGACATGGCTCCGGGTGATGAGCAGTGGCTAACTTACAGCATTCTGACAACGTAATCCTGCTTAATTCTAGGTTAGTGTGACTTCCTTTTTTAAGTTGGTAAATTCGGCATTTAATTTAATTCTGCATTGACAGGAAGATGACGAAGATTACTTGAAGGAGGGCTTTATTTTTGGCTCCTGGAGTCTGAGCCTGGATCACTTGAGATGAATCTCCCAGCTCCACCTCCAGGCTGGCAGCAGTGGCCCCCTCGCTTCTTAAATCCCAAAGCTGACTGGGTTGTGGCAATGATACTTGTCACTAGGTTGCGGTGATATTTCCAGGGCCTGGCTTAAAGTGAGCTCACCTTCCTGAGACTGCCTGAATTAGCTAGCTCCCCTTTTCTGTCCTCACCCCCGGATCTCATTGCTTAGGGAAGCTTAGTCACCCGTGGGCTGAGGCAAGAAGTAGGTTAGTGTGAAGGATCGTCAGCACTTTCTTCAGAGCCTTTGCTGCTGGTCTCGCGATGACGCCGTGGCGTAAAATGCTGCCTGTGCTCAGAAACGTATAATCTTCCTGAAGATGAACCCAGACAGCCATTGATTAGAAGCCATGTCTGGAGTAGCGGCCACAGAGGGGTGGTTTGTGTGGAGGAAATTAGCCTGTGATACAACACTGATGTAGTTTTGACTTCTCGAGTCACCATTGATGGATTGGTTTAGAAATGCAGGGGTCAGGCGTAGCTCAATTGGTAGAGAGCTTGCCTAGCGTACACGAAGTCTTGGGTTCTGTCCCCACCACCATATTATCCAGGGGTGGTGGTACACTCTTCTCTTCTTTCTTTTCTTTCTCTCCTTCCTTCCATATATATATATATATAAGCATTGGTGTTTTGCCATGGGTGTCAGGTCCCCTGGAACCCGGAACAGAAATTATAGACAGTTGTGAGCTGCCATGTGGGCACTGGGAATTGAACATGGGTCCTCTGGAAGAGCAGTCAGTGCTCTTAACCACTGAGCCATCTCTCCAGCCCTGACTCTTTTAATCCTAGAACCAGGAAGATGGAGACAGGATGATCAGAGGTGAGTGAGTTTGTGGCCATATGGGCTCTATGAGACCCTGTCTCAAAAGTGGGGGTCGAGAGGCAAGGAAATGTGACCAGGAATGATGGCTCAAGCCTGTAATCACAGCACTTGGGAGGGAGAGGTTCAGAATATCCTTGACTCAATAGTGAGTTCAAAGCCAGCTTGGGTTACTTGATACCTGTCCCAATCCCTCATTCCCATCAAACAAAAAGAAATACAGAGTAATTCTGTAACCCATCAGAGAGCGGTGTGGGAGTTGTTTAATGGTCGTATTCCTGGCACTGAGGACAGTACCTGGCAGGTACACTGTGGGTAGTTAGTGGGTGTGGGATTGATAAACGGGGACATTCACACTGGCACCTTTCCTGAGAACCCTAGGTGCCCGTCTGTCTTGTTAGGTCAGTACAGGCTAGAGAGACTCGAGACATATTTCCGCAGTTGGCTTGCCAAAGTAAAATTGTGTCTCACATGTTTTCTGGCTCCCAGTGGTTGCCGGGAAACAGGAAATGAGGGGAAGGGGTTGAAAACTGTCTCACTGGTCTTTGTGGCGGCTGAGCCTTGCTGTCCAGTCTCATCTGTCTGGCAGTTTAGCCTGTGTGTGTGAGCACGGAGCAGACTGTGTGTCTTGAGAATACAGTATTTGCCCTAAAGTGGCTCTCTGGGCTCCAGACAGCCATGGAGGCCCCCACTCTGTACATCAGCTTTTTCTTCTTTTCTTATAGCAGTGAGGTTGGGGTTCTTTCGTGAGCCTCATGTAATGGCTCAGCCTGCTCGCCTTATTCATTTTCCTGTCTTTGTGTCCTTGACCGTCAGCTGTGTCCTGCAGCAAGCACACTGTGTCTGGCTGGAGTCTAATGAGTAGGTACATGCGTGGCCCACACTGTGCTTGGTGCTGTGTGTTGCTAATTTCTTGTCCTAGGTGGGAGTTCGAGATGGTAATTTGTGGACATCTTGGTTTATATGAGTCAACTAGTACATATCGCTGAGGGAAAATAATTGCAGAAGCTTCGACAAGAACTATGTGGACTCTTGAGTTGAGGGAAATACAATTGATCTGCAGTCTAGGCTACTAAAAATTGACTTTGAACTTCAAAGTTCCCTTTGAAAATTGTCATTTCTGAGCTGGGGTGTGGCATAGCATAGTGGGAGAGCCCTTATCTAGCGAGGCCCTGAGTTCTGTCTCAGATCACACCCAGTAGAGTCACTTCTGCAAGCCCACACCCGAATCTGGACCTTGTGCTAGCCATGGTTCTGGTGTAGGACTCAGGCCTGGGAAGCTCCCACGTGCTGCTTGCTGTTCAGGATGAGAATTGGCTTGCCGCACCAACCAGGAAAGGTCAGATCAGGTCTTTGTTTCCTGGGCAAAGCCGGCTGGTCTTCTCCGGAAAGGAAGCCCAGCAAATCTGAGGGAGCAAGCTTTTCTGAACCAAGAGTTGGTTTAAATATAGCTGATGTGTGTTACTGGCAGCTTGGAGGGTGTGGCGGGACTTGTTGTACCCTTTGTAGGACGAGTGAGGAAAGATATTGGCACCTGGATGTGCCCAGTTTGTTTATGAAATATAAACTCCCCTTATAGTGGGGGGCCCAAGGCAGCAGCCAGGGTTACTACCTAAGCGGGGAGAGATGCCCCTCGAGGGTGGGGACAGCTGTGAACCGCGAACTGCGAACCATGATGCTGTTTATTTAGCGCTACCACAGAAGATTGGGGCGGGGTGGAAAAGTTTCTGCAGAAGGACAGTAACCAGGCTTGAATTTCTTTCCCCGAGGAGAAACAACACCTTGGGACCCAGTCCTTATGCAGAGAAGTGCAGTTCTCTTGAGTTTCTCAGACTTGATTTATCTGCCAGCCGGGAGCCCGTCAGAGCAGGGGGAGCTAGCAGGCCCCCCTCTAGGTTGGTCTTGGCATCACAGGTTTACTGCACATCCTCGGCAGCTGTCTGAAGTTTCTCCGCTGTGCCTGATCTGATGTCATTTCCCCCTTGGCAGACGCCTGGGCTGTGCTGCGTCTGAGATGTGTCACGAGAAGGTGGGGGTGGGTCGGGGCCAGGCGGGGGTGGGGGGAGGTAGTGAGGAGAGCAGGCAGCCTGCTGGGTCCCAGGACTCTGTTTACTGTCTCTTTGCTCTGAGAGCACCGAACCACCACAGGCCATGCTCACTCCAAGACCTTAACTTTGGAGAGCCCTTTGTTGCTGAGGGTAGTGTGGACGATGCTGTTACAGGATGCCTTTCCTTTTGGGGCTTAGACAGGTAATCGACTGGTTCTACATGGATCATTGATCTGGCTGGGGACGGGAGGGGGGGTGGAGGTGGTGGGTGGGAGCTGTTATTGTCCTACTGTGTCTAGTAGGGGGCGTATTTAGAAAGGGTCTCAGTCCTGACAGGCAGCTTTTACACAGCCTTCTTGCTGGTTGCTCCCAGCCTCCAGAGCCGTCATATTCTTCACCCCAGTGTCCCCGGGGTGACCCTAGGGCTGTAGCCGTGAGCCGCGTGTACAGCTTGGTAAGGGAAACCGGTGAAGGGTGAGGGAAAGTGGGGCTCTTGCTCACCCCCCTTTCTTCCTTCTCCATTTTGATTTGGTGAGGTAGGAGAGACTTCTTCCCGGTCCACCGGTTCTGAAGGGACTGGGGGAGGGGTGTGCAGAGCCTCTGAGCCTCCCTTCATTGGGTGGCCCTGTGACTGAGGGATATCCTGGACACTTCAGGGGGTGGGGTGGAAACTGTTTGTTTTGGCCTTGCTGGCTGATTTACAAGGCAAACAGACTCCTGTGGCAGAGGCTTGATTACTTTGTGGGCCACTGTTTGAAGTGGGCGGGGTGGGGGGCACTCAGTTCCTGCTGGTGACCCAGTGTGGAATGAGAAAACAGTAGCAAGGGACCAGCTGCTGTCCCCAGCATAGATACTGCTCCAAGTATTTGTTCCAGGGCTCTGGAGAGCCGGACCCCCCCACCCCCTCCTTGGTCTGAGAGGCTTGTCTGTATCGGAATGTGTGACTGTACCCAGCCGCAGGGCACAGAGGGGACAGGCACACACACTGTCTACAGCTTGTCCCTGGGGAAGCGAGGCCACTGGTGAGCTCAGGCCCCAGGTCCAGAGGGAAGCCTTGAGGACAAGGTGAGTGGATCTTTAGGGTTGCCCGGAGTTCTTTAAAGGTGGGTGTGGACACAGGACGGGAGCAGCATGTCCAAACATCAAACGTGTAGTGGAGACCAGGGGCCTTGAACCAATGATTCTTTGCAGTGAGCACTCGCAGGTAGAGATGTATGGGCAAAGGAGTATATGGCTGGACTTGTTGGGTCACACTGCAGCTTCCATGATGAGATTTGTAATTGCTTCCCTTTAAAATTTTTTTTAATCTTATTTTCTTACTTTTCTCTTGAATTTTGTTTATTTCGGTGGAGGGTGCGGGGGTACAGGGTGCATATGAAGGGACAGGCAATGAATGGGATCAAGATATGTGATAAGAAAAACAGAATATAAAAGAGTAGGTTGGGGAAAATTGTGTTACCGTCCTCATCGAGCTGCAGAGCAGTCCTCTGGTGCAGTTACAGCCCCACTGTCCTCTGATGCAGTTGGTGCAGTGACAGCCCCACTGTCGTCCTCTGATGCAGTTGGTGCAGTGACAGCCCCACTGTCCTCTGATGCAGTTGGTGCAGTGACAGCCCCACTGTCCTCTGATGCAGTTGGTGCAGTGACAGCCCCACTGTTGTCCTCTGGTGCAGTTGGTGCAGTTACAGCCCCACTGTCCTCTGATGGAGTTGGTGCAGTGACAGCCCCACTGTCCTCTGATGCAGTTGGTGCAGTGACAGCCCCACTGTTGTCCTCTGGTGCAGTTGGTGCAGTGACAGCCCCACTGTTGTTCTCTGGTGCAGTTGGTGCAGTGACAGCCCCTCTGTCCTCTGATGCTGTTGGTGCAGTGACAGCCCCACTGTTGTCCTCTGATGCAGTTGGTGCAGTGACAGCCCCTCTGTCCTCTGATGCAGTTGGTGCAGTGACAGTCTTGTGAGCACTTTCTCCTCTTCTTAACAAAAGTTGCCTTTTGCCTGCAAGCATGGTAAAATCTGGAGGGCACTGATGACATCAGCTTCTCGTAGTTCTGGAAAATGAATGGATGAAAATCCCCTTTCATTAGTAACTGGAGTACAGTGGAAAGAACAGGACTGGAAAGGCAGAGATTTGCACTCACTCCTCCGTGACTGTGAACCCCATCTCTGAAATGCAAATAATAATATTTGCTTGAGGAAGATTTCATAAAAGAATGTGTGTAAAACACTAGTACCTTGGCTGGCGTTCAGTAAGCACTGAACTCCGTGCGTGTGTTTGTGTGTGCGTGCGTGCGTGCGTGCTCACACAGGCCGGAGACATTGCATCCTGGAGCTGGAGTTACAGGTGGTTTTAGCCACCCATGGTGGGTGCTAGCAATCAAATTCAAGTCCTCTCTAGAAGCAATGCATAGTCCTAACTGCTGAGCCATCTTTGTAGCCCTGCTCATTCATTATTAAAGGACATGTGACTGCCGTGGTACAGGGCCAAGAAGCTGCAGGCCCCTTTGCAGAAGTTGAATGAGTTCAGTGACCATGTGTTTCTGTCATTCAGCATCCTGTGTGCTGACTTAGACTTGAGAAATCATCTTTTTTTTCTCTTTCTTTCTTTCTTTCTTTTTTTTTTTTTGGTGGGGGGTGCTTGTTCTCTCTGTAACTTTGCCTGTCCTGGAACTTGCTCTGTAGACCAGGCTGGCTTTGAACTCACACAGAGATCTGCCTGCCTCTGCCTCCCAAGAACTGGGATTAAAGGTGTGTGCCTCCGCCACCTGATGGCCATTTCTTACTTTACCAAGATACTTTCATCTTCTTTATGGGGGTGGCCAGAAGTTGGAGAAGGCCTGTGTCCCAGAACCCCAGCTCAGCCGAGAGAATGAGATGGTGGCGAGCACTGAATTAACCCCTCCCCCCCAGCACCCTCAATGATCAGCACCAGTTTTCTAGACTGGCTTCTGAGCAGTTTCCTGACAATAGGCTTCTGAATGGCCCTTACCACTCTGAGCTTTTGCAGGCCAGCCCTGCCTGCAGAAGGATTTGTAGCTTATGTAGTCTTGTTATTTCTAGTATCTCTTTACCTGACTGTCCTGTGTTGGGACCCTGTGCTGTCTAAAGGTCCCTCGATGGGACGTGAGAAAGGCCTGTTTTCCTGAGTCTGCCTACATTCATGTTTGAAGCCGTCTCTGCAGAAAGAGGCCAGGTTTCTCAAGGAGTGTGGCTTGTTCTGTGACATCGGGACAGGACCTAGTGGACAAGGACCCTGTCTGGTGATGGTGACTTTTCCCTGGGCAGAGCCAGGGGCTGTCCCTTCCTCCAGTGATTGCTCTTGAGTTTGAGCCACCCCCCTTTCCTTGAAGAGGTCAGTTTTAGTCCATGAAAACAGTAATTTGGTTATTTCAGAAACTTAATTTGGTTATATTAAAAAAATGTAAAATTCCTTGTCTTCCAAAAATTGCTTCTCATCTCTTAGCAGACTTCACTGGTTTTAATTCTCCATCCCTACACCTCTTGCTGTTTGCTGCTGGTCTGTAAGTGGACTGAAAGAACCCTAGATGTTGACCCGTCTCCATTTCTGTATCCTTAGTAGCCACTGCTTTTTGGGCAGAGTTTGAACCCTGGGCCTTATGGGGAGGTGGGGGGGGGGGGTGGCGGACTCAATAGGACACGACTTCTGTTGTTAGAAATAGTGATTCATTCCTTCAAGGTGACTTCTGGGCACGTGATCCCAGGAGACTAGGGCAGGAGAATAGGAAGTTGGAAATTAGCTTTGACTATGTAGTGAACTAAAGGCCAGCCTGGGCTATATGGCAATGTAGTGAACTAAAGGCCAGCCTGGGCTATATGGCAATGTCTCAAGAAAAGAAATAATGCCATATTTTTGTACTTCTTTAATTAGTGTTCTCTTCTATGATGTGCATTGCATTATAGATTAATGTATAGATTAATGTATATATTAATGCATATATTAATATATCGAAATGTATTATGTATTGTACTTATAAATACATAAGAATAAGAACTATATAGCCTTTGCAGTTCTCTGTGTCCATTACAGGAGCTCTGTGTAGTGAATAAAAACATATTTAAGAATTAAAAGATAAATCCTGGTCGGTGACTTAATTCTAAGTCATTTGTTCAGCTGCGAGAGGACCATCCCGCGAGCCACACCAACTCCTGAAAAGGCTGTTTGCTCTGCAGTGGCTGGAGTCTGGCGCACTGGCTTCCTTTCCTGGAAGTGCCATGGGGTTTACTAGACCGTTCCAGCTCAGGCTCTGCTTCCCGCTGGCTTTCTGTTTATTATTGTTTGGCTCTTTTGCTCAACACACTTGATTTCAGGAGCTCCCACTGAACTGTGACGCAAGGGCCCAGTCTTGGTTTCTGATAGTGCCTAACTTCTTAGTGTGTGTGGTTTTCAGTCAAGGTTTGGAAATCCTGCTTACCCGCCGACCACAAACACTCATGACATCCTACCCCTGAGCGTGGCTCCGCGGCACAATAGGAAGGCTGGGATAGACTGGGGCAGGCTCCAGCAGACGTGGAATGCGCAGGCGCCCCGCCACCCAACAGAGGTTCTGAAGTTTTGGGCCAAGCCCAGATTGTGCTGGGTTACTGTAAACCTGCCATGGTCAGGGAGCCAGCGACTCATTTCTTACCCATCTGGGAAATAAAAACTTTAGGCTTTGAACCTTGGGAATTTCTCTGCAGGCCGTTGCCTGAGGGACCAAGAGTATGGGGTCTGGGTGGGGATTGTGTGTGTGGATTGGGGGGGGGGGTCTTGTCTCATGGGGGGGGGGGCTTGGCTCCACAGTCCTCCGATCAGGACTTCCTTACGGGTTTTGTTAGAGCAGGCGCACCTGTGACGGCGACCTTAGTCCTACCCTGGAGTTCACAGAACACAGAATCCAGGAGCCACCAGAGCACGAGACCAAATAGAGCACAGTTATGTCCTTTATGTAGGGCGGTGTGCCAAAACTGGGGTAGTTTTAGTGTGGCCAGGGCGCGTGCAGGCAGATCTCTTGAGTTCAAGGCCAGTCTAGTCTACAAAACAAGTTCCAGGACAGCCAGGACAATACAGAGAAACCCTGTCTCGAAAACAAATAACAACAACAACAACAAAAAAAAAAACAAAAGCAACAACAAAACAGGGATAGTTTTGTTTGTGTGGGACACACACAAACAAACCCCTGTCGGCACCCATGACATTTAGCAATGCCGAGATCCTGTTGACTGATTCTGGGCTCAGGGGTGATGGCATGGAGATCCCTAGGATAGAGACTCCTGACACCAGTCTGCTGCTGTTCTGAGGGAGTGGGTGTCATGGGCCTGAAAGAGGAGGGCTCGCCGTGCAGGTAGAGCTGGCTTCAAACTCAGCCCTCCTGCTGCAGTCTCCCCAGTGCTGGGATTGTAGGCCTGCATCACTGTGCCTGGGATGGCTGATGTAAGGGAAGGAGAATGCACTTTTCCTTGCTTCCGAAGCCTGCATTTATGACCTGCCCAAAGACTTGGAATCTTACATCCAATTGCCCCCTCAGTCAGCAGGGACCATATCTCATAGAAATTTTGTGCGTGTGGGGAGGACATAAAACCAAACCCTTCTGGACCTGAAATCTCACCTCTTGCCCTGTGTGATGTGAACATCAACCCCCAGCAGGGCCAGATCTCAGTCTTGCCCAGATAACTCACAGCTTCCACGGCAGGCGGTAGTTACTGTAATAATAGAATATATTTCAAGGTAGTACCCCTTACAGTTCATTGTAAACTGTCTCATAACAGACCCATCCTGTACTCTTTCCTAAACCATCTGAGGCTAGCCTGGTGGTGGTGGCACGTGCTTCTAATCCCAGCACTTGGGAGGCAGAGGCAGGTGGATCTCTGTGAGTTCAAGGCCAGCCTAGTCTACAAAGCAAGTTCCAGGGCAGCCAGGGCTGCCCAGAGAAACCCTGTCTTAAAAATGAACAAACAAAAATCCAAGGCTGTCTTAACCTCTGAGCAGATTCTCTTTAGAGAATCCTTGTTTCTTTAAGTTTTTCAATCCTGGAGACAGCCTCTGTGTCCCAAATCTCTTTATTTATTTATTTTTTTAAATCTCATATCTATTTTGGAGAGGCCATTTTTAATGTCACTCTTTGTAGGAGTAAGCAGTAGCCTTGAACAATGTTGACCTTTTGATGCATAAATCTCCAGCCCTGGATTGGAAGCCGCCAGCCGCCTGAGGTGAACCGTGGTGAGTCTCGGCGCCAAACAGGAGCCTCTGCTGGTGGGATGAGGACAAAGACGGTGCTAAACCGAGGATCAGAGTTAAAATGAGGAGTGACATGTGGCTTGTGCGTGTTGCTGCTGGTGGGAGTGGTGGGTCTCGTAGAATAAGTCACAGCATTCGTAGCTCAGGGCCCCCTGAAAACAGCACCTTTTCCTGTGAGGCAAAGAAATGGGTATTTTAGAGCTGAGAGAGATGGTTCCGTGGTTAAGAGCCCTGACTACTCTTTCAGATGATCTGGGTGTGATTCTCAGCACCCACATAGTAACTTCAATTCCAGGGACTTCAATACCCTCTTCTGGCCTCCACGGGCACCAGGCGTGCATGTGGTGCACAGACATGCATGCAGGCAAGACACCCATGCACATAAAAATAGGTCTAAAGAAAGGAGGGGGTTTTTGTTTGACCAAGAGCCATTTTCAGGGTTCTATAAGTCACTGATAAACTGGGTGATCTCAGGGTTGGGTCTCTCAGTTGGTGGCACTTTTGACGTTTTACAGGTGACAAGGGCAAGCTGGCTAAGAGGTTTGAGGAGTTTGAGTGCCCCACACAAGTGTGAATTTTTATGTGTATACATGTCACCATTTGGAGAAATGACCCCATGGGCTTTTTTGAGTTACAAGTCATTTAGGGGTGACGGGTGACAGAGGCTGAGAACGCCTCAGTAGTCTGCTTCTAGCCCTTGTGCGCATGCGCGCGCGCACACACACACACACACACACACACACACAAACACACACTGAATTTTATTCATTTAGATTGTACTTGCAAAGGGGCAAGATCAACTTGATTGTTTGATCCTTTCTCTGTGTGTGGTGGGGATGCTCAGATGACTGTAGGGGAGGGGGTCAGAGGCCAACCTTAAATGTCCTTTCTTGGGACTGGCCCACTGTGGGTTTCGAGACAGGGGCTCACTGATTAGGCTCACTAGCCGGAAAGTCTCAGGATCCCCACGTCACTGCCTTCCTAGCCCTGGGATCACGAGTGTGTGCCACAGTGTCCAGCTTTTTTGTGGGTTCTGAGGACTGAGCTCAGGTCCTCGTGCTTGTACTGGTAACACTTTGCTGACTGAGCCGTCTTCCCAGTCCCCTCATGTAGTAATTGGAGCGGCAGGGCTGCATCCCCAGCACCCCAGCCGCCTGCTCGGCTAGCTTATGCCCCGAAATAATTACACAGACACTGTATTCTTTTAAACACCGCTTGGCCCTTTAGCTCTAGCCCTTACTGGCTAATTCTGATATCCCGATCAACCCATCTCTAATAATCGGTGAGCACCGGTCTTACCGGGAAAGGTTCAGCATGTCTAACCTGGCGGCTTGCTTCATGGCGTGTGTCTGCCCGGGAGCGGGGCATGGCGTCTCTCTCAGGCGTCTGCTCCCGAGAGGAGAGCTGTCGAGACTGAGCTCACTTCCTCTTCCTCCCAGCGTTCTGTTCTGTTTACTCCTCCCACCTATCCTCTAACCAATAAAATGGGCCAAGGCAGTTCCTTTATTAGCCAATGACCTTCCTCCATCACCCTCACTTTTTGAGGTAGGGGAGCCCAGACAAGCCTCAGACTCACAGAGGTGATCTTGAGCTACACTCCTCCTAGGATTCTTTGTTCCTGTGCCTGGCTTTGTGTTGTGCTAAGGACTGAGCCCAGGGCTTCATGCGTGCGAAGCGAGCACTCCACCAACGGAGCTACAGCCCTGATCTTGAATGTTTAGGGATCTTTTCAGCAATAAAAATCGAAACATTAACTTTTTTGTTGATTTTTATTGTTGGTGGTAGTACTCTGCTTGTTTTACTTTTGTCTGTTTTTAATTTTTGTTTTGTTCCATTTTACTTTTTGATATGCGGTCTCACTGTATGTGTAGCCTTGACTGTCCAGTCTGGCCTCTAACTCAGAGATCCACCTGCCACTGCCTCCTGAATCCAAAAATAAATATTTTACAATTTACTTTTATTATTATTTATGTGTATAAGTCTGTGATTGTGTGCAGGTGCCCATGGGGGCCACCAGAAGGCACTGCATTGGTTCCTATGAAACTGGGGTCCCTAGTGATTGTGAGCCACCTGATGGGGGTGCTGGGAATTGAACCCTGATCCTTCTGGAAGAGCAGCGAGCACTCTTACCTGCCAAAACATCTCTCTAACCCCTGTACTTCTGTTCTTATATGGGTATTTTTTACTTTAAAATCTTGGTGCTCCCCACCCCCAAACTTCCTTCCTTTCCTCCTTCTTTAAATGAAAAATAAGCGCTGGGAAGGTGGCTCAGTCAGTAAAGTCCCCAGGCTCCTGTGTGAAAAGCTGGATCGGGCTGGAGAGATGGCTCAGCGGTTAAGAGCACTGGTTGCTCTTCCAGAGGACCCAGGTTCTATTCCTAGCACCCACATGGCAGCTCACAACTCCAGTTCCAGGGGATCAGACAACCTCCTCTGACCGCTGCAGGTACCAGGCACTCAATGTGGTGTACATACGTACGCATAGGAAAACAGCCATATACATAAAACAAATATATATGATTTAAAAAGGTAAAGTTACCTGGTGGGGTCAAAAATAGACAACGAGCAGCTGCCTGCGCCCCTGCCTGCGCTCCTGCCTGCACCCCTGCTTTCACACTGCCAGCACCCCTGCCTCCAGCCTGTTTATTTCAACGTAATAAGGGTTGAACCCCCAGAGGGGGTGGGGGTGGGGTACCTTACTGAGTGGACTTTAAGAAAACCTTGGGGTGTGTTGCAACTTCGGATTTTCACTCTGGGATTTTCCTCTGGGGTCAGGTGACTCTTTGTGAGGATGTTGTCCAGGTTCCTAATAGCAACACAGGAAATGGATTTTAATCTCTCTGCTGGCTGCTCCGTGTGGGGCTGTTTAATGAGGACCCAGTTATGACGTGGCTTCAGCAGTAGCAATACTGGCCAGGTGGGAGTGTGCCGAGTGAATGTGCCATTTATTTCTAAGATGCATGTTTATGATTTATTGTGTTTTTTACAGAATGGGACAGAAGGTAAATGATTTAATGTGCTCTGCTGGGTAACTTTTGGGCGTGTTTGAGATTCTAGAAAGAACATTAGTCCTCATCTGTTACGGAAAGTATGGACTGTTTACTGGATGCTTGGCGTACATCCAAGATAGCGGTCTCAAACTTGAAAATATATGACATGCATAACCCAGGCAGTGTTTTATTTACTTTGTTAAAGTTTATTCTTTTTGATTTTGTGTGTTTGTTCTGCCTACATTCATGTTTGAGCATCACATATGGACCTACTGTCCACTGAAGTCAGACACACAGCCGGGAGTTGCCGTGTGGTACTGGGAATCACCACCCAGGACGTCTTCAAGAGCAACAAGTGCTCTTAGCAGTCAAGCCATCCCAAAAGGAGAGGTAGACTCAGCTGTGGCAGGAGCTGAGGGTGAATCAGGATGGCTACTCATTTATTGAAAAAAGGACTTTTCCTACTCCAATTGTACAATAGTTTAGCCACAGGCAAGGTTGAGAGCAGACTGGCTCAATGATTTAGGTACAAAAATGGCCATTAATTGATGGTGGCATTTTTCCTGAGAGGACAGTGCGAAGTTCAGCAAGCAGTGTGGGATCTGAGCCCTGCTGGAGCTGGACTCTGGGACTTATTTTTCATTTTTAAATATTTGTGTATGTATATATGTGTGTATGTGTGTTTTAAGACAGTTTCATGTAGCCCAGGCTGGCCTCAAACTTGCTATGTAGCTAAGGATGGCCTGGAACTCCTCATCCTCCTGCTTCTGCCTCTCAGGAGCAAGGGTTATAGGCCTGTGCTACTAGGCCTGTTTCAGGGAATGTTTTGGAAAAAAATTTCAGCCAAGTGGTGGTGGCCCATACCTTTAATCCCAGCATTCAGAAAGTAGAGGTAGGCAGGTCTCTGAGTTTGAGGCTAGCCTGGTCTACAAAGTGAGTTCCAAGTACACAGAGAAACCCTGTCTCCAAAAACAAGGTCAATTTTTAGTCAGCGATCCCAGAGGTCCTCACTCTGCGTTAATCAATCCCCGAGGGGAACCTAGGAGGTCCCCGGCGCCCTCAGAAAGGCCAGCACGCATCTGTCACCTCAGCGCTCTTTCTAGTACATCTCTGGTTTACCCACTAGGGGACTTTGTATCTAGAGAGCGGGACAGAGCCCTTAGGGTGAAGCACTGTCAGACTGCAGCTGTGAGACCCAGTCTTATCGGTGGACTCGCTGCCTCACGTAGCTCAGGCTGTTTGGTCTTTGGGGAAATGCTGAATTCCGCCAAACAGCTCAAAAGTCCATGCCCTGTTCTCCAGTGCACACATAAGGCTGAGACTTGGCTAACTTCCTGAAGTGGCTTGCTCTGTCAGAAAGAATGAGAGTTATCTTGTGTTAGCAAAGCTTAAAAAATAATTTCCAGACATGGTATATACTGTGGAGGCTGCAAAATTAGTATGTGACAGTCTCACACGGAAGAAAGGAAGGTAGACTAGTACGGAAGAATCAGCAGGCCAGGACCCCCCTTGCTTATTCAAGTGTCTCCCTAGTGTCCCTCTTCTCTTAGCTCTTTGTGTAGCCTCAAATTGCATTCTTCATGTTAGGGACGATAACACTGTCTTTACTTCATGGTTGTTAAAAGTACAGGTAGCAGGGCATGGTGGTGCACGTTTTTAATCCCAGCAATTGAGACGTAGAGGCAAGTGAGTTCCTGTGAGTTCTAGGCCAGCCTGGTCTACTTAATGAGTTCTAGGACTATTGAGTGAGACTGTCTCAATTCACCGCCTCTTCCTCCCCTCCCCCAATCACACAAAGTATGTCTGTATAGTTTTAGAGAATATTTTTCTTTCTCTCCTTCCTTCCTTCCTTCCTTCCTTCCTTCCTTCCTTCCGTTTTTGAGACAGAGTTTCTCTTTTGGATCCTGTCCTGGAACTAGCTCTTGTAGACCAGGTTGGCCTTGAACTCACAGAGATCTGCTTGCCAAGTGCTGGGATTAAAGGCGTGCGCCACCACCGCCTGGCTGAGAATAATTTTCATAAGCACCTATGGCTCTCTGAGGACCTAGAGAGCTGGCCCTGAAGGTCCCGCGTTGTCAGGATTTGGCACTCTCTTGTTTCACATCTGTCTTGTTGAGGAAGCTTTGTTCTCCTTTGGTTTCAGTCCCTACATCAGGAGACCTCTTTGCCAGTGGGTCTGTTTCTAGAGGGTCATTCCTAGGTTCAAGAATGGAAGACAAAATTATTTTGTTGTTTACTGTGTAGTTGGAAAGTAAATGGGAGAGTTTCAAAAGTATTGTCTTTAAAATCTCCGTAACCTGAGGGAGAAACTTGCTGCAACAGTGCTCTGAGCATCGCCGGGGAGGGGGGTGGCATTTTGCGGAGTGTAGGGACCCTGCCCTCGGCCGAGTTCTCCCCGAGATTCCCTGCACCCATCCACACCAGCCCTCTTTCTGGTCCTTGAAACACCATGTGCTGTACATATCCCTGCCTAGAGCAATGTTCCTGAAGTCAGGACGTCGTGTAAGCCAGTGTCTCCTTGTCCTTCAGGGCTTAGTTCAGACGCTGCCATCCCCTGCGCTTCCTGAACTCCACCTAGATCTTTGTCCTCTTTTGCTGTTGTGTTATCCTTGTAAAACCTATTATTCCTTAAATTTTACTTCTATTTGATAATGAGAGTGTATCTAAAATCTTCTTTATTGTTCTGTAATTTCATAAAATGAACCTAGATATCTTCATTGCCACCCCAGATTCCACATTGTACCTGCTCTGGACTTGTTTCCAGTTGTCTCCGAAAATGGTTCATCTTTTCTTCCTGAGCATTTTGTTGTCTTCCATCTCCATGTTTTTCTCCAGTCGAGAAAAGCACACTTTGCTGGGTAATTTTCTCAAATCTGCTCCCTAGTTTATTAATTCTCTTTTTAACTTTGTTAAATCTCTGTGTAACCCATCTATTGAAGGTTATTATTATTATTATTATTATTATTATTATTATTATTTATATGTGGGTAGGAAGCCTGCGTGCAGAAGTCTTCTTGCCTCCTACCATGTGGGTCCCAGGAATGGAACTAAGGTTACTAGTCTTAGTGACAAGTGCCTTATCTGTTGACGTCACCTCAGTGGCCCTGCATTTTTACTGTCATAGATGGTTTTTCCAAATCAATCTCTCTCTTTTTCTCTTTCTTCTCAATCACTCTTCCTTTTTTCTTTTGGCTTTTGGTTTTTCAAGATAAAATTTCTCTGTGTAACCCTGGCTATCCTGGAACCACTCTGTAGACCAGGCTGGCCTTGAATTTACAGAGATCCACCTGCCTCTGCCTCCTAACTGCTGGGATTAAAGATGTGCGCCACCACTGCGGGGCCTCACTCTTGCTCTTCCCAAAGACTCGGAGTGCTTTATGACTTTGCCTGTCGTACTTGTTCAGGGGCCCTTCTGATTTCTGTTGCATTATTTTGTGCTGCCAAAACAAGCATTGGTTGCCAGCTTTCCTTTGCTTGTATTCTCTTCTCATAGTTTATTCTTCCTTTTGGGCTTTAATTATTTGAAACTTCATCTTTGATTTGCATGTGCTCATGTGGCGATGCACAAACGTACAAGGGTGTGCATGCCACACGTGTGTGTGTGTGTGTGTGTGTGTGTGTGCGCGCGCACACACACACGCACTTGCATGAAGGCCAGAGGAGAGCCTTGGAAAGTCTTTGATGGGCGCAGAGCCTAGGGATCCACTTGTCCTGGTTCTCCAGTGCTGGGATTAGGAACGCACCTGCTGGGATTTACGTGTTTGCAGACTGTGCTCGAGGACTCATTCTTGCAGGTGCTTTTCCTGTTGAACAGTTCCTTACACTCCTTCCCTGCTGTCCTTTTCCTAGAGAGGGTCTTACCCTGTACCTCAGGCTAGCTTTTTATTCATGATGATCCTCCTGCCTCCGCTTGCTGAGTTCTGGAATTAGAGGTGTAAGTGACCACACCTGGCTGAAACCTACATAGGTCTTCTCTGAGCACTCCATTATCATGAGTTCCTTTTCCTCCCAGCTGCTATTATCATATTATTTGTTGAATTTTCCAAGTCCTGTTTGTGATGGATCGTGTTTTTACATATTTTATATTATACTTGTAAACATCTTCAGTCCAGCTTCCTTTGTGGGACCCCTTACTGTGTGTCTTAGAGTTTCTGCTGCGATAAAATTCCATGACCAAAAGCAACTTGGGGAGGAAAGGGTTTACTTCAGCTCGGGGTTCCACGTCACAGACCATCATGGAAGGAAGTTAGGGCAGGAATCTGGAGACGGGAATTGATGCCGAAGTTGTGGAGGGTGCTGCTTCCTGGCTCGCTCCCCTACCTTGCCCAGCCCGCTTTCTTACACGTCCTGGACACCCAGCCCAGGGTGGCAAAGCTTACAGCGAGCTGGCCACATTGGTCGTCAGCTAAGAAAATGCGCTACAGTCTGGGAGCATCATTTTCTGACTTGACTTCCAGAATAACTCTAGCCTGTGTCAGTTTGACATGAAACTAGCCAGCACCATTGACCCCTTGTCATCCTGACACACAAACACATGACCAACCATTCAACTAGAACCTTTATTTCTCATTTGTCCCCAGGATGGCATGTTAGCGTCACTTCTAGTCACAGGGCTGGGAGCTCGGCCTTGCACTGCATCCAGAGTTAGTTCTCCCCTTCCGCCGTGTGGGTCCTGGGGATTAACTCAGGTTGGCAGGCTTGGCAGCAGGCACCTGCACCCACTAAGCCATCTTGCCAGTCCAGGGACACTTTCTTTCAGAGACAAGGCCTCACTATGTAGCCAGTCTCATGATTCCTCCCTCATGATCTTGACTGCTGGGCTTAGGCAAACAGCACCATGCTCGGCTCGGAAACCATTTTTATTGTATTTGTAGTTTAAAGATCTTCAGGCCATGCAGGTAGTGCGAGTCCAGCCTCATGTTGGATTAGAGGAAACTGTCTCCGTCTCCATTCAGATCTTCATTCCCACTTTGTACTCATGGCTCTTCAATTTCTTCTGATCTCTGTTTCCCTTGGAGGGCTCTATCTTTTTGTGATTTGTTTAGACAGAGTCCTTCTCTGTAGCCTTGCCTGTCCTGGAACATGCTACGTAGACCATCCTGGCTGAGAACACGGGTCCACCTGCTGTGCCTCCCAAGTTCTGGGACTAAAGAAGTGTACCACCACGCTCAGTGGGTCCCGTCTTTATATGCTGGGTCTCAGTTCCACCTCCCTGTTTCAGATTTACCCCAAATCACCAAACTAACCCACTTTGCAGGGCACCCGGAAAGGTCCAGCCTCCATTCTGAGCGTGGTTTCTAGTTTCCCTCTGTCATTTCTGGTTCCTGGAGCTCTTCCTTGCGGGCTCAGCATCTAATGAAAACGCCCCTGCCGTGTAGCCGGTATTTCAGAGTAGACCTTTTGCCCGCTGTCCTTGCTGTCCTGCTTGTGCCTCTGCCCACACATTGCCTGGCAGATGAGGGCATCCGGTGCATAGCTAAGTGATTTAGGGGCACCGGGGAGAGCCAGAAGTGGGCACTCCCCTGTCATTTTCATGAGACAGCCAAGAGAGCTGGTATCCCGAATACTTCACCATCCAATAAAGGACTTCAGTTTTCCTATTTTTCCCTCTTAAACTTTAAGACTTCAGTGTTTTTCTAAGGATCTGAAGATGACGTTGGCATCAGCCAGTTGCTTCCAAGGTTTCCAGCCCCATAAACTGGCAAATTAAAACCATGCCTGGAGAACCTTTACTGCCCAGTGGCACTGAGAAAGCTCTCATGTTGATTAAATTGACCTTTCCTGTGGTTCAGCTAAGAAGAGCAACTGCAAGACGTGGAAACTGTTTAGGACACCATTAGTCCCTGGCTATGTCACCACTAAAGAAATGACATAATTGTTTGCTTATGTGCAGAAGATGCACTGTTCAGCCTCTTCTCATGGTTAGAGTGTCCTCACCGGTCCTGTGTTGGTTTCAGCTGCTTCGTCTTTGTGCCCCAGTTTTGTTTGGTGTCTCTTGGAGCTGCTCACAGTGAGCCGTGCCAGGGCCGTACACATGGAAGAGAGATCGCTAGTTCACCACTGCCGTCCTTAAGGTGAACGACTCAGCGTAACAGCACTTTCTAAAAATGTGTGTGGGGGTCATGCCTGCATGCGTGTCTGTGCACCATGTGTGTGCGGTGTCCTTGGAGGCCAGAGGATCTCCTGGCACTGGAGTTACAGATGGTTGTGAGCCGTTATGTGGTGCTGGGAATTGAACCCCTGTCCTCCGGAAGGGCAGCCAGTGCTCTTGACCAGAGCTGTTTCTCCAGCCCCAAGAACACTTGGGTTTTACAGTTCCTTTTTGATATGCTCTGCCTCTTACTTTACTTTTCTATATGGACTTTTCGATGTCTTTCCAGGAAAGGGTAACTGCAGATTTGTTTTTTCTTTTTTCTTTCTTTCTTTCCCTCCCTCTCTCCCTCCTTCCTTCCTTCCTTCCTTTCTTTTTCTTTTTATTATTTTTATTTTATGTGTATAGGTTTTCGCCTGAATATATGTGTGTGCACCATGTGCCTGCAGTATCTGATGAGGCTGAAAGTAACTTTAAAAATGTCAATCTGTCTGTCTTCTCCCTGGGTTGTTAGGCCCTGGCTCACCTAACCTCCCTACTTCTCCAGCCATCTCCTGGCCAAAGAAGTTTGCTGAGAGCGTTTTTATCCTGGAACGTTCTTCTTGGGCCTTTCCTGTAGTTACACACTTTCTAATCATCCTTTCCGTCCCAAGTAAAGCTTACCTTCCTCCCAGAAGCCATCTAGACTGCCTTGATTGGCCTTCGCGTCTGCGTGCTCCATCGCTGTTACACCTGTGATTGATTATTCCATCGTCTTTTATTAGATGGTTTAAATAAAGATCCTTCTAAGGTGGGAGGCTTTGTTCACTTGCCGTGTGTCCCCCGCCCCAGCTCAAGGCTGTCAGTAAAGGAGTAAGGGCTGCAGAAGGGGGGGGGGCGGTGGCTTGCACACTTTGCAGAAGTGGGGGGCAGTGGCTTGCACACTTCCATCCCTTCCTGGGGTGAGCTCCTATTCTTCCACTCCCTATTGTGTCAGAGCCTGGCATTTTGAGCTCAGAAGGGAGGAGCTTGGGCATGTCCCCTTTCTCACAGCTTGGTGTAGGTGAGGCACACTGTTCCCAAGTCTGAGAGCTGGGCCTTTGTCATTTCCCTCAAAAGCGAATCAGCAGCTAAGGATGGGAGAGTCGCAGAAGAGGCCCAGCCTCCACAGGGAGGCCGGGTGGTGGAAAGCTCTGGTCTGGAGTCACTCGAGCTTGATGGGGTCCCTTCCTTGCGTTGTGGCTCTGGGCCCTCAGCTCCCGTCTCTGCTTACTTCGTAGTTCCTTTGAAGTCTCAGTAAAGGACCCTGTGGAAAGCATTCAGAGCAGCGCTGGCACCTACCGTGCTTGCCTCAGCAGTTCCCATTCCCTCAGCCTGCCCTGCCTTTGTGGGGAGAGATCACGTGACCGTTGGCTCATCGTAGCATGTGATGTCCTGGGAAGGGAGAGGGACCGAGAAGACAAGGTTCCAAGCCTCAGGAAAATCAGTCCATACCACTCAGGCCTGGGCCGGGACAGTATGAGTGTCCTGTGCTTGAAGAGGCCTGGGGGAAGCGTGGCGAGTCATGGGGAGGGCTGGAAATTTTAGACCATCCTATTGTATGCTCTCTAGTTTCTCGCGTGTATGACGAGCCCCACAGGCCGCGGCAGCCTATTCTGTTTTTGCTGGTGCTGGGGAGGACAAAGTGCTGTTTGGATGGTCCTCCATGCCCAGCAATAACCAGGGCTCACGGAACAATGCTGATAGCCGCCTGGGGAAACCCCGTGCAGGAATGGGGCTTTGGTCTCAGACCTAACTCACTCTTAACTACTTGAATTCTGTGGGTACTGACCTACAAGCGGTCTTTGACATCCCCTCCCCCCAGTGGTGATCTCTGGCTGGGCTGCTGCTTATGGAGAGGCTTGAGCGAGAGGAGCCATGGAGTTTATGAACTCTTACATTGACTTGTGGATGCGGTGTCGGAGGTGTGATAAGGCAAGGGGTTTGAAGAAACCAGACAGAGCCTGCACTTAGCATGCATGAGACCTTGAGTTCCATTCCCAGCACCCAAACCAACCAAACAAACCAAAAAGCCGTAAGATTAAAGATGTTACAGGTCACGTTAACTGTAGGGCAGTCATATCTATCGCCCAAAGTCTTGTTCCTATGAAGTGGCAGGACTGAGGTGGAATCTAAGCCTGCCAGGTTCTTTTCCCGCCGCAGGGCTGACTGGCGGAGCCCACTTCTCATCCCTGTAACCCTCCTTGGTCCTCCTTCATCCTCTTTGTATCTTGCATGCTAACAGCCTCTGAGCCTACACCCTGTCTTCACTGCCTGCCTCCTTTGCCTTTTCATTCCGCAGAGGGGCAATTCCCTAGAACAAGACTGGTGCAGAGTGCAGGGGTGTCCTGCCTTTGGGGATGAAGGACCAGTGCGGAGCAGGCACGGGGCGGGCTAGGCAGTTGACTTAAAGCGAGTTTGAGGAACTGGATTAAGGGGTGCTGGGACAGCTAGCTCTGCACTGGAGCCCAGCAGCGAGGCAGAGTGAAGGGGGGTCCTGTTTCTAACAGGAGTGTGGAAGAGCCAAGAGCAGAGCCCACACCAGTAGGTCTTGAGGGCGTTACTTGTTTAGATTCCAAGTGTGTTTGTCACACGGGTCATGTTGCCGCCTGTGCCTCATCTGGTGGGTTTTCCCCAGGCAGAAGGCTCTCTGGATGTATTTGCCGGGGAAGAGGAAGCATGCCCTGTTTTAAAGCTACATGAATACTTTAAACTTGCTTTTCAAATTAGTGTCAAAAGAGTGGCATTGGCAGGACTTGGTGACTCGGAGAGACTTGATATCCTCATGAAAGGAGTGGTTTGCTCTGAAGCCAGAGTGGCTGGGTTCTGGGAACGGAGCAATGCAACTCTGCTGTCCCCACATGCACCATGCCTCTGAGAGGCCGCTAATCAGACAGCTGCTTTCGCTGGGCTCGGGGACGCGAGAATAAAGAACTCGGCAAGGCTGCGAGACTCGCTGCAGCCTTTACTGCCCTTTCGTGGCTTCCTTTGGAGCTTGTTCATCCTGAGGTGTAAGAGTTCTTTCTTAAAATTAGTGTTGTCTTCTCTTCTTGTGTGCGTGTGGGTATGCACACTTATTCTGTGTGTATGCACATGTCACAGCACACAGGCAGATGTCAGAGGACAACTTCCGTGAGTTGGCGCTCAGACTCAGTTTACCCATTGGGTCATCTTGCTGGCCTGGGTAGAAGACTTTAAAGAGCTGTGGGAGCCCTGAAGGTGTGTGGAAGAGCTGTGCCCTGCGGAAGGATCTGGTACACAATTGTGCCCATTCTCCTGTCTCCTCCTGTAGCTGCCTGGCCTTAGATGCTCACCAGAATGCTTTGTTTATGCTTGAAGCCAACGTAGTAAGGCTAGAGCTGGCCATGTGACTTGAGTTTCCCCTGGCAGCCGTCTGCTGGGATGGACGCCAGTGGGCAGGGGCAGTAGATGCAAATGTTACCCGTCGGGTTGTGTTTCTTTGCTCGAGCAGGGTTTTTCTTCATAACTTTGAGCTTGTTAAAGTTAGGAACAATGTTTTCTTTATCTCTGTGTTCCACTTACCCAAGATGGTGCTTGGCACAGACTGATGATAGTAAATGAAACACTGAAAGCCAGGTATGGCAGATGGCTTGTGGAAGTTTCATCATACATGTGTGAAGTTGCTCAAAATACTTCTTAGCGGAGGTTAAGGTTAGTTCGTATGTTACTTCATTCGTGTGTGTGTGTGTGTGTGTGTGTCTGTGCACGGGTGTGCATGGGAAGGCTAGAGGCTGACATTTACTGTCTTTCTCAGTTATTCTCCACTTCATGTTTTTAATATATAATTTATTTTATGCTCACTGGTGTTTTGCCTGCATGTATGTCTGTGTGAGGGCACCAGAAGCCCTGGGACTGGAGTTACAGACAGTTGTGAGCTGCCATGTCGGTGCTGGGAATTGAACCCAGGTCCTCTGGAAGAACAAGCCGGTGCCCCTAACCACGGAGCCATCTCTCCAGCTCCTCCACTTCATTTTTTGAATGATGGTCTCTCACTGCACATGGTGTTTACCAAACCAGCGAGGCTGGTTAGCTGGCATCTTCCTGTCTCCATCAGGTCCTTTATGTTGTGATAGGCTCCTCATCTTGCATCTACCCCTACCATGTTGCTAGACTTGGAGAAGTGCACCACCGTGCCCAGATTTTTATGTGGGTCCTAGGGATCCAAACTTAGTTCCTAACGCTTACACAGCAGGCACACTGCCAGCTGAGCTATCTCCAGCCTCTGCCTCCTCTTTGACACAGATACTGTATCCTAGGATGGACTTCGCTCACTGTGAAGCCCAAGCTGGTCTTGAGCTCAAAGCCATCCTCCTGCCTCAGCCTCCAGAAGTTTAGGCTTACACATGTAGCCACCATGCCTGGTTGGCATTTCATAGCTTTAGTGGGAAATAGATTTTAAAAAGTTCACTCCCATCCTCGTCCCCCAATGCTATGAATAGAATTTGGCAAAGTGCTACGTGGTTGCTCGGCAGTGCCCTTTATGTAACTGCCCTGATGAGGGACCATGTGGATCGTGGATCAAGTCAGGACTTTCAGGACATCATCCAATAAGTAAAAATGCTCTAGGTAGTTTCTGGGCCTCCTGAATAGGTTTGCCACTTTTTTTTTTTTTTTTTGAGTAAAGACTCAGAGGAAATGATTTTGTGGTTTTGTTTTGTGTATCTGTTTATTCGGGGTTTGTTTTTGGGTTTGTTTGTGGTAGGGTCATGTGTAGCCTAGGGCGACCTTAACTTCTGAGCTTCCTACCCCTACCACCTAAGTCCTGGGACCACAGGTGTGCAATATCATGTTGGGTTTTGTTTTGTTTTTGTTCTTTTGTTTTTTGAGACAGGGTTTCTCTGTGTTATAGCCCTAGCTTTCTTTGAACTAGCTCTAGTTGGAACTAGAACAGGCTAGCCTTGAACTTATAGAGATCCTCTGCCTCCCAGGTGCTGGGATTAAAGGCCTGTGCCACCACCATCCAATTGTGGTTTTGACTTCAGCACAATGGCTATGACTTAATCTACTGTTATTTCAGCCAGCAATTGCAGTCACCAGCCTGCGTTTCTGGCAGCAGCTTAGCGGCTCAGGCAGCAACCTGGTGGGAATTCTGTTCCCATAGGTACTGGCTCTGTTGCTGCTGCTAAGGTAGCTTTAACAGAATATTACTCTCTTTATAAATAAGACTCGAGATTCAAAGGCTGGGGTGAAAACCTGCTAGCTCAGAGAGGCTGAGTAGCAGCTAGCAGGCCAGCTTTCTCTCCTTGCTGGCATCATCTGCCAAAGAGAGCATCCTTCGGCTCTGCCAAACAAAAGCAGCGTCACTCCAAATTCCTCCCGGCTACTTCTGGTGCTTCTCTCCAGTCTTCTGGATGCCTGCTGATACTCTGTGATTGCTTTCTGTCAATTAGTTGCTGACGCAGCCTCCTGACCCAAGATTAATTTTATTTAATTAATGCAAGTGCTAACTTGGGGTCCACAGTGAGATAGAATAACCCCCAACAGCATCACCCACGGTTTATGCGGTGATGGGCTTGAACAGATGGTTCCATGCATTCTAGGCAAGTATTCTGCCAACTGTGCCACATCCCCAGCCCATGTGTGCTTTCCAACCATCTTCTGAATCCTACTGTTAGCAGTCTGGGAGGGAGTTTGGAAGGGAGACTGGAATGACTGACTGGTAATTCTAGCGTCCTGTTTGCATACAGTATTCCGGAAAGTTTTATAGAAAGTGATTTCATTTACTGGTCATCCCAGGGGATCGTCACCTTCCTAGCAACTGAGTTTGGCACTAAACATGAACTGTTTTTCCTTGGACATGGAGTATCCTTATCCCCCTCCCCCGTCCTGTCTGAGGGGAGCCTCACTTTTTACCAAGTGGCTTTGTGTTTTATGACCCTTCCCTAATAAATCAACCTTTGTTTTTCTAAACTCTGCTGTGGTCAGGTCTTTTCTTTTCTTTTTTTTTTTTTTTCAGTCTTGTTTCCCTAACGGGTGTTCGGGAGACAGACAGTGGGCACACAGTGTATTGTAACCTGCTCCATTGCTTCTTGCTTTTGTAGGATAAGGAAGCCTGTGTGGGCACCAACAATCAAAGCTACATCTGTGACACAGGACACTGCTGTGGACAGTCTCAGTGCTGCAACTACTACTATGAACTCTGGTGTAAGTCCTTGCCCAGGGGGTTCTTGGCGTCCCAGGGTCCCGGTTACTGCCTCTGCTCCTTGGGAAACCGCGGGCTGGCCAGCCTTTTCTGATTCTCTTGGGGACAGTGTTGGTGAGTAGCATCTGCTTCCGGGTTGCGGAAGTGATTCCTTTCTAGAGGAGGAGGGCTTGGGTACCCTCTGGGCACCGTGGGCTGATGATGGGAACACAGTCTGCCTCTTCAGAGGTCAAGGTTGTCAGACAGGGCTTTTGCCCAACACACTTTGTACCCTGATCGTTTTAGAACTCAAATGAGACAGTGTTGACGGCCAGACAGAGTGGGAGGATGGGAGTCCGCAGGGGAGAGCAGGCTCAGGTGACTGGCACAGCTGAGGTTCCCACAGCTGCTTCTCAAAAGAAACAACCGCGGACTGTTTGCCCAGACGATTCTGAGCCCTCACCCCTGCTCCGTAGAAAACCAGACATTGGATCGGCTTGTTAAACCATGCCCTTACTCCCACTGTCCCCTATGGGCCTTTCCCGCCCTCTCTCCTCACCCACTCCTCCCAGTCAGTGATATGGTAGGAAAACAGCTAGGACCAGTATTTGATCTGGCAAGGAGATTGGACTCCTGGCTGGGAAGTCTCCCTCCCTATGAAGTGCAATGGTCTCCGAAAGCCAGCATGGGTGGGTCCTCAAATAGGACCTCTTCCTTACCCTTCCCTTTCCAGGACTAAGGCCACCCGATCCACAGAAGTCGAGTGTGGGAAAGGACAGAGCGTCGAGATCCCCACCAAGCTCCTGTGTATATAAGCAAGAGGAGGGTACAGAATTGCTGGTTTAGAAGGTGCAGGGCCGAGAAACTGGCTAAACAGTGCCGAGTGCCAAGCAGGTGGACTCGCTGTGTTTAAATGTTTTAAAATGCAGATAACCACAGGGTTCAAATTCTCCCTTCCACCCCTTGTCAAAACAAAAGGCGAAGCCGGGCTGCCAAAAAGCACAGAGCTCCAGCTTGTTTTTCTGGGGCCTGGGCCCAGCCGGCACCGCTCACGGAAAGAAGCGGGGTTGCTCATGGCCCCATCTCAGATTGACAGAACCTCCTGGGCTGCGAGGGAGAGCAAAGCCCGGGCCAAGAGGTGGGCCAGTGGCAAGGGCTAGGAGAAGCAAGTGGCAGGAAGATTGTCTGGGAAGAGAGGCTTCTGTCTCTCTTCTGTCCACAGTCATCTGGGGAAGTGGGGAGGCCCAACAGAGAGAGAGCAGCCTCCCTGTACAAGTGGCAAGGCTTCCCAACTCCGGGTGTGCGGTGGGGGTGGGGGAAGCGCCAGGATGGAGACCACAGAGGCCTGTGCCCAGTGGTGACTTCTTGGGCCGGAGATGCCCAGTGCATATTTTTCTGTCCCTCCTATGAGATTCTTAGGTCTTCCTCCTTATTTGGGGCCTAGCTTTTTCAAGAAGTGCACAGGAGGGGGCTGGAGGGTTGGATCAAGCTATAAAGTTCTCAGCAAAACAACACATGCTCTTTTGTTGTTTGTTTGTTTAAGGTACATTTTTTTCATATATAGTTGGTCTGGAAATGGCTGTGTAGCTCAGGCTGACCAAGAGCTCTAAATTCTGTTATCTCTTCCTCCCAAGTGCTGAAAAAATATATTTCTTGTGTAACCCGTGTTCCCTCTCACTGCCTTTCAGTGTTGCCAGAAATGCAAAAGTAACTGGCATTGAGTTGGTTTCCTTCCTCTTGCCCCCCTTTCTGTGGGAGAGAAAACTGAGCCAGTGATCACTGGCAAGGTCAGACGAGGCACCTCTTCATTTCACAAGAAAGGCCCTGGGGGCAATGCCGTTCCCACCAGCCCTTTTACCTCTGCTAAACTAATTTTGCCTGTGTCCTAAGGACTGACGTACACGCAATGTACAGCCCCACAGCCCACGGGCACATGCTGACCTTGAGTTTTGTCCAGCAAGTTTTCGGGTTGCTGTAACCTGAACCAGGCCCTGGGCCCGTGTGAGGTGGGAAGAGATGTTCCTGTTTGACCAGCACGTTGCCTGGGACCACAGAAACCGGTTTGTGCTTGGATTCACTCTGCTGCCAGCATTCCGCAAACCCGTATCCCAGGGGTCTTAGGCCGCAGTGTGTGGCAGAGGCATATTTAAACACAGGCCCTACGTACGAGCTAGACCTGAGAGTTTGCAATTCTAGCAGGCTCTAAATTGATGCCATAGCATCTTCTAATTCAGAAGTGGGTGGGACATACATAACTCTTACTTTGGGAAGTAATCAAGCCAGGAGGTGATGCCGTGTGGGCTTGCAGCACAGAAGTATGGGGTAAATGCCACGTCTGCTGGCTCCCCCCGTTCAGAAGGAATTTGCTTTGTCCAGACAAGATCTGGGTGGCGTGTGTAGAAAAGGTGGCCTTTGAGTGCTCCTCGAGGGTTGAGAGGATTTAAACACGGTACCGGAGACTGCTCTTAACCAAGGCACACCCACGTCCCGAGCCTGTGGGGCTTGCCTGGGAGAGGTGGGCTATAGGAAACTTGTATAGATAGCATTATAGTAGGGTCGTCTGCACCTGTGAGGTACTCAGGTTGTCTGCTCGCCTTGGGGCTGGAGGCGTTCAGGAATCACTCTGTTGTTAGTAGGCGAGAAGTGGTTACCACTCTCTGTCTCAGATTGTCTAAGGGCTGAGCTGGAAGGAGGAGGGGCACAGATCACAGAGTCCCAGAGAGCTTCTCTGCAGGCTTAATGTCCCTGAAACAGGCGGAGCAAGGAGACTCCAGAAATCCAGGAGTACTCTCAAACAAACAAACAAACAAACAAACAAACCAAACAAACAAAAACCATGAAGCAGGGTTCCGGGTTCTAGTTTGAGGCCCCTGGCCATTCTCCAGACCACATTTCCCAGGGAAAAGTCAGTGTTGGACTTTCTGTCCCTGAGGTGATTTGGAGGAATTTTACTCAAGTTGTTTCCTGGGACGACATGAAAGAGACCGTTAGCAACCCACTTAATGCTAACGGGCTAATACTCACTCACTGTGTTATTTTAGTTAATGTATGAGGAGCTGTCCACATTTGTGAGGCACTATGGGATTGATGTTCCAACACACGCACAAGTACAAGTTAATTTTATTTCTTTTTAGTTTATCTTCAAAGGACAGTTGAGCTGATATCAAGGCCAACTTACGGCACTTAGCTCTAGAGCACATTGGCTATCAAGGAGTTACCCTCCAAGGCCCTGTTGAAGCACAGCTCCCTGGTGACCCAGTGCCCTGGACACGGGCAGGATGGTCAGAGCACAACAGTTCCTATCAGCGGACACAGCACCTTGTTCATAGCAGGGGCTCAGTCAATAGGAGTGGCCTGATTTTTCCACAGAATTTTGCCAAGAACAGGACCTCGAAGCAGACTTTGGACTTGATCCTAACCCATGTTTTTTTATGGAATGGTTTTCAGGGTGGGGTCAAAGAGGATTTCAAGGAAATCCTTGCCATCTGTGATTAGCCTGTAATAGCAACAGTTATAATAAGCCAGAGATGGCTTGGAGTAGTTCATATATGTTCTCCTGGGCCTTAAAATGATCAGAGTTGTTAGAGACCATTGTTCTCCCATTTTACAGGCAAGGGGAATAGACACAAAGCCCCCAGGGTCACAGGTCTTTGAGAACTGGGATTTGAACCTGTGTAGCTGTGGTTACCCCTATAGGACAGTTGACTTACAATTCAGATGACAGTATAGTTCTGGAATCTTCATTTCCCAAATTCAGAGATTTCGAGCAGCGTCAGGGCAGGAGTTCCCAGCGAGAACAGTCAGAGCCAAGGGAGTCTCCCCTGTCCTGTGAGAGAAAGGAGCTAAGTATGTTGTGGCTCCCTGGTGGGGAATTTCCTGTCAGTCGAGGAGTGGCCTTTTCCCAAGTCTGTCATGAACTCTGGGGCACGTCACTCAGCTCCTACGTGGGACTGTGACTGTTCTTACAAACATGGTTTCCATTTGGCTTAGCCCGACACACACTGCACACAGCAAGGCCATGACGCGGGGAGGCAGGGAGGAGTCCTCTGGGCTGGCGCGTGGGGACAGGGTAGAGAGTGTCTTTTGTTTAGTTTTGTACTCTTGTATGAGTTTGATTGATTCAGTTTCTCAAAAATTTCTTCTGCTAGGCGTGGTAGCACACACCTGTAGTCCTAGCACTCGGGAAACAGGAGGATTGCCCTAAGTTTGAGGCTGCATCCTGCCTCAGAAACAAAACCAGTAAAACCCACCTTCTCGTATTTCTGAAACCTAGCTAAATTTTAAAATTAGTCCCTTGGTACTAATTGAATACCCCATCACTGCTTAAAGTCAGTTTCCAGCCATGACCAGCGTGATTCCCAGGACAGTTTAGTCTACGCAGGCCTTGTCAGGATGTCCTGTCTGCTGTTCCCTGTCCCGAGGTTGACAGCTGGTGTGCCGCAGGACCTCTTCTGCCCCTTGTGTTTGCCCTTGTTTCCAGCCACACAGTTCTCCTGTGCTCTTATGTCAGATACTCAGATACGGTTTATCCAGTCTGAGACCAAGGTGACATCGCACACTCTTTCCCGTGTGTCAGGTGGGCAGTGTGGGCCAAGGCCGCCAGTGTGGCTTGTTGGCGAACATGTGCTCCGACGTGCACGAGGTCCTGAATTCTGTCCCCAGGACCATGAACGAAAGAAAGAGGGGGGAGGGGGGGAATGTAGGCATATGGAGTCTGACTGATGTTCACTTCTCCCCTACGTGTCTGTTGGGCTTCCTAATCTTTCTATTTTGTGGTTTTGTTTTGTTTTTTTGAGAAAAAAAAAAAGAAAGCTTTTCCTATGCTACTTCAGTTAAGAGGGCCTCTGCATGGTTTTATATCAAGACTCCGTTTAAGAATCCTCACGAGGTAGACTGCTGATCCCAGACTGTCATGGTGGAAAGAGAGAACCAGTTCTACCCAGTTGACCTCTGACCTTTATCCATGTGCACAGAATAAACAAAAATGTAACACAACCTTTTAAATGATTCCTGATAAATACTTCAATCTTGAGTAGGAAACACTGTAGGCACACTGTGGTGGTCAGGGTAGGCTAGGTTTCCTGGAACACAGGTCCAAAATCCTAGTGACCAAAACTGACAGGCTTCTTTCTCATTCTTACTGTGTGTCCACTGAAGGGGAAATGGGGCTTTGTTCCCACTGGAGTGTGTCTCACAGCCTAGAGCCAGACACAACTGTCTGGGGTGCTGATGGAAAGCCGACGGGAAGTGTCACACAAGAAACATTCTAGTCTCTCAGTGGCATGCCACTCATGATTTCTGCTGTGGGTGGAATTAGTCCCATATTCCCCCCCACACACATAGAGGCTGGGAAGTTCAGCCTTACCTGTGTACCCAAAGGCAGAGAATCAGGAATCTTCGGTGAACATGAAAGGTGGGGTATGGGATTTCTCTTGTTTGCTGAGGTGGCCCACGTTAACTCTGAACTGAGATTGACCTTCACGCTGGAGTGCAGGTTTCAGGCATGTGTCACTATGCCTGGCTGAGATTTTCTTTACTTAACAGCTGAATTTAAAGCAAAAGTCACAGAAGCTGAGAATGATGCCTTGGATCACGTATATAGTATAGAAAATGTAGAAGATGAGGAAATACTGGGAAAATGATCCAAGTAAAAATAACATTAGTTACTGATTTTAAAGTTGAGCTGTGGGGTGGGGGTAGGAATAGGGACCAGAGGGCTTGGTTGGAGGATGCTCACTTAGCATTCAATCCCAGGGGAAAGAAAATGGTGACCTAGAGCAGCGGTTCTCAGCCTGTTGGTCTTGACCATTGGAAAACACTTTCCCTCTGGTCTCAGGAACCGAGAACACTGCTCAGTAGCAAAAGCACAGTTATGAAGCAGCAACAAAAATAATTGGTGGTCCCCACAACATGAGAAACTGTACTGAAGGGTTGCAGCATTAGGAAGGTTGAGAAGCACTGGCCTAGAGAGATAGTTCGGTCAGTTGTGTCGAGCACTTTCTGCTCTCGCTGTAACCCCAGCTCCAGTGGGTGCAGTGCCCTCTTCTGGGCCAGAGAGATGGCTCAAGGGGTAAAGACGCGCTGGCCTCCAAGGCCGACAGCCTAGGACTGACACCCCATAGTTGTTCTCCACAAGCTACACACACACACACACACACACACACACACGCACGCATGTTTGTACTTTTCTGAAAAGAAAAACAATATACTGTATTGTGTGTCTTCTCTGAATGGTGTCAGATACGCTGTGTAGAGAGTACGCTCTGGACACTTGTGATTTCAGGTATTGATGCCAGCTTGGCCTATATAGTGAGGCCCTGTCTTAAACAAATAAGCCCCCAAATAAGCCCCCTTCCCCGGGGGCTGGAGAGATGGCTCAGCAGTTAAGAGCACTGACTCTTCCAGAGTTCCTGAGTTCAATTCCCAGGAATCACATGGTGACTCACAGCCATCTGTAATGAGACCTGGTGCCCTCTTCTGGGTGCAGGTACGCATGCAGGCAGAATATATGTAATAAATAAATAAATAATCTTTTAAAAAGCCCCCAAATATGGCTTATTAAATACAGTTAAACTCTATGGCAACTTAAAAAGATAACGGCAACTTGCCATATTAAGCTGTTAGCACACTTCATATTTTAAGTTAATTACATTTATTGCCATTCTATGGCTTCATGGACCTTACTAAAATTAGAATAATGAGAACAAAAAAGTCATATAGAAAGCATTGGGATCAGCCAGGAGTGGTGGCACACACCTGTCTGTATTCTAGCCCTTGGGAGGTAGCGATGGGAAGATCAGGACTTCAAGGCCAGCCTCAGCTGTATAGTAAGTTTAAGGCCAGCCTATACCATGTGAGACCCTGTCTCTAAAGGGGAGGTTACTTTATGGTGTTAATAAACGCTCATAAAGTACCCCCTGATCTCTACACTGGAAGTTACTCCCAGACCTTGCACGCACATAAATTATCCTCTGACCTCTGCACACACCTAGGTCACCCTCTGACCTTTACACACATATACACGGCATCTACACTGATACATTATACATACATAGGGTAATTTAAAAGGTGTTTCACAATCTCATGCATGCACATACGCGTTTTTTGTCAAATCCACCCTACACAATACTTTTTAGAAATAAATGTATCATTTGCAAAAAACAAAGCCAGCTGGAAGGTGGTGGCCCAGGCCTTTAACCCCAGCACTCAGGAGGCAGAGGCAGGAGGATCTCTCTCTTGAGTTTGAGGCTAGCCTGGTCTACAGGGTGAATTCCAAGACAACCAGGGCTACTCAGAGAAACCCTCAAAAACAAACAAACAGACAAAGAAAAGAGAAAGAAAAAAAAAAAAAGCTTAAATTTCTCATAATGCTCTCTCGCTATTTGGGGCTGGAGAGATAGAGGGCTTAGTGGATAAGGGCACTTGCTGCCCTTGTGGAGGACATGGGTTCAGGTCCCACCATCTGCCCGGATTCTCACAACGTCTGTAACTCCATTTCCAGGAGAGCCAACTCCCTCCTGACCACCAAGGGCACCAGGCAAGCAAGCACTCACACATATACATTTTTATCTATTTATCGTATATCTAGTTATTTATTCATTTATTTAATTTTGATTTTTCTAAGACAAGGTTTCTCTATATAACAGTCCTGGCGTCCTGGAACTTGCTCTGTAGACTAGTCTGGCCTCAAATTCGCAGAGATCCACCTGCCTCTGCCTCCTAAGTGCTGGGATTAAAGGCGTGCGCCACCACCCAGCTATATACATTTTTAAGAGGTCGTTATTCTTGTGTTTTTCCTTCTAATCTTTCTTCCATATATGTCTGTATATATTTAAGCAAAAGTGTACCATTAATTTTTAAAAAAGTGTTGAAAAGACTTTCTGTTCAGAATTGCGGTGTTCTCGTACTGGGGTCTCCTGAGGCAGTGGGAAATGAGAGGGCTATGGTCGTCTACTCCACACGGCCTGGAGTGGAGGAAGAAAGGGAGGTGGCCAGTGTCCTCTTCCCTCACAGGTTTAAGGGGTGGTGGCGGGAGGGGGAGTAGTGTGTTGTTGAGGCAGCGGGAGATGGAATTGTACCCAATTATAGATAACACAGAAAGCCATTTACACTCTCCGGGGAAGAGAGGGCCTGAGGCAATTAAAACTTTTCCATTTCTGTTTAGTGATCATGGTTTACACAGGCACATGGGAAAAGCCTCAGCTGTCTCTCATCAGGTGAACCCTAAGATTTCAGGGTTTCTCTGAAAAAAGCTCTGACTGCCCTGGAACTCTCTTTGTAGACCAGGCTGGCCTTGAACTCACAGAGATCTACCTGCCTCTGCCTCCCAAGTGCTGGGATTAAAAGCGTGGGAATCTACTGCCTGACTGTAGAATTCTTATGTGATGGGCTGCTCTGAAATCCCCCGCAATTGCAGGTCTTCTGGGTTGGGACAGAGAAGGGAACTAGGCACCAGAAAGTCTCAAGTATTTTGTCTAGGATCTCTTATTAGTGTCTACCTCATTTAAAACACAGACCTTGTCAGTGTGCTGAAGTGATTGATGGCTTGACCCTCCTCTCCTTCCCATTCCCTTCCTTTTGTCCTGAGCATATTTGCCTGTAGCAAAAAGATTTTTAAGGAGGCTAGAGATGGCTAAGAGGTTAAGAGCACTGACCTCTTCTTCCAGAGGTCCTGAGTTCAATTCCCAGCAACCACATGTTGGCTCACAACCGTCTGTAATGAGATCTGGTGCCCTCTTCTGGCCTGGAGGGACACATGCAGACAGAACACTGTATACATACTCAATAAATAAATTTTTTTTTTAAATTGTTTTTTGAATGTGTGGCTTGACATAAAATGACAGGGTGAGGCCTGCTGTCTGTGCCCAGCTGTGAGGTACCGTCTAGACCTCGATTGCGAGCTGCCCCATCTCGCCGGTCCTCACTGTGTGTGTGCCTCTCTGTCTTGCCTCCCCAACTCCCAGGGTTCTGGCTAGTGTGGACCGTCGTCATCATCCTGAGCTGCTGCTGCGTCTGTCACCACCGCCGAGCCAAGCACCGCCTTCAGGCCCAGCAGCGGCAACATGAAATCAACCTGATCGCCTACCGGGAAGCCCACAATTACTCAGCGCTGCCATTTTACTTCAGTACGTTCAGCCCAGGTCACCATACCCCGTCCTCGGGGGCTTAGTCGCACAGAGCCTGCACCTGAATGGTCCATCGTGGTTAGGACGCCTGGCCAAGGTTGCCCTCTGTTGCCACACTCAGGAGCTCTCAAGTAGAGAATCACACAGTGAATCAGGCTATGGTAGTGGTCCCCAAGTCCTCAGGGCCATTCCCAGGCTCACAGCAGATAGATCTCTGACCCTTTAACAGACCACATATACATGTATATTATACACACACACACATATATACACACACACATAAACTAATACAGGGTCTCATGTAACCCACACTGGCCTCAAATTCATTATATGGAACCCAAGAATGGCCTTGAAGTAGATTTTTTTTTTTTTAAAGATTTGTTTATTGCAGTGGTGGTACACGCCTTTAATCTGCACCCAGGAGGCAGAGGCAGGAGGATCTCTGTGAGTTTGAGGCCAGCCTGGTCTACAGAGTAAGTTCCAGGACAGGCTTCAAAGCTACAGAGAAACCCTGTCTCGAAAAACCAAAAAAAAAAAAAAAAATTATTATGTATGCAGGGTTCTGGCATGTAGGGCACCAGATCTCATTACAGATGGTTGTGAGCTACCATGTGGGAGCTGGGAATTGAACTCAGAACCTCTAGAAGAGCAGGTAGTGCTCTTGACATCTGAGCCATCTCTCCAACCCTCTGGATTTTTTTTAAAGGCACATAGTCAATGGAAGTCTGTATAATTTTAGTGGCTTGAGATCTGGCACTCATCCGCCTGAACCCTCCTGTTTGACTTGCTGCCCTGTGGATTCCTTATAGAGTCTCATTGGAAGAGACAGACAGAAACTTGGTGACGTAACTGAAATCCTGATTCTGGAATTCCTCATACCGTGCTCTCATGTGATCCACAGGGGCCCCAACCAGGCATCTTGTCTAAAGCCATCGGGCACATTATACAGAATAATAGTGTCGTAAATGTTCGGGCTTCATAGCTGGAGGGGTAGCTGCTTAGCCTGGTGCCTTGGGTGTGTACAGTAAGTGCTCAGAAGATGCTAGCAGCTGCCGTTGCAGTTTTGAGTAAGATAGATAGTCTGAGCCTCATGGCACTCGGCGTGTTCAGGAGGAACTCACCTGGCATGTATGTGATGTGCCTTGGTGACAGGGGCCCCTCACTCACCCACCGCTCCCGAGCCGAGTCAAGGTGCCGCCTGTCTGTCCTTCCAGAGCATCTTCAACTGCCCTGTAGTGACAGAGGCAGTCTGAATTTCTGACCTTCAGGAAAAAGCCCCGCACATGAGATATCTGTGGGGGGAGGAGAAAAAGAGCGTGTGGTCCATAATGCTTATGTTAGGGCCCTTGACTGAGGCCTAAGGACAGATGGAGGACACAGTCTGAGCAAGAAATATGGGGCCAGCACTGGAGAGAGCGTGTACAGAGCCTGCCTATGACCCAAGTTCAGGTCTCCCCACCATAGATCAGAGTAACTCAGGATCAGGCCAACAAGCGCCCTCTTCTGGCAGCTTTAGGTACTGCACCTAAGTGTATAGCCTCAACGCTCTCCTTCCTTTCTCTTGCCCGCTATTCCCCTTCCCCAACACAAAACAAAAAATGGAAGCTTTTTCAAAGGAAGTGTGGGGCTTGTGTGTCCTGGGAAACAGGTTCATTCTAGGAAGAAGCCAGTTCACCACACCTGCCTCCCCTTGTCCCTTAACCCCAGGAAGGCAGGAGGTCCTTGCTCGGGTAGCAGCATCAGGGGGTTCTCAGATGACAAGAAGGACCGTCGGGTCACACCCACACTGTTCTTCCTGTAGGCCGGTGGTCCTCAGCCTGTGGGTTGCAACCCCTTTCACAGGGATCACATCAGATAGCCTGTGTATCAGATATTCACATTACGATTTATAATGGTAGCAAGTTTACAGTTGTGAAATAGCAGCAAATAGAATTCGTGGTTGGGTCCCCACAATGTGAGGACCCGCTAAAGGGTCGCAGCATTGGAAAGGTCAAGAAGCACTGTTGTAGGCAGTTGCTAGTCCCCTCCCCTTACCCATGGCCGCCACTGATGGCTCTGCTTCCGAGGTGGGAGGGGACAATAGCAGGTTCAGTGTGCGCTTTGTTAGGATGCTAGCCACTGCTAATCTCTCCTCTGTACCTCCTTGTTCTAGGGTTTTTGCCAAACTATTTACTACCTCCTTATGAGGAAGTGGTGAACAGACCTCCGACTCCTCCCCCACCGTACAGTGCCTTCCAGCAGCAGCTGCTGCCCCCTCAGGGTGGCCCTGTAGGCGGCAGCCCCCCAGGCGCTGACCCACCCCAGGGCTCCCAGGGGGCACAGAGCAGTCCTCTGTCTGGACCCAGCAGAAGCAGCACAAGACCCCCGAGTGTCGCTGACCCTCAGCCCTCTGAAGTGCCCGCTGACCGGGAAGCCACCAAAGACCCTGGAATGGAGTCCAGTGGTTCAGTGGCCGGCCACGGGGAGCTGGACCCAGGGGCCTTCCTGGACAGGGATTCAGAGTGTAAGGAGGAGCTACTGAAAGATTCAAGTTTGGAGCATGGTAGTGTACCCCCCGACAACAAAGACAAGACCCCTGGCCGACATCGCCGCTTCACGGGTGACTCAGGCATTGAGGTGTGTGTGTGCAACCAGGGCCACCATGACGATGGTCTCAAAGAGTTCAATACTCTCATCGACGATGGCCTGGACGGGCCCCTGGACTTCTGTGACAGTTGTCACGTACGACCTCCCGTTGACGAAGAGGAAGGGCTCTGCCTGGCCTCTGAGGAGCAGGCTCGAGAGCCTGGGCACCCCCACCTGCCACGGCCGCCGGCATGCCTACTGCTCAACACCATCAATGAACAGGACTCGCCAAACTCGCAGCGCGGCGGCTCTCCCAGCTAGAGCAGGCCCTGCCTGCACCGGAGAGCTTGACAGACAACCAGGGCAGGGGACACCCACAAGAGAAGCATTAAGTGACTTTGAGAAGTGGTACGTCCACTTTGTCCTTTCATTTTTTTCTCCCCTCCCGTCCCACTTTTCCCACATCTCCAGGTACAAGTTTAGGGTGTGGATGCCTCCTCTCCCCCCACAAAAGCACAGTGTTGTAGAAGACTGAGAATCCGGTTCTGGGACTCATTCCGCACCCGCCTTTTCAGAGCTGTATCTCACCTGCTCGGCTGAGAAACGTCTGTCTGGAAAGCCCCCCAGGACTGCGGCTGGGCTCCAAGATGGTTCTCGGTGACATAGTGGTTTGGAAGAGACCTTCGCTGTGTCTCAGTCTGGGAGAGACAGTTTATCTTGGCCCCGAGTGAAGGAAACTTGGGCCTGTGGCTGTCACCTGTGGCTGCCAGTGTCTGCAGAGCTGGCATTGGTCTTACCCTGTGGGCGGGTTGGTGGGGGGCTTCTATCTGGCAAGCCCCAGGTAGAGAGTGCACCCCTGCATTGTAGAGGGGGCCCTTCCCAGCAGGCTTCGGCTGGCTTCAGCCTGGTTCAGGTATAGACGCTTATCCTGTGTTCTCTGTGTTTTCCTTTAAAACAAATAACCAAGGCTAGCTGGAAACAACTGCATGGGTGGACAGGCAAGAATCCTCTTCTGTGCCAGGGAATTCTGCAGCTTTCCCCAGGTTGAGTTTCCAAGAGTCTGGCTATAATGTTGGGCCAGCAGGAGAGAATGCGGTAGTCCTGACCCTTTTGTGAGTGGAGATCTAAGTCTGACGCCTGGTAGAGATATGGCATTCTCCACTTCCGCCTATTGTCCATGCCCAAAGGTGCCCAGTGGTCCCCGTCCATCCTTAATGCAATCTGCGGTCTCTCCCTGTCCTCTGTAAGCAGATGGACTGAGGAGATTGTGTGTCCTGGGCAAGGCAGTCTCGTAGTCTTGCCCTCACACGGTATTTTCTCTTGGGTTATCCGAGTCTGTTGTTGGTGTTTGTTTGTTTTAAACTGACCACTTAGAAGGAACACTGTTGTTATCTGTGCTTCTTATGGCTGCCCCCGCCCCGAACCTACTGGAGAGGGGTGCCTTACCTGCACAGCCTGTGTAAAGAGTCTCTCAGGCAGGGGGTGACAGTCACCTCCAGCAGGACCTCCGGGCCTGGCTGCCGTCACCTGGCTTTGGTAGGAAAAAGGAGCCTAGAAGCAGCTGAAACGAACATTCCCCGCCCAGCCCTGTCCATGCAAGGAGGGTGGTTCCTTCCCTGCTCTTGAACGATGATATGTAGACTCCGCACCGTCCTTAGTGATGAGAGGAGAAAGGTCCACGTGTAAACACACACACACAGGTCCGAGGCTGTGAGGTGATGTGTGTCCGCATTTGGATGCCACAAACCAAAATCCTTGTCGAACAAAAGTGAAGTCTACACAGTGATGTTGGATGGCGTGTGTCTGTGCGTGTGTGTGTGCATGTGTGTGCATGTGCGTGAGTGTGCGAGTTGTATGTGGCCCCGAGCCCTGTGTTCCTGTGAAGATACTTTGAATGACCATTCTGCTCACGTTAGCCACATGTCTGGAGCTCATCTGGCCCTCTCAAGGTAATTTATTTTACGCGTTTACTGTTTACCGAACAAACGTCTGACTGTACTCCGGTGCCGCCGGCAGCGCCTCTGATTGCCAGCGACACTGCCCTCCAGGGCGAGGCTTCTTCCTCAGCTCACCACTGCGACTGGCACAGTGCTCCAGGGACACTCAGAGGCCGACATTCTGTTCCCTGTGTGTGGAAATGTATTCTGAACGGGTCTCCCTCCCTCCGCTGCGGTCAGACAGCTTGATTGAGTCTTGAGTGACAAGCTTGGACCGGTTGTGGCTCAGACATCGGCCTGCCCAGGATCACCAGGAGTCCTTGGCAGACACCTCGATGCCACAAGCTTGCACCTCCTCTGCCGAGGTCTCGAGGGGTTGGTGTGTGGCCACAGGGCCCCGAGCTACAGCCCTCACACACCTTGTTAAAGTCCCAGACAACTCAGAACTTACTCTCCCCAAAATGAATCCTTCAGTTAACTAGCGATGAGGTGGAGCCCTCTCCAGTTTCTTTTCCCTGGCAGGATGGGGAGCTGACCCGAGTGAGGACTGGCTTCACTGTAGCGCCCACCAAGATGGCAGCACCACAGTCTGGGCCCCTGCTGCCTTAGGCCACACTGGCGCTCAGAGCGAGCACAGGAAATAGGAGTTAGGGGCAGGGAGATTTGGCTGAGTTGGGTTTCCAGGTCAGTGGGAGGAGAGGGTAGGCAGAGGGCTTGGTGCTACGGTCAGCTTTGCAGCCGCTAACACATTCCTGTGCGAGGCACATCGGCGTCCGTCAGTTATTGTGAATATGTGTATCTTAAGCAATAAGAGTCCGCTGCTCTTGGTCCCTGGGCAGTCTGGGTGACACATATCCTGTGCTGTGATCGTTCTGAAGACAGAGTGGCTCTAACCACTGTGAGAAGCCCTAATAAAATTAGTCCTAAACGTCCTGCCACTGTGTTCCTTGCCACACTTCATTTCTGTCTCTTCCTCCTCAGACTCCAGGTCACTCTCCTGCCTTTTGCCTGCTTTATACCAAGACCAACCATAGCAGTCAAGGGCAGGGTCCTGGGCCAGCAGTAGGCAGGGGTTGCTGCTGAGTCCGTTCTTGTCCTGAGGAATTTCTGTTGCTAATATCAGAAATACTCTGTGACATTCCATAAATATATTAACATCCAATCCCAAAGGCAGAGACAAGCGTTGGCAGACTCCCCAAAGCTGGATTGGTTTGGAGCTTTTTATTTTTTTAGATTATTTTATGCATGTGGGTGTTTTGCTATGTATGACTGCACCAGATGCGTGCAGGATTCATGCAGGCCACAAGAGGGCACCATCCTCTGGAACTAGAGTTACAGATGGTTAGGGTTAGGGTACTGGGAATCAAACCTAGGTCCTCTAAACCACTGAGCCGTCTCTCCAGCTCTGACTTTAGGTTTTGTTTTTGTTTGGGATAGGATCTCACTCTAGCCCAGATTTTCCAGGAACTTCATACACAGCCTTGGCTCCTCCCCGTTTCAGCCTCTTGGGGCTGGAATTACAGGCATGAGCCACTGCACTCGGCCTTGGAATATGATACATGTGCTGAGTTGCCTGTTTTGTGCCCAGCAAGTGCTGGATGGAATCTCAGGAAGTGTGACAGAAGCAAGAGCCACGCACCCCGTTCTCCAGTGTTTAGAGGTTAAGGTGGCAAAATACACCTGCGTAGAACAATTGGCATGCAAGTGAGGTATTAGGTATTGGTTCAGAGGCTCCGGGACTCGTGGGCCGTCTCCTGAGGCCCTAAATGCTGAGCTGGAGGTTCTCAGTGCATTTGTAGGTGTGGATCTGCCACTGTAGGCCAGTGGTTCCTTTGTTCATCTCACCCTCTGTTGTAACACATCCTTTAGAGCCCAGAGTCAGGCATTAGTCCCTGGACCAAGACTAGTTGCTGCCTCTGCTGGGGAAGGATACCTGATACCTTCACCCAACACGATTTCTCTCTCTCTCTCTCTTTTTTTTTATTTTTTGGTTTTTCAAGACAGGGTTTCTCTGTAGCTTTGGTGCCTGTACTGGAAATAGCTCTTGTAGACCAGGCTGGCCTCGAACTCACAGAGATCCGCCTGCCTCTGCCTCCCGAGTGCTGGGATTAAAGGCGTGCGCCACCACCGCCCGGCTCCAACACAATTTCTCTTTAGGCAACTTGCGAATGCTGAAGCATGGTGATGCTTAGCCTTGCCCACCTCCCAAAAGGGGCTCCTGCTCCCTAGGTCTGCTCACCGTGGTTGAGTCCCCTGGGTAGCGGCTGCATGGCAGTCAGCCCCAATATATTTGAGAGTTTGAATTAGCCAGACATGGTCTTTGCCCCTGACATTGGCCCTGGGCCAAAGGACCATATCCTAGCTTCTCAATAACTCAGTGGAGATAGTTGCTGTCCCTCTGCTTCTAAGCTGCCAGGCTCCAGGCAGTACCCATATTAGTGTGGGAGGCCAGTTCCTCGGAAGCCTGGGAAGCTGAGCGTGGTGGTGCATGCTTGCTGCACAACACAGGGAGAGGCAGCTGGGGACGCACAGTGAGTTTCAGGCCACCTTAAGCTAGCAAGAACCTGTTTTCTAAAGCAAAACAACCAAAACCCACAAGGAAGAACTGGAGGTGTTCTCCATTCCCGCCTGCTTAGAGATAATGGCTGAGTGGCCCCAAGAGAAAATGGTCTGACTCTTCTGGGCCAGGGCCAGGGGTTGTTCATCTACACTTGATTTCTAGGCTCCTGGAACACTGGGTCAAGGAAGTTCATTTTCCTAATGTGGTATGAAGATTGTCTCTTCCCTCGAGTGACCAAGTTCAGGGTTCAGCTAGAGACTGTATTTGCTCAGAAGCCCAAGACAAGGCAACCTCAGTTTTCAGTTTTCTGATTTTTTGTTTGTTTTCAGTTTCCTGCTGTTTTTTTTTTTTTTTTTTTTTTTTTTTTTTTTTTTTTTTTTTTTTTTTTTGAGACAGGGTTTCTCTGTGTAGCTTTGGAGCTTATCCTGGTACTTTGTAGACCAGGCTGAACTTGAACTCCTAGATTAACTTGCTTCTGCCTCCCAAGTGCTGGGATTAAAGGTGTGCACCAACCAGTTTCCTGGTTTTAAGTATTGAGAAATTTGACTCTCGGAGGGAGGGAGGGAGGGAGGGAGGGAGGGAGGGAGGGAGGGAGACAGAGACAGAGAGAAGGAAGGAGGGAGGCTTGGCTGAGTGCTAGCTGTTTCTTGCTGAACCTGAAGAAGGGCTATGGTTGGGAGGTGTTTGGGTTTCAGGTTCCAGCCTGGGTGCAAGTGAGCCTTAACCAAATGTGGTGGAGCGATCTGTAATCCCAGCATTTGGGAGGTGAACGTTCAGAGGTGAAGGGGAAAAAATCATAAAACAGAAGGACATGGCTGCTCCTAGGTATGGTGGAGGAAAAGGTTTATTGTGGACAAAAGAGAGAGCATGGTTGGAGGCAGGGACATCTGGGAGAGTCCAGAGTGAAGAGGGCCAGACCAAGTCCGGCCATCTGAGGAGAGCGAAGAGCCTGGAAACGGGCACCAAGAAGCTAAGAGGGTAAAAGAACTGGTGTAGCCAAAATGGCGGGATTATATAGGAAGAAGTAAATGGGCACCTGGGCCGTTTGTCCCTGGTTTGAGACCTGACAAATTCAAGGTCACCCTTGACTATACAGTGGTCTTAAGGCCATCCTCTGCTCTAAATGAGACTGCCTCAAGGTCCATGCACGTACATGTATAGACATATGTAGGACTGGAGAGTCTTTAGTGGCACCTGCCATGGGCTAGGCTTCGGGAAACCAGAGATGCCCGAGAACTGTATTGTCTTCAGAGTGGAGTCCTGGAGAGGGACGAGGCACACAGTACCATTAGTACAAACTGGGAGATGAGGGCAGGCCTCCTGGTAAAAGTGACTCCATGGTTGCCAGGGGCAGAAAGGTGCTCAGGGAATCTTAGGCACCTATAGGATCCTATAGGTTACTGGGTGCTAAAAGATTGAGTGCTCCCTACTGCGTGCCAGGTGCTAAAAAGCACAAAGGCTCAAGAGGTCCACCTGGGAGCCACGTGGAGCGCGGTGTGGAAAAGCCGCAAGCAGCGTAGTCCTGGGTCTCTGCATCTGGGAAGTGGCCAAAGATGAAGCCCAAGGTAAACAGGTAATAAAATGTCCAGGTCATACCTGCCTTTGTCCTGTTATTACTCGGTGGCTGTGGACCCGCGCCGAGCCTTGTTCAACCATTGGCTGTGGACCTGAGATGAACGAGCCTTGTTCAATCATTGGCTGTGAACCTGAGCCTTGTTCAATCATTGGCTGTGGGCCTGAGGTGAGCCTTGCTCAAGCATCTTCACAGTTTCTTAACCCTGCTACAGCTCCTCAGGTTGTAATTATCCCTGCTCTGTCAGTGGTAAGGAGGGGAAGACATTCAGAGATCCAGGATCTCATTGCTGATGAATAGCAGAGCCAGGATTTGAAGCCAGAACTGTTGATCCCAAAGGTCAGACAGCGAAGAGCTGCAGTGTGCCCAGAAGCCACGTGAGGTGACTTCGCAAATATGAGGAAATCCAGGAAGGGCCTGTTGAGTGTAAAACTCCCTGAAAGGCGAGGCAGGAAACATTTCCTCAGCCACCCTCCCAGGCCTCACACCTTCCAACTTACCCCCAGGGAGAAGCAGGGCTTCTGTAGGTCTAGGTGGAAGTTAACTTCCTCTTTGGCTGGCTGGGTGTGGTGGTGCGCTTGTGGTCGGAGCACTGGGAAAGCAGAGGCAAGTGGCTTCAATGAGATGGAGGCCGGCTGAAGCTCTCCAATGAAGCCCTGTCTCAGAAAACAATACAACAACAACAATAGCTCCCATAACAGTCAACTCACACAAGGATGGCATGACCCTTGGAAATGGTCAGAATCTCAGGAGTTAAAACTGCGCGTGTGCGTGCGTGCGTGCATGTACGCACACAGTGCTTCCTCCAGAGAAGGTAATAAAATTGCCAGTATTGGGGGGGATTTTTGGTTGGTTGGAAATAATCTACTCACCATAACCCTGATACTGCCACTAGGAAAAGTTACAAAACACCCGTGCGGGAGCCAGAGGCGTCTGTCTGGCCTCTTATTCCCAACTCATTTCTTGGCTATCGTCACTGCCTGGCTCTTAAAAGCGGGTGGGTTCTGGAAGTCTCATTGACAAACCTCCCAACCCAGCCTACTTCTGAGACATTTGTGTAAAGCCCTCAGGCAAAGACAATTTTTTAAATGAAATCTTAATATGGCCAATGTTTATTGAGGAACTAAACATGCTATATAAGTCCGTACTCACCTCAGAGCAGTGCTGAGGAGACTTTACACAACACCGCAGCCCACATCCACACGCCCACATATTATAGATGGGAAACCTGGGGTATAAGAAAGCCAAATAAGTGTCTATGGTCTCTAAATAGCAGCACTGAATTTGTCTCCATAGACTGGCCTTGTCACTTAGAAGGGACTTTCCTGCCCACACAGCTCTTATCCTCACCCAAGCCTCAGAGTGGGCAGCTTTTGTGGAGTGAGCCCTTCCATATGACAACATGGCAGTTCAGGAAGTCAGCAGAAGGAAAGGATGTAGGACTAGGACTGAGGGGCCAGGGACCATTGTCTGAGTATTCTCTCTCCCTTTCCCAGTGTCCCCCACTCTGGTCCCCTGCCATCCACAGTTGTATGACTGCAGAGAGTAGCCGTCACTTTGGGTTTCATGGCCACCAGAGGCCTCAGGAAACACTAACTTACACATTCTCTCTGGGGAACACCTACCCCCCCCCCCCCGCCCCAACAGAGGGCCCTGTGGGAAGTGTTTTTCTCAAGGATAGGAACTGTGGGGGAGGGTAACGGGGTGTAGCTATTTTAGCTTACAAGAGTTAATTATTATTAAATGTTCAAAGATTTTAAGAACTGCTTATTAAACAGGCAATAAAAGTCTAAGCCCATGCATGAATATATTGGAAACGGTAATGAGTATGCAAAGTGAGCCGATTCCTGACATTCCATGTTAGTGTAATCTATGCCCCGAACATACAGAGGGCGTTCGTTCTTTGCTGCCAAATGCCCACAATAAAGTTTCTGTGACAGACTACATGCCCAGCAATAAGGTTATAGTGGAGCTGCATGCCAGACAGCGTGTGATCCTGCTGTGGCGTAGGCTGCCTACCTACAAGGCTGTATAGGTACACTGATGTTCACACGTGAGGGAACCACTGGTGATGTGTTTCTCAAGGACGCCTTCCTCCACGCCTCCAGGTAATGCAATCCGGTTCACCTCTGCATGGTCCTGGGAGCCCTCGTCCTCTCTCTGTCACTCCAATCCCCTTCCCCCATCTCAGAACAAAGGAAAGTTACTGAAAACTTAGAAAACCTAGTTCTGCATTCTTGGCCGCTAAACCGGCTTCCTCCCCTGAAGTTGCTAGCTGCCCAAGTCCCAGCCTAAGCACTCAGCTTTTGACCATACTTGGGCACAAACCCAGCTTGTGGGAGACACATCATCACCCCTCACCTACAACCTATAGAACTTTGTTGTCCTGGCTGGGGTTTGTGACTCTCTGGCCTTGATCTCTGGGATCAGTGAGTTGGGCCTGGGAGTTGCTTTGCTCAATATATCAGTCGTTAAACCTTTTCAGTTTGACTTGATCTGGCTTACTGCATCAGTGGAGAAGCTTATTGTAGAGAGGGGCACAGAAAACCTATTAGTTGGCAAGCACTAAAAATTGGGTGTCCCTCCCAAACTGGGGTTAAACATTGATTTACCATCACTTTGCTGACTAAGCAGTCTGAGGACTGAGAGGTAACAATGGGGGGACTGGGGGCATGGCACAGTGGTAGGTCACACACCTAGCATGCACGAAACCCTGGCTCTGACACTCAGCACTGAAGGGAAAAAAGAAAGATGAACACGGTGGCACATGCCTGTGATTCCAACATCCCCAGATATGTAGTGGATTTGAGGCCAGCCTGATTTTTAGGAGACTCTCGAAACAAGCAAATGAAAAACTAAAAGTGGAGCCGAGTTTTAATCCCAGCACTCAGGAGGCAGAGGCAGGCAGATAGATTTCTGTGAGTTCAAGGCCAGCTCTGGAATCCTGCAGAGCGGATTCCAGGACAGCCAGAACTGTTACACAGAGAAATCCTGTCTTGAAAAACCAAAACAACAAAGTAAACAAACAAAAAAAACTATAAATGGGCTTCCTTCTGAATATTTCCTGTTGATCAACACTGGATTCAGGGCTAAGACTCCTGGTTCAGATTCTGGGCATTGGATAGGGTGCTCTGGTGCATGTAACTGGTTTGCTATGTACTCATATGCAAGAAAATGAGAGGGCTCAGCCTTGAACTCTGGGAGGAAGATCATATTAGCAGTTAGGACCGAATCCTGGGTCCTGGAACAGTAAGAAACCAGCTTGCTGGCCACCTGTCTCCAACTGGCCACCTAAACAGTCAGAAACAGTGCAAAGCCGACAAGAGACAGCACCATGTGTTACCTTAGGAAGAGGAACAAAGGGAGCCCGTGAAACTTCCCACCAAGTCCATCTTTGGGGTCCTGAGGTCTAGGTTTAAGTAGAAGGCAAGTGATGCACATAATAGATAGTCCTGGCTGAGGTGTGGTCCTACCCACCTTCATTGTCTTGGTTTCAGTCCATGAGAACTCTTTCTAGGAGACAAGTTCCTCCTCTGGCTAGCATCAGGCTCCAGCCTCCTCCTTCCTTTTCCCAGCCTAAAATTCCTGGGGAAATTGAAATTTCTTGGGAACCGTGTTTCAACAGTTTGAAAGCCAAGGCTAATTCGATTACCGGAGTCTAAGTCTGGGAAGAAGGCATTTACTCTGAGACACAGAGAAGTCAGGGATTTGACGATTCGGATCAGCGGGTTAAAGTCTCCCATTCCAGGCTCCAGTCAGGACTTGTGCCATTATTCTCCCAAAGGACACAGTTTCCTCTTGTTGAGTCAGGCGCATCCTCCACTGCTGTGGAGAACACAGACTTCCTGCTCATTTGCCCGTCTGTTCATCGCTAGCTCATCAAGTGTCTTTCGGATCTGAGCAGATGTGAAACACTTAACCTCTCCCCCTTCCATCCCTAGGAAGTCTGGCCCTCTCTGCAGCCAGCTGGGAGAGAACCTGCAGAGGGAAGGGGTGACCTCCAGTTTAACTTCTCTTCAGCTTGGTGTCATCACCACCTCTCCCTACAAGCTGCTTGTGAGGGTCAGTTGCAGATCCCACAAGCTCTCCCCCAGGCTGTTGAGCAGGGTCTAGGGTCTTGACGAGCAAGGCTGATGTGGGAGAGTTGGGGTAGAGTCAGCTACAGCTGCGCTAAAATCTCTCTCAAGAAAGAGCACTCTGTGACCTAGCTCCTTGAAGTTTCTTCAACTTCCCGTTGGCAGCTTAGCCAGGCAGGATCGTAGGCATGTCCCTGACTTTTCCAGAGGTGAAGGACCCGACTGCTAATGATTTGATGCTGGTCTGGCTGGCGTCAGGGATCTGGGAATGGGGCCACTTTCTAGGCTAAAAGTCAAAGGTTACTGTCTTCCACAATGGCTGGGTCGTCGTGTGTTGGCTGGCCACTGGCCAAGGTCTGAAGATGCTGCATTCCAGCGGGGGAGATGGATTACTGTTACCGAACAAGACTTGGTGACCCGAGTTGGGATCTCTAGGACCTGCATAAAAGCCAGAAACAGTAGCACAAGTGTCTGTTGTCTATTGTGTCTATGCTATGCACAATAGCATAGCATATCCCAAAATCATAATGTACCCGAACCAAGAGACAGGTGGTAGAGACAGGAGGCTCACCCGACGCAGGTCAAGTAACTCATAAAGCAGTGAGCGCAGAGGATACCCAGTCGCAAACAAGATGACTGCCACATGCATGCCCACACACATACGTGTACGCACACATATACGTGTTGTGATTTTTTTTATTGTGTTCTGACAAATAAAGCTTGCTTGGAGTCAGAGAAGCAGAAGAGCAGCCACAGTTATTTCCTACCTCTTCCCTTCCTCCATCCAAAAGTGTCAAGCCCCTGTCTCAGCTCTGCCTTATCACTTCCTGTCCTCTTTCCAGTCATCCAAACCTCTATGGTCAGCTAGTTGCTGCCTCTGCCCTCTGACTCCAAGCAAGCTTTACTGGTCAGAACATGACGAAAATATCGCACAACACATACATGCACGTACACATATGCACATACACATGATGCCAGTTTCAAGGACTAGCTCCATCTAGCTCCATCTTCCAGTAAGGAGGCATCTCCAGCTCCTGGGGCATTCTGAGTGGGGAGGGGAGAGGAATCCAGGTGTGCTATTTAGAAATCTTTCTCATGGTGGTGTTTACCTGAGAGGAAGAAGAGGAAGGACCCATCCTTGTGGACCAAGATGGCATTCTTCTAACGGACCCAGTCTGGGTTATACGTGGTCAAAAAGCCAAATTTATGAGGCCCATGCAGTAAAAAGTATAGGTCAGAGTAAACAAGATCAGCAAGTCTGCTTTCAGACGAAGACTTAGTTCTGCTAGCCCTCACCATCCTCCTGGCTGTAGCCGTGCCCCAGACCCCCCTCCACACATCCCATTCCCATGCTGGCACAGCAGCCTCCTTCCTAAGTGTCCCTGAAGCCACCAGGGGGAGCCCCCAGAATGACAGTAGAACTGGGAGTGATGACGTGGGCAAGCCTGGACTCTCAGTACTTCTGAGGTGAATGGAGGCAAATCAAGGTCAGCCTCCGCCACATAGCAAGGTGGAGGCTAGCCTGAGCTACATGAGACCCTTTCTCATTGCTTCACTAATCCGCTAGTGACTTTTTGTGTGTTTGGGATAGAAACTAAACTCCCTGCTCCTTACAACGGTCCCAGAGGAGCTGGCCTGCCTCCTACGCTAGCCCACCAGAGGCTGCCCCACCCCCACCCCATCTACTGTGCTCTGGTCATGGTGTCCTTGAGACCATTTCCTCTGCTTCTCCTTCAGAGCTGTCACTTTTCCCGCATCCTCACCTGCATCCCCAGGACTCCACTTCAAGGGGCCACTCCCCACTGTATCATGTCCAGTGTCATTGATGCCAAAGCATTGTGAGTCTGAAACTCTCACTTACCTGTCAGTCTTCACCAAATTTGTGTGTGTGTGCGTGTGGTGTCTCTGGGACCACCAAGACCTGCAGAGTGATGATTCCCCACAAGACGAGGAGATAGTTTGGTTCAACACAATAAGTCACTGGTGTTGGATCAAACTTGGTCAAAAAAGTCTACTGACCCCAAGTAGATTTTTTTTGTTTGCTTGTTTGTTGTTGTTGTTGTTTGGTTTTTCAAGACAGGTTTTTCTATGTACCCTGGCTGTCCTAGAACTTGCTCTGTTGACCAAGCTGACTTCAAACCCAGAGATTCTCCTGCCTCTGGGATTAAAAGTGTGTGCCACCACCACCCAGCTCCAAGTAGTTTTATTTTAGGTATATTTAAGCACAGCACAGTTTGGTGAAAACTTTTCTGGCGATGATTAACTATATCCTATGTGCACTATAAAGTTTATACTTTATATACTTATAAAGTTTATACTTTATATTGAAACTTTGTAAAGTACATGTGACGCGTCCCATAAAGATGACTGACCACATGGGATAGGTTCCGTAGATTGACAAGCTCACAATGAGGGTCTAGGGGAGGATCAGGTGTGGTCTCGGCCATACAGATATTGTAAAGGTCATCAGGCTATTAACTGTGTCTGCTCCCAGCCTTCTGGGCAGATAACAGATTATACGCATCTCCCTTTGAAGGGACAACCCTATGTGTTTAACATTCCTGGTTGTATCCCCCCCCACACACACACACAGGCTGAGTGTTTGAGTCAGAGAATGGCATATAGTGTATACTCAGTAAAATGTTTGGAGAGGTGTGCAAGATGGCTCATCAGGTCAAGGCTGCCAAGCTTGATGTCCTGGTTTCCGTCCCTGAAATGGACATGGTAAGGAAAAGATCAACTCCTCTGGGTTGCTCTTTCATTTACACACACACACACACACACACACACACACACACACACCCCTCTGCCACACAAAATAAATAAGTCCATGTTGGTTGTCTGAATGAGTAAGCAAATGAGTAAATAAATAGGCAACCCAGAGACTTTCATTGGAAAATCTTTAATTTAGGCACGTCATCCTCCACTCTGCAAGCCAGGTAATGGGGGCAGGAGTCAGGAAGGATGTAGAAGATGGTGGGAGCGGCACCTTTAATTCTGTGCTGTGGGCTGCACAGCATGGGACCAGGAGACTTTAGTTACGACCTCCAGGTGCTAACCTCTGCCTGGGCATCCTTCCATGCTTGGCGGACCGTGAGCTTCACTCTGAAGGGGTCGATCAGAAAGACCACCTTGGGGTCACCCTCCAGGCTGGGCAACTGCCCATCGTCGGGCACATCCAGATCAAACCTCTGCAGCAGACAGGCCATGAAGAGGAAGAGCTCTTGGCGGGCCAGAACCTCTCCGACACAGGAGCGGGGCCCGGCTCCGAAGGGCAGGTAACTCAATGAGGGTGTGACGAGATGGCTTCCAGTCGGGTCTAAGAAGCGTTCTGGAGACGACAGAGGGAAGCGTGAGCCAGAGGCCAAGCTTTTTCCCAGAGAACCTCAACCCACTTTTAGACCATGAGGAAATTAAGTATTCAGGAAGGATGAAGAGAGAGGAAGAGGTTGCACCAGGAGAAAATGCCACCATCCAAGAGAAGAGGTACGGGGCTACTGGGAGACAGATGCCTTGCAGACTTCCCACAGAAGTGATTTGAGGAGTTGGAAAGTCCAGTTATGAAGAGTTGGGGCAATCTCCAGGAGAATGGGAATGGCAACAGGCCTGTGGGATGCAGCCAAGAATTTTCTAGTAGCAAGCCTAGTGGGCAGGAAGGAGGGTTGGCCCAGTGAAGCAGAATCCAGGCTAGCTGTGTGGTCCAGGGGCCAGGCTGGGGCAGACAGACACTTACCGGGCAGGAACTCATCTGGCTGCTCCCACTCCTCCTCACTGTGGTGCAGCGCCCACAGATTGATGATCACCTGTGTGTCCTTGGGGATGGTAAACTCGCCAATGCTGACCCAGACAAGGAGAAAGAAAAGAATAGTATCTTCCCCTTCCTGCTCAGTCTCAAGACTCCCCTGGGGAAAGAATCTTCTAGGCCTTCATTCTCACTCACTCCTCAGTTTCCGGCTTCTGCCAGGGTTGCACCTAGATCCAGCCTTATCGGCTCGTTAAGTGCTTGTCTCTCAACCTTATGTATGTGGACATTTGTGCTTGTCAGTACATGGGTGTGCCTCGGAAGCTGGTGCATGTGTGTGTGTGTCTGTGTGTCTGTGTGACAGCTGTCTGATGAGATTGGAACATTGAGCACCCTCTCCTTCAGTCCAGACCCGTGTCTCCAGGGCACCAGTAAGTTTGGAGGGAAAGCAAGATGGAGCTGTAGCTTAGTCCGTGGAGATCAGGGTGGCTGCAGATGCAGCCGTTAGGATGGCTAGGGTGGGATGATTGACAGCCATTACCATTTGACAACAGGTTGATGAGCAGCTCAGGGCAGGAGGGACATGGATCGGGGACAAAATGGGCTAGCTAAAGGTTGCATCCTAGGCTGAGTGTCTCGGTGAGAAAGACGTACCTTGAGTCAATGTTAGCCTTGTGGGGGATGAGTACGGGGGCCACAGGTCTGATGCGAAGCACTTCTCGGATAGTGGCCTCGAGCATGAGGAGGCGATATCGGTCATTGAAAGTTGGTGTGCAGTTGAAACCGATATTCTGGTCAATCTCTTTTTGGATCTTCTTTATCACCTGAGGACCAGAACAAGGTCACGTGACCAGGTTGTTGTCGGCTAAGATTGAGGTGGGCTTAGCAGAACCCAGCGGTCACAATCCCGACAAGATTCTATCCAGTGATGGCTCTGCAGCCTAGACCTTGTTTCTAGAAGACGGGGCAACATTAACACAGGGTCAGAGTCAGCCACTGCTTGTATGAGAGGCGGAACAGGGTTATCTGCACAGAGGGTTCCAGGCGTTGCGCCCCAGCCCCTCCCCCCCTAAAATGGGGCTGGTTGGATTCCACGGAAGACAAGAGTGAGGAGACGCTCACTCACCTCGGGATTGTGGAGCAGGAAAGCCACAATCCAGCGCAACACCGAGACAGTGGTCTCTATCCCAGCCCCGAAAATGTCTGCCACCGTGGAGAGGATGTGCCTGTCTGAAAACGCAGTTGAAGCCTGGGCTTCGCTGCTATTGTTGTTGTCTGCGTTCATCTTGGCTTGGATCAGAATGTCCGTCAGGCTGGAGATGGCGTCGCTGCTGAATTTCTCCTGGAGTGGGAGGTGAGGATGAGGAGGGAGACCCACCTCTATAACCCTGCCACGCTCTGTCTTAGACTAGAGACAGCAAGGTTCCCTGAACTTGAGAGTGGACCTGTGAGCTTGCAGAGGCAGCGGGAGCCCTGGGTCCCTTCTAAGACCTTTCTCCATTTCTCACTTTTCCACTTCCATTCATGGACAAGTTGGTTCCTAGCGGTAGCGTATGATGTGCCAGGCCCCTGCCAGGCCCTGGAGCTCTTACAGTGTCTACAGTGTGCCCGGGCCTGCTCTCACCACACCCTAACCTCTTATTTGCCTCTGCCCTAGCTCTTACCTTGCAATTTTCCAATATTTTAGACAGTACTTCATCTCGAACTTTAACATAGCTCTTTATCGTGTCCAAGGTTTTATTGGGAAAAATCTGGAAACAGAAGAAAATGTCAAATCCATCTATCCAGCTAGGAGAATTCTTCCTGGAAGTAGACCTTAGTTTTCTCTTTAAGAAAATACTCCCCCCCCCCCCCAGCATGGAGCTTCAGCCGGGAAGGCAAGATAACGAGAGGATGAGATTACATGGCCAAGAAGGACAACTTAAAATATTGAAGGGCAGGGGGGACTCCCCATCCCTCCACATTCAATTCACTAAGCCCCGACAGCTGTGCGCCCTCTCTTTCCCATAGAACTAAGGCAAGTTCCTCAACTAGGTTCAGCCTGTTTTTCTCATCTAGACCAAGAGGATAATTTGACATACCTCCAGGGGGAACCTAATGATTAACAGCATGCTCGCTGTAGGCACATGGCAATTGGAAAATAATAAGAGTATAAATATTAAGATACAGGATTTAGCCAGGCGGTGATGGCGCACACCTTTAATCCCAGCACTTGGGAGGCAGAGGCAGGCAGATCTTTGTGAGTTCGAGGCCAGCCTGATCTATAAGAGCTAGTTACAGGACAAAGCTACAGAGAAACCCTGTCTCAAAAAACCAAACCAAACAAACAAAAAAAGATACAGGATTTAAAAAGAAGAGCATCACAGGACATGTTATAGTCCTAGTACTTGAGACTTGGAGGCAGGAGGAGCTGAATCTCAAGGTCATTCTCAGTTACAAGGTTAGTGAACTGTCTGCGGCTGCAAGAGGCACAGCAGACAGTGGCTGTTGGCTGAGTGTGATGAGAAAGATGGTCGTGGGAACCGGAAGCACTGGGGACACTATCCCGGTGGGATCCGGAGTGGAGAGGTGTTCTCACCGTCAACCAGGGAAATATGTCCACCAGGTTATCGTGGCCCAGGCCATCCAGGATGCCTTCTGTAAAGGTCTTAATGGTGGTCAGGATCGGGTCGTTGTTCTCGTAGGAGATGCTGAAGCAGATGGCACAGATGATGTTGGTTACTGCCATGAACAATGGCTGGGACAGATCGATGGACTCCTGGTTGTGGGTGAGCAGCAAGTCACACAGTGAGCTGGCTTCCTGGCAGACTGGGGAGAGAGGGAATGCTAAATACGTCGCCTCTCCACCAGGGCCCACTTCTCCGGGATGGCCACTGGGTGGCAGCAGCCGCTAAGGAATGACTGGACCCAGCTCCCAGCCCCAGGGCAAGCTTCTCACTCACTGATCTTCTCCAGTTTCTGGTCACCATCCCTGAACAGGGCAAAGGTGCTGAGCGCCAACTTTCGGTGCAGCTGCCAGGTGCCACTGGAGTCAGCAAAGGCGATGCCTTTTCCTTGGTCCGACAAGAGGCTTAGAGTCACCTTTGGAGAGCAGGCAAGACTGTAGAAATTATTAGGCAACCCCTGGAACTCTCTGTCTTCTCCCTGGACCTGCAGGGCTGACTTGAGGGCTGCTCCCCTCTTAATAGGACGGCCCTAAAGCCCTCCTTACAGTTCCATGAAAGGCGGTAGTGAGGAGATAGAAGGAGCCCTGAATTTGAATGCAAGAGTTCTGGGGTTCAGTTTATCAGTAGGGTGCCCTCTGGGCCTCTCTGCTTAGGTTTCTGACCAGGAGCAGGCAGCTATGGGCGGGGAAAGCTAGGCATACCTGTCTTAAGGACAGGAAGACTGGAAGATTTCGCTACCTTTCCCACATGTTTGAGCTGTCTCTTCTGAAAGGCACCTCCAAAAGCACAAAGGCCCAAAGTCTCCCTCTTACAGCCCCACCTGGCCCAGCCTCTTTTATTCTTTTGCTTCTGAGAGGAACCCCAAATCTGGGAAAGCCCAGTAGTGGGGCAGGCCACTCTGGCTGACTGGCCTAGGGTAAATGATTCTATTTTGGTCTGCTCAAAGCTGAGGCCAGCTGTGCCTTATTGGGGTGTTCAAGGGAACCCTTGCAGCAGGGTCACGGGAGCAGGGGTGTTGTTTGTAGGATGGCTACTCAACAGTCAGCACAATAAAGTCAAAGGCCTTGAGATACTACTGTATGTCCCTGCTCCCTGTCCCCCCCCCCCACCCAGCTATCTGTGAGCCAAAGCCACATGCTCAGGGAAACAGCAATCTTAGCCCCCCCCCTCCCCCGGTTACTGGGGCCAGCTGCTTCTCCCAGCATCTTCCTGTGGACGATGCAACCATTGCCCCTATTTTCCAACAAATGTAACAGTCACACCTATGGAGAACTTTAGCTTTAGGTCTGGGTGATGGGCTTTGTCAGTGTGATCTAGAATGACTATCTCATACTAGAGGGAAGAGTTAGGGCTCCCTAACTCTGCAGGTCCCTGCACCACCTTCCTGGACAAGCCACTCAAGAGGTCTCCCTCCTTCCCAGTTTAGAGATTGGAGAAGGTCTGCGGGAGAGGTCCCACTAGTCCGGTTTTGGAAAAATGAAGAACTATACGATCCCAGGGGCTGAGAGGGAAGGGTGGGCCCTGCTTACCATTTGTGGCCGACCGGAGAATTCTTTTCCTTTCTTAACGAGCACTTCCTTGGCCAGCTGATACTGGCCGATGATCACTGTAGGTGTGGTACCCAGATAAAGAGAATAAATGGGACCATATCTTTCCTGCAGCTTGAAGAAGTTGACATGCATATGCCCACGTCTGGGGAGAAACGGCAGGCTGCCCACAATGGGCAGGAATGGGAGGCTCTTGGGGTACTTGGCACAAAGTGTCTTTGACTTGTGCCAAAAGAAATAGGCTAGGATGAGCAACAAGAGAGCCACAAGTTCCCACATGGTAGCCGGATATCGGCTGATAGTCAGCTTGGAGCGGAGAAGCTGCAGCGGCTCTGGCCAGGAAGGAGGACTTTTAAAGACGTCCCTGGTTGTCACCTTGAAGTTGTGTTATCTCTTGGCCGGTGAAAGTTTATCCTGGAATGAATTCAAGCCTGAGTCTTCACCCAGAAAAGGGAGAGAGAGGGAATGTGGCCTCCTCAAGGGCTGGCCCAACTTCAGGACGAACCCCCGGAGGAGGAGCAGGTTAAGGAGCAGATCATCCCCCTGGGGCTCCTGCGTGACAGAACATCCCAGAGGCAAACGGTATCACAATGAGATCAAGGTTTCAGAGCCTGCATGTTCTTATGTCAAAAGTGCTGCATAGACAGTAATAATGTCACCAGGTTGCAGCAAGTCAAACCCGTCCAAGGCACTTAAATCTTATTATTTAATACCTGACAAGAATGAGCTTCCAAAGGCCAGTCTGTGTAAGGCCACATAAGACAGTGATGACAAGGGCCCAGATGGCCTCAGTTTTGGTGGCTGCTCAGGTATTCAGAGCGTCAGCTCAAGCGCCATTTCAAGTTTTTGTTCAAATCTAGCTTGGTCACTTTCTAGATACATTGTCTTGAGTGAGCTACTTAACCTTTTCTGGGAAAAAATCATTTTATTATGTTACTATATATAAAACATAAAGCGTATCATTTAAAATACTTTAACTGAGGGCTGGAGGGATGGCTCAGCGGTTAAGTGCACTCACTGGCTGCTCTTCTAGAAGACCCCGGTTTGATTCCAACACCCACATGGCAGATCACAACTTTCTGTAACTCTGGGTCCAGGATCTAATGCTCTTTTCTGGCCTCTGCAGGCACCAGACACATATGGCATGCATACCTTAGCTAGTAGATAAAGCATAAGACCACATTTCAGAGTGGCATTTTAATCATTTATCAATTGACAAGCATGGCGTTTGATTTGTTTATCAGTCTGTCACATGTGTGTGGTTCATTCCTTCCACTCTGTGGGTTCTGGGGATCAAACTCAGATCATTAGGCTTGGGTGACAAGTCCCCTACTCACTGAGCCAACCCTCTGGCTCGTTCATCATTTTTAAATGTACGTTTTGGCTAAGGCATGGCGTTAAACACCTGTAACCCCAGCATTCGGGAGGCCGATGCCAGAGAGTCAGGCCAGCCTCAGTTTCACAGGGAGTTTGAAGCTATCCTGGGCTATGTAAGACTATGTCTCACTCAAAATCAACAGCAAAAAACTTTACATTTTAGGAGTATAAAGCTTGTGCTTATTGCTACACAACTATCTAAGACTTAGATCACACCATGGCAGCTCTGGAGCCCATAACCAAACTCTCAATTCTCTGCTCCAGACCCGGACACCTCAAACCTACTTTCTGTCTACTAACATGCCTATTCCTTGTTCTAGATTGGTTTCTTTCGCTGTGATAAAGACCATGACCCAAAGCAACTTGGAGAGGAAAGGGTTTATTTGACTTACACATCCCAGGACACAGTCTGTTGAGAGAAGCTAAGGCAGGAATCTGGAGCAGGAGCTGAAGCAGAGGCCTTGGGGTAGTGATGCTTACTGGCTTGCTCCCTGTGGCTTGTTCAGCCTGCATTCTTATACACCCCAGAATCACTTGTCCGTGGGTGGCACACGGAGTGAGCTCGGCCCTCCCACATTAGTAATTAATCAAAACAATGATCCCACAGACTTACTTATAGGCCAACCTGATAAGGCATAACTTATCTGAGGTTCTTCTTTTTCCAGGTTATGTCTAGGTTTGTGTCAAGTTTGCAAAACCAACCAGCTCAGTTGACTCCTTGACAACTTAACACACAAACACATCACTATTAAAACATAACCTCTCCTTTTCTGCTCCCCAAGATCCCTAAGATCTCCTATTAATATCAGTGTAACAAACACTATAAAACTGATATAACTTTAAAAGTCCTACAGTCCTTAAAAAAATTGACATTAAAAAGTTCATAGTCTCGGCCCAGGTTTTAATGTCAGCACTCAGAAGGCAGAGAGTGGATCTCTATGAGTTTGAAGTCAACTTGGCCCACATAGTGAGCTCCAGGCCAGCCAAAGCTACATAGTGAAAAAAAGAAGTCCAAATTGTCTTGTGTAAGGTTGAAAATGTTACATACTTTCTTATTCCAAGAGAGAAGAAACAGGGCGACCATAATCAAATCAAAGCAAAATTCAATTTCAGAGTGCAACCATGCCTGACATGTGGCACTCACCATCTTCTGAGCACCAAAGGGCTCAGTTTTTCCAGTAGACATTGCTTGTGTCTTACACTCTGGAAGGCTCCACCCCTCAGCTGCTGCTGTTACTGGTGGTCATGCCACATATGGTATCTTCAATATGCTGGGGTCTCCACTGTTACTGAGGCAACACCGTCACCAATGGCCTCTTCTAGCCTTCCTTTAGGGACTCCAGCCCTGCCACATAGTGCCCAAACCTCAGTTGTTCTCTATGACTCCTTCATAACTTCAAAACCAGTATCACCTGGTAACTTTTACACATAACCAAGTTAGGCTGGTTTGTGGAACAATGGTCTTGTGCCCTGTAAAGATTTGTCATTTGTATTGGTCTAATAAAATGCTGATTGGCCAGTAGCCAGGCAGGAAGTAGAGGCAGAGCAATGAGAACAGGAGAATTCTGGGAAGAGGAAAGAGTCAGTCTGCAGTTGTCACCCAGACACAGAGGAAGCAAGATGAGAATGCCTCACTGATAAAAGGTACCTAGCCACATGGCTAACACAGACAAGAATTATGGGTTAATGTAAGATGTAAGAATTAGTTAATAAGAAGCCTGAGCTAATAGGCTAACCAGTTTATAATTAATGTAGACCTCTGTGTGTTTCTTTGGGACTGAACAGTTGCAGGACTGGGCTGGACAGAAGCCTCTGTCAACAGGTTGTCACCATGAGTCACAGCCTTGGCATCTCTGGACAGCTTCTGTGTCCTGACCCTGATAAAACAGTCTCAGAAGATTTAGACTCAATGACGCTGGCCTCTTCTTAATCACATCTGCTTTTTCAGCTCAAGCGAAACAGTGTTGACTGCACCAGCAATGCTAAGCATTCACTTTAGTGATACTGGCTACTCTTTCTCTCACTGTTGTTTTAGGTTTATTTTTTTATTTTTTTATTTTTTATTTTTTTTAAAGGTTTATTTATTTATTTATTAGGTATACAGGGTTCTTCCTGCACATATCCCTGCAGGCCAGAAGAGGGCACCAGATCTCATTATAGATGGTTGGGAGCCACCATGTGGTTGCTGGGAATTGAACTCAGAACCTCTGGAAGAACAGTCAGTGTTCTTAACCTCTGAGCCATCTCTCCAGCCCTAGGTTTATTTTTTAAGATGTATTTATTTTTATTTTGTGTATATGTGTGTTTTCTCTGGAAAATAAGTGTTGCCTGCAGAAGCCAGAATAGGATTCCTGTTTGAGAACCCTGCTGTGGGACAATGGTCTGTACTGTGTCAATTGTATTTTAATAAAATGCTGATTGGCCAGTAGCCAGGCAGGAAGTAGAGGTGGGATGATAAAAACAAGAGAATTCTGGGAAGAGGAAGGAGTCAGCCTACAGTCACCCTCCAGACACAGAGGAAGCAAGATGTGACTGCTTTACCAAAAAAGGTAGCAAGCCACATGGCTAACACAGACAAGAATTATGGGCTCATATAAGTTATAAGAGTTAATAAGAAGCCTGAGCTAATAGGCCAACCAGTTTATAATTAATGTAGACCTCTGTGTGTTTCTTTGGGACTGAACAGCTGTGGGACCTGGTGTGACAGAAACCTTTGTCAACAGAACCTCCTTTCTTCTGTGATGACTAACACCAGAGAAGCCCACTCCCTTGGGACTGTGAATTCCCTGGTAATATTGAATCAGTGTTATATAGGTTGAACTGAGGATTTCCAGCAGAAGCAGAGGATTGAGTTTTAAGGGAGCTCTACCAATAAAACCCAAGGAGCCCATTGGGTAGAATATAACTCAGGGTCAGTCATTAACATAGCATGCAGGGGCTCCAGTCCTCAACACCCCAAAATAATAATAAGCCGGGAGTAGTAACATGCACCTTAAATCCCAGCACTCGGGAGGCAGAGGCAGGTGGATCTCTGTGAGTTCGAGGCCAGCCCGATCTACGAAAGCTAGTTCCAGGACAGTTAGGACTGTTACATGGAGAAACTCTGTCTCAAAAAAACCAAAACCAAACCAAAATCAACACCAAAAACAAACAAAAACAAAAAACCAAACCTCTAAGTGGAATTGACTCATTTAGGTACACTGTGACCGTATTTATTTCCAGCTCTCTGAATCGTCCGTGTTTACGCACTTCCATGTGGAACTTGTGTAGTCAGAGTAAGCAGAAGAGCAGTGTATTTGGTTGTTTTCACAAAAGCCTCGTTTCTTGCTGATGATTGGGGCAAGCTGTGCAGAGTAGAAAGCAGCCTCCGTCTGGTTCTCCAGTTCCAGGCTCCCCATTTTTCAGCCCCACTGACAAAGTTTCAGCAATCCTTCATCATCAGGTCTAGCCAGGGCACTGACCAGATTCACTCCTTAAGCTGCAAAAAAAATGCCAATCACCTCTCTTACATGAATGGCCTTCCAGCTTTCCACTTCAGGGCTCCAGAACCCAGTTCGTGGTGACCATTCTGTTCATATGTCTCGGGGACACCCTCCCCAACACACCTCCTGGGCATCCTGCATCAGGGCTAGCTTCCGCACTCACGCTGTTTTTCTGGCCTTGCTCACTCTGTAGTCCAGGCTGAACTCTAACCTCAGAGCTCAAACCGTCCTCCAGCCTCCGCCTCTAGAGTCCCTGTGTCAACAGGCAGGTGATCCTGGCTCTTTCATTAACCCGTTCTAAAACTTGGGTGTTCTTCCTCTCTATTCTGTGTAACAGTGTAAACAAATGCAGACAGATTGTAAAATTATATACAGCTTTAATGGAGAAATAGACTTACAGAACCACGGTCCAGCAGAGACCAGGAAAGCGGAAGCAGTGGCTGGGAGAACAATCGCCAAATTTATAGGCAAACATTAGCCCGAGGCGAACACGCCCCCCAAAGGGCGGGACTTATCCCTACATCTCCCCTTTTTGTCTAAATAAGACAGAACTAAACCAAATGCAACTATATACAATAATAACAAATAATAAATATAGCAAACAATATTGATAATCAAAAGTTTTGCTAAACATTCTATCTCAAGGAGTTTAAATAATGTAAAGAGTAACTACAATTATATAATCTTCAACTCCGTCAAAGATCTGAGAAGGGAATAAATATTACTTAACAAACGAGATATATCCAAAATGTGCAACAATCGACAGAGACAACTGACTACCTGGGCAATCACCCAAAGTCTCGTTTGCAATGTTGAGTCCACCAACTTTGGCTAAGGCCTAACATAACTGACATACCATTATTAAAGGCAAGGAACTTTTCAAAACTATCTTACCCTGTCTTGGCAGAATATGACAGTCCTGTTTTATCCATTGATGCTCGCTCTGTATCTCTGTTAGTGGTTGAGGTATGGGCATTTCTTTGCCCAAAGGCCAATTCTGCCAAAAAGAAGGCTCCAGGTGGAGTGTCTTTGGTGCTCAACATTCTCTCGGGAATAGAGTGGTGTTGCCAGGAGCAATTGTGTCTCACTATCACAAAACTCTGAGTTAGATTAAAGGCCATTTTCTACAGCTCTTTGAAAAGGTTGAAGATTATCTATCTATACTGAGTATAATCTCTATATATCTAAAGAACCTGATTAGTCTAATTATAAATGACAATTTTAGATGACTATTAATCTATATAATTCTCAATATCTATCTAACTTAAAGACTAAGACAATAAACAACTGTGTAACAAATGAGGATAATGACCTCCAAATATAAACACTGTACAAATATACATTGCAATATGGTAAATATATATCAATACACAAACACTCTATGGCTAACTAGTGTGGCTAGTTTTATTTGTTAGAGCACAAACAAAATATCACCACACTCCCTGCCCTCCCTTCCCTCCCCTCCTCCCTCCTCCCCCTCCCTCCCCTCCTGTCCCTCTCTTCCTCTCTCTCCTTCCTCTCCTCCCCATCCCTTCTTTTGTGTTTTATTTTTGTCTGTTTGGGCACTGGGGATTGAACCCAGAACCTTGGCCCTTGTGCATGTTAGGCAAGTGTTCAACCACTGCACTATATTCCCAGCCCTGGAGTCTGAGCTGTTCATTGCCATGTTATTCTGCTTTCCAAACTGCGTTGGGCTCTTCCTTGCACATGCCCTTTGGAACAATTGCTCTGATTCCAGGAATCGATCTTGCAGAAGTCGTTCAGTGAGTGCAACGTCAGTTATGAAATCAGTGTTTACCATTGTCAGCAACGCTCCCCACTGGAAGGGGCTGGAGTACCATGCAACCAGAAACAGTGGAGAGAAAAATGTTGTATGTTCAGATGAAAATATTTCCAGCACACACCATAAATATCCGCTCCTCCCCCATATTCTAGAGCTTATTCTTTCATTCCCCTCTCGCAGAATGCGTCGTCATTTTTCTTCTGTATCTCCAACTTCTCTGTTTTCTTCTCCTCTGCTGATAAATACACTTAAAAGTGCCCCTCCACGTAAGTGTTAAATTGATTTGAACATGCTATAGTTGAAGAAAAGCATTTTCTAAAGATAACAATTATGGGCTGTAAAGCTTAACATTCAGTTAGTTCCTTCACTAAAAGATATTAGTTCCTTCAAAGACATTAGTTGTATTTTGCAGCAGCCACATGCTAAAAAAAACTCCATCTATGTAGAAACATAGAATCTAGGACTAGCTGAGAATTCATAAATTATTTCATCCAGCATCCTCATTCTATTAAAAAACAAAAAACAAAACTAGATTCAAAGATTAAGCACTTTGCACAAACTTAACTACCAATAAAGCCAGAAACAAGAGCATTTTCTTCCTAAAACAAAAATTCTATCAATGCTGATTCAGCTGGTTCTCTGTTAACGAAATGTCCGAGCTCTTTTCTCGTGCTCCGTGATATGGGGACTTGGAAGGGGCGAGACAGTACAGCGCTGCAGGCTGTGCGGCCTGAGAGGGGTTCAGGTGGTAGCCAGGCCTCCCTGTGGAGATGGGGAAGGCAGTGGTAGCAGACAGAGGTCCTCCTGCAGGTGTCTGCCTAAAACTCACAGTGAGAGACTCACTCCAATCCTCCCTCCCCATTCTGAGGCCACTAAACCTGCTGGGCACTTTGTCTTCACAGGCCCTATATCTCAAAAGATCCTGAGCAAAAGCCTGCATGTGAGGGCTCCTGGAAAAAAGGGCAGAGGAGGGACACTTCCTGTTCTCTTCTTTAGGACTTTGGTCTTTTATTTTATTTTGGTTTTTCGAGACAGGGTTTCTCTGTAGCTTTGGAGCCTGTTCTGGAACTCGCTCTGTAGAACAGGCTGAATTTCCCCATGGGAGTTTTCGTTTCAGTCAGACACAAAACAGAACAGGTCCAGAAAAAGAAAAAACAAATCAGTACAGTTGCTTAGCACCTCAGGGTGTCCCTGAACACCTCTGTCCTGTTACCACAGCTCCAGAAACCTGTGCTGTGTGCCAGGTGTCACAGCTTCCTCCCACTAATGACGAGTGCTTTAGCAATACAGGCTGACTTCAGAAAAGAACCAGTCTATAACCCATGGTGACAACAGAAGGGACTCATCCGCCACGACACCCCAGCCAGCCCATCCAAGGCCTTCTCCAGCTCTCAGGGAACTGGGATGTGCTTCATAGTGATGGCAGACACTCTTTGGAGTTCCTGCTTCTTCCTTTTCATTTAAGCCTATGACATTCTGAGAGTGCCCCTTGATTCAACTCAGGCATGGCGTTCCTTCTGTCCTGCTATTACTGAGTCCCCTTTACTTCAGAGGGTCCTCAGAGTCCTCATAAACACCCACCCCTTCCTAGGCAGCATTAAATATAATTTTTGATTTTAGGGGAATCATAGTAATCTACTCACTCACCCGAGTCAGGAAATCTCTGGCAGTCATAAGTGCCCTGGAAATTTTGTTTAGTTTGTAGGCTTTAACTAATCATTGCATCTCTAAGTCGGGTTCATTTTCTAGTGACTGCATCATGTGATTTTTTTTTTTTTTTGGCTTTTCGAGACAGGGTTTCTCTGTAGCTTTGGAGCCTGTCCTGGAACTCCCTTTGTAGACCAGGCTGGCCTCGAACTCACAGAGATCCGCCTGCCTCTGCCTCCCGAGTGCTGGGATTAAAGGTGTGTGCCATCACCACCCGGCTCTCATGTGATTTTTTTTTTTTTGATTTTTCGAGACAGGGTTTCTCCATAGCTTTTGGTTCCTGTCCTGGAACTAGCTCTTGTAGACCAGGCTGGCCTCGAACTCACAGAGATCCGCCTGCCTCTGCCTCCCGAGTGCTGGGATTAAAGGCGTGCGCCACCACCGCCCGGCTCATGTGATTTTTTTAAAAGATTTATTCATTTGTTATCTATCTGCATGCACAGAAGAGGGCACCAGATCTTGCTACAGATGGTTGTGAGCCACCATGTGGTTGCTGGGAATTGAACTCAGGACCTCTGGAAGAGCATCCAGTGCTCTTAACAGTTGAGACATCTCTTTAGCTCCAACCAGAAGAAAAACCAGAACCAAACCAAACCAAACCTGGGGCTGGGGAAACAGCTGGATGTGAGTGGTAGGGAAGAAGAAGCAGTTGAAGTCTGAGCTTGCTTCCTTGGAAAGTGGCCATCTCCTGCTTGTTTTATAACACAGAGGGTAATTCAAAGACTGAGCACTGTTTATGGGTTTGTGTAGGTGGAGACCGCTTGTTCATTTCCCAGCCTCCTAGACCCGAAATAATTACAAAGAAACTGTATTAATTACAACACTGCTCAGCCAATAGCTTTGGCTTCTTATTAAGAAACTCTTATGTTTTAATGTGATCCATTTCTATTAATCTGTGTATTGCCACATGACTGTGGCCTACTGGTAAGGTTCCATCTGGCGTCTCTTTCCTTCGGTGCCTACATGGCGTCTCTCTGACTCTGCCTTCTTTCTCCCAACATTCAGTTTTATTTCCCCACCTAGCTCTATTCTGCCCTATCACTGGCTAAAGCAGCTTTTTTTTTTTTTAAATTAACCAATGATGATAAAACACATTCACAGCATACAAAGGGGAATCCCACATTAGGTTTGGAATGGTATGTGAACTACTGAGTCCTGGTGTTAGAATTCCAGGAAATACCGTGCATGTGTCAGGGACGTGATGCCCCACTTCGGGCATGTACCCTGGGAGATTCCATACTCAGAATCAAGCTTTGGGGCACCCATGTCCTGAGCTGATGAGTGGACACACTGCCTCACCTAAGTCTCTGTGGAAGGAAGGTTCTGCTGGAGACTGCTGCGAGGTGCCTGGGGTCAGTGGAGGTGGATAAAGGATTTCCTTCCTGTCGGCACTAATGGCTTTACGATTTTTAACTCTTTCACACGCCTTTAATCCCAGCACTTGGAGCCAGAGGCAGAGATCTCGGAAAGTTTGAGGCCAGCCTGTTCTACAAAGTGAGTTCCAGGACTGCCAAGGCTACACAGAGAAATCCTGTCTCAAAGAAAAAAAAAAAAGAAAAAAGGAAGAAAGAAAGATTTTTTTTAACTCTTAGCAAAACAGCTTCTAGAGCTGATATTTTGAGATATAAGTATTTTGTGTGCTTTCTGGTGGAGGCAAAGACTGGAGCTCCAACTGAAGGTTTCCTCACCTACAGGCACCTACAGGGCTTCTCTGACTGGGGGTATGCCTGAAGGCTTCCTCATACCCTTCACGTAAGAGTCTCCTGGGTACGGTTTCTCTGGAGCTGTCACTGAAGCTCTTCCTCTCACTTGCAACATTCTAAGAGCTAACGCCGTGGAAACTTTTACCACAGACACAGGGCTTCTCACCAATGTGAACTCCCAGAATGATTTGAGATGGGAGCTCCCAGGGAAGGCTCTGCCACACTCGGCATTTATAGGGCTTCTCCACAGCGTACTTATGCCTATTAAGTTTTCAAATACTTACCTTAGCATCACATTTATTTACCTCTCGACTGTGGTCTTGGCAGTTCTGTGGGTAAATTACAGTCAAACTCCCACAGTGTTATATATCTGGGCGTCTGCCTGCATCTGTGTGTGTGCCGTGTGCATGCCTGAGCCTGCATCTGTGTGTGTACCGTGTGCATGCCTGAGCCTGCATCTGTGTGTGTACCGTGTGCATGCCTGAGCCTGCATCTGTGTGTGTACCGTGTGCATGCCTGAGCCTGCATCTGTGTGTGTGCCGTGTGCATGCCTGAGCCTGCATCGTGTATGTGTACCGTGTGCATGCCTGAGCCTGCATCTGTGTGTGTACTGTGTGCATGCCTGAGCCTGCATCTGTGTGTGTGCCGTGTGCATGCCTGAGCCTGCATCTGTGTGTGTATACCGTGTGCATGCCTGGTGCGTGCAGAGGTCAGAAGAATGAGTTGGATCCCCTGGAACTGGAATTATGGATAATTATGAACTGCCATGTTGGTACTTGGAACCAAATACACACACACACACGCACCCACACACGCACGCACACACACAATTAAAAATAAAATAAGAATAAATTTTTTTTCCGTTTATTTATTAAAGCTTTCTGTCTCTTCCCAGCCACCTCCTCCCATTTCCCTCCTCCTCCCCCATCCAAACTGCCTAGGCTCCCCCAAAGCCAGTACGTGCAGTAGGATCAAAAACCCGCTGCGATTGTTCTTGAGTTCTCAGTAGTCCTCATTGTCCGCTATGTTCAGCTAGTCTGGATTTATCCCATGCTTTTTCAGACCTAGGCCAGCTGGTCTTGGTGAGTTCCCGATAGAACATCCCCATTGTCTCAGTGTGTGGGTGCACCCCTCGCGGTCCTGAGTTCCATGCTCGTACTCTCTCTCCTTCTGCTCCTGATTTGGACCTTGAGATTTCTGTCCGGTGCTCCAAATTGGGTCTCTGTCTGTCTCCTTTCATCGCCTGATGAAGGTTAATATTCAGGAGGATGCCTATATGTTTTTCTTTGGGTTCTCCTTATTTAGCTTCTCTAGGATCACTAATTATAGGCTCAATGTCCTTTATTTATGGCTAGAAACCAAATATGAGTGAGTACATCCCATGTTCCTCTTTTTGGGTCTGGCTTACCTTACTCAGGATAGTGTTTTCTATTTCCATCCATTTGTATGCAAAATTCAAGAAGTCCTTGTTTTTTACTGCTGAGTAGTACTCTAATATGTATACATTCCATACTTTCTTCATCCATTCTTCCATTGAAGGGCATCTAGGTTGTTTCCAGGTTCTGGCTATTACAAACAATGCTGCTATGAACATAGTAGAGCATATACTTTTGTTGTATGATAAGGCCTCTCTTGGGTATATTCCCAAGAGTGGTATTGCTGGGTCCAGGGGTAGGTTGATCCTGAATTTCCTGAGAAACCACCACACTGCTTTCCAAAGTGGTTGCACAAGTTTGCATTCCCACCAGCAATGGATGAGTGTACCCCTTTCTCCACAACCTCTCCAGCAAAGGCTATCTATCATTGGTGTTTTTTATTTTAGCCATTCTGACAGGTGTAAGATGGTATCTTAAAGTTGTCTTGATTTGCATTTCCCTGATCGCTAAGGAAGTTGAGCATGACCTTAAGTGTCTTTTGGCCATTTGAACTTCTTCTGTTGAGAATTCTCTGTTCAGCTCAGTGCCCCATTTTATAATTGGGTTGATTAGCTTTTTACGGTCTAGTTTCTTGAGTTCTTTATATATTTTGGAGATCAGACCTTTGTCAGTTGCGGGGTTGGTGAAGATCTTCTCCTCGTCAGTGGGTTGCCTTTGTGTCTTAGAGACAGTGTCCTTTGCTTTACAGAAGCTTCTCAGTCGCAGGAGGTCCGATTTATTCAATGAGGCCCTTAATGTCTGTGCTGCTGGGGTTATACGTAGGAAGTGGTCTCCTGTGCCCATGTGTTGTAGAGTACTTCCCACTTTCTCTTCTATCAGGTTCAGTGTGTTCAGACTGATATTGAGGTCTTTAATCCATTTGGACTTGAGTTTTGTGCATGGTGATAGATATGGATCCATTTTCATTCTTCTATAGATTGACATCCAGTTGTGCCAGCACAATTTGTTGAAGATGCTCTCTTTTTTCCATTGTATACTTTTAGCTCCTTTATCGAAAATATGTTTGTGGGTTAATGTCAGCGTCTTCTATTCGATTCCATTGGTCAACTTCTCTGTTTTTATGCCAATACCAAGCTGTTTTTAATACTGTAGCTCTGTAATAGAGTTTGAAGTCAGGGATGGTAATGCCTCCAGATGATCCTTTATTGTATAAGATTGTTTTGGCTATCCTGGGTTTTTTGTTTTTCCATATAAAGTTGATTATTGTCTTCTCCAGATCTGTGAAGAATTTTGATGGGAGTTTGATGGGGGATTGCATTGAATCTATAGATTGCTTTTGGTAGAATTGCCATTTTTACTATGTTGATCCTCCCAATTCAAGAGCAGGGGAGATCCTTCCATTTTCTGGTGTCCGCTTCAATTTCTTTCTTCAAAGACTTAAAGTTCTTGTCATATAGATCTTTCACTTCCTTGGTCAGAGTTACCCCAAGATATTTTATGTTATTTGTGGCTATCGTGAAAGGTGATGCTTCTTTGATTTCCCTCTCTGTTTCCTTATCCTTAGTGTATAGGAAGGCCACTGATTTTTTGGAGTTGATCTTGTATCCTGCCACATTACTAAAGGTGTTTATCAGCTGTAGGAGTTTTTTTGGTAGAGTTTTTGGGGTCGCTTATGTATACTATCATATCATCTGCAAATAATGAAAGCTTAACTTCTTCCTTTCCAATACGAATCCCCTTGATCCCCTTATGTTGTCTTATTGCTATTGCTAGAACTTCAAGCACTATATTGAAGAGGTATGGAGAGAGTGGACAGCCTTGTCGTGTTCCTGATTTTAGTGGGATGGTTTTGAGTTTTTCTCCGTTTAATTTAATGTTAGCTGTCGGCTTGCTGTAAATAGCTTTTATTATATTTAGATATGACCCTTGTATCCCTAGTCTCTCCAAGACCTTTATCATAAAGGGGTGTTGAATTTTGTCGAATGCTTTTTCACCATCTAATGAAATGATCATATGGTTTTTTTCTTTCAGTTTATTTATATGGTGGATTACATTGATAGATTTGCGTATGTTGAACCTGCCCTGCAAGAATAAATATTTTTAAAAGACAAAAAAATTAAACTTAATGTTTCCAGAGGGTATGCAGGAGAGAGAATGGTAATTATTGTTTAATAGGTACACTCTTTACAATGATAAAAATAATCTGGAAATAATGATTATAGTTGTGTATGGGGAGGCTGTTTGTTTGTTTTCTGGCTGCACAGACCTGAAATAATCACACTGAAACTATATTAATTGCAATACTGTTTGGCCAATAGCTTAAGCGTTTTTCTAACTAATTCTTGCGTCTTAAATTAATCTATTTCTATTATTCTTTATTTTACCATGAAGTTCATGGTCACCAGTGCCGGTGCATGGGTATCTTTCTCCTTCAGCAGCTACATGGCATCTCCCTGATTCTGCCTTCTTTCCTCCTCTATCTGCTTGGAATTCCTGCCTTGCTCTATTCTGCTAAGCCACTGGACAAAACAGCTTTATTCATTAACCAATAAAAGCAACACATATATAGGACTTCCCACACCACTTCCCCTTTTCTGTTCAAATAAAAAGGAAGGTTTTAACTTTAACATACAAAAATTACATATAACAAAACAGGTATCAAGCAAGGATTACAGTTCTAATATTTATTTCTACTTTATCTTTTGTTATAATTAAGGAAAACTATAATTATAACTATCTTTTCTTCAACTCCATAAAAAAACTCCAGAAGGATATAATATTACCTAAGTAAACAGGAAGTGCATTGTAAGAAACTTCCACAACTCTAGAATTGACAGAGACATCTTGCTGTCTGGACAGTCACCCGAAGTTCTCCTGTAACATTGCAGGCATCTGCCTTCATGAAAAGTCCTAAGGTTTTTTTTTTTTTTTTTTTTTTTGATTTTTCGAGACAGGGTTTCTCCGTAGCTTTTGGTTCCTGTCCTGGAACTAGCTCTTGTAGACCAGGCTGGCCTCGAACTCACAGAGATCCGCCTGCCTCTGCCTCCCGAGTGCTGGGATTAAAGGCGTGCGCCACCACCGCCCGGCCTAAATTTTTAAAACATTTTAAATGCTATATTCTGTTTAGTCTTAGAAAGATTTGAAGAATACCTATCTAACTGAAATATATCTCTATATATCTAGAAAACCTAACTAGCATGACTACAAGTTTGATTATTATAGTTGATTATCTATTAACCTATATTTCTTAATTACATATTACGTTTTTATTTATTCATTTTTTATATTACATTTTTAAATGAGCTACACAAACACAATACCTTAATCAACAGCATAAATATATATAGTAAAATTGACCTTAAATTTGTATCAATAAACCAAGATCCATACCAATGTAAAGTATTTATCTCTATAGCATAACCCCTTTTAAATGAAAACAAACATTTATAAACAATATTTGGGAATTTGGGTGTAGTTCTCTCCAAACTACTTCCTGATTTTTGTTGGGCAAAGTATTTTGGGGGCTTTACAGAGACCTTTCAGGGGCTCTTGGTCCATCAAACCACATTAGGATTTTTGTGTGTGTAACTTTTCTATTACTATTCTTTTCTTTCCGAGGCCGCAGTGTGCATCACTGGGCTTCAATGCTTTGGGCCTATGGCACCACAGTGCGCCATGATGGGAGGGAGCATGTGGGGAAGGACTGTTCACTTCACGGCTGGAAAGGTGTCTTCCTTCAGGTTTCTATTGCTGTGAGGAGACACCATGACCATTACAACTCTTATAAAGGAAACATTGAATTGGGGTGGCTCCCTTACAGTTTCAGAGGTTCAGTCCATTATCATCACGGCAGGGAGTAGGTGGCAGGCAGGCAGGCAGACAGGCAGACAGGCAGGTGTGGTGTTGGAGGCAACAGGAAGTGGACTGACGCTCTGGGTGATATCCTGAGCACAGGACACCTTAACCAGTGCCACTCCCTACGAGATTGTTGGGGCCAATTACATTTAAACTACCACAGATGGAAAGAGAGACAGAATGGACTGGGGTCTCACTATCCCCTTAAAGGGTACACTCCCAATGGCTGAACAGCAAGCGGTTCAGCCCAGCTGGAGAGGTATCCTGGCAGTCTGGAGCCAAGAAATACCACAAAGTCACTCAGCACAGCAAGCCTCACACAAGAGATTGGGAGGGGGAAACCAGGAAGGTGGCAGGCTCTGCTGCGGTGAGAAGCAACAGAGAACTGGGCAGTATACACCGGGCTTCTTTGCTGTAGGGTGGGGCTTTCCAGGGTGGCCTGATTTGGGGGCAAGCTCAAGGATTGGTGAGATTTTTTTCTTGTAGGGTGGGGCCTGGCCACTCTGCTATCTTGGGACTAGGAAGGCAGTTACAATCCTTTGGACCCTTAGGGAAGTGGGTGGGGAGGGGGCCTGGCCACTTGTATGCCTTGAGAATTTACAAAATTTACGAAGGGAGTATCTGCCCATGGCCTGTTTCCCTGCAGCTTGAGTTGGCATGAAAAGCCAACACTAATATCCTTCTGTTAAACCTCACTTCCAAAGTTTTTTGTTTTTGTTTTTCTTGTTTTTTAGAGACAGAGTTTCCTCTAAGTATCTCTGGACTACCTGGAACTCACTCTGTAGACAAGGCTGGCCTTGAACTCACAGAGATCCACCTGCCTCTGCCTCCCTAATGCTGGGATTAAAGGCATGTGCCACCATGGCCCTGCATAAACAGGGTTTGTTGGACTAGATGTCCAAACATGAGGGAGGAGTTGCTCCAGACACCACTCACACAGCCGCAATTGATGCAAAAGCAAGAGGATTTTTATTCTGTCATGACAGGGCCCTTCAGGTTCGGGATATGAAGGACATCCAATAGCTGTTACAGCCCATCTTTTAAAGCAAAAAGCCACAGACACAAGGGGGGAACCTGTACGTTGCTTTCCAACTTATTGGATTGGTTTATTCAAAGGGTTACTAGCAGTGATTGGTCTATTCCAGGGCAGGAGAATAGCTGCGTGAAGGGATGAGATAAGAGGAGCATCTCTGGCCTCCCTGACCTTGATCCAGTGACTAAATCAATATATCAGGAACTGAGTCAACATCTGTGGGTTGTCTTTGCCTCAATTCCCAGAATGGAGTTGTGTTTGAAGATTATTCACAAGGACACAGGAGGATGAGCAGTCCAGCATGTGTGAGTATGTGTGCGACTGTCCCTTTTCCAAGATAGAGTGAGTGTAAGGTTTTAGAAAAATGTCTTAGGGTTGAGGGGGCTTACAAATGCATTTAGAGTCTTTCATTCCCTCCTCTTGTTTTGTCAAATCCCAATTTTGGGATTTTCTGAGGTCTCTCTTGAGAGCCTGATATTGGTGGGTCCGTACTAAAACTTGGGTAATACTGAGTCATTCACGAATGAACGTCAGGAGTTGGTATTTTCTGCAGTCCTGGGACTGGGAAGAATCTAGCTGGGGTTTTAGGGAGGGAGTTGGGAAATGATGGGGCCTTAGAGCTTGGTGTGGTGCTTAGGGCCCCTGCAGGAGGAAACTAGTTCAGCCTCCCCCACCTTGTCGAGTTTGCTTACACACACACACACACACACACACACACACACACACACCAGACAAATATATCAGTCACAATGTGTACATGCAGGATAAGAGTCCCGGAGAGTTCATTTGGTATTTTTTTTAAGAGTCCTTTGTTTAGCTTTGGGTGTGTTGAAGCTTTTATCTGGAGGGTCCTGAGTTGTCCTGTGGAGGTGCTGGCTTCACATGAGATGCGTGGATCCAGGTTGCAATGTTGTCTACTTTGAGAGCGGTGGTTGTCTTAAGGAGCATGGTGTAGGTTCCCTTCCAGGAAGGTTTAAGGCTCTGGGACTGATGTCTCTGAATGTATACGGAATCACCAACGGATGTGAAATCTCTGGGTGTCCAGACTGGTATGCAGCAGCCAGAGGCTTCCACACCTGGGCTTAGACTATCTAGAAGGCCTTTAGGTGGACAGATAACAGTCTGGGAGGACAGCATCAGGATTATACACCTCATTCGCCTTAGTGAGCAGTGGCAGCCCTCACATAGGATCTCATAAGGAGTGAGTTTAAATTGCCCCGGAGTGTTTTGAAGAACAGGACGGGGGAGGTCTGTCCAATTATTTTTGCTGGTCTCTAGGGCCAATTTTGTTAATTTGTAAAAATTTTCTTTTAGAATTTTATTTATCCTATCTATCTGACCTGAGCTTTGGGGTTGGTAAGCACAATTTAATCTTTAATTGATCCCCAGTGTTTTGGCCACTCCCTGACTTACCTGGGCAACAAAGGCAGGTCTATTATGGGACACAATTACCTTGGGCATTCCAAACCTCGGGAAGATTTCTTTTATGATCTTCTTAGCCATTACATTGGCTGTCTCCGTCCTGGTCAATGTATGATGGCTATCTTCTTTGGCAACTGTGTGGCCTCAAGGAGGCTCAAAATTTTCATAGATGTCAACAGTCCTCTTTGTCTGTATATTGTTCCGGGTATATGGATGGTGGCAAAAGCATACCTGCTGTCAGTGTAGCCGTTCCCTCTGCCATCTGTAGAGCTTGTATCAAAGCCACAAGTTCAGCTTTCTGGGCAGGCCGACGTCCCTGAAAGGAGGCTACTGGCCCAGATAATTTGTTTCCTGTCCACCAATGCTGCCCCCGCCTTCCGCTTACCTTCAGTCTTGTGTACCTGCTCGGCTCGGACCCCCAGCCTTGTTCCCCAGACAAATTTCACCATCATTTCCAGTTCTGCCTGGCACAGCTCAGCCTGCCGTTCCACCAGCAGCCTGTCCTTTCTGCAGAGCTGGTAGGATCCGTAGTCCATCGATGTGAGCAGGGCACAGGAGCAGCAGCCCGGTGCAAGAGGGCACCTGTGGTAGCATTGTGAGCGCTCTATCACAGTCTGACATGTGTGAGGGGAGCGAGACTGCAGGGTGAGCAGCCAGGGCTCATGCAGGCTTTAGAGAAAGCACAGCAGCACCAAGGCAGTTGCTAGGAGACAAGGATTTCTCTGGTGGTGATGGCAGGGGGAGGTGGTCATCCTGGTGAGGAGGGCGTGGCAGAGGCATAGGCAGACACCTGCATCTCCTGCAGAACTGAGATGGTGGTGTGGCAGGGGGAGGTGGTCATCCTGGTGAGGAGGGCATGGCAGAGGCATAGGCAGACACCTGCATCTCCTGCAGAACTGAGATGGTGGTGTGGCAGGGGGAGGTGGTCATCCTGGTGAGGAGGGCATGGCAGAGGCATAGGCAGACACCTGCATCTCCTGCAGAACTGAGATGGTGGTGTGGCAGGGGGAGGTGGTCATCCTGGTGAGGAGGGCGTGGCAGAGGCATAGGCAGACACCTGCATCTCCTGCAGAACTGAGATGGTGGTGTGGCAGGGGGAGGTGGTCATCCTGGTGAGGAGGGCGTGGCAGAGGCATAGGCAGACACCTGCATCTCCTGCAGAACTGAGATGGTGGTGATGGCAGGGGGAGGTGGTCATCCTGGTGAGGAGGGCGTGGCAGAGGCATAGGCAGACACCTGCATCTCCTGCAGAACTGAGAAGAGCAGGGAAAGCAAAAGTCCCTCGTTTGGTCAACAAAAGGCTTTGATCATACATTCAGGGGTGACCAGGGAGGAACGAGTCATTTATTTGTTCTTCTCCCAAATTTATAGTTCGTAAGGTGTCCAATTTGTTCAATGGTTGTTTTAACACAGAGTACTCAGTTCCTGTGTCCCTTAGACGATCTATAGAGGTATCTAATGTCCTTTTTCTTGCCATAAGCACATTGGCCTTTGTCCAAGGAGTGCCTCTGTCCGTCTTCATTTGTCTTTGATCTTCTGTTGCCCAGGCTCCCTATCTGTCTGAGTCCTTCTTGTTTATGATCCCTCCAGTTTTTTTCTTTTCTCTGCCTCCTGCCTTTCTCTTTCGTTCACTTCCCTTTCTCTGTCTCTCATTTAACACTTTCTCTGTTTCCCCAAATTCTGCAAGGTATAATCTTGCAACCTATCTACCTGCTGTAACTTTCTTCTTATATCTGATGCTGACTGTCCTATGAAGGTCATGGCTAACGCTGCCTGCTGACCTTCAGAGGTTGGGTAAAATACCTATAAACCTCCATTAAAAAAATCTAAGAAACACAGATTTTAACTAGCCCCTGGAGAACCTCTTTTACCTTGGCCAAATTAGTGGGATGCCTTGCCCCTGAGATTTGCCATGAGCCCGGCATTTTGACTGTCAGTTTCTCCCTTTAAGAATTAATTAGACATAGAAGAATGAAAATAGATCCATATTTATCTCTATGCACAAAACTGAAATCCAAACAAATCAAAGACCTTAACATAAAACCAACAATATTGAACCTCATAGAAGAAAAAAGTTTTAAATATATTTTTAAACATAGCCTCAGTGGCATAGACATTGAGAGAAACAATCAATAAACAGGATCTCCAGAACAGAGAAGCATTTTGTATAGCAAAGTATATAATCAACAGAACATAAAAACATATAAGGAACTTAGGAACTTAGTCCTCATAAGAACAAATAATCCAATAAAATTATGTTACAGACCTAAACTGTAAATTTTCAACAGATGAATTTAAAATGACTGAAAGATATTTAAAATTTGCTTAAATATAACATCCTTAATCATCGGGGAAATGCAAATCAAACAACTCTGAGATTTTATCTTATCCCTGTAAAAATGACCAAGATTTAAAAATATTGTTTGACAATTTATGCGTAAGAGAATGTGGAATAAAAATCCCCCATTTTTGGTAAAAATACAAACGGATACAGCTACCTTGAACATTAGTATGGTGAATTTTCAGAATAGGTAACATATTACCTTAAAACTTAGCAATATCCCTTTTGGGCCTATTTTACATAGCAGAATTATTTTATCATAGACAGAATCTGAAAACAACCCAAAATGTACCTCTTTTATATCAATAATAAATGAGAATCTTCGCCATGTTTTTAAAATAGCCATAAACATTATAAAGAGTCAAAAGGGTCATTTTAACTCAACCTCATCACTCAGCAACACCCCCTTTGCCATTGTAGTGGGGTGAGAGGCTTCAGCAGATCTTTGACATGTGGGACAACTCAAGCATTGCGAGCAGTCAAGTGTCAAATTTAGATCTAAACATGGGCACATGGGTGGCTTAGAAGCTCATCTGGGCTGTTTACATGGCCCTGGCCCTGGACCAGCGCTTTTACAGCGATAGTTCTTGAAGACAGTGTAGTCCTGTATCCATCTAAACAGAGTTGGGTATTTAATTTTTTTATGGACACACTGTGTAGTAAGAAATATAGAAACCAACAATCTGTAGTTTTTTATAAGCACAATTTTTCAAAGTGATTCAGCTTAACTCCCCACAATTTTTATTTATTTTATTTTATTTTATTTTTTTTTGGTTTTTCGAGACAGGGTTTCTCTGTGGTTTTGGAGCCTGTCCTGGAACTATCTCTGTAGACCAGGCTGGTCTCAAACTCACAGAGATCCGCCTGCCTCTGCCTCCCGAGTGCTGGGATTAAAGGCGTGCGCCACCACGGCCCGGCCTCCCCCCAATTTTTAAACCAGAAGCTTTACCCTGGACACAGTGCATGATGACTGGAACACAGCATCCCTAGAAGAGAGATGCTATCAGGAAGGCCCTTCTGATGTTGGCTTGCCCTACTACCTGTTGCTCCTGAATCCACATTCGCGGTTTACCAAAAGCCACAGGGATACTTACTCGCAATCGTTCTATCTGCTGTCATACCCAGTCCTGGCTGCCAAAATGAAGAGGTCCAGGTTCTTTATGGGATTTGTGCTTTCTAATAGGGTATCTGACCCCAGAGAAACAGCCTACTGCTGGTTCCCAGGCTTACTGGGTCCTGTGGGGAGGAATTAGCACCAGCTTGGACCCCTCTGGTATGTGTGCCTCCTGCAAGGGTAAAGAGACAGGGGAGGGCAGACTGCAGTTACCAAAGTCAGAGGGAAGCTGGCCTTGGTGCCTGCCCTGTGCTCTGTAACAAAATGGTTTGACCCAGAGTAGGAGGGTTCTCTGGACAAGCTCTCCCAGGTGACAATATAGGGAACCTTGTCTGGGTGGCCATAAAGGTCAGGATGGAAGACTTTTTTCTTTAATCTGCAAGATAGTATTTAGATTGAATGTCCTGCCCTGTGGCCAGCCCACTTAAAAAGTGAGCCATTCCAGGAAGCAGACCGCTTGCCAGCGTTTCTTTCGGATTTCCACAGCTCGGTCTGCAGCTTTTCTCTAAAGTTAGAGTTAGGGTCAGAGAGGTGGTTACTTACTGCCCCATGGTACCAGATTTAGACTCAAGTACAAACAGATATACAAAAAACAAAGACACGACATAAAACCAAAGACACAAAAAGCCAAAACCAAACTCAAAATCAGAAGCTGCACAGCACTGCAGATGGAGGTGAGCGACAAATAGCCATGCCTCCTGGGAACTAGAGGAGTGACCTGGTCACTCCTAGCCCCTTTCAGACACTGGCGTGTCCTCCAGATTTCAGATTACTGGAGTGTCCTCCAGATACCAGCCCTATGTAGGTACAATTTCTCAGACTACCAACAAACGCAAACTACAATAATCACAGAAGCAAAGCAGACAGACAGACAAAGACAATAAGAACGCTCGATCTTACCTCCAACTAGGCCTAGAATGGGTACAGAAGCAACTCATTTCCCGCCAACGCACCAAAATGTTGGACTAGATGTCCAAATATCAGGGAGGAGTTGCTCCAGACACCACTCACACAGCCGCAATTGATGCAAAAGCAAGAGGATTTTTATTCTGTCATGACAGGGCCCTTCAGGTTCGGGATATGAAGGACATCCAATAGCTGTTACAGCCCATCTTTTAAAGCAAAAAGCCACAGACACAAGGGGGGAACCTGTACGTTGCTTTCCAACTTATTGGTTTATTCAAAGGGTTACTAGCAGTGATTGGTCTCTTCCAGGGCAGGAGAATAGCTGTGTGATCGGATGAGATAAGAGGAGCATCTATGGCTTTCCTTGGTCCAGTGACTAAATCAATATATCAGGAACTGAGTCAACATCTGTGGGTTGTCTTTGCCTCAATTCCCAGAATGGAGTTGTGTTTGAAGATTATTCACAAGGACACAGGAGGATGAGCAGTCCAGCATGTGGTTATTCACAAGGACACAGGAGGATGAGCAGTCCAGCATATGTGTGTGTGGGCGACTGTCCCTTTTCCAAGATAGAGTGAGTGTAAGGTTTTAGAAAAATGTCTTAGGGTTGAGGGGGCTTACAAATGCATTTAGAGTCTTTCAGGTTTTATTTATTTATTTGTTTATCTATTTATTTTGGTTTTTCAAGACAGGGTTTCTTTGTAGCTTTGGAGCCTGTCCTAGAACTCACTCTGTAGATCAGGCTGGCCTCAAACTCACAGAGATCTGCCTGCCTCTGCCTCCTGAGTGCTGGAATTAAAGGTGTCTGTGTCCTTTGACAATTTTAATGAGATGTCTGTTAGAGTTGAAAGAAATCTCTACTTTATTTTATAGATGGGGTCTCATGTATCCCAACCTGGCCTCAACTTGCCAAATAGCAAAGGCTGACCTTGAACTTCTGACCCTCTTACCTCTACCTCGAGAATGCTGGGATTACAGGACTGTGCTACCACTCCTAGTTTATGCAGTTCTGGCTATAGCACAGATGTGGAACGGAAGCCCCAGGAGTTGAGTAATTTGTAGCCACATCACTGCTTAAACGGTAGAACTGGGTAGCTCTTCCGACTCTAAACTACAGATTCACCCAAATTATGTTATATCCGCTGCAGGCTGGCTTGCTTAGACCCTGTCCTTCCATTCTCATCAACTGAACATTTTAAATCACTTTGGAAAGCAGGTTGAGCTAAGCGCATGCGGTCCTTCCTCTTTGCAGGATTGGACGCTTTGCATCTCTTTTGGCCCCAGAGACTCGCCGTCGTCCGGCTGCGGCGTTCGCGGGTTGAGACGATGGCGACTGGGACGCCGGATTCGCAAGCACGATTTGGTCAGTCAGTGAAGGGGCTTCTCACCGAGAAGGTGAACACCTGCGGGACCGACGTAATCGCGCTCACCAAGCAGGTGCTGAAAGGCTCGCGGAGCTCGGAGGTGAGCGCGGCTCCCGCGTCCGCTCCGGGAGGGGCGGCGCATTGCATCCTGGGAGAGTGGGCTTTGGCCCCCCGCCTGTGGCAGGCGACTGGGTGCGTTTCTTTAGTTTAAGTGAGCGCTTCTAGCTGGAAGAGGCAATGTGAGGGGAACCAGTGCTCCAGAGAGGAAAGAGGCACAGTCGCTCCTACCCGGTGCCTGGTTGTTCTCACGGGAATCTCTAGTGGATGCCAGTTCCCTTTCGAAACTCAGCTTGGTGTTGCTCTCAAGCTTCCAAGATTCCATTCTCTCCTTTGTCTGTCTGTGGTCTATTCTTCTGGCCATGTTCTGCATTGTTCTCAGAACAGCTTTTCCCATTGCCCCGTTCTTCCTCCGCTTCACAGTCGTCCATCAGTAAAGGGAATGATTTGATGACGTGTACACTCCTTCCGTCGGCTGCAGGAGCCACCACACTTGACTCCCCAGCCCTTGAGTTCTAGGAATCAAACTCGGGTCCTTGTTCTTACAAGGCAAACACTTTACTGAGCCCTGTCCACGGCCGCTCAGCTGATTCTGGAGGAGCCTGATGTGCCGGGGAGATGGATTTTCTTCCTCGGTGCTGGGGATTGAACCAGATCTGCCAGGCTAAATCACCATCCATTTTTACATTTTCTAATTTTGAGACAGGGTCTCACTGAATTAGCCAACCGTACTCTGTAGTCCAGGCAGGCCTGGAACTTGGGATCTTCCTGCCTTAGCTTTCCTAGCTTCTGAGATTACAGGGCTGCACGGCCAGGCCAGTCTCAGAGGTGGGAGTTTTGATCATTACCGTTTTATTTTTGTCTTCCAGCTGCTGGGTCAGGCAGCTCGAAACATGGTTCTACAGGAAGATGCCATCTTGCACTCAGAAGATGTAAGAAACCATTTCTTTTATAGTGTGGTTTGTATAACCATAGGGAAGTGGACTATTCTGTTTATCTCTCTATTATGCAGAGTTTAAGGAAAATGGCAATAATAACAACACATCTTCAGTACCAGTGAGTATTCCCCAACCAGCAGTCACGACTGCTCCTTCTCCTCAGCCCGTGTACATTGCTTTTGTGCTTTATTCAGTACTTTTTCCCATGGAGGTGGGAGTGGGTGTGGAGGCGGGAGTGGGTGTGGAGGCCAGAGTGGGGTGGAGGCCGGAGTGGGCGTGGAGGCGGGAGTGGGCATGGAGGCCGGAGTGAGGTGGAGGCCGGAGTGGGCGTGGAGGCGGGAGTGGGCATGGAGGCCGGAGTGGGGTGGAGGCGGAAGTGGGGTGGAGTCGGAAGTGGGGTGGAGGCGGAAGTGGGGTGGAGGTTAGAGTGGGATGGAAGTGGGTAGAGGCCAGAGTAGGGTGGTGGCGGGAGTGGGGAGGAGGCAGAAGTGGGATGGAGGCCAGAGTGGGATGGAAGTGGGTAGAGCTGATCAAGGGGAAAGACACTGAGGCTTCAGGAACAGTTGGGGTGTGGGAGAGTGAGAGCCAGGGCCACTTGCTTTGGTCCTCTGTGTTAACTGGGAGCACTACAAGGGAAGAACCCAGAGAGGCAGAGCTTGCCAGGACCATGCTACCAATTTGTGGCCCCTGGGAGACACTCGATCAGTATCTGTCCACGATGTGCCCAGTGTCTTTCCTCCCTTGGAGAATGGAGTGTGATAGTAACTGGCACGCCTGCATATAACACAGCACCAGCAAAATCATTCTGATTTTGAAATACACAGACAGTGCCTTCATTGTAATGATGAAGAAAAGTATAATTGAATTTGCCTTTTTTTTTCTTGATTTATATTTTATGTGGTTGATAAGATGCTTGCATACCCTTTGGAATTGTATGGCTGAGAATTCAAGTCCCAGTAGCTAACGTTAAAGCTGTCTTTTAGGTGTGCACATATTAAAATATGTGGTTATTCATCTCCACGTAACTATACTAAGTTTAAGTACTCGTTCTGATGACAACTTCTATTGGTTCACTGGCTCTCCCTATTTCTTTCCTCTTTTCCCTTCCTGACTTAGACAAGAAGCTATTCAGAAGAAGTAAGTGACCCCAGAGGTGGTGGGTAGCGCCGACTGAAGCATGCTGGGAGTGACTCCTCAGAGGTGGTGGGTGGGGCCGACTGAAGCATGCTGGGAGTGACACCTCAGAGGTGGTGGGTGGGGCTGATTGAAGCATGCTGGGAGTGACACTGCCTTTCTCAGGGATCAGTGACAAACTGGTTGATCTGTGCTTTAAGTGACCATGCTCTGGATTGCCTGTTTAGTATTTAAAGAAGACTGTGTTTTAAAGGTGTGCAGGAACTGGATTCACTGCTTATTAAGTTCTAGAAGTTACAGGGTACAGAGGTCACACTTAGGAATAGACATCCGTTTATATTGGTGATAATATTCATAAATAGAGCAAACATAAAGTCATTAAATAGTCTCATATTTATTAACTTAGTAGATTTTTGTAAAGCTTTTATCTTTTTAATTTAAGGCCTGTCACTATGTAGTCTAGGCTAAGCTGCCCTCACAATCCTGTCTCAGCTTCCTGAGTGGTGGGTTCCAGGTGTGTGCCACCATGCCCATCTGCAAACTTCTCATGGTTTTTCTCCCCAACCTTGAGATGGAATCTTACTGTGTTTTCATGGTGGCTTCACACTCTTGGATTCAAGTGACCCTCCCCTGCCTTAGCCTTCCAGGTAACTGGGACAGTGTGCCCAGTGACATTCCAAACTCAGTTTAAATGCTTCTGAGGTCAAGTGGACTGATGTAAATTTTGACTTAGATGTAACAAGACTGATGCATTAAAGGATAGAGCATACAAAGAAAGCCCTTCCTGCTCACTTCAGATGACCTTTTCTCTGTTTGACTTCTAGTGTTGAACAGTCACCTGACCTGCAGGACCAGTTGAGTCATTTACTGAAGTAGCACGCTAGAACAGGAATTGGCTTATTTGCCTGATGCTGAGGAGGACCTCCCTTACATAGTCATCACGCTGTGTGCTTGGTTTCCATTTTCATCTCCAAAAATTCATCTAGAAGAGACTTGTGAAGAGGAGCCAGGTGACTGAACTTGGAATCACTTCTTTTGGTTTTTTGAGAAAGGGTTTCTCTGAGTAACCTGCCTTTTCTGGAACTCACTTTGTAGGCCATGCTGGTCTGGAACTCAGAGATTCGTTGGCTTCTGCCTCCCAAGTGCTGGGATTAAAGGCATGTGCACTACCATCTGGCCTTGGAATCACTTCTTAAATTGGATTAACCCATACTCTTATCAGATATTTAAGTTGTGTTTAATTTCATATTAAAATAGAATTAATAAATTCAGTCATTAGCACTGAAAATAAAAGATATTTTAACTTGCTAAACACTGTATTCTGTATTGTCTAATGTTATCCTTGGTCCTTAAGCACATCACTGTGCCATAATGTTTCTTTGCTTTGTTTTTGGAGGCAGAGTGTCCCTGTGTAGCCTGCTGGCTTTGAACACATAATCCTGCTGCTGGCTTTGAACTCACAATCCTGCTGCCGGCTTTGAACAGAATCCTGCTGTTGCCTTTCAAGTGCTGGGATTACAAATACCACATCTGGCCACTGAGTAATAGTCAGTCAGTCTCAGATACTTTGGAGGCCGAGGCGGGGGTGGGGGGATGAGGAGATGGGAGCACTTGAGTCCAGGAAGTTGAGGCTGTCCAGGGCAATACAGTCTTTCTGTCTCCAAGAAGAAGAGACAGAGGGAGGGGCTTCTTTTGCAAACATGTGAGAATGATTCATACTTTAAGACGTTTAATCATTCATTCAAGAAATTTTCTTTAAGGGATGCAGACATGGATAATGGCAGACTCTTGCATGACAATCGGGCCAATGACAGCCTCTCTGGCCAGCTGCAGCCCTTTGCCTTGGCCTTTGTTCCTGGCTCCTTTCTTTCTGTGACTCTTGATTAAGTGACCTTGGTTCATTTTGTAATTTTATAGCCACCCCATTCCCTTCACATTTGGAAGTAACCTACGCAAGTAGATCTTCTGATAATTAGGTAAAGTTACAAAATGAACTACATGGAGAAACCCAGTCTCAAACAAAGCAAAAAGTCTAAACATATATAAAATCAATAAGTAATTGTTACAGATTAGTTTGTTAAAGTGTCACCTCAACCACTGAAGTACAAATTAATAAATATATCACCGACTATGACATGTATAAAATGAATTATATTTGAAAGGAGTTCTCTCTCAGCTTAATACTAAAATTTTAGTCAATGTAAAAATGTCTGACTCCTTATAAAGATATGAAATACATAACTAGTATTTGAAAGAATGTATCCAGATCAGTTATGAGAAATAATCCCTAAAGTGCTAAAGAAACAGCAGTTAAAATGGCATTTGTTTGTGGTACCATTTCTATGACTTCCACAAACTCTCAAAGAACAGACCCTTTCCCTATATTCCCAGCATATAAAACATGACCGTTAGAAGCTGGTGAGATGGCTCAGAAGTTAGGAACACTTGCTACTTTTGCAGAGGGCCCAGGTTCAGTTCCCAGCACCCTCTTCAGACAGGTCACAACTGTCTATAACTATAGCCCCAAGAGTTCTAATGTCCTCTTCTGGGCTCCACAAACATCTGCATTCACATATATATGCTTGAACATGCATATACACAGATTGATATACATAATAAAAATAAATATTAAAATCATTAAAATAATTCATTTGCTAAAGAAAATGTGATTTTCATCTATAAATGAAAGGCAAGATTTATGGATATTGATGTTTAAATTTATTTTTCTGTGTATAGATGTCTTGCCTGAATGTATGTCTATATACCATATGTGTGCAGTGCCTGAGGAAACCACAAGTATTAGATCTCCGGAGCTGGAGTTACAGACAGTTGTGAGCCATCATGTGGGTTCTGGGAATCGAACTTAGATCCTCTGGAAGAGCAGCAAGTGCCCTTAAGTGCCGAGCTGTCTCTTCAGCCCTGGAATGCTGGCTACTTTTGAAAGTTCTACTCCATTTTCTAATTATAAAAGAATTCAGGGTAGCCAGGGCTATGTAGTGAAACATTATCTCAATTTGTCTCTTCTATTTTTGTTGTGTATGTGTGAAGGCGTAAGTCACAAACAATGCCACACCAGTTTGGAATTATGATTAATAGGGTGGTATTTATTTAAAGGGGAAAAAACTTACAGATCACCGTCAGCCCTCTGCGCAACCAGGAAGGGAGTCTAGTCGCCAGCAGAGCAGGAAGTGAAGAGAGAGAGGAGAGGGAAGTGGCCGGGTTTTTTTGTTTTTTTTTTTTTTTTGGTTTTTCGAGACAGGGTTTCTCTGTGGTTTTGGAGCCTGTCCTGGAACTAGCTCTTGTAGACCAGGCTGGTCTCGAACTCACAGAGATCCGCCTGCCTCTGCCTCCCGAGTGCTGGGATTAAAGGCGTGCGCCACCACTGCCCGGCTTTTTTTTTTTTTAAAGGGAGACCACGCCCCAATGGGCTGGTATCTCAGTGGCTATTGGCTGGAGGAGTGGGAGGACCTCCCGCAACATATGTGGGGTTAGGGCACACATGTGGAGGTTAGAGGAGTAACTTTTTGTAGTAGGAGGCCACTGGTTCATTTCCTGGCCGCCCTTACCTGAAATAATCATACGAAACCTATATTATTTACAATACTTTTTGGCCAATAGCTTAAGCATATTGCTAGCTAGCTCTTACATCTAGAAACAACACATTTCCATTATTTTATATTTTACCACGAGGCTCGTGATCTCCTGGCAAGGTTCCAGCTCACAGCTTGAGTCTTTCCCCTCTGGCGACTACATGGCGTCTCAACTTATGTAAATCAGTTCTCTTCTTCCATCATAAGGAGTCTGGTCGTCAAACTTAGGTCAGCAGCCTTGGTTGCAAGGGCCCTTACCTGCTGAGCCATCTTGCCAGACAAAAGCTTTATATCTTGAAACATGACTCTGGGTATTTAACCAAAATCTGCCTTCCTGGTCGTTCCTACAATTGCTAGCCCAATAGTTTTCCAAACAAGTGTGTGGCAATATTCTGAAGATCTTCCTTGGAGATAAGGGAAGAAAACGGGAAATTTTCTATATATGATCATTTTTTTTTAATTAAAAAAAATCAAGATGGCAGTTCTTTTTTTTTTTTTTTTTTTTTTTTTTGATTTTTCGAGACAGGGTTTCTCCGTAGCTTTTGGTTCCTGTCCTGGAACTAGCTCTTGTAGACCAGGCTGGCCTCGAACTCACAGAGATCCGCCTGCCTCTGCCTCCCGAGTGCTGGGATTAAAGGCGTGCGCCACCACCGCCCGGCTAAGATGGCAGTTCTTATGCACATCTGTAATCCTAGCACCTGGGAGGTGGGGGCAGGAGGACCTGTAGTTCAGGGCTGGCCTCAGCTACCTTGAGTTTGAGACCAGCTAAAGATCCTTTCTCAATTTTCCACCTCCTTAAAAAATTAATTTTGCTAATATTTGATAAAACTTGCTTGAAGAGCTCAAATCGAATGCTTGCCCTTCAGAAAAGATGATACACAACACACGGGCTGTGTGTGGCTCAGTGCTGGTTCCCTTGCACACATGAGACCCAGGGATCAACCTTCAACTCTAGGAAACATCCCCAAAGCTTGAACACAACCAGCTGTGCAGCAGAGGCCCTGCCTGATGAGAGCATTGCTGGTCACCATCCAACCCCAAATCAGCCCAGTGTACCGGACACCATGAGGGAAGAGTGGCGGTAACTGACGTTGAAAGCGGTTTGCTTATTGCGTTTATGTGGGTGTGGTTATTAAGTGGTTCTCGTGACTAAACCACAGACAAGATAGCACAAGTGAAGATGAGCACACCCTCTCCCCGCCCTCTGCTGAGACAAAGCCATCACCGTAACAAGGAGAAAGTAACTCCTTGGTTCAAAGGGCTCATTTTATGGGCAGATGTTTTGTTCTGCTGAGAAGTGATCTTCAAGAGAGCTTTGCTACATAAGTGCTAAAAAGTACACTATGCCTATAAAAGTGGTCATTTCTTTACACACTCAATAGTTAGAAATCTCTCAATCTAAAAATATTTAACAAGGATTGCCTGTGGGTCTTTTTTTAATGACTTTTTAAAAATGTTTAGCTTTATGTTTCTAAAGAGTGTGACATACATATTTATTGAATACCAGCTATCCTCCAGGGACTATATTGTGTTCTGAGGAAACACTTTGGAGTGATTAATAATTAGCTCTGCGACCTTCAGCGAGTTATTTATTTAACCAAGGGAAGTCAGAACAGGAACTCAAGGCAGAAACTTGTAGCTAAAACCGTGGATCTTCTCTTCTGCTTGTGCCCAGGCAGCTTTCTTTTATGACACGGGCACACTCGCCTAGGGGATGGATGCCCCTTAAGGATTTATTTTTATTTCATGTGCATTGATGTTTTGCCTACATGTGTGTCTGTGAAGATGTCAGATCCCTGGAGTTACAGACAGTTGTGAGCTGCCATATGGTTGCTGGAATTGAACCCGGGTCCTTTGGAAGAGCAGCCAGTGCTCTTAACCATTGAGGCATCACTTCAGCCCTGGAGCTGTTTTTCAACACTTATTTATGCATCTATGTATGCATGCTGTGTTCTGCCTGCGATCAGAGGACAACCTGCAGGAGTCGGTTCCCATGTGCATTCCAGGGATGGAAGTGAGGTCCTCGGTCTTGGTGGCATTCACGCTTACCGTACATCAAGTCATCTCACTGCCACCCTGTTAACTTCCAATAACAATTAATTGACAACGGAATTTGGAAACTTACGAGATGGATTTCAACATTTTATTTGTAATAGCATGGGTTTGAAAACAGGAAGATAATTTCCTAAGAGTCCACTTTCCTATCTGGACATCTTTTCCTTTAGACCGCTACATCCCCTTATCTTGATGAACGGCAATGCTTGATTCAACCACAAAGCAGGTAAGACATACAAACAAATACAGAGTGGTTGAGATGGCACAGCTGGAAAAGCTAAAAGCACTTGCCACACAAGCCTGGCGCTGGAGCCCGGAACCCACTGTGGAAGGAGAGAAGTAACATGTGAAAGCCACCTGTCTCCATCCGTGGGCCGTGGTGCTCACACACACGTGCACACACCAGTTTAAAAGACACAGCTGTAACGGTGGGAACAGGCGCTTCTTAAAGATGCGTCCTGGCTGGTGGTGGCTCAGCAGGGAAAGACTCTGGCAGGCAGGCCCTCCAGCATAGTTCTCTTCCGGGTGCCCACAGTGTGGAAGTGGAGAACCAACTTCCTAAAAGTCCCCTTCACCACACATCACCAGGGCACCCCCACCCCGTAGATACATAAGGTGCAATATAAACAAAAGCAGTTGAGGTGAAGTGGCAGTAATGGAAAATACATGCAAACTGTGCTGGGTGCTTTTCTAGATGCGACTGGACAATGGCTACCCAGTGAAGAATTCATCTCTGAGACATTCCAGAAAAGGCAAAGCTGCAGGGAGAGAGTCAAGTCTGTGTTTGCCTAGGAGCTGGATGTGGAAGGAATTTCCCACCAAAGGGCACACACAAACCTTCTGAACTAGAGAACCACTTTAATCTTGTGGGTTGCGGGGGTGGGACTGGACAGGGTTTCCCTGTGTAGCCCTAGCTGTCTTTAGAACTAGCTTTGTAGATCAGGCTGGCCTCAAACTCAGAGATCTGCCAGCCTCTTCCTCCCGTCTCTGTCTCCTGAGTGCTGGAATTAAAGGCACAGCACCATGCCTGATGACAACAGAATTCCAGCAGAGCTGTGCGTTAAGGAAAGGTAAGTGTTAGAGATGTAAATGACACTCCAGTTCATGCCACATATGGGTGTTCATTTAAAAATACACACACAGAGAGAGAGAGAGAGAGAGAGAGAGAGAGAGAGAATGAAATTCAGCGGATCAATAAAGGAAGATGTTAACTAATAAGACGGGGTGCAAAGACTCCAAGGTGAAGAGGACACCCAGCCTTGGCTGAGGAAGGGTTTTGCTGGGCTGCGGGGGGTGGGGGGGGTTGGGGGGGGTGTTGAAGGTTAGTCAGGGGGCGTGGCCTCGCGGGGGTTGAAGGTCAGTCAGGGGGCGTGGCCTCTGCGCGCTCCTGCTCCTTAGCCGAGTTAAGGGGTTATCTAACCAGGTCCAGGAGTGTGGAGATCGAGAATCAGTGAGTAGCTTCTGGTCAGTCCCCCTCTGACCTCTGACTTGCCACAGGCCCACAGCGCCTCCCGCCCTGCTCCCACTTCTGGGCAGCCCAATCGGCTGCCTGTGCCTGGCTGAGGGCCTAAGCCCCCTTCCTCTCTACCCTGTGTGTTGCTATCCCTCCATTTTGCCCTCAGCCCGGTCCCTCTCAGTGTGGTCACCCCGTTTAGCCTCTGTTCTCCCTTTTCAGTGTCCGCTCCCCGAGCCGCTGAGATTCACAAGGACGTTCAGGTGAGGGTCCTAGGGATTGGCTGCGTGGGATCGCTGTTTTGCTGGTTTCCGGGAGTCCTGCCAGCAAGTACTTCTGCTCGCAGCGCACACTGGGGTTGGGCAGACCAGGGCGCGGGGTTGGAGTTGGCCCTGAGCAAAGGCCAGTGGGCTGTAATTAAGAATGTGGCGGAGGCCTCGAGCTCTGTTCTTTTCCTCCTGGCTTCCGGTCCTTGGCTGTTGCATCAGAACTACTACGGGAATGTACTGAAGACATTTGCAGACCTCCAGACTAATGCTTGTGTCACACCAGCCACGCTGGTCCCCAAGTACATCCGGGAAACTCTGAAGAATGTACACGAAGACGTTACTTCGAGGTAGAGTGTATATACTGTTGCCACGAAGCCTCCAGAGTGCAGTTTTCCCATACTCGTCGCTAGGGAATTTAGCCATATCTGTTGGCCATCCTTCTTCCCATATCTACTGTGAAACCCCAAAGCTCAGCACTGAGCTGCTTGCTCCTCTGCTGAAGACCCCTCAGAGATGCTCTCCATCCTTTCCCATTGCAGGAGACATTCAAGCTCCTTGGACCGTGGCAGACAGTCAAGTGTTTAATAGACTAGCTCACACTTGCTAAATAGGTGATCTTTGCCTGGCATAATATTGCCCACCCGGAGATCAGGTATCAAAGAGGGTACCTTACCCCCTGCCTCTCCAAAACCTCACTGAAGTCTTCCTAGCATCATGGAGCCTTCTTCCCCCCAACCACTGCCACACTTATTCCCAGTGACACTCGCTGTCTGTCAGTCATAGGAAAGGTTCCATACCTGTAGTTTTTACCTCTCAAGTTACAGTGCCTGCACCTGGGGACAGGATACTTTCCTTGTTCAGTAGACAGTGCCTTAGATGTATGTATTCAACACATATTTCAGATGCTTTTCTTGAGGCTTGCTACCTTGCGCGGTGCCCAGCAACACTGCTATGGCAGCCATGCTCTGGTTTAGTGGGAGAGACAAAATAGTAATGTAAGTGGGTGATGGAGGGACAGGGGAGGGATTTACCACCTGAGACTTTTCCAGTATGTTTTTAAAACATGTCTTTTCCCCTTCTCAGGTATTATGGCTGTGGTCTGGTTGTCCCCGAACGCCTGGAAAACTGCCAGATTCTGGATCTGGGTTGTGGAAGTGGCAGAGACTGCTATATGCTTAGCCAGCTAGTTGGCGAGAAGGGACATGTCACTGGAATAGACATGACTAAGGCCCAGGTAAGACAAAGATTTGGAGGAAAGGGAAGAGGTTTTGCCAGATCATTCTTTGAGGCTAGAAACTGCTTCCCGCTGTCCTTCACAGTGTTTAGGAAGGCTGGGGTTTTGTTACTGTCATTTGTGCCTCTTGTGACCTAGAAGTTGAGGACGTTGACAATCAGTGACTCTCCTGGAGAAGTCAGTCAGAGGTTTAACCTGATAGATGAACAGTGTGATGGCCCAGCGGCATTTCCTCTTCTCTGGTCTTCTCTGTCATTGGATAACTCAAGCAAGAGTCACTTAGTTAGGGACTTCTGTCCCAGGCTGTGGCGTATCTTCCATGCCTCATGAATCTTGTCTATCCATCCAGAATAACTCAGGGGAGGGAAAGCATATGGCATTAGCAATAGGACAGCTTTCAGGGGGAAAAAAAAAGATTTATTTTTGAATGATGCTGATGACCAAATCTGTAGCTTTCTTTTTCTAGGTGGAAGTAGCTAAAACCTATCTTGAGTACCACATGAAGAAATTTGGTTTCCAGGCACCCAATGTGACTTTTATTCATGGCTGCATTGAGAAGCTGGCAGAGGCTGGGGCCCAGCAGGAGAGCTACGATATTGCTGTGTAGGTCTGCAGCCTTTCTGCTAAGAGCAAAGCCCATTTCCTTTTGAGCACGCAAATGCTACCACTCTTTGACGAACTGACTCTTGTTTAAGGAATTAAACTAGGGGCCTAGAGAGATGGCTCAGTGGTTAAAAGCACTAGCTGTTTCTACAGGACCTGGGTTCAATTTCAGCACCCACATGGCAGCTTACAACCGTCTCCAGTTTCAGAGGATATGACCCCCTCACACAGAAATACAGGCAGGCCAAAACACCAACGCACATGTAATAAAAATAAATATTTAAAAAAGTTTAAAAAATAAAAAGGAATCACACTGAACTTAGCAGTCCTTTATAAAGGAATGAGGTCTCTGTAGTCCATTAGCAACAAAACACAGCTGCCTGAGAGAGAATTTAAAGCTGCCATGTGTGTCTAGCCTCTGGCACAACCATGTGACCAAGGATAGCTATGGATACAGCCCAACACAAAGGCACAAACTTAAATATTATGAGTTTTTTTGTCACTCAGTTGTGCATGTGTTGGTGTAAGAGTAGACGACAGTGTCACCTTGCAATGCCAGTCTATCTGCCCACCAAACTAAAGTCAGTGACTTCCTGGGCCAGCTAGACCCCAGTCTGTGCTCCTGTAACGCATACCCACCTCTTATCTGGAGTGTAATGGTGGGTTGTGTTGCCAGAAATTTGTATTGGAGCATTTCCTAATTGTGTGAGCATCAGCGTGTACTCCCCCAGGCTTTGATGATAGAGCCTTCTGCACACTTAGGCTGGGTGATGTCCACAAAAGAGCCAGCCTATTGATACTAGGGCCTGATGAACAGAATATCGAATCAGTTCAGACCTAAGAGGTGATGCTCTCCAGGGCTGCAGTCATTCAAGATGTGCGAGCAGACGGTTTTACAGTGCTTTTTCTTGTAAGCGGAGTAAGTGCACCATAAACTAACGATAAAAAGTAAAGGCCAGTTGTCTTGTTCATGAAGTGTGGTGCACTGTGCGTCATCGTACATGCTATGTTTTTCTACAGCTGGCAGCCAGTGAAGATGTTGACTCCAACCTTGTTACAGACACTTGGCTAACCAACTATGGTGTAGCTCTGGTTGTCACTCTACTAGACAATAACAGGCCTTATTGTAATCTTATGAGACTACCATCATGTTTTGAGATAGGGTCTCATTATGTAGTTAGTGGCCGACCAGGAACTTGCCATGTAGACCAGGCTGACCTTGAGTGCACAGAGCTCTTGCTTCCTGTCTAAAGGCAGGCACTACCAGATTTAGCCATGACTATATTTTGTTTCATGGCAAATTATGGTGCTTTGTGTTTCTCATTTTCCCAAGTCATTGTTAAATCATGCCCAGGTGACAGGATCAGGCTGGTTTTTTTTTTCTTTTGATGCTGGGAATTGCACCCTAAAGAAGCATTTTACCATTGAGCTACACACCTAGCCTCAAATGAAAGTGCCAGGAAAGCTGCCTTTGAGGGACTTTGTCTGTTCTCATGTCTTGAACACCTCGCACGGCAGGCATCTGAGTCCAGGTTTGGTTTCGTTGCCTGGTGAGCATCAGGACAAAAATAAGAATCATGCTTCCCATTCCTTCGTGCACATTTGTTCTCCCTGACTGCTTCTGATATGTCTCAAACAACTTGCCTGTCTTCCTCGTCTTGGGAAAAAGTTGGGTATGAGGAAGGAAGGAGAGCCAGGAAGAATTGGTAGCTTTGATGGTAAGATGGAAGCCCCTTTGGGTCTGAAAGGATTTGAGTCCTTCAACATCTGTCCTTTTTCCTTATTATTTTTTTAGATCCAACTGTGTTATCAACCTTGTTCCCGACAAAGAGCAAGTGCTCCGGGAGGTGTATGACGCGCTGAAGGTGAGGGAGAAGGAGATGGCTGGTCTTTAGACACCAGAGAGGGCTGGCAGGATCATACACTCTTCCGCAACTAAGAATTCAAACTCGATTTAGTAAGAAGGAGCCAGGTTGGCCATGGTGGAGAATCAGGGGTTCACGTCCTTTGCAATGTAGGGAGTTCAAGGCCAACCTCAACTGTATGTGATGCTGATTCAACAAAAAAGTACACAAAAAGGGAGGTGTGAAGTGGTGTTGGCGAAGTACTCTAGCTAGGGCTTATTTTTTCCTCTCAGGAAATGGGTCATTGACTGTCAGAATATTGGCCTTCGATCCTATTGCCCCTGGTTACTATTGACTGTGACTCGCAGGTGACACCTGCAGAGTCACCGGAACCTGTTGAGTCACTCGGAAAAGTCCCCAGGAATTCGCCTTTCCTCAAACAGACCCTGCTTTTCCGTGATAACTATTTCTGATACCTTACCTTTGAAAACTCTAAGATGGATGTTTTCTATGGAGGCCTTTTTAGAAGGGAAACTTCCATTTGCTCCCCAGCCTCCCTGCCTATGAAGAGGTTTGTTTCATACTGCTAGAGAACACTGGGATTTGGAGGGCCAAAGGTGAAGTTCAGGGGCAGAAATTTGCAGACACAGGGCTCAACCCCAAGCACTGCAATAAGAATTGTGAGATGTTTCTACAGCTCAGATAGAAGTATCTCTAAAGGGCTGGGCTGGGGCTCAGTGGTTAAGAGCACTGGCTGCTCTCCCAGAGCACTCAGGTTCAATTCCCAGCACCCACATGGTGATCTCCAACCAGCTGTCATTCCAGTTCTAGGAGCTTGATGCCCTCTTCTGGTCCCCAAGGGTACCAGGGCACAGACATACATGCAGGCAAACACATAGGCCTATTTTTGTAATTATTTGTAAAATTACAAAATAAAAATTTAAAGTTATCTATGTAAGAATGATCCCATGCTGTTTCAAGGATACCATCTTGTATACCAACTCATGATAGTCACTGAGATCAAGTAAGAGACGCTAAACATGGGGCTGGAGAGATGGCTCAGAGGTTAAGAGCATTGCCTCCTCTTCCAAAGGTCCTGAGTTCAATTCCCAGCAACCACATGGTGGCTCACAACCATCTGTAATGGGGTCTGGTGCCCTCTTCTGGCCTGCAGGCATACACACAGACAGAATATTGTATACATAATAAATAAATAAATAAATATTTAAAAAAAGAGACGCTAAACATTACTATAGAATGTAGACATCCATGCTTTTGAAATTAGCTAAGTAAATCCTTCAATTCCTGCTAACTCCTTTGACCTATATGTTAAGGATATATAAAAATTTTAATGTGTAATAACATCACTGTAATTTTCCGTCTTTTTTTGGTTTTTGTTTTTGAGACAAGTTTTCTTTGTGAGCCCTGGCTCTTCTGGAATTCATGATATGTATCAGGCTGGCCTTGAACTCAGAAATCCCCCTGCCTCAGCCTTCTGAGTGCTGAGATTAAAGGTGTGTGCCATCACTGCCCAGCTTCATCACTATATGTTTTTCTTCCTTCCTCCTTCCCTTCCTTTCTTCTTTTCTCTCACTCTTTTTTTTTTTTCCAAGACAGGGTTTCTCTGTAGCCCTAGTTGTCCTGGGACTCTTTCTGTAGACCAGTCTGGCCTCGAACTCACAGAGCTCCCCCTGCCTCTGTCTCCCAAGTGCTGGGATCACAGACATGCACCCCGCCACCTGGCTCAGTGACTGTAATTTTCGAGCGTTAGACTGTTAATTCCGTCGATGTGCCTATTAGTTGTCCAGATACCTAGGGCTTGTCCTCTTTGGACTAGCTAAAAATTTAGGCAACCTGAATGTATTTAGGAGAAACACTCATTTTTTCCCTTCCTGTGTTCTTGTTTATTTAAAAACTTTAAAAAATTTACTTATTTTATTTTACATGTATGAATGGTTTGCCTGTATTCACACATGTGAACCGCATGTGTGTCTGGGGAGCACGGAGATCAGAACTGTACTTACAGATGTTGGTGACTGGACTTGGTTCCTCTCCATCAGTGGTTCTCAACCTGTGGGATGAGGCATCTTTGGGGGTTGCATATTAGATATTTACATTACTATTCATAATAGTAGCAAAATTACAGTTCTAAAATGTAATGAAATAACTTTATGGTTGGGGTCCCCCACAACATGAGGTGCTGTATTAAAGGGTCGCAACTTTTGGAAGGTTGAGAACCTCTGTTCTAATCTATTTGAATCCTCACATTTTGTTATTTATTTAGAATTTTCCTGATAAGACAGCTCCTTTATGTTACTTTGTGTTTTTGAGATGTGGTCTCTCATTGAACGTGGAACTCACCAAGTTGCTGGTTGATCACTTTCAGGGACTTAGATATTGGCCCCTTTAGAGCTGATGTAAACTACACCTGGTTTTTGTGGATGCTGAAGACCAGAACTCAGCAGGCACTCACATGGCAAGCACTTTACCCACAATCCATCTCTCCATCCTAGTACGTTTCCGTGTGTGCAAATAGTATACACAGATGGTAGTCACGCTCCCTTCGTCCTCTCATGCTTCTCCACTTCCTGATAACTCCCTCCTCTCTGAGTATTGGAAAGGAACTTCCTGTTGGATAGGACACAGAGTAATTAAACACCTCTGTCCCCGTGTGTTGATTTTAATGAATGAGGCAGCCGTTACTTGTTCAAAGGTCAACTTGGTCAGTCTCAGGTCAAACACTGGAATTTTGAAGTTGATCTCCTGGACTCATCAATTTTTTTTTTGTTGTTGTTGTTATCTGGGATCAATGTAATCTTTAACCTTGCTCAGATGTGCGCTGCTCTTTTTCAGTACGGTGGGGAACTATATTTCAGTGACGTCTATGCTAACCTTGAAGTGCCGGAAGACATCAAGTCACACAAGGTTTTATGGGGTATGTGCTCTTGCGTCTTTCCCATCATTGATTATTGACTAGTGTAGAGTTCCATCCTTCAAGGAAGCTGCGGTGAGACCACAGGATGGGAGAGCAAATGGAGTGTGGCCAGAAGGGTCTATTCTTTTTCTGCTACCCAGAAACAGTATGAGGGCTGGTGAGACAGCTCAGTGGGTGAAGGAGCTTGTGGCTCAGGGCTGGCCATCTGAGTTTGATTCCTGGAACTCATGTAAAGGTGGAAGGAGAGGACATTCCACAGAGCTGTCCTCTGACATGTACATGTCCACTGTCGCACATATGCCCACGTGACCCCTCCTACCGTTGTAAACAAGCTTTTTTAAAAAAGTGATATAATCTCAAGCAATTTAATTAATCTATTATTGGTCTTCTAAACTATAAATTGAAAATAATAACAGACTACTTTACAAAACTATTTTGAAAAATAAATGAGATAGAGTGTTTATTCTTTTATAGTCACTTGAGAGTCGCTGGAAGTTGAGGAGACAAATGCATGCTCATGGTCAGTCGAACTGGAAAATAGCAGTGTTTGCATTTAAACAGGAAGTGGTGGCCATGCCCATGGTCTTAGTTCTTTGGAGATGAAGCAAGAGGATCGGTGCTCATCAAGGCTGGCACAGGCCACATGAGACATAGTCTCAAAAAAAAAAAAATCTTACTTTTAAAATAGATTATCAGGGCCGGTCTATGAGATGACTCAGTAGGTAAATCACTTTCCTTACATGCCCGATGAGCTGAATTCAATCCTCAGAGCACGGAGAGAATAGACCTCTGTGCTCCATATATGCTCTGTGGTGTTTGTGCCTCATCCAAGAATGTGTATGTATGCACACACACGTATATATATATATACATATACATATATATGTGCACACACACACACACACGCACACACACACACACACACACACATGCAGAGAAGAGATGGCTCATGGGTACAGCCACTTGCTGCCAAGCCTGACAAATCCCCGAGGTAGAAGGAGGGAAGCAGCTCCTGAGAGCTGTCATCTGGCCCATATGTGCACTGCAGCATGTGCTGTCTCTCATATCGTAGCAGACAAACATATAAAATATATATGTACATAAATAAGCCAAGTATTGTTGCACATCTTTAATTCTATCACTTGGGAGGCAGAGGCAGGCAGATCTCTATAAGTTCAAGGCCTGGCCTACATAGAAAGTTCCAGACCAGTGAGACCTACATAGTGAGAGCCTATCTTCAAAAAAGTAAGACAATAAATAAGAAAAATAATTAAAATGTAGGTTTGTGCACCCAATGTGTAGCTGGTACCTGTGGAAGACATATGAGGGTGTCCAATCTTCTAGAACTGGACTTACAGACAATTGTGAACTACTATGTGGGTGCTGGGACTCAAACCTGGGTCCTCTAGAAGAGCAGCCAGTGCTCTTGGTCTCAGATCCATCTCCCCAGGTCTAGTCTAAACATGTATAAACAGTCCTATACAACTGTGTTGCTCTGCTTGGCATGTTTGTTTGCTGGTAACCATTAGTTTGTCTCCAACTTATTGATGTGACACATAAAACGTGTATTTTGCGCTTAAAATAATCTGTAAAAATGCTTTGTGAACATTAGTGGTGGTTATTGTTCTGGTAATAGACTGTGGGATTCAACTAGAGCTAGGAGGCGGGTTTTCAGAGCGTGACTGAGCACACACAGGATTGTGACTGTGTCTTAGTAGAACCAACACGTCATCACTGCCCTGAAAACGATTCTCAGAGACCTCTAGCTAACAAATTCTGGATTTAATCACTACTCTCTAGGCCTCGTGGATACTTCTAGGCCCCGTGTTTTTGTTTTAAATTTATAATAATAATACTTTTCTTTTAGTTTTTGATTTTTTTAAGAGAGACAAGGTTTCTCTGTGTAGTCTTGGCTGGCCTGGAATTTGCTTTGTAGACCAGACAGGTCTCGAACTCACAGAGATTTTCCTGGCTCTGACTCCCGAGAGCTGGGATTACAGGCGTTTGCCACCCCATTTGCTTTTACACAGTGCTGGGGATCAAATCTAGGACTTTGAACCTGCTAGGTAAGCGACTAAGCCACATCCTTAGCTCTTGTGGTTTTGTCTTTTTGAGAAAGGGTCTCATGCTCACCCGGGATGCCCTTGGACTCCTCATTGTCTTGCCTCTAACTTCCACCTGCTGGGATTACAGGTGGGCACCTCCCTGGGCAGTTAGGTCCCACATCTATACTATGTCCTAGCTAATGGTGCAGGCTATAAATTTCCATAATGCTGCTGTATTCATTGCTCTGTAATTTTTCTTTTAAGGCGAATGCCTGGGAGGCGCTTTGTACTGGAAGGATCTTGCCATCATTGCCCAAAAAATTGGATTCTGCCCTCCACGTTTGGTCACTGCCAACCTCATCACAATTCAAAACAAGGAGCTAGAAAGTGTTCTTGGTAAGAAACAACGGCAGAGATTCTGATGCGGTGGGAACAGTTTCAGTTCAGTGGTTAGTTAATTTAATGAGTGATTCTTTTTTAAAAAAATGAGCATTAGTGTTTTGCCTGCATGCATGTCTGTGTGAGGGTGTCAGGTCCCCTGGAACTGGAGTTGCAGACAGTTGTGAGCTGCCATGTGGGTGCTGGGAATTGAACCCAGGTCCTCTGTCAGAGCAGTCGGAGCTCTAACTGCTCTCTAGCTCCCTTTAGTGAGTGATTCCTACCAAGGGGAACTGTATCACCTGGAAGCGTCCATCGTGTCTCCTGAATGATCTCAGCCCCTCCCTCAGAGTGATATTTAATGAAGTGTTTGGAAAGACTGAGGCACCCAGGAGACAGCTGATGGTGTACCGTGAGGAAATCCCTTGTGCGGCATCCTCCTGTGTTGAATGCGGCTGGGGTGCAGGAGGTGAGCCCTGTGTGTCTGCTTTCAGGGGACTGTCGCTTTGTGTCTGCCACATTTCGACTCTTCAAACTCCCTAAGACAGGACAAGCCAAAAGATGCCAAGCTGTTTACAAAGGAGGGATCACAGGGCATGAAAAAGAACTAATCTTTGATGCAAATTTCACATTCAAGGTAAACAACAACAACAACTGCTCAAGGGGGGGTAGCAGTGTGGCTCAGTGGTAGCGCACTCACCAGCCAGCGGCGCATCTTCAGCAAGTGGGCTGGGCAAGGCTGGTATCCATTGTGTCTGCAGCATTCTTTCTGCTTTTGCCCTTGTACCGCTCCCTGCCCCCCACCCCTGCCCCCCACTACAGTACCTTTCTTGGATCTTGAGTTTAACCCTAAATTGCTTTTCACTATTCTGATGTTGATTGGTTTGTGTGTAATTTTGTTTTTTCCTCAATTGAAGTTTTCATTTTACTTCCAGTAGAATAGTAAACTTTTTTAACTTCTTTTTTTTCTTTTTTTATTGATTTTTATTGAGCTCTACATTTTTCTCTGCCCCTTTCCTGCCTCTCCCCTCCCCCAAGGTCCCCATGCTCCCAATTTACTCAGGAGATCTTGTCTTTTTCTACTTCCCATGTAGATTAGATCTATGTAAGTCTCTCTTAGTGTCTGAATTGTTGTCTAAGTTCTCTGGAATTGTGGTTTGTAGGCTGGCTTTCTTTGCTTTATGTTTAAAACCCACTTACGAGTGAGTACATATGATAATTGTCTTTCTGTGTCTGGGTTACCTCACTCAAAATGTTGTTTTCCTGCAAAATTCAAGATGTCGTTATTTTTTTTCTGCTGTGTAGTACTCCATTGTGTAAATGTACCACATTTTTCTTATCCATTCTTTGGTCGAGGGGCATTTAGGCTGTTTCCAGGTTCTGGCTATGACAAACAGTTTAGTTTAGATTTGGTATGGAAGGACTGTCAGGAGAAAAGAAAGACTCCCAACAAATGATCACACCAAACCACTACTGGAAGTCAAACGCCTTCCAGATCTACAAACAGAAAGGCCAGAAACCTAAAAACTTTCAGAACCAGCAGACAAAACTAGATAGTCAACGGATAGGATCCCTACAGCAAGGGCAGAAGAAACAAATGGCTGCTATCCAAAGCAAGGGAGAGCCTAGCCTAGGACCCATCAGTAGCCCCGGGGGAGGCAATACAGGCTATTTAGACACATGGTCCTCATTGTGCAGTTTCTGTTTTGTTAAAGCACATTCCCAGGCTGAGAACGCAGCTCGGTTGGTCGGGCGCTTGCCTGGCATGCGTGAAGCTGGCATTTAATCCACACTGCATGGAAGCAGCTGCAGTGGTACATCCTGTCTGTCATCCCGGCACGAGGAAGGCAGAGGCAGGAGGATTAGAAGTTCATGTGTTAATTCCACCAATCGAGAATATGACCGCGGCCACAGTTTAAAGCTAAATTTGAAGCAAGCTTTAATTAAGTACTGGCCAGGTAGGTGGGCTCTGGTCAGGTCCATACTCAGGTTCCTGGAAAATGGCCGAGAATCAAGTATGGCCTGGGCTTTAAGGAAAGCCCGTAGTTGGTTGCATTTCCCTGCAGGTCCAATCAGGATGTAGTGGCATTTCAATTGTATTTAATAAAATTTTAATTGTATTTAAAGTTTTAATTGTATAATAAATTTTTATTTATTTAAATAATATTTAATTGTATAATAAATATTTATAAATTATATAATAAAATTTTAATTGTATAATAAAGTTTTAATTGTATTTAATAAAAATTAAATTTTCCTGAGGATCAGAAGAGTAAAACAGCCACACTGACCAGGCTTATAGACCAGGCAGCAATGACACACCTTTCATCCCAGTAGCCACACTAGCTTGCCATAGAAACCAGGAGGTAGTGATGCATGCCCTTAATCCCAGAACTGGAGAGGATTATAAAAGAGGAGGAGACAGCTCTCAAATACAGTATCATTAGAAGATTCCCAGAGGCAGGATCACTATTTTGGACTGAGGTGGAGGTGAGAGCCAGTGGCTGGCTGCTTTGCTTTTCGGATCTTCAGGTTGAACCCCAATTTCTCTCTCTGAGTATTTTTTTTTTTTAATTGTGCTTCATCAGGGGTAAGCATATATCCTGACATACCTCCAGCCCACACGTGATCAAGCACATCCGGCACAGATGGGGCAAACAAGCTCGTTTAGGGGAGTGAAAACATGGGATTTATTGTAGCCTCCAGCATCTCAGGAACTGTCTGTCCTGGGGCAAGGGGCTGGCAGGTCAGAGGCATTTTTGTTTCGTGGATTTCTACGGCACAGTGATTAAAACTTAAAATGTAATGTTGGCTCTCACACAAGGTCATTTTGGGGTACATAGCAATTTTGCAGCCAGCCTAAATGGCATTAGACACAGTTCAAAAGAAAGGAAGAAAGGAAAGAAGGGAGGAAGGGAGGAAGGGAGGGAGGGAGGGAGGGAGGGAAGGAGGAAGGAAGGAAAAAAATCTTTCTGAAAATGCTCTATTGGGAATGGTGGAACCCATTTGCAATCTGAGCATCTGTGAGGAGGCTTAGAAGAATTGCAGGTTCAAGGCCAGCTTGGGATATAAGTGAGTTCCAGATCAGTTTGGGATATACCATTGGATTTTGTCTTTAAATTTTAGAAGGGAGTCAAAGAGATGGTTCAGTGCTTGCTGTACAACCACGAGGACTGGAGTTCAGATCCCAGCTCCACAAGCCAAGCCAGGTGTCCTGATACATAGATCATACCAGCATCAAGACCCAGTCAGGAGAGCTGCTGGAGCTTGCTCACTGCCAGCCGGCTGGGAACACCACGTTCTGAGGAGATTGCCCAAAGGAATAGACAGATAGTAATAGGAGACTCACCTAATGCTTTCTTCTGGCCTCTGCCCGTGCATAGGCAACATGCCCTCAAACACACTCATACAGAAATGCTTTTTTAAAAATTTAAAAACTAAGAAAAGAAAAAGAAAATATTTACTGAGTACCATGCATTGCTTTAGGGCAGCGGCTCTCAGCCTTCCCAGCGCTGCGACCCTTTAATCCACTGCCTCATGCCGGGGGCCCCAGTCATCAAATTGCTTCTTTGCTACTTCAGAACTGTAATTTTGCTACTGTTAGGAATCGTAATGTAAATATCTGTGTTTCTGATGGTCTTAGGCGACCCCCATGAAAGGATCATTTGACCGCAAAGGGTCATGACCCACATGTTGAGAAGCATCTTGGGACTCAGAGAAACACACTTCAGAAACAAGTGCTCCAGCGGAGCTCCCATTTAGCTGGTCAGGCAAAGTTGAGGGCGAGCCGGTTTCTCCAGCTAGCTCTGAAAACGCATTAAACACCGGGGCAGGGGTGCCCTTTATAGCACTGTTACCTAAGAAACATTGGTCAGCTGATTGTCTGCAAATACTCATGACATCAACAGAGGGGTCTGACGATGACGAGAGAAGAGCGCCTTAGAAGGCCGGTGTGGTCCCTTCCCCGAAATGTCACACAGTCATAAGCTGGCCTGGCGAGATGGCTCAGCAGGAAAGGGGGCTTGCCTGGGACAGCCTGGCAACCTGAGTTTGGTTCCTGGAACCAAAAGGACCGCAGTGACGTCTTTTGCTGTTCATTTTGTGCTGCCCTGTAGGAAGGCGAGGCTGTCAAAGTGGATGGAGACACAGCAGCTGTCTTGAAGAACTCGCGTTTCGCTCAGGATTTTCTCTTCACACCTGTTGCAGCCGAGCTGCAGGCTGCCTGGAGCTGTTCTGGATTAGAAACAAAGGTTTGTTTCACTTTCAGTCCCACACTTCAAACAGGTCCCTTAAAACGCGACAAACTGCAGGCTCGGCTAAAACAACAGTTTTCTTTGCAGCGGGCTACCTCAGCTAAGATAGCTAAATGATTTGATTTGATTTGACAAATTCTTTTTATTTAAAGATTTATTTTTATTTTATGTGTTTGGGTGTTTTGCCTGCATGTTATGTCTTTGTACTGTAAATCCCTTGGAGCTGAAATTACCGACGGTTGGTAGCTGCCGTGTGGTTGCTGGGAATCAAAGCTGGGTCCTCTAGAAGACCTTAACCACGGAGCCATCTCTCCAGCCCCTAAATCCTTTCCCCTCAATTCTTCACAAGTCTATAGTAATCTTTGTGTCTGCAATCCCCTGTAATTGTGTTTGAATATATACTTTCTTGGGAAGCCGCCGCTTTGATCAAGTTCTCAGAGGAGTCCAGACACCGAAAAGGTTAAGAGTTACACAAAAACATGCTACATTCTGGACTCAGTACCACATACCCATATAGAATTCTGGTGACTAAGAATGAAGGGGAGCATTACTTAAATCCAGGAGTTCAAGACCAACATGAGCAACAAAGGAAGACCTTGTCTCAAAAACAAGCAAAACAAATCCAAACCCCAGGTGAACATTATAAATGGCCTATATTTCCTTCTGGTAATCACCAATTCTAAGATAAAATTAAGTAATTCTTACCAATTTAACCACTTAAAAACTTAGCACAGGTTTAAAAAAATTATTTTTATTTTGTTTCTATGGGTATTTTGTCTACATGTATGCCTGTGCACCACGTTTGTGCGTAGTGCCTACAGAGGCCAGAAGAGAGTGTCCAGATCCCCTGGGACTGGAGCTGTAGACAGTAGTGAGCTGCCATGTGGGTGCTGGGACTTGAGTCTGTGTCCTCTAGAAGAGCAGCCAAGGCTGAGTCATCTCTCCAGGACTAAAAACGTTTTTGTTTTTGTTTCAATATTTTTAATTAATGTCTTTATCTGTTATTAGTGCATGTGCACGCGCATCACTGCATGTGCCAAGGCCAGAGGATGGCTTGTGTGAGTAGCTGCTCTCTTTCCATCGTACGGGGTTTAGGGATTAACTCAGGTCGTTAGCTTTGACAGCAAGCTGCTTTCTGCTGAGCGTTTTGTCAGCTCCCCCATCTTATGATTCAGTGGCGTTTAGTTCACAGACATCAACACTCTCTACTTCCAAAACTTTCGCCAAAACAAAAACAAAACAAAACAAAGCCAGGGCAGCACTTGGGAGGCGGAAGCAGGCGGATCTCTGTGAGTTCGAGGCCAGCCTGGTCTATAGAGCTGGTTCCAGGACAGTCAGGACTGTTATACAGAGAAACACTGCCTTGAAAAACAAAAACCAAAAAACCAAAATGTTGACCACCCCATGCCCAGTGAGCAGCTGTCTCCTTGCACCGGTTCTCAGCAGTGGCTGGTGGGCTTCCACTCCGTGCTTCTGCCTCCTTTGGGCATTTGATACGGGCAAACTCATACACACAAGCCTTTTGGAGCTGACTTTTTCACCTATGTTTCCAAAGCTAGTTCTTCAATTGGGGTGGGCATCACTCCTTCCCTCGTCTTGGCATAGGCTAGAACACATTGTTTAGCGTCCTCTTGATGTGCTGTCCCCTTCTTGGAGACTGTCAATAGCGCTATTAGCTATTGACAAATTTGAAAAACAGCAAAGTTGTTTGAGTTTCTGCTTTCAAAGATTTTGCATCTGTACCTAAGAATGGAATTGTTTTGTCTACATTCCTAACTTTTGGTGGCTTTTGATGTTTGTTTGTTTGTGGTTTTTGAGACAGGGTCTCACCATGTAGCCCTGACCAGCCTAGAACTCAGGGTGTAGACCAGTTCATCTTGAGCTCACAGAGATCCACTTGTCCCTGCCTCTGGGGCACTGAGATGAAAAGGAGTGTGCTACCATGATTGGGCATATTCCTAGCTTGTCAACAGCCAGCGAGCTGTTTTTCAGAGCAGCTGGATGGACCGCTTTGCATCCCTAGCCCTGTCTCCGGAGCAGTCCTGTTGCCAGTGACCGCACCCTGCAAGAGCAGGAACAGAACTGAATCTCCAGGTTGTGCTTATGCAGAAGGCAGGTGATCTGGGACGGCTGTGGCCTGATACCTTAAAAACTGCTTCCCCTTATCTGCAGCCAGCAGCTTTAGCAGCGCAGGGAGAGCAAAGGCCATCATTTCTCCAGCATTCTTGTTCCTCTTGTCAGGTGGCCAGCCAGCCTTGTCCCTGAGCTCTATGATGTCAGTGCCTCTGTCCTTATCATCTCTTACCCTCTTCCCTTGTTCTCTGAACATCTGGACCAACTCTAGTCAGTTTCTTCCTTTATTGTCCTTGTCTCCTCCAGGGCCATCTGGCCTAGGGAGGTAACTCGGAACAAAGAGGTCAACTAGCAAGAGCGTGGCCACACCGACCGACTCCTTTCTGTCGTCCGAGGTACAAATGTGTCTTTAGAATGTTGACTATAAGGGTGTCCTCACCCGTCTCTCCAGTCACCCCTGTAAGTCTGCACTGAGGAACAGATTCTTGCTGCTGTGCTCCTCAGTATGGGAGTCTTCCAGAATAAAGAGGTGCACACCCTCTGAAACAGCAGGAGTTGTGCTAAGAAAGATTTTTAATAAAGGAAAGCTAGGAAGGCCTCCCAGATACTGGAAGGTTTAGGAGCCAAAGGCAAGAAAAGACAGATGGGAAGTAAAAAAAAATCGGCCTTCCCTTCCATGATTTTATGGACCATCTTAACCTGTATTAAGGTCTATTTTATTCATTTGGCTTTTTAAATCTTATTTATTCATTTTTGGTTTTTGAGACAGGATTTCTCTGTGTAACACAGTCCTGGCTATCCTGAAATTCACCCTGTAGACCAGGCTGGTCTCAAACTCACTGAGACCCGCCTGCCTCTGCCTCCCGAGCGCTGGGACTAAAGGCATGAGCCACCACCGCCTGGCCTATTCAGTTCTTTTCTAATGTTAGATTTTCTAAAATTTTAGTTTATGCACATGGATGTTTTGCCTTATGGATGTATGTGCTCCACATATGTGCCTGGTGCCCGCAGAGATCAGAAGAGGGCACCTGGCCCCCAGGAACTAGAGTTAAGATGGTTGTGGGGCACCCTGTGGGAGCTGGGAACCGAGCCTGGGCGAGCAGGTTGTATGGCTTTGGTCTGAGTTTCTCCCTAGTTTAATACTGTTGAACCTTTCTCCACGCTTAGTGGCTGATTGCTTATCTTCTTTGAAGAAATGACTCATCACATCTTGGCCCACTTTTAAATTGGGTTGGTTGTTGTTTGCTATTGAGTTTTTTTTTTTATTATTTTTTTTTACATGCCAATCCCAGTTCCTCCTCCCTCCTCTCTTCCTGCTTCCCTCACCTACCCCTCACTCTGCTCCTCAAAGAGGGTAAGGCCTCTCCTAGGAAGTCAATTAAGTCTGTCCCATCACCTTGTTGAGGCAAGACCAAGCCCTCTCTCCTACCCCCCCCCCCCCCAGGCCTAGGCTGAGTAAGTAAGGTCTCTCTCCATAGAGAATGGGCTTCACAACGTCAGTTCATACATCAGGGTTAGATCCTGGTCCCACTGTCAGTGGCTCCACATTCTGCCCAAGCCACACCACTGTCACCTGCATTCAGGGGGCCTAGTTCGGGCCTGTGCAGGTTCCCCAGCTGTCAGTCCAGAGTCACTGAGCTCCCACTAGCTTACTCCTCCCTCTCTTCGGTTTAAGAGTTTTAAAAAATATATGTTTCTATTCTGTCTGTTTTGTTTTGTGGTGCTGGGGTTAAGCCCAGGGCCTTAGACACTGCAGGCAATCTCTGACCACTCACCTATACCCCAGACTTGTACATCTTTGTTCTCAATACCAGGCCTTCTCAGATATAGATTTTGTTACTGTCTTGATAGTATTCCTGGCTGTACAAAAGGTCTTAATTTAAGTTTGGGCACATTTAAGGACCTATTGTCGAATCTGTTATGAAGATTCTCTTACTCTTTTATGCTTTGCTTTCATATTGTAGGATTTAGTTTAGTATAAATATTGCGCTATGGTGATGGTATATGTGGCCTGTTGCTTGCATGGGCCCCTTTCCATGTGACGTTCATGTGTTTGATCTTATGATGACTCCGTCAGGGTTGCAAACAAGGATACAAGGTGCCTTTAGGAGGCCCTTGGGCACAGTGGGTCAGAGTTCACTATGGCCAGGTCACCACATCCACTTGTGCCAGGCTTCAGGGAACATGTGGTAGAGGTTCTATGCAGGACTGAGTGTAAGTTCTCAGGCCAGGTCTTAAACAAATTCAACAGGCTGAGCATGAAACATCTTCTGAAGACTGGCTCATCGCCAATGGCGGTGGGGTCGCTCGTGATTTCCTAGACAGGTGACAGGGCATTCATTTAGACAGGCTCTCACGGGCTGTCCCTCCTTGGTCACGTTCACCAGTAAGTCCTGCATTCTAGCCAAAAGTAAAAAGATTTATTATCTATTTTATGTGTATGAGCACTTTGCCTGCATGTATGCATGTATGTCTGTGCATGTCTATGTCTGGTGCTTGTGGAGGTTAGACTCCCTTGGAGCTGGAGTTACAATGGCTGTGACCCACCATGTAGGTGTTGGGAACTGAGTCTACCTAAAGCGAAAATTTAAGGTAGAAGTGTGACCCTTCTTTTTGTTTTCTTTTGAGACAGTTTTCTGTTGCCCAGATTGGCATGAACTCCTTTTCATCCTGTCTCTGCCTCCCAAATTCGAGATTGCAGAAATGGAGCATCATGCTAGGTTCAACGTGACTATTTGTGGTTGGGGAAGGAGTGAGTCCCAGGGGTAAGAGGAAAAAAGCCCAGAAAACAGCCATAAGGACTGGTCTGTGTCTGTGTGTGCACACATGGACTGGTCTGTGTTTGTGTGTGCACATGTGAGCTGGTCCGTATCCGTGTGTGCACATGTGAGCTGGTCCGTGTCTGTGTATGCACATGTGAGCTGGTCCGTGTCCGTGTGTGTGCACACGTGAGCTGGTCCGTGTCCATGTGTGCACATGTGAGCTGGTCCGTGTCCGTGTGTGCACTTGTGGGCTGGTCAATAACTCCCTCCCTGTGGGTATGCAGACTGACCACATCTCTTCTACAACTCCTTACCTCCTCTCCCTTCTCATTCTAGCCCCTATTGCCTAGTAACTTAAAGCATCCAATAAAAATGTATGTAGCCATATATGGGAGACAAGCCAAAGATGTATAAAAGCTCAAGCTTGAAACTTTTGGGAACTGTAGTATTTACATAATAATTTCCTAGAAACCTGTGGGCATAATGAACAATTTTCTGGTAGAAGCTTTGGGTTCTTGCTTCTTGACTACAGAGCCTGTAACACTTCATTTCAGATATGAGCTAGTCCAGTTGATTTAAGTTGCTTTCAGGAGCTTTCCTTTCTCTCTCCACTGTAGGCAGAGCTTTCCATCTAGACCTCCAGTCAGCTCTGTCCTGCCAGCCACTGCCCAGATAACTGAACAGAGAGTTTTTCTAAGTTTATATGCTCGGTCAATAGCTTAGGCTTGTTTTTCACTAGCTCTTATAACTTAAATCAACCCATTTCTATTACTCTAAGGCTTGTTTACCTCATGTACACACTTCCCGTCCTGCTTGCTCTGCATCCCATGGCATCTCCTCTGACTCCAGTCTTTATCTTCCCAGCATTCTCTTAGTCTGGTTTTCCCCCTCCTAACCTTATCCTGTCCTGCTATCGGCCAATCAGCTCTTTATTAACCAATAAGAGTAACACATATTTACAGTGTGCACCCACCAAGCCTGCTGCCTCAGGGTTCTGTGGCAGACAAAAGGGCTTCACCCCTAACGGCACGTCCTGGGAAGTGGATGTGCTGGGTATTGTCGTCAGCCTGGCACAGGTTCTCAGGGTGTTGACAGTGAAGCCAGTCCGAGCCTGTTTCTCTTTCCACTGTGCCACCCATGGTGTGTGTTCTTTGCACACTGCCCAGTCATTCTCTAGGTTTTGTGTGGTTTGTTGGAGGAGCTGTGGGCAAGCAGTGCTGTCCTGGCCTGCCCTGATTCTTTTGTTGTCTCACTGATCTCAGCACGCCAGCCTGATGGCTCGTTCTGCTCCCTACTTCTGTGCATTTCGGGGCAGAAGGAGCACGCTGGGTTACCTCGGAGTCCCGTCCTGTCAGTGCGCACATCAGGGTGATGGGTTGTTTTTCTGTTTTGTTTTGTTTGAGGACTAATTAACTGTCAGCTCCATGCACTTCAGGTCACTGTCTGTGACTCCTGCTGCGAGACATCTCCAGCCACATTCCTAGCCCCGGGGTTGGTGGATCCATCTTCTTTTGCCATTAATACTGGGCCACAGAACTTCCTTGCCTTCCTAGGAAATGCGGTTCCTTTTGTGTAGGTTTAAGATCCTTCCCGAGGGCTGGAGAGATGGCTCAGAGGTTAAGAGCACTGCCTGCTCTTCCAAAGGTCCTGAGTTCAATTCCCAGCAACCACATGGTGGCTCACAACCATCTGTAATGGGGTCTGGTGCCCCCTTCTGGCCTGCAGGCATAAAAACACAGAATATTGTATACATAATAAATAAATAAATATTTTTTTTTTTAAAAAAAAAGATCCTTCCCGAAAGCCTTGCGAGACTCCAGTCTCCACAGGGGAGCCGGCCCAAAGCAGATCATGTCACCTTTGCTCTCTGCTGTCTTAACCTGCCTCCATTTCTTCTCTGTCACTTTGATTTGCCCCTCTTTCCTGTCAGACCTGGTGACAAATCTCACCTTGTCCCGGCCATCTTCCGTCTCTCCCAGGTTGGCAGTAGCCTGAATTGTATCTGAAACATCCTGTCCAATGAGGATGGGGGAGAAAGGACCAAGCCATTCTTCAGGAGTGTTTCTGACAGCTTGTTTTCCATTCTGCGCATGGAAATGCCTTCTGGGTCCTGAAATACTGGGTGTGAGTGCTTTCTCGCTTCTCGGTTCAGGCAGTGCCCTGGGCTTCCCTGATGCTTCTCGCAGAGCGCTTGTGTTCTGGCGGGTGTTCCCCAATCCGGCTGTGTCTGATCCATGCCCACAGCAATCCAGGCTGGAGTCCAGTGACCTCTTCAGTTGTGGCGGGCACTATACAGGTGCTGTCTAGGGGCTGCAGTAGTTGACACTGGTACTCATTTTCTCAGCTCATTTCCCACCAGAGAAATGCCCCGGCCTCCATGTTCCAGGCGCTCACATTTCAGACTCAGTGTGACGCTGCCTGCAGGATCTGTGGGTTCCACAGAAGCACAGTTTCACGTGGGTGGTTTCTTGAGTGGACAGCCTTCCCACACTGGCACACACTGTGCCTTCTGTTGGCCTCTTGACCCCTATAAGGTCAAGTGAAAAGACAAAGCTCATAGACAAAGAGTCGCCGATCTCCACCTGCAGCCTGTTCCTCCCTCAAGCCTCTCTTCCCAGGTATTCTAGCCTCCCGCACCCCACTCTCGCTGCAGGGTGACAGCTTGAACCCATTTCTCATCTCACTCTTTGCTTCCATCCCACCCAGCAGCAGGCTAGGACCTCAGACTCGGCATCATGTCTTCCCACTTTGGGAGGGAGGTTAGCAGCTTAGAGAGAGGTAGACACGCACTCAAGCTGTGGCTCTTCCAGCTTTGTTTGCCGCCAGCTGGGCATCAGCGAGGAACAGCTGTGTGACCCAGAGACATGGCCTTGCTCTCTTGGAGGAGGAGATACTTATCATTTTTATGAAGGAATTTGATGATAAGCCCTGGGGTACTGAGCGCAGGCAATTGTCCTCCATCAGCTGCCATGGGGGCGTGAATGATGCCAGTTTGTGGGTGATGCTGATTTGCTACAGATTGGCTTGAGACCTCCTCCTCCTCTTCCTCCTCTTCCCTCTTCCTGTCTTCTCTCTCTCTCTCTCTCTCTCTCTTGATTGCTGGGAATTGAACTCATGATGTTATACATACGAGGTGAGCATACTCCCATTGAACTACAACACCCCTTCCCTTTTTTATTTCTTTTCTTTAATCCTGACATGTAAAGTACAGTTTTGCCATTACAAGAGTTACGCTGTTGCCGGGTGTGATGGCAGTGCCTGGAGTGAGAGATGGAGGCAGGAGGATCAGGAGTTCAAGGCCATTCTCTGCTGCATATTCAAGGCCAACCTGGATAATAGGAGACCTTGTATCACCTCAAATAAATCAGTCAGTGAGTTACGTTGCTAAAACACGGCGGCATCTGAAACAATGCAATCAGGGTTTGTGCAGGAATGTCACTGTTGTCACTGGCTAGCACTGATAACAGGAGCCACAGGTGCTAAGTTTTATGGGACAGTCATGTGTCCAAGGTGCTATGTAGTCCTCCCAGTGGCCTTTGTGATGCTTGTCCTCCAGATGAAGACGCTGAGGTGCAGGGAGATGAATTTCCTCATCCAAGATCACACAGCTGGAAGTTAGGGCTCACTTCTGCTTTTAGAGCGGGCACTTTAACCAGCACACTGCAGCCCTGCATCCTTTTTGCAGACCTGCAGGGGCTCGTGCTGCAAAGGATGCTTGTTTAGATGTCCCCGACTCCTGTTTCCTTCTAGTCTTTCAGGACAAGAAATGTACATCTGGAAATAATGCTGCTGTTTTCCTATTAGTAGCTAGGACACTGGAAGGGAAGAAGGGTATGGAAAATCATTTGTATGTATCTTTGTGTGGTGTATGCATGTGTGTGCATGTGTGTGTGCATGTGTGTGTGCATGTGTGTATGTATATGCACACAGAGGTGGACATGCCTGTTTTTTGGAGACAGGTTCATGCACTGGCCCCGAAGCCCACTGTTTTCTCTAGACTGCATGACCAGTGAGTTCCAGGGATCCTCCTGTCCCCACCCTCCTCAATGCTGGAGTTACAGACATGTAACCATGTCTGGCCTTTTATGTAGACGGTGATATCTGAATTCAGGGCCCCATGCTTCTGCAGTGAGCACTTCCCAGTGCTGTCTCCTAGCCTCTAGGAACCAGTTTTGTGAGTCCAGAGAGGAGCGGCCAATCCTGCTTACCATGAGCCATCCATGCCCCAAAGAGAAAGGCGTGCCATGGAGGCGAGGGTTCCCAGAGAGAAAGGCGTGCCATGGAGGTGAGGGTTCCCAGAGAGAAAGGTGTGGCGTGGAGGCGAGAGCTCCCAGAGAGAAAGGTGTGGTGTGTGGTGTGGAGGCGAGGGCTCCCAGAGAGAAAGGTGTGGTGTGTGGTGTGGAGGCGAGGGCTCCCAGAGAGAAAGGTGTGGTGTGGAGGCGAGGGCTCCCAGAGAGAAAGGTGTGGCGTGGAGGCGAGGGCTCCCAGAGAGAAAGGTGTGGTGTGGAGGCGAGGGCTCCCAGAGAGAAAGGGCTTTGGTTTTGGCAGAAGCAGCATCAGTGAACACAGACTCGAGTCTGCTGAATACAAAGTCCCAATCCAGAGTGACCTTTTGACCTGTGGAAATGGGCTGGACAGACAGAAGGTTCACTAAGTAGGGGCATTTGTTTCTCTTGCAGAGACCCAAGTTTGATTTCAAGCCCCCACATGGCAGCTCACAACCTTTTATACCTCAAGTTCTGGGGGATTTGACTTCTGGCCCCCACAGACATAATCTTTTCTACCTCCAGTTCTGGGGATTTGACTTCTGGCCCTCACAGACATAATCTTTTGTACCTCCAGTTCTGGGGGATTTGACTTCTGGCCCCCACAGACATAATCTTTTGTACCTCCAGTTCTGGGGATTTGACTTCTGGCCCCCACAGACATAATCTTTTGTACCTCCAGTTCTGGGGATTTGACTTCTGGCCCCCACAGACATAATCTTTTGTACCTCCAGTTCTGGGGATTTGACTTCTGGCCCCCACAGACATAATCTTTTGTACCTCCAGTTCTGGGGATTTGACTTCTGGCCCCCACAGACATAATCTTTTGTACCTCCAGTTCTGGGGATTTGACTTCTGGCCCCCACAGACATAATCTTTTGTACCTCCAGTTCTGGGATTTGACTTCTGGCCTCCACAGACATAATCTTTTGTACCTCCAGTTCTGGGGATTTGACTTCTGGCCCCCACAGACATAATCTTTTGTACCTCCAGTTCTGGGATTTGACTTCTGGCCCCCACAGACATAATCTTTTGTACCTCCAGTTCTGGGATTTGACTTCTGGTCCCCACAGACATAATCTTTTGTACCTCCAGTTCTGGGGATTTGACTTCTGGTCCCCACAGACATAATCTTTTGTACCTCCAGTTCTGGGGATTTGACTTCTGGCCCCCACAAGCACTGCACACCTGTGGCACACAGACATTCATTCAAGGAAAATAAAAATAAATAAACTCTTAAAAGAAAAGTGGAGACTGAGGGCAAGCGACGGCATGGCCACCATTCAGACGAGGCTGTCCGTCTCTTGAGTATAACGGTCTTCCACGCTCCTGTTGGAATGTCCATCAGCAATAGTATGAGTGTGAACTTAACAGCTTATCTCCCTTAAAGTGACTTGTTCATGCCCCAGGTTCCTTGTCTTTGGTCCCAATTGGCCCCTGGTCCACTGGGCTACTATAAGAAGCAGCTCATTTGGAGGTAAAAGGAAAAAAAAAAAGACAACTGTTTCTCCTTAGAGAATTGTGTTCTGTGCTTTGGGTCAGCGTGGCTGCTGATGGCATCCCTAACCTAGACATCAGTGGCTGTCTGGCATCTCCAACCTAACACTCTTGTCTTATGTCCATATTTCCAGAGACTGAGGCCTAGGAAGGGAAGTATTAGCATTTCAGAATTTTAGTTCCAGAGGTAAAAAGGCGCATGCTTGCAAGAATCTCACAGACCAGAATCAGCTGGGTAAAACGAGCTCCCTGGCCTGGCAGAAACTACTTTTAAACAGAGCCTGGTGGCTTCAGCACTTAGGAGGTTAAGGCAGGAGGATCACCATGAGTTCCAGGTAAGCCTGGGCTACAGTGTAAGACGAGAGAGCCCTTTGGGGCTGGAGATCAAGTTCAGTTGGTAGAATGATTGTCTGCACGCACAACGTAAGCTGCGGGTGGTGGCATTTGTATGTAATCTCACACTCCCTTAGTGTCATAGTGAGTTGGAGGCCAGCCTGGGCTATGTGGAGGTCTGTCTCAAAAACAGAAGCAAACAGAAATGAATCCTCCCTCTACCATTTTACAGTCTTTCGAGTAAAATTTACCCTGGTAGGAGTGAATCTGAACGGGCCATCTTTTTTTCCTTAGTTTGTAGTCCAGGCTGGCCTCCAACTCCCTACCTTAAAGTCCCGATCCTCCTGCCTCCACCTTCACATTGCTGGGGGTGGGAGTAGAATTATGTGGCACCAGGCTTATCTTTAAAGGCCATCTTAATTCTGGAGTGCCAGTGTTCCTCCAAGGTCTGGATGGTACTGTAGCATTTTATCGCCTTCCTTGGGAAATCAGTCCAAATCAGACAGAAACATCAGTTTGGGTACATCAAAACCCTTTTGTCTTTTCATTCTGGTTTGCCTTTTGACAGGATATAATCACAGATCCATTCAAGCTTGCAGAGGAATCTGACAAGGCGAAGCCCAGACATGCACCTGATGGCGCTGGAGGCTGCTGCGGCAAAAAGAAAAGCTGCTAGATCGACGGCCAGCGTGGAGCTCAGTGCGCGCGCGAACAGGCGCCTAAAAAAACGGCTCACCCGGGCTTTTAAACCTCCTCTTCCCCAGTCCCCCAGTGCAGAGATGACGGGAAGGTGACAAAGGCACCTTAATCTAGATTACAGCAAAGAATAAGAATGAGCTTTAGAAGGTGTTAATCTAAGGGTCACAGCTAATCACCAGCCTTTCTATTTCGCTATTCCAGAGTTCCGGTGCCACCTAGTGGTCAGAAGTAGGACTTGGAAGCGCAAGGTTTAATTTACTCAAAGGGCCCCAGGCATCGACTTTGGAGGAGGGTGGTGGGAGAGTATCTTCCTTCTGGCCTACCACCGGACACCGCTGGACTTTTGTGTTCATTCAGGAAGTAGAGCCCCTACTAAATTTACACTATGTCAAAATATTGTCAAGTCAAATTTGTTAGGAGTCCTCTTCAGGTCCCTGTCTTCAAACCTTTGTTTTCCTGCTGTAATTCAATAAAGAATAAAACAAATGAATAATAAATTTGACCTCAGCTCACCCTGATGATTGACACCACACACACCGTCCTGGTCTGTCTTAACTGGTGTTTTTGTTTTTTTGTTTTTCAAAAGGAAAGCTAAGAGATATGAACAGGATTCCTCCCCTTCATAGGGCGATCTGATTAAACTTTCACCAAATGCTGGGTTTGCTTTCAGGTCCCTTTAAAGAAGTTATGAGCATTAAAGGAAGGATCAATGACAATAAGTTGAAGGGCCAGAGAAATCTCAGTTCTTATCATTAGGAGATGATAATTGAGATTTTAAACAGCCCTGGGGCTGGAGATGTAATCCATTTGGTAGAATACTTGCTGGGTATTCACAGAGCTCTCGGTTTGTTCTCCGGTCCCAGGTGTGGGATAGCACACACCTGAAGTCCCAGCACTCAGGAGGTAGAGGCCTGAGGATCAGAAGCTCTTCAGGTACAGAGAGAGTTTGAGGCCAACCTGGGATACTCAGTGTCAAAAACAAATAACAGCCTTCAACAATCGAGGGCTTTGATAAGAAAATCTTGGTTGTTCTGAGCTCCAGGCAAAAGGAGTTTGGGCAACAGGGAAAGAGATGGAGTTAGTATGACCCAGGAGATTTCAATTAGGAATTTGAGAATGTTTAGGCCCATAAAACACTGGGGTGAATTCTAAGGGCAGATTCATCTTTTAAAAGAGATCTCGATGGGCAGTGGTGGCGCACACCTTTAATCCCAACACTTGGGAGCAGAGGTAGGTGGATCTCTGTGAGTCCAGAGAAAGACTGGGAAGGTCTCAGAATTCTGAGTGGGTTCAGCTGTCATCCCTGACTTTGGCAGACAGTTTTTTCCCAGCCCTGTTTGTCTCGGTAACCTAGATTGGCTATAGAATTCCTCATATGCCCTGTTTTATCCTACTGCAGTGTGAGACTGGCGTGGTTGGGCACACTACATGATCTCTGAGTGTGAGATGGCCCTTCCAGAGGGACACAGTCAAGACAAAAGGTGACCTAGCCAGTCTGTTGATTAGACTCACCTTTCATTTCTTTACTTTTAAAAAGATTTATTCATTTACTATGTTTGCAGTGTTCTTCCTGCGTGCCAGAAAAGGGCACCCGATCTCATTAAAGATGGTTGTGAGCCACCATGTGGATGCTGGAAATTGAACTCAGGACCTCTCAAAGAGCAGCCTGCTCTTAATCTCTTAACTCGTAACCTCTGAGCCATCTCTCCAACCCTCGTTTCTTTATTTTTACATAAATTAACACATTTGTTACAGGCTAGGGATGGCTAAAAGGGTAGCTTCTTCTGGTCTTTTGGTTCCTCCCGCTCTCTGGTGGCCTTGACTGTGACAGCGGAAGTGGTGGTACCCAGAGGCGCCACTGTTCTCACGTGGGAACTACGTAGGGTGCCCACTGCCCATCTCTTCATCTTGGTCTTGCCACAGAAGGAGCCAGTGTACTTGGCATGCTGGCTGATCTCAGTTTTCTCCACCTGTTTCTGAGGGAGGCACCACAGTGATCTAGGAGTTCCTGAAGATCTCGGCTTTCTTGATGCACTTAACCCTGTCCCTGTGACCAGGGCCTGAGCTCAGAGAGTACCTAAGGAGAGGGAGAGATTAACCTTTCATGTGCCATTGCTAAGTACTTTTCAGGATTTATGTGTCTGTGTGAGTGTGTGCTGTGTGTGTCCAGAGGGCACTGGAGCACCTGAGCTGGAGCTATGGGAGGTTGTGAGCACCCTGGTGTGGGCGTCGGGAACCAAACTTGGCAAAAGTGGCAAATGCTCTCCGCTGCTGAGTCATCTCTCCAGCTCATCATTATGAATCCAAAAAGGAATCTGCTTATTTTTATTTATTTGTATGTGTATGTAATGTACTGGCATGCTTGTGGGGGAGGGGATCTTGACCTATTGCTCTCCGTGAAGACCAGGGTCTCTCACTGAACCTCAAGCTTGCTAGGCAGCTGGCCATCAGCAGCACCTGGGGCTATAGAAGCTTGGCAAGCTGTGCCCAGCTTCTGTGTGAGTGCCGGAGATCTGAACTCGGGTCTCCATGCTTGGGCAAGTGCTTAACTCACAGAGCCCCAGCCCCAGCCCCAGCCCCAGCCCACACCAAGAGGATCGTTAGAATCAGTGTGAGTCTAATGGGGGCATACGTGCTGGCTCCTATGAGCAACCAGATGTCTTCAACTACCTACTCCGGTTAGGGTCATGAAAAGGATTCTTTGTAGATCTTGGCCTAGGATCCAGTAGAGAGCTGTCACTGAGTTCTGTGTATGTGGAAGCCAGAGGTTTACCTTGGACACCATTCCTCAGGCACTGGCCTCCTTCATTTTTTGAGACAGGGTCTCTAATTGATCTGGAACTTGCCGAGTGAGCTAGTAAGCTCCTGGGGTCTGCCTCTTTCCACCTCATTGTGGGATTGCAAGTAAAGCCACCGTGTCCAGCTTTAATGTATATATTAAATATATCTAATATAACACACACACATGCATAGACAATTGATGTTCTTTATGTGGGTGCCAGAGATCTAATTCAGGCTTGTGTGGCATCCATTCCCCTCACCTAGTTCTCTCGCCAGCTCCCAGAATGAACTCGTTTGCAAATGTGAAGCTGGAATTAGACGATCCTAGCGATAACCCATGACATATCTTTAATTCATTACAAGCGGCGGCCAAGCAGGCTTGTGGAGAGTGCCAGGGAGGCTCACAGGAGGGAACCAGAGGGCCGCAGCTGCTCATGGTAATTTGACATATAGCTCAGAGCCTGACTGTGTCAGGTGAAGTGGCCTGGACAGTTTAGCCTCTGTCCCCAGAGTTAACCAGCTTCTCCCATAGAGCTTCCTTTGTGAATGTTAAATGAGCTTCTTTTAGAACGCAACACCTCAAATGTCAAGCGCCGGAGAGGGAAGGTTTGCACAGCAAGGGCAGGATGGCTGGTGTAGCTTCTGGGCTCTACACCTTTATCTTTTATTAACTGTCCTTGCTTTCTTTTTATCAATTAACCTTATTATCCCTTTCAACTGGCTCTACCTACGGAAGCACCGTGAAGGATATAGCTTAGATATCTTTCTTTTTTCTTTTAAATAATGTAGCAGAAGCCCACAGAGTTGGTACCACCCTTTAAAAGTCACACTTTCCCTTGGCAGGGAGGATGGACGGGGGGAGACGGGGACGACTCTTCGCTCTGCATGGATCCAGCCAAGCCACATAACCAGAGTGTGTCTTTACTGAGAACAGCTCCCTGATACTCCCTTCCCAGTGCTGCTCAAGTTTCATGGAAGCTGAGGCTGTACATACGGGAATTACCCCCATGGTGCAACTGTCCGCATAGAAACCCTGTCCGGGCAGGGGATGTAGCTCAGAGCATGCTGATATTATGCTCCTTTTACATATTTGGTTTTTTGAGATAGGGTTTCTCTGTGTAGCCCTGGCCATCCTTGAACTCATTCTGACACCAGGCTGGCTTCACACTCAGAGATCTGCCTGCTTCTGTCTCCCAAGTGCTGGGATGAAAGACATGTGCCACCACTGCCTGGTTTTAGAGTGCTTTTTCAACATTTGTACTTTTTTATTCATTATGTTTACACTGTTCGGCCTGCATGTATGCCCGCACACCAGAAGAGGGCACCAGATCTCACTACAGATGGTTGTGAGCTTAAGAAGTTCTGCAGTTTTTGCTACTAATGCTGAGTCAGGAAGCCTTCTGTTAAAGGAGCCGCACCTCTGCTTGCTGCCAACAAACAGCCTATCTGAAAAAAAGTGGCTACAAAGAAGCTGCTTTTGGCTCCTGTTTCTGTGGTTCTCGAAGCCCTGCTTTGTCTTGTTTTTATTAATTTTTATTGAGCTCTACATTTTTCTTTGCTCCCCTTTCTGCCTGTCCCCTCCCCTTCATTCCTCTCCCATAGTCCCCATGCTTTCAATTTACTCAGGAGATCTTGTCTTTTTCTACTTCCCATGTAGATTAGATCTATGTAAGTCTCTCTTAGGGTCTTCATTGTTGTCTAGGTTCTCTGGGATTGTGGTTTGTAGGCTTGTTTTCTTTGCTTTATGTTTAAAAACCACTTATGGGGGCTGGAGAGATGGCTCAGTGGTTAAGAGCATTGCCTGCTCTTCCAAAGGTCCTGAGTTCAATTCCCAGCAACCATATGGTGACTCATAACCATCTGTAAAGGCGCCCTCTTCTAGCCTTCAGGCATACAGACAGAATATTGTATACCTAATAAATAAATAAATATAAAAAATAAATAAAAACCACTTATGAGTGAATACATATGATAATTGTCTTTCTGTGTCTGGGTTACCTCACTCAAAATGATGTTTTTTAGCTCCATCCATTTGCCTGCAAATTTCAAGATGTCGTTAGTTTTTTCTGCTGTGTAGTACTCCATTGTGTAAATGTACCACATTTTCCTTATCCATTCTTCGGTCGAGGGGGCATTTAGGTTGTTTCCAGGTTCTGGCTATGACAAACAATGCTGCTATGAACATAGTTGAGCACATGTCCTTGTGTCATGAATTGAGCATCCTTTGGATATATACCCAAAAGTGTTATTTCTGGGTCTTAAGGAAGGTTGTTTCCTAATTTTCTGAGAAATCACCATACTTATATCCAAAGGGGCTGTACCAGCAATGCAGGAGTGTTCCCTTTTCCCCACAACCTCTCCAGCATAAGTTGTCATCAGTGTTTTTGATCTTGGCCATTCTTACAGGTATAAGATGGAATCACAGAGTTGTTTTGATTCACATTTCTCTGATGACTAAGGATGTTGAGCATTTCCTTACGTGTCTATCAGCCATTTTAGATTCCTCTGTTGAGAGATCTCTGTTTAGATATGTACTCCATTTTTTATTGGATTATTTGTTCTTTTGATGACCAATTTCTTTCTTTTCTTTCTTTTTCTTTTTCTTTTTTTGGTTTTTTGAGACAGGGTTTCTCTGTGGCTTTGGAGCCTGTCCTGGAACTAGCTCTTGTAGACCAGACCAGTCTCAAACTCACAGAGATCCACCTGCCTCTGCCTCCCGAGTGCTGGGATAAGAGACATGTGCCAGTACCACCCGGCGATGACCAATTTCTTGAGTTCTTTGTATATTTTGGAGATCAGACCTCTGTCTGATATGGGATTGGTGAAGATCTTTTCCCATTCTGTAGCTGTTGTTTGTCTTGTTGACCGTGTCCTTTGCTTTACAGAAGCTTTTCAATTTCAGGAGGTCTCATTTATTAATTGTTTCTCTCAGTGTCTGTGCTACTGGGGTTATATTTAGGAAGTGGTCTTCTGTGCCAATGCGTTCAAGTGTACTTCCCACTTTCTCTTCTATGAGGTTCAATGTGACTGGCTTTATGTTGAGGTCTTTGATCCATTTGGACTTGAATTTTGTGCATGGTGATAGGCATGGATCTATTTTCATTCTACATATTGATATCCAGTTATGCCAGCACCATTTGTTAAATATGCTTTCTTTTTTCATTTGATATTTTTTGTTCTTTGTCAAAAATCAGGTGTTTGAAAGTGTGTGGATTGATATCTGGGTCTTCTATTCGGTCCCATTGGTCCTCCTCTCTGTTCTTATGCCAATACCAGGCTGTTTTCAGTACTGTAGCTCTGTAGTAGAGTTTGAAGTCAGGGATTGTGATGCTTCCAGAAATTCTTTTATTGTACAGGATTGTTTTGTCTATCCTGGGTTTTTTGCTTTTCCTTATGAAGTTGAGTACCATTCTCTCGAGGTCTGTGAAGAATTTTACTGGGATTTTGATGGGCATTGTATTGAATCTGTAGATTGCTTTTGGTAAGATTGCCATTTTTACTATGTTAATTCTACAGACCCAAGAGCATGGGAGATCTTTCCACTTTCTGGTGTCTTCTTTAATTTCCTTCTTCAAAGATTTAAAGTTCTTGTCACACAAGTCTTCCAATTGTTTGGTTAGAGTTACTCCGAGATATTTTATGCTATTGTGAAGGATAATGTTTCTCTGATTTCTTTCTCAGCCTATTTATCTTATCATCTGTGTAAAGGAGGGCTGCTGATTTTTTTGAGTTAATTTTGTATCCTGCTACATTACTGAAAGTGTTTATGAATTGTAGAAGTTTCTTGGTAGGATATTTTGGGGTTGCTTATATAAACATATCATCAGGAAATAGTGAGAGTGTGACTTCTTCTTCTTTTCTGATTTGTATTCCCTTGATCTCCTTTTGATGTCTTATTGCTCTAGTTAGGATCTCAAGAACTATATTGAATAGATATGGAGAGAGTGGACAACCTTGTCTTCTTCCTGATTTCAGTGGGATTGCTGTGGGTTTTTCTCCATTTAGATTGATGTTGGCTGTAGGCTTGCTGTATATTGCCTTTATTATATTTAGGTATGTTGCTTGTATCCCTGCTCTCTTCAAGACCTTTATCATGAAGGGATATTTTGTCAAAAGCTCTTTTGGCATCTAATGAGATGATCATGTGGTTTTTATTTTTTTAGTTTGTTTATATGGCAGATTACATTGACAGATATTTGTATGAATCATCCCTGCATCTGTGGTATGATCATGGTGGATGATGGTTCTGATGTGTTCTTGGATTCAATTTGCCAGTATTTTATTTAGTATTTTGCATCAATGTTTATGAGTGAGATTGGTCTGTAATTCTCTTTCTTAGTGATGTCTTTCTGTGGTTTGTGTATCAAGGTAATTGTAGCCTCATAAAAAGAGCTTGGCAATGTTCCTTCTGTTTCTATTGTGTGGAACAATTTGAGGAATATTTGTATTAGTTCTTCTTTGAAAATCTTGTAAAATTCTGATCTGAAACCATCTGGTCTTGGGCTTTTTTTGGTTGGGAGACTTTTGATGATTTTTTTTCTATTTCTTTAGCAGTTACAGGTCTGTTTAATTTCCTTATCCAGTCTTGATTTAATTTTGCTAAGTGATATTCATCCAGAAAGTTGTCCATTTCCTTTAAGTTTTCCAATTTTGTGGAGTATAGGTTTTTGAAATATGACCCGATGATTCTCTGGATTTCCTCCATTTCTGTTGTTGTATCCCCCTTTTCATTTCCGATTTTGTTAATTTAGATATTCTCTCTTTGCCTTTTGGTTAGTTTGGATAAAGGTTTGTCTATTTTGTTTATTTTCTCAAAGAACCAACTCTTTGTCTCATTTATTCTTTGTATTGTTTTCTTTGTTTCTATTTAGTTGATTTCAGCTCTCAATTGATTATTTCCTGCCATCTAGTTCTTTTGAGTGAGTTTGCTTCTTTTTGTTCTAACGTTTTCAAATGTTCTGTTAATTCATTAGTGTGGGATTTTCCCAGCTTCTTTATCTAGGCATTTAGTGCTATGAACTTTTCTGTTAACACTGCTTTCATTGTGTCCCATAAATTTGGGTATGTTGTGTGGTCATTTTCATTGAATTTTAAGACATCTTTAACTTCTCCCTTTATTTTTTTCCTTGACCCATTAATGATCCAGGTGAGCATTGTTTAATTTCCATGTGTTTATGGGATTTTTGGAATTAGTGTTACTGTTGAATTCTAGTTTTAAAACACACATCTAAAGCTTAAATCATATATTAAACCCCACACACTAATAGTGGGAGACTTAAACACAGGTCAGTCCGACAAAACATGAACAGAGAAATAAGAGAACTTACAGATGTTATGACTCAAATGAACTTAACAGACATCTATAGAATATTCCATCCAAACAGAAAAGAATATACATCTGACTTGAAACTGCCTCTCTGCCTTTCCTCTTCTAAGAATTCTCTTAGTCTGGCCACCCCATCTATATTTCCTGCTTGGCTGCTGGTCAATCAGCATTGTATTAAGTCAATAACAGTGACAAATCATTACAATGAACAAAAGCATTATCACACAGCATGAGGAAAAAGAAGTTGGGTAATAAATATTACACTTTTTACTTAAAGTTTCAAGAAGCATGGGCTGAAAAATGTTGTTTAGCTCACCTAGGATACAGGAAACCCTTGATTTGATCTCTAGCAGTGCATACATGGAGATGGTTGTGCACGCCTATAATTCCAGCACTTAAAAGCTGGAGATGAAAAGAGCAGAAGTTCAAGGTCATCCTCAGCTACACAGCAGGCTCAAAGGCAGCCTGAGATACTTGAGACCCTGGGGTATATGCCTCAAATACATAAATACATAAAGAAGAAAATAAAATGTAAAGCTGGGGTGGCTTAGCAGGTAAAATGCTTGCTGTGCAAGCGTGATTCAGTGACACCCATGCCTGTAATCCCAGTGTTTCTGCTGGGACAAGAAAGGTGCAACCAGGAGAACCCCCAAAGCTCACATTCCAGCTGGCCTGGCATCTATGGTGGAAAACAAACAAACAAACAAAAACAAACCCCAAGAGACCCTGTCTCAAACAAGGTTGAAAGGTAAGGACTGACGTCACCTGACCTCCACAACATGGTGATGTATGCACGCTGATATCCACACACAGATACACAGAGATAGAAATAAGATTAAAAGAAAATGGAAGGAAGCAAGTAATTTGAGAGAGATATAAGAAATGGACCAAAGCTTTAGCTTAGTGATAGTTCAAATATGCAGGTGCCTTAAAGGAACTGGAAAGAGCAGCAGAATTTGGTACTTGCATTTGGTGAGCATTTGTGTCTATGCTGAGGAGAGGTGGTGGGACTGAGCAGTGGTCAGTGGTGATGTTTTAGCTCCATCCTCAGATGGGGAAGCAGACTTAGTGGGCATGAGAGAAACACAGGTTCCTGCTCTGGTGTCAGAGGTACGCAGGTGGGAGGCTCATGGAGGGCTGTGTTCTTCTCACCATCCCAACCCTGTCTTTTACTTACTCCACCCCCATCCCACCAATCCACATCTACTCTTGATGTAGCCCAGGCTGGCCTTGAGTTTTCTAACTGGTGATGGCCTTGAGCTTCTGATTCTTCTGCCTCTCTCTCCCAATGTTATGATTCTAGGTATGTGCTGGCCAGGCCTGGTTTTATGGGATGCTGCGAACTGAACCTGGAAACTCATAGATACTAGGAAAACACTCTACCAATTGAGCTACATCCCCACCTCCTGGGAACGTCATCTTAAAAGGCGGTGAATACTGTTCACCTGTCAAGTCCTTACTATAGATGAACTCAGACCAGAGGGAGTGGGAGATAGGAAGAAGAAGAGGGAGGGAGGGAGGAGGCAGAGTGAGAAGAGGCAACAGGCCACTGGAAGGCTGCATTAGGGTGGCTTCTCAGATGCTCACTTCTTTTCGAATAGCTGAGGATCAGATTTTAGCAAAGGCCAGCAGCATACAAAGAATTCACATCCTTTTCAAAGGAGAGATCTTTGCTCACAACTGTTAAAAAGACACATTTTCCCTTTTTCCCCAGTAACAATGTCCAGAAAATACCGAGAAGGAGGGCAATGGGAAGATCCTCAACAGAAGCCTGCAAAGCCTCCCGAGACAGTAACTACACCACAGATTTTATTCTGAGTGTTTTTATGAACTGTCATGAAAAATTCTCATTTTGCCTAAAAGCATTCTGTGTTTTTAAGCAAGTGCAGAGTGTTGCTGAGAAATCCCTCTAGGCTAACAGATTGGATTCTAGGGCAAGTTTGTGTAATGCCAGTGTTTTCTAGTTCCTGGGTTTCCTCTGAAGGCTTTGCGTTCTGGTGGCATTCAAATGTCACTCTTGGCTGGAGTGTAGCTCAGCAGTAGAACATATGCGTAGGTGTTCAAGGCCTTGGGGTCTATTCCCCAACCCCCATCCTATGTAGGGCATTAACTGTGAATGCTTTTTACAACCCAGCTAACTTCAGAGCAAAAATCTTCTCTATCAATGAGACTTTATGTTGACAGAAGCCATAGAGAACCAGGTTTATTTTTCTTACAGTCTTTTAGAAAATTCAGTGCCTCCACCTTGGGGAGACATTTGGGTTTGGCTACAGAACCAATTCCTGAACCTGCAGATTTGGGAATTTTCCTTCTGCACAGAAGAAAATTGAGCTGTCATTCTTCCCCCTTATTTTCTAGTGGAGAATTCTGGGAAGGGAAGTTCAGCTAGGGAAGGTGTTTGCAGGGAGGTTTGGACCCAGGACCCAGGACCCAGGACCCAGGAATGAGGTTAATTCTGTATCATCAGGTATAAATTCAGCAGTTTCAATATGTAAAATAACTCTTTCTGCGTATTGTGAATCAATGACTATATTAATAGGTTCTTTAAAATCCCTTAGCACCATAAGAATGGCATATAATTCCGCCTTCTGGACAGAATTATAAGTACTTTGTTCTACCTTACCCAAGTCTTCTGATTTGTAACCTGCCTTCCCTGATTTATTGGCATCAGTATAGAATGTATGGGCTCCAGTTATTGGAGCATTATGGACGATTCTAGGAAGAATCCAAGAAGTTCTCTTTATGAAGTTAAGCCTCTTGCTTTTTGGATAGTTGTTATTAATGTCTCCCAAAAAATTAGCACAAGCTCTTTGCCATGGTTCATTATCTTCCCATAATTTCTTTAGTTCATCAGCAGTGAAAGGCACTATAATTTCTGCTGGGTCTATGCCTGCTAGTTGACGAAGTCTCAGCTTGCCTTTTATAATTAACTCATAGACTTTTTCCACATAAGTTTTCAATTTCTTACTTGGTTTATGTGGTAAAAAGATCCATTCCAAAATAATATCATCTCTCTGCATTAAAATTCCTGTAGGAGAAATTTTTGATGGTAGTATGACGAGAATACAATCGAGCTCTGGATTCACCCTGTCCACATGTGCCTGTTGTAATTTTTCCTCAATCATTGTCAGTTCCTTTTCTGCTTCAGCTGTTAATTCTCTGGGACTGTTTAAATCTTTATCACCATCCAAGGTTTTGTTCAAATGAATTATTAGATCAGGTATTATTCCAATAGCTGGTCGTAGACTGGAAATGTCTCCTAACAGTCTTTGAAAGTCATTAAGAGTCCGTAGACGATCTCTCCTAATTTGTGCTCTTTGTGTCTTAATTTTTTGCAAACCTATTTTATAACCTAAATAATTAACAGAATCTCCCTTCTGAATCTTTTCAGGAGTGATTTGCAATCCCCATTTAGGTAAAAGTATCTTTATTTCTTCAAACAGTCTGTTCAAGGTATCCATGTTTGAATCGGATAACAAAATGTCGTCCATGTAATGGTATACTATAGATTTGGGAAATTTCTTGCGTATTATTTGCAATGGTTGGTTCACAAAATATTGGCACAGGGAGGGGCTATTTAACATACCCTGGGGGAAGACGGCCCAGTGGTACCTCCTCGAAGGTTGAGAATTGTTATAAGTAGGCACTGTGAATGCAAATTTTTCTCTATCTTCTTTTTGCAAAGGTATAGTGAAAAAACAATCCTTTAAATCAATAACTATGAGAGGCCATCCTTTTGTAATAAAGAGGGCAAAGGAATTCCAGATTGCAGAGGGTTCATAGGTTGAATAACCCTGTTGATGGCCCTGAGATATGTCACCATTCTCCATTTACCTGATTTTTTCTTAACCACAAATACAGGAGAATTCCAAGGGCTGGTAGATTCTTCTATATGTCCAGCATCTAATTGTTCTTGTACCAGCTGTTCTAAAGCCTGTAACTTTTCCTCAGCTAAAGGCCATTGCTTTGTCCATATTGGTTTCTCAGTCAACCATTTTAGAGGCAAGGCTGGTGGTATCTCTGAAGGGACATCAATTGCTTGTTCTTGTACAGCCCAAATGGCCGGTTTTCTCCGTTTGTAATATCTTTTAATATTATTCTCAGAAATATAGGCTCTAGAAGTAGCAGGAATGTTAATTTCGGTATTCCATTGTTGTAATAGGTCACGACCCCATAAATTCATTGTAATATTGGCTACATATGGCCTTAATTTTCCTATTTGTCCCTCTGGCCCTATACATTCAACCCATCTCGTGCTCTGCCCTACTCGAGATAGGGTTCCAATTCCCAGGCTCTTGACATGAGACAGAAAGTCCAGAAACTCTGGGTTTTTCTCTTACTAACAGGCTTGGAATTGGAGAGGGACTGAACCAGAGTCCAACTTCAAAACCAGCTCTACATATTTATAAAGAAATGTTTAATAAGACATATATATATATATATATATATATATATTAATACTTACAAAATGTGTGCTTTATTGATAGAGATTTAAGGTCAATTTTGTTATATGTATATGCATTTCTGATCTTTATTAAGGTATTGTGATTGTGTAGTTCACTTAAAAATGTAATGTATATAGGTTGTTAATGGATAATCATTAGTAATAGTCAAGCTTGTAGTAATAAGGCCATTTTGTAGTAATAAGGGTGGCGGGGCTGCATCCCCAGCACCCCGGCCACCTGCTTAGCTTATGCCCCGAAATAATAACACACAAACTGTATTCATTTAAACACTGCTTGGCCCATTTCTATCTAGCCTCTTCTAGGCTAATTCTCACATATTAATTTAGCCCATTTCTAATCATCTGTGTAGCATTGCTAGGTGTGCTTACCGGGAAGATTCTAGCCTACGTCCATCCTGGGTCTGAGCTTCATGCGTCTCCCTCAGAGAGCAGAGCTATCGCGTCTCTCCGGGAGAGGGGAGCATGGCGTCTCTCTGGGACAGAGGAGCATGGTGTCTCTGCTCCAGAGAGCAGAGCTGTCAAATCTGAGCTCACTTCCTCTTCCTCCCAGCATTCTGTTCTGTTTACTCCACCCACCTATGTTCTAACCTATGAGGGCCAGCCAAGCAGTTTCTTTATTGCTTAACCAATGAAATCAACAAATTGACATATGACACTCCCACATCACTTCCCCTTTTTCTGTTTAAACAAAAAAAGGAAGGCTTTAACTTTAACATAGCAAAATTACATATAACAAAACAGTTATCAAGCAAGAATTACAGTTACAATATTTATATATATTTTATCTTTTATCATAACAATGGAAAACTATAACTATAACTATCTATCTATTCTTCAACTCCATCAAAGACTCCAGAAAAATACAATATTACCTAAGCAAACAAAAAGTAAGCAACTTTTAAAACTAAAACATTTAGAAATGACAGAGACATCTCGCTGCCTGTACAGTCACCCAAAGTTTCTCTGTACCATTGGGACATCCATCTTCGGCCTACAGGCCCATAGTTTCCAGCAGACATTTCCATGAAGCAGGAAATTTCAAAGGCAGTCACTATCTGCTTGTCCTGAAGAATGTCTTGCAGACTCTTTCATGAATCAGGAACCCCGAAAGATCAACTCACCTTTAGGCAAGTTCAGTAGTCCTCTCTCTGCGGGTTCTCTGTGTCCAGTTTATGCAATAGTCCAGGCAAGAGCAGTTTCTTGCCCACATGGCTATCAAACTCCATAAGGATCCTCTTCGATGCCCATCTTCTTCTTGAAGTAGATTGGTGCTGCCAGGAGCAGAGTGTCTCATTGTCATGAAAAGTCCTAAGTTATTAAAACATTAAATGTCCTATTCTGTAATCTTTGAAAGATATGAAGAATGTCTATCTAAAATTTATCTATGTACATCTAGAAAATCTAACTAAAATGACTACAAACTTGACTATTATGATTATATAGTAACAACCTATATACATTACATTTTTAAATGTACTACACAATCACAATACCTTAATCAATATCAGAAATACATATACATATAACAAAATTGACCTTAAATCTCTATCAATAAAGCAAAATCTATACTAATGCAAATTATTCATGTCTATATCATATCCTCCTTTAAATGTAAAAGAACATTTATAAGCAATATTTTGGAATATGGACGTAGTTATTTCTCTCCAAACTGCTTCCTGCTGAATGGGGGCGCTCTTAATCAGATCATTTAGGGTGTAACCTGTGTGCCAGGTTTATCTCAGTTGGCAGTTGAGCGAAGCAATTTTCTGAAGATGTTCACAGCAACCCCTCAGGAGGGCGTGGTCCATCATACCATATCAAAATAGAAGAAATGAACAGGGTCTCATCCTCTGTGAAAACAAAATAAGAAACTCCTTTCCAAAGCATCATGTCCTTAGATCCAAATTTCAAAGTCAAGGCATTTTCAAAATATCTATGTTGGAATAGTTCAGCAGCATTTATAAACAAATATCTTTTAGCAGCTGTTGGTCCTTCCTCAGCATTCAAACGATTCAAACAGAGCATAATAGCATACAGTATCAAAATTCTCTGTGTATTTTCCATCTTTGTGCGCTTTATTTTAACCTCTATTTTGTTTATTTTTACTTTTTATTTTTTGCCTTTTGAGACAGGTTTTCTGTATCTTTGACCTGGAATAACTCTGTAGACCAGGCTGTCCTTGAACTCTCAGAGATCAGCCTGTCTCTGCCTCCCAGGCATTGGGATTAAAGGTGTCTGCTACTACACCTGAACTCACAGAGATCTGTTTGTCTCTGCCTTCTAGGCACTGGGATTAAAGGCGTATGCTACCACACCTTGAAGTCACAGAGGTCAATCTCCCTCTGCCTCCCAAGTGTTGGGATTAAAGGTGTGTACTACCACACACAACTACCCTCTTTCTTCCTTTTTATACTTTTAAGAGCTTTTAACTTTTAGCTTGCATATATTTTTAACACACTGTAAATCATTTAAAAAATTTCTTTGTCTTTGATGCTCTCTTTACTGTATCTCTCTCTGTTTTTCTGACCACATGAGTCTTTAATTTACCAAGCAATATCAGTAGGACTAAAGCCCTGGCTTTGGCGGCTGGATCCCATTCCTTAGCTTTCCAGCCTCATGGCTGAGGTACTGGCTGCAGCCATGTTTATAGCCACAACTCTATGGCGTTTCAAGGTCCCTGCCAGCCAGCGAGCTACAACAGACAACACTCAAGTCCTCTCTCTGTAGCTGGCCCTCCTGCCTCAAACAGTCAGAGTTTGCCCTGGCAGGACAGCCCAGAAAGCCAGCATTTTTAAAAGGCACAGCTTTTTTCCTGCTATGGCTAAAAACCGAAAAGCATGCGTTCAGCTTTTCGTCAACACCGTTTAAGTGTTTCGTGGCAGGACCTCTTAAGAGCTGCAGAGTTTTGCACCTGAAGCTGAGTCAGGAAGCCTCTCTTAGATGAGGTGCTTGCTTGCCTCTAGCAAGCAGAGTAGACCCGAGAAATTGCTGCTACCACGTCGGGCGCCATTTTGTAGTAATACGAGCGTATTACTACAAGGACAAGCAGATAGTGACTGCCTTTGAAATTTCCTGCTTCATGGAAATGTCTGCTGGAAACTATGGGCCTGTAGGCTGAAGATGGATGCCCCAACGGTACAGAGAAACTTTGGGTGACTGTACAGGCAGCGAGATGTCTCTGTCATTTCTAGAGTTTGGAAGTTGCTTATTTCTTGTTTGCTTAGGTAATATTGTATTCTTCTGGAGTCTTTGATGGAGTTGAAGAATAGATAGATAGTTATAGTTATAGTTTTCCATTGTTATGATAAAAGATAAAATATATATAAATATTGTAACTGTAATTCTTGCTTGATAACTGTTTTGTTATATGTAATTTTGCTATGTTAAAGTTAAAGCCTTCCTTTTTTTGTTTAAACAGAAAAAGGGGAAGTGATGTGGGAGTGTCATATGTCAATTTGTTGATTTCATTGGTTAAGCAATAAAGAAACTGCTTGGCTGGCCCTCATAGGTTAGAACATAGGTGGGTGGGGTAAACAGAACAGAATGCTGGGATGAAGAGGAGGTGAGCTCAGAGACGCCATGCTCCCCTCAGCTGGGCAGACACACAGGATGAAGCAAGCCGCCAGGTCAGACATGCTGAATCTTTCCCGGTAAGACCGGAGCTACACAATTTATTAGAGATGGGTTGATCGGGATATCAGAATTAGCCAGTAAGGGCTAGAGCTAATGGGCCAAGCAGTGTTTAAATGAATACAGTTTGTGTGTTGTTATTTCCGGCATAAGCTAGCAGGCAGCCCAGGACCCAGGACCCCTCCTCTGCCTTCCCCGACAGGCGCCGCCCTGCGGCGCCAAGGCGCATGAGCGGAGGTCTGCGGAGAGAGGGGTCCTGGGGCCCGGCCAGACCCTCGTCCGTCCTCCCCCGGGAAGAGAGATGGAGCGAGAGAAAGGCGCTCCACCCGGGCGAGGTTCCTCCTTCCTCTCACCCCCCCCACCCGTGGCTTTGGATGGGGGGGTGCTATGGAGAACGGAATGGGGCCGGCGGGGCAGAGCCGAGGCGCTTCCCCAGAGGAGCGGAAGAAAGAACGGAGGAGCTTGGCAGACCCAACTGGTGGATCTCGGGTACCACCGGGGGCGCCACCGCCGGAGCGAGTGCGCGAGCGCCAGCCACGTCCATCAGAGAAGAGCCCGCCCAGGATCCAGGACCCAGGACCCAGGACCCAGGACCCAGGACCCAGGGCCCAGGGCCCAGGGCCCAGGACCCAGGACCCAGGGCCCGGGGCCAGGGCCAGGGCTCTTACTGACACCCATATGAAAAGTATAAAGTCCGACAATGAAGAGTGGCTAACTGTGAGAGAATTTGAAATTAAAGGGGGATATGAAAAATCAGGGAAATAGAAAAGAAGTATTCATTGCAATAGATGCCATCTTCAAGATCTGATAAAGGTATTCTGGTGGTAGATGGCTTCCATGTTTATTGGGTAAAATGGTGAATTAAAAGCTCCTATGTGACAGGCAGCTTCAGTTATTCTGGGGTGAGACAATAGGTTAGAAGCTCTTTTGGTATGACTGGTAGCTTCAATCAAGGATTTCTCTGTCATAATTCACTTGTCCCAGATGTTAGCAGAATTTATCTCCATGCACGATACCATATGTTTCTTCTTAGACAGGTTCCATTACGTGGGTTGTTGCCATATGATAAAATCCATTTTTATTATCACTGAATATTAAAAGTAACATGCCAGAGATGAACAACTAACAATTTTCAGATGAGGGCCTCAGACATCATGGCAGAAGGTCACAGGGCAGTTATGTATTTCTTTGTTCACTCTGGGCTTGTTGGGTTTTCCCTCTGAAAGCAGAAGAGATCATTTATTTGATGGCTCCCAATGTTTGTTCCCACCTGTATCTCAAGTATTTTGATGCTCAAAGCAGCCCTGGCCTCTTATGCTTGGGAAATCACAACTATATAAGCACCACAGAATAAATCAAATTTGATCAAACACAAATTTGTCAATTTTCAAACTTACAAAGGCACAGAGATGGAAAACAAACAATTTATAGACAATAGTCTGAGACATCAGAACAGAATAATTACCTGTCCCCTTATCCTAGGTGGGTCTGCTTGGTAGATGTCCTTCCTGAAAGACAGAGAGTTAATGATGGGAGAGTCTTTGCTTTTAGCTTGTGAGTGAGGTATTTCTAACCACCTTCTCGAAATTTTTGTTTGTATGTACCCTTGTTAAATACAAGCTGTCTTCATTGAAACTACTCCCCATGTGCCCCACAATGAGTCAAGGAAACATTTAGATCCCCTTTCCTGTCCTGGTGATTTTCACATGAGCTCAAACAAGGGAAGCCACTTGATCACCCACAGCTTCCAGACACACCGAGGGCTGGTTTCTCATACTCTTCTTTCCCTGTGTAGATAGCTGCATTGTACACATTGTCAGAACTGTCCTCCATGACCCAGCTCAGGGAAGACTGTTCCATGACATGGTTTTTAGTCCTAAGGCCAGAAATAGCCATCCCACCCCTTAGCTGCAGCATCATTTCCTACAGACTCCTCTCCTCCACAGTAGTAACTGCAGGTAGGGTATGAAGGTGCAGCCTTGCCCTGGCCAGGGGCTCATACCTGTACTCCCCATGCTTTAGATGCAGCTCAGCCAATACTCAATGAGAAAACTTTTGTCCTTTATTGTGAGGATGACACAGGGATAGGCCATCTGAGACACATTCCAGAAAGATCTGTGTACCCTACATCATAAGAAATAGATTCAGCTACCAAGGAAACCTCCTGGTTTCCCCAGTTTACAAGGTTGATAAAAGTGAAGAACTAAGAACTTATTTCAAAATTATTTCTCTTCTTTTACTTTTATTTTTGTGTAGGTGGAGTTGAGGCAGGCCTCACTCTGTAACCTCTCCTGGAACTCACGACAGAGTATAAGCCATCCTTGATCTCTGAGCACTCTCCTGTCTCAGCATCCCCAAGTGCTGGGATTACAGGTCTGACCCATGATACTCAGCTGTTGAAGAACAAGTGTGACACAACGACCTGGGAGAGGAACTGTGGGGCAATCTTGCAATGCAGGTATCCATTTAATTCGCCATCTTACCCAGGAAACACGGAGCTATCTACCACCAGCATGCCTTTATCCGATCTTGAAGACGGCGTCCATTGCAATGAATACTTCTTTTCCATTTTTCGTATTTTTCATATCCCCCTTTAATTTCAAATTCTCTCATAGTCAGCCACTCTTCATTGTCGGTCTGTATACTTCTCATATGGGTGCCTGTAAGACCAAGACCAACTGAAGAGTCAGCTATGAAAATACATGCTCTTGGCCCATAATATCCTGGATCTGGGGCTGAGGGTTAGGCTCAGGAGGATGTGCATTTCCTTCTCAGTCATCAGAGGCCACACACCCATCCTGATAGGCAAGGACAGAGAATGACTACCACTGATGTTCTCCTTTATGCTTTTCCTAAAAAGAATTCGTCTATTTTATGTGTATTGTTGTTTTGTCTGTCAGCGTGTCTGGGTACACCATCTTTTCTTATTGCCCACAGAAGTCAGAAAATGGCATTGAATCTTCTGGAACTATAGTAATAGATGGTTGTGAGCCAAGTGTAGTTGCTGGGAATTGAACCTGATGTCCTCTGGAAGAACAGTCAGTGTGCTTAACCACAAAGTGCTCTCTCCAGCTTTGACATTACCTTTAAAAGCATTCTACTGTAATGTTAAAAGATTGTCAAAAGGAATGGCTCTAATACGTGACCAGGATTCTTTTTTTTTTTTTTTTGATTTTTTCGAGACAGGGTTTCTCCTTAGCTTTTGGTTCCTGTCCTGGAACTAGCTCTTGTAGACCAGGTGACCAGGATTCTTAACTCTTTCTTTTACTGTGACCCAGTGTAGGTCCAACTTGCATTTCAGAAAGGTGAGTGAGGGCAGAAATTTCCCTGCTGGACTCTCGTGAATCCAGCCATGAGGAAGCTGTCACTACAGCTACTTCTATAACATTATACTCCAGGACACGACAGTTTGTTATTCGTCATATTTTAGAATCATGACTAGTTGATGTTAAAAGTCATTTAGGAAATATAGTCAACATGGAACAGCTAAATTGCATGTAGGCAGTTGAATCACAGGGAAAACCCTTACATCTTGCTAAGAAAAGAACTACCATGGTGCTAGGGAAATGGTTCAGTGGTGAAGGGCACTGCTGCTCTTGTAGAAGACCCAGGTTCAGTTCCCAGAATCCACATGGGAGCTCACATCCACTAGTCCAGATCTAATGTCCACTTCTCATTTCCATGGACATCAGACACACTCAATGCACAGACACATATGCTGCCAAACACACATAGTCAGAAAATAAAAATAAATCATAAAGAACTGTACTATGGAAAGGAAGAACAAACATGATAGAGGACCAGTGGCACTGTACTCTAACAACTACAATTTCCACACTATTTTATGTCTATTATCTTTTTATCATAGCAATGTGGTGAGAGAAGTTTTATTCTCATTTCAAAATAGAGGAGGCTTCGTATTAGGGAGCCTGAGGCAGATGACAGAGAAACTGACTTGTGGTTGAGCTATGGTTTGAAAGTTCCCCCCAGGGGTCGTTATTGACAAACTGGTCCTTGACAATGTGGTATGTGAGGTGGCACTAGATCATGGAGGGTGCTGCCTTTGGGAGGGATTCAGATAGTTCTCATGGGACCCCAATCACTGTCTGGCTTGCTGTCTTACGGTGTGATCTCTTGATCATGGAGGGTGCTGCCTTTGGGGGGGATTCAGATAGTTCTCATGGGACCCAATCACTGTCTGGCTTGCTGTCTTACGGTGTGATCTCTTCCTCCTCCATGTCATACACCTGCCATAATGCCACCTGCCAACAGTCTCTCCAAGGCCCATATATGAGGCTGCCTGACCTTGGCCTTTTAGCCTCTAAATCTGTCAGTTAAATAGAGCAGCCTGACTGAATATTTCAGTATAGCAAAGAACACTGGACTAATATGTTGCGATACGAGCGGCGGGGCTGCATCCCCTGCACCCAGCCACCCGCATGACTAGCTTATGCCCTGAAATAATTACACGGAAATTGTATTCTTTTAAACACTGCCTGGCCCATTAGTTTTAGCCTCTTATTGGCTAATTCTCACATCTTTGATTAACCCATTTCTAATATGCTATGTAGCACCACGAGCTGGCTTACCAGGAAAGATCTTAACCTGCGTCTGTCTGGAGTGAAAGAATCATGGGGACTGACTGACTCCGCTTTTTTCTCCCAGCATTCTGTTCTGTTTACTCCACCCACCTAAGGGTTCGCCTATCAAATGGGCCTAGGCAGTTTTCTTTATTAATTAACCAATGAAAGCAACAGATAGAAAGATGACCCTTCTCCATCACTAATACACCAAGAGAGCTAGGTTAGAGTGTACCCAAATTCCAATCCAAATCCTCTGTGTTTTCTTAGCTTAAACTTTGACAGAGGTTACAGCTAATGGACCCACAAAGGTTGATGCTGACTTTCTCAGACACATATACTTCCCATCCTGGTGTTTAGGGCTTACTCTTGTCTGAGATGCTAAACAGGTTTCTTATTGGCCATTTGCACCATAGTCAAGGGAGGTAGCCTGATAAGCTACAGATGTTTGATATTTAAACAGAAAACTGATTTGGGTCCAACTCTGTGACAGAGCATTTGTCTCACATGCACAAGGCCCTGAGTTTAATCTCAGTCCTACAAGAAGGAGAAAAAAAAAGAAAAATATGAAAAATGTCCCCATTCCTGCTCCTCTTGGGTTTGGTGCAGAAAAGAATGAACACAGCAGCCTACGACTCTCCTGGGAAATGCTGCCTGGCACAGTGGAACTTTGGGTGGAGTCTGCAAATGAGGCTTTGTAGAGCGCTTCTGTCACTCGCAGAATCACAGAATGAATCTCCATGCCCCAACCATTTACAAACAGTTCACGTCACATTTGAGACCTGCTGTACTTGTGAGTATCTGCGTTTGGGGTGCGCTATGCAGTTAGGTACCTGCATAACTCATAACCCTGGCCCTGGGCTTGGGCAGGTCCTTGGAAGAAAGTCTTTCACACTTTCATTGCTGGGGTGGTAGATTGCACCCTGTGTGTCCCAACTAGGAGAGCAATGTCAAGAGCTTCCTGTGGACTTGGCCTCTCGTGTCCTCTCCTCAACAGTAACTTGGCCCCAAACCCTGCTTCAGTAAGGGGTGTGACTTTGCCAATATCCTGAATCCTAAGAACTGGTTCTGGGACGAGACACCTCCAAAACAGATGCCCACTCCCTACACAGTGCCATTGTCCAAATAAAGAGCACAGAAGATCTGAAACTCACCTTGCGCAAATTTCTCTTTATACAGAGTCCCCTTAGCGTTAACCACAGGTCACCCGAAGCTCAGGTTGGCTAAAATACACATTGTTCCATTGTGAGTTCTCAGATCTGCAAGGACACATTTCACTTTATTGTAGAACTGTGCATGGCTTTTCCTCCACCCGCTTTGGTATTTTGTTTCAGCAACTAAAATGCTCTGGGTTTTCCCATGAATTAGTTACACTCAAAGATATTTCTTTTATGAATGATTAGATTCCTCTAGCTAACAAGCTGCTCTGTCCCCAACCTCTGAACTGCATAGTGACTGCTGCCTTGTGTGTCAGAATCCCAGCTCTCAGACTTGTTGGTCCCAGCAGTCCCTGTGTTGCGGGAACTCCCCCAGACAATAGCCTTTAGGATACTGGCCCACTCTGGGCGTGGTCTCATGTACTTTAACTGCCTGAAAGCTGAGCAAGGTTTGGGTTGGCTGATCCTCAGTAGGGACTTGGTAATTTCTAGCCCTCCTACCCCTGTGTGGCTCAGTCCTGCCAGCTAAGTGGCTGAGTAACTGATGCCTGCAGATTCCTGCGGTAACTCCTCTGTGGCTTCTCTGACCCATGTGGCTCACTGCTGCTACCCAAGCTAGGGTCTGCTTCTCAGGTCCAGCTGCTGTCTGGCCTGCTCTGATCAGCTTGAGCTCTATGCCTGCACCTAGAACACAGGCTTGCATTCCCAGATTGGAACCATGAGAACCACTGACCCAAAATCCACCAGCAACTTCACAGCTCGCAATTGTCTGCAAGCTCTGAGTCCTTTGAGCTTCTGCCTGTGAAGCTCAAATTTCTCCCTGTGAAGGTGCGCTACTTTTAAAATTTTTTGCTGAGTCTCAGGTGATTCAGGCCCTGATATAGGACCTGCCTTACTGCCACAACTCTGACACCTGCTGAAAAATCCACAGTATTACAACTACAACAATTTTCTCAAAATTATAAGGGAGGTAAGTTAACTTGATACCTAAGTATCAGATTGATTGGTAAATAAATAAATAAATAAATTTGAAGATTGTAAACCAATCCCAAGATAATTGTAGACAATATCACTACCCAGGAATATAATAATGTTTTTTTGTTTCTGCTATGAATGGATTGATGCAAGAACTAAGCTGTATGACATACCTGGTACATATATTTTTGTGGCCATGGTGGCTATTATTTTTTCATATGATATCGATAAAGAAATGGTTTCATAACAAGTCAAGAATGAGAGACTTTTAGAAATAATAGGTCTTTATTGACTCGTAATGAGAAGTTATCTGTAAAGATTCATACTTTTGAAATTGACCATCAACATCTGTTAAAAAGGTATGATAAGTCAGGAGATAGAACATCCCACCAGGAAGGCAGTCTACATGCCATCCAAATAATATCTATGGATAAGAAGATATAAGAGAAAAAATTTAAAACCTTGAAATAACATGTGCAGAATGAGAACTAGAAATTAATTGATTTGAGGAACTCATTAGAAATATTCAGAGGTCAAGAGGTTTAGATTTTACAAAAGACAGTGATAAAAAGATTTGAATCAATCAAGGACCTTGTCAGATCTGATAAGCAAGGAGAGGAGGTACAGGCAAAGGACAGTAGTAAAGATTTAGCATTGCCAATAGCTCAGAGTCAGAGATGACTTTCCAAGAGTATTAGCTATTGATTTTGTTACTACTGCTGAAAAGCCAGTAAATTCTCAATACCCAAAAGGATATACAGAATGTAAATTGAAACCTATACATTTGAAAGATCTAAAAGATTAAGCAAGCAGTAGTGTCTTATGGCATGCAATCACCATATGTGAGGGAGTTGTTAAAGACATAGGCTTTAAGAAATATGGTTACTCAAAATGATTGGCTTCAATCAGTCTCACCCATGCTAGAAGATTGATTGTAGTTACAGTGGAAGTGTTATTGGAGAGAAGAGGCTAAAGCCCTGGATCATCAAGGTAGAACTGGAGGTATTGAGGCCTCCCAAAATTAAATTCTTGGTGAGGGATGTTACACTGATCCAGATAGTCAAGCTATATACAATGAATACATCTTATTTCTGTGCCATACAGCAGCCTTGAATGCTTGGGACACAGATTCAAGAACTAGGAAGAAAATTGAATCATATACTAAGGCCATGCAAGGCTCATGAGAATCATTTAGTGACTTTTTACAAAGATTAGCTAAGCTGTACAAATAGAGGTAACAGATCCAGAAGCTAGACAAGTACTTACTGAATCTCTGGTTTTTGAAAATGCCAACTTAGAATGCAAAATGATACTTGGACCATTAAAGGTCAGATCAGCACCAATGGATGAATGGATCCTGCACCCAGTCAATGTTGAGTCATTTGATTATAAGGCTGAGGCTTGACTGAGGCTTGGGTAGGAGAAGAAATTTCCAAAGGTATGAAAAGTCATCAAAATATCAAATGTTTTTATTGTGGTAGAATGGGCCATCTGAGAAAGGATTATAGAGAGGGCATTCATACAAATAATGTTTCTTGTGGAAATAACAAAAACAAAAAGTCTCAATATTCTGAATTATAAAGAAGATGAGGCAAAGGCCAACATTCCACCAATAAACTCAGATAAATAAGAGACAAGCAAGGTAAGCTGTCAGCACTGGCAAACTCCTTAGGGGGTTTCTCACAGATCCCAGTTCAAACGTGGTCCAGTCATTCTCAGTCACTGTGGGGCACACGCCTCCCCAGGACAATGCAAAACTCCAGTGCCTGCTGTAAAAAACATATTGCTATTGACAATAGAAAAATCCTGGAGGATGAATCAAAAGTTTCAGTGGAACATCAGCAATGTATATTTTGGCAGACTTCTATAAATGATATCAAAGACCAAAGCCAAGAGTATGCATAAAAATCACTATAATTTAAAGGATGATTGAAACTTCTGGTTCTACAGCAAGAAAACCAGAACATCCCAACTCAGATGAAGTAGAAGAAAATAACACTAAAAATCACCTTATGGAGATACTGAGGCACTGAAAGAGGAAATGAAAAAAAAATCCCTTACAAAAATGGAAGAAAAGAAGAAATCAATAACTCCCATGAAGCAAACCAAAAAAGCAGTCAAACAGGTGAAGGCAACAGTTCAAGACTTAAAAATTGAAATGGAGGCAATAAAGAAAGCCCAAGCCAAGAGAACTTTGGAAATGGAAAATCTGGGTAAATGATAAGGAACTACAGATGCAAGCATAAACAGAGTACAAGAGACAGAAGAGAGAATTTTAGGAGTTGAAGATATCATAGAGCAAATAGATTCAAAGAAAATGTAAGATCCAACTAATTCTTAACACAAACTATCCAGGAAATCTGTGACACCTTGAAAAGACCAAACCTAAGTATAATAGGGATAGAGGAAGGAGAAGAAGTCTAGTTCAAAAGCACAGAAAATCAATTCAACAAAATCATAGAAGAAATCTTTCCCAAGCTAAAAGTACTTACCTATACAAAATACAAGAAGCTTATAGAACACTAAATAGACTGGACCCAAAAACAATTCCCTCAAAACATAACAATTAAAACATTAAACATACAGAATAAAGAAAGAATATATTAAGAGTTGCAAAGGAAAATGCCATGTAACATATAAAGGCAGACCTATTCAAATTTAGCCCAACTTTTCAGTGGAAACAGTGAAAGACAGAAAGTCATTGTCAGGTGTTATGCAGACACTAAGAGACCACAGATGCCAGCAAATACTAACATATCCAGCAAAGCTTTCAATCACCATAGACAGAGAAAACAAGATATTCCATGACTAAACCATATTTAAGCAATATCTATTCTCAAACTCAGCCAAACAGAAAGTACTAGGAGAAAAACTCCAACCCAAGGAAGTTAGATATATCAACAAAAACACAGGCAATAGATATTGCCACACAAGCATATTCCTAAGAGAAACACACACACACACACAAACACAATATCACCACCACCAACAAAAACAAAAATAACAGGAACTAGCAATCACAGGTCATTATCATCCCTTAATATCAATTGACTCAATTTGCTTACAGAAAGACACAGGCTAAAAGATTGGATACAAAAACAGAATCCATTCTTCGGCTGCATACAAAAAGCAAACCACAACTTCAAACACAGACATTACCTCAACGTAACAAGTTGGGAAAAGATTTTCCAATCAAATGGTCTGGGGGGGGGGAGTTGGGCTAGCTATCCTAATATCAAAATAGACTTTAAACTAAAATTAATTAAGAGATGAAGAAGGTCATTTCATTTTCAAAGGAAAAATCCATCAAGATGAAGTTTTCATTCTGAACATCTATGCCCTAAATACAAGGGTACACTCATTTGTAAAAAGAACCATTGCTAAAGGTTAAATCACACATCAAGCCCCACACACGAATAGTGGGAGACTTCAGTATCCCCACTCTCACCCCTGGACAGGTCTGCCAGACATAAAGTTAATAAAGAAATAAAAGAACTAACATGTTATGAATCAAATGGGCCTAACACACATCTCTAGAACATTCAACCCAAATACAAAAGCACATACCTTCTCAACACCCAATGGAACCTTCTGTTGAAAGTGATTTCTGTCCCACCTGGTCCCACAGCCATTCAGTCCTAAATAAACACACAGAAGTCTATACATTTGTTGACAGAGATTTCCATCACAGCCAATCAGCTCCCTCAAAACACAGAGGTCTACATTAATTATAAACTGGTTGGTCTATTAGCTCAGGATTCTTAGTAACTAGTTCTTACATCATATAGTAACCCATAATTCTTGTCTATGTTAGCCATGTGGCTTGGTACTGTTATTAGTGAGGCATTCTCATTTTGCTTCCTCTATGTCTGATTTCCTCTGTGACAGTGCAGACCGTTTTTCCTTTTCCCACAATTCTCATGTTCTTCTTGCCCTGCTTCTATTTCCTGCCTGATTGCCCCACTAACAGAGGTAATGGATCAAATGGACTTAGCAGGCATCTATAGAAAATTCCACCCAAATAGAAAAGAATATACCTCCTCGGTATCTCATGTAACCTTCTTGAAAATTGATCACATACTTGGTAACAAAGCAAACTTCCACAGATATTCAAAAAAGTTTAGTAACCACCTGTGTCTTATCGAATCACTGTGGAATAATGTTAGAATATAACAACAATTCAACCCCCAGAAAACCTACAAACTCATGGAAACTGAACAGTCAACTACTGAACCACCCCTGGGTCAGGGAAGAAATAAAGAAATTAAGGTCTTCCTTAAATTCAATGAAAATAAAGATAAAAAATACCCAATCCTATAGGACACAATAGAAGCAGTGCTAAGAGGAATGTTCATAGCAGTAAATTCACAAATTAGAATAAGATGGAGAAAACTCACATTAGAGACTTAACAGCACAGGTAAAAGCTCAAAAAAAAAAAAAGCAGACTCACCAAGGAGGAGGAGAAGAAGACTGGAAAAATCAAATTGAGGGTTGAAATCAACAAAATAGAAACACAGAAAACAATCCAAAGAATCAATGAAACAGTGCTAGTTCTTTGAGTAAAATCAACAAAATTGACAAACCCCTATCCAAACTAGTTAAAAGGAAGAGAGAGAACACACAAAAAACCAGATCAGAAATGAAAACGGAGCCATAAGAACAGACACTGAGGAAATTCAGAGAATCATTGGGTCTTGTTAAAAAGCCTATATGTGACAAAGTTGGAAAATTTAAAAGAGATGGACTTGTTTTTAGATAAAATCCAAATACCCAAATTAAATCAGGACCAGGTGCGCAGCACACAATGCCTGTCTGCACTCTATGTGCTACCATACAGTTTGTGAGCTAGGAGCAAGGGGCTAGAGGTTTAAAATACACAAACACACACACACACACAGACAGACATGGACCTCTAGTCACTGGTAAGAAGCCCTTTATTCAATCTCACCCAGGAGGCTTAGCACCTAACAGTCAAGTGGGCCAACCGGTGAAAACCTTATCCTCTGATCCTCAAGGCCAAGAAGACAATGCGTGCTTGTGAAGCAGAGCTGGTGAACAATTTTGACACAGCCTATAGTAACTCAAATCAGAAGGAAAGTAAAGATCTCTAGCAAGGAAGAGCAGCTCGAGGCCAGGACTCCTATTGGTCCCAACCACAGGTGAACAATTTAGATAGACCTATAAGTTGTGAGGAAATAGAAACTTTTATTAAAAACAAAACAAAACAAAACAAAACAAAACAAAAAAAAACTCAGGACCAGATGGTTTTAATGCAGAATTTTACCAGAAATTCCAAGAACAGCTGATACCTATACTCCTTTATGTGTTTCACATTATATAAACATAAGAGTCTTGACGAACTCTTCTTTTGAAGCTGCAGTTACCCTGATATCTAAACCACACAAAGACTTAAGCAAGAAAGACAAATACAGAACTATCTCACTCATGAACATCGATGCAAAAATTCTCAATAAAATACTGGCAAACCATCTTCAATGAGGTCTTCTGCCCTTTTTGGCTACAGAAAGAAGAGCTGGAGAGATAGCTCAGTGGTTAAGAGCATTGCTTGCTGAGTTCGATAAGGTCAAGTGCAGGACCCAGGACCCAGGAGGACCCAGGAGGACCCAGGACCCTCTCTCAAATGACTCATTCAAGGTCAGGCAAAGTCAAAACAAAGTGTGAACGCCAACACAGCAGCCAGCCTTTAAGAATCTCAGACCTTCAGGAGGTTTTTTGTTTTTGTTTTTTCTTGGGGGGGGGGGGAGGTAAAATATGGTCAGAAGTTAGGGCTTTGTGGTGTTATTTTTTTTCTCTCCAATTTGCAGAAGAGACTCCCCTATAGCATCACTGACCATGCCTTCTATCCCTAGAGGAACAGGTCTGTAGGTGCTTACTTACAAACCCACACTGGCGGTTTTTCTCTAAAGAGCAAGTCTTTGAGTTGAGAAAGTCCCAGCACCCGAAGGACAGCTCTCATTGAAGGGAAAGGTGCTGGGCCAGGCATCTGCACTGGTTTTTTTTTGTGTGTCTTGTATATTCACAAAGGGTACTAGCCTATACCCACCCCTGAGGACATAGACCACTCAGCAGTGCCCCGTGGGTATCTGTATTCACAAAGGGTACTAGTCTATACCCACCCCTAGGACATAGACCACTCAGCAGTGCCCCGTGGGTATCTGTATTCACAAAGGGTACTAGTCTATACCCACCCCTGAGGACATAGACCACTCAGCAGTGCCCCGTGAGTATCTGTATTCACAAAGGGTACTAGTCTATACCCATCCCTGAGGACATAGACCACTCAGCAGTGCCCCGTGAGTATCTGTATTCACAAAGGGTACTAGTCTATACCCACCCCTGAGGACATAGACCACTCAGCAGTGCCCCGTGGGTATCTGTATTCACAAAGGGTACTAGTCTATACCCATCCCTGAGGACATAGACCACTCAGCAATGGCCTGTGGGTATCCATATTCACAAAGGATACTAGTCTATACCCACCCCTGAGGACATAGACCACTCAGCAGTGCCCTGTGAGTATCTGTATTCACAAAGGGTACTAGTCTATACCCATCCCTGAGGACATAGACCACTCAGCAGTGCCCCGTGGGTATCTGTATTCACAAAGGGTACTAGTCTATACCCACCCCTGAGGACATAGACCACTCAGCAGTGCCCCATGGGTATCTGTATTCACAAAGGGTACTAGTCTATACCCACCCCTGAGGACATAGACCACTCAGCAGTGCCCCGTGGGTATCTGTATTCACAAAGGGTACTAGTCTATACCCACCCCTGAGGACATAGACCACTCAGCAGTGCCCCGTGGGTATCTGTATTCACAAAGGGTACTAGTCTATACCCACCCCTGAGGACATAGACCACTCAGCAGTGCCCCGTGGGTATCTGTATTCACAAAGGGTACTAGTCTATACCCACCCCTGAGGACATAGACCACTCAGCAATGCCCTGTGGGTATCTGAAACGGTTCTGTTGTATGGTGTCTGCTGGGCAGGTGCTTCTCTGTTTTGCTCAAGTCTTGAACTTCTCACTAGGTTCTAGGCTGCTAAGACCACACTTTCCTGGCCGTTGCTTTCTCTGCATGCACAGGAAATGCCTGTAGGTCTGGCAGGCACTCCTTCCTCTCTCCACACTCCTGTTCCAAACTGCGCATTCAATATTTGAGAACCTTTAACTGCGTTTCCTCTTAGCCTGGACCACACTTGGGGTCACACTTTCTATTAAGCTATAAAGACCCCATTTTCCATCAGCTGGCTTAGAAAGGACTGTGTCTGTAGTCGTCAGATATCTTATAAATTCCAGCTTATAAACTATAATGGCACACTTTTTGTTGTTTGTTTTGTTGTTGTTTGTTTGCTTTTCGAGACAGGTTTTCTCTGTGTAGCCCTGGTTGTCCTGGAACTCACTATGTAAACCAGCCTGGCCTTGAACACTGAGACACTGTCCCCACCCCCTGCCTCCTTAGTGCTGGAGCTAAAGGTGTAAGCCACCACTGCCCAGCTTAAATACCACTCTTACAAACATGCAAGAAACCTAAGAATCATTTTCTTCATCTGAACTAATTTTTTCAATATAGCAATATAGAAGAAGGAAGTAGGAAAAAAACCACCAGAAATCAGGGGGCTAGGAGTAGAGTTGAATATTTATTTGGACTAAAGTAAAATTCCCTTATTAAACCCTTTGCACATGACGTCGTGATTCTGGCTGCTTTAGACCATGGTGAACTAGCATGCACAATGCAGATACAGTTCTTGAGAAAGGACCGCTTGTCAACCACATGAATAATTTACCTATAATATTAGTAAGACCTCTTTGTTTTGAAGAAACATAAAGGAGTGATGGAGTATGGCGGCCTTTGAGCAAGGCCTTGAAAGGGGGCTACGTTGATATTTGGAAGAAATTGAGTCTCCCTCACAGGAAATAGACAGCGAGTACAAAGAACCCAAGAGAATCCCCCTGCAGTGACTGAGAAACAGCTAGGAGGAAGCCTGGCTGGGGCGGAGGGTAGGGGTAGAGCTTGCGGCACCTTGTAGGCGATCTGGGTACTTGGGCTTTTACCACAGGGGGATGAGGATTCAGAGGAGTGTTCAAACAGGGGAGCAACTGGCCCTCATTTGACAAGTCTCTAGCTGCAAGGTAAGCGGACAGGCATAAAAGAGGAGTGGCAGGTAAGGAGATCACCGAAATGAGCTCCGGAATTCATTGTCCTGGAAATCATAAAACATGCTTTGGGTGTAAACAAAAGGGAAGGGTACTACAATTACGGAATACAAAATAAGAATGGGAAACATTTTTAAAAAATGCTTAAGCTGTGAGGCAAAAGATGCTACCACATCTATTCTCGATGCCACGGACTCTGGACCTATGCTCCAGAGGCGAGCTTCTCCAGAGGTCGCAGCAGTTGGCTAGTACAAAGGTAGTGGTGTGCATGCCTTTAGTTCCTGCGCTCGGGAGGCAGAAGCAGGCGAACCTCTGAATTCGAGGACAACCTGATTTACAAAGTGAGTTCCAGGACAGCCAGGGCTACACAGAGAAACCCTGTCTCGAAAAACAAGCAAAAAGCAAAAGCAAAAGAATAAGCTTTTATGGGCTCTCTCGGGATGTTCTCCTCTTCCTATTTCCCAAAATTGCCTGGATGCCCCCCCCCCCCCAAATGCAGGTCCCATCTCATTCTGTGATTATAGCACAACTGCTTGAGAATTCCTGTGATTAAGGTTTGTTTGGGAAGCTGCTCACTAACTTCCCCACGCTTTACTTGGGCACACTTAGGAGTTTGCTGAGGTCTAAAAAACACCACAGGACATCTGTGAGGGCCGGCAGGTGGCGCCACGTGATCGTGAGCAGCCGAGGGCGCTCAGAGGCCTGCAGGCAGCGGGTCCACAGCGTTGCCAGGGCCACCCTGTCACCTCGAATCTCCCGAGGAGCGATGTGCAGGAGTGCAGGCTGGGGGCTTGACCAGTATCCCCATTTGATTTTAGGTTCTGTGCACCCTAAGCCGTCTCCACTCGGCTCTGGTGCTCCCAGGGCAGGAGGGCTCAGCCCTTTCTGCACCGACGCGGAGCCCCGTGGAGCCCGCAAGGTCCTGCAGCGAGGACCCGCAACCTCGCGCCTCTGGGCAGTGATGCAGGGCTGCCAGGCCACGCGCGGGGGATCTACTACAGAGACCCCACAGGGAGCGCCGCACCCGCGGACCGCTCCTCTTCATTGGCCGCCTGGAGGAAGACCACGCCCCTTTCCCTACAGCGCTCCTTTTTGACTGGCTCTCGGGTCCGGGATGGCCACGCCTCCTCCCCTCGCATACACAAGAGTCACGCGCCTTTCAGTTGGAAACTTGGCATGCTGAGGAGGACAGTGGCCCTCATCTCCCCGCCCACCGCCCGTGCCATTGGTGCGGCACGCCGACTGCGACCACGCCCCCATTCCAGCCCCCTGGCTGGGAAGGCGGGCACCCGCTCTTGATTGGCTGGCCGACCTGCCATTCGTGGGAGCGGCTAGCACACCCCTCCCTCCCCTCCCTCCTCCCGCGAGCCCGGGGGTTCCACAGCGGGCCCAGTCCGAGTCAGTGTCATTCAGAGAGGCGGACTGCTGAGTGCTGGGCGCGGACGCGCGGCTGCAGTCCTGCTCGGGCGCCGGTGCCTGCGCTCGCGCCGCCGGGTGGGAAGGATGAAGCCTCAGCTGGAGCAGCCACCCTATGATTGGCTGTGGCGCTTGTGAACCCGAAGTAAAGATGGCGGGCGGGCAGGCAGCCGCCGCACTGCCCACTTGGAAGATGGCGGCTCGCCGCAGCCTCAGTGCCCGCGGCCGGGGGGTCCTGCAGGCAGCTGCGGGCCGGCTGCTGCCGCTGCTCCTGCTGAGCTGCTGTTGCGGCGCGGGCGGCTGCACAGCGGCCGGCGAGAACGAAGAGACCGTGATCATCGGGCTGCGGCTGGAGGACACGAACGACGTGTCGTTCATGGAAGGGGGTGCGCTGCGGGTGAGCGAGCGGACCCGGGTCAAGCTGCGGGTGTACGGGCAGAACATCAACAACGAGACGTGGTCCCGCATCGCCTTCACCGAGCACGAGCGGCGCCGGCACACACCCGGCGAGCGCGGGCTGGGGGGCCCCGCGCCTCCGGAGCCGGACAGCGGCCCCCAGCGCTGCGGCATCCGCACCTCAGACATCATCATCTTGCCCCACATCATTCTCAATCGCCGCACATCGGGCATCATCGAGATCGAGATCAAACCGCTGCGCAAGATGGAGAAGAGCAAGTCTTATTACCTGTGCACGTCTCTCTCCACTCCCGCACTGGGTGCCGGCGGCTCCGGGTCTGCGAGTGGCGCCGTCGGGGGCAAGGGTGGCGCGGGGGTGGCCGGACTCCCGCCTCCCCCATGGGCCGAGACCACCTGGATTTACCACGACGGTGAGGACACCAAGATGATCGTGGGCGAGGAGAAGAAGTTCCTGCTGCCCTTCTGGCTGCAAGTGATCTTCATCTCGCTGCTGCTGTGCCTTTCAGGCATGTTCAGCGGCCTCAACCTGGGGCTCATGGCTCTGGACCCGATGGAGCTGCGCATCGTGCAAAACTGCGGCACCGAGAAAGAGAAGAATTACGCCAAGCGCATCGAGCCGGTGCGCAGGCAGGGCAACTACCTGCTGTGCTCGCTGCTGCTGGGCAACGTGCTGGTCAACACCACGCTCACCATCCTGCTCGACGACATCGCGGGCTCAGGCCTTGTGGCGGTGGTGGTCTCCACCATTGGCATCGTCATCTTCGGGGAAATCGTGCCCCAAGCCATTTGCTCCCGACACGGCCTGGCAGTAGGGGCCAACACCATCTTTCTCACCAAGTTTTTCATGATGATGACCTTCCCCGCTTCTTACCCGGTTAGCAAACTGCTGGACTGCGTCCTGGGCCAGGAGATAGGCACTGTCTATAACCGGGAAAAACTGCTGGAGATGCTCCGGGTCACTGACCCCTATAACGACCTCGTTAAAGAGGAACTGAACATCATCCAAGGGGCTCTGGAGCTCCGCACCAAGACGGTAGAGGACGTGATGACTCCCCTCCGGGACTGTTTCATGATCACCGGCGAGGCTATCTTGGACTTCAACACCATGTCCGAAATCATGGAGAGTGGCTACACGCGAATCCCAGTGTTCGAGGGAGAGCGGTCCAACATCGTGGACCTGCTCTTTGTCAAAGACTTGGCCTTCGTGGACCCAGATGACTGTACTCCCTTGAAAACCATCACCAAATTTTACAACCACCCCTTGCACTTCGTCTTCAATGACACCAAGTTGGACGCTATGCTGGAAGAATTTAAGAAAGGTGAGAATTTTTGCTCTTTTTTTTTAATTGGCTCTTCTCTTTCTGCCTCCATCCTCCTCCCTCCCTGAGTCCTCTACCCCCAGACCAACCCCCCAGGGAGAGTTGACCGGAATTTCTCCTTCTAATTGCACAGCTGAAAGGGTGGCATGGACTTGGGGACGGATTGAACTAGTAAGCACTTCTGGGTTTAAAAGCCTGAGACTGTCATTACTTTTCCCACATCATCAAAAAACAAGCTTTGTAATTTCAGTGCATGAAACTTGACCCCCTTGGGGCCTCTGGTCTTGAGGGATCTACTTCATTCATTGTCTGGCTTCAGAATAGGTCGGTGAAAGTACAGGCTGGCTCCCGAGATGCCCTTCGGTTATATCTGATACAGACATTTGGAGAAAATTTAAGCAGCCTTTAAAAACCCAGTGTAATCCTTTACCTCTTCCTTAAACATCCACATTGACATTTCGAAGATTGGCAGTGTAATTTTGGTGGATTTTGTTCTTCGCTGTCTGGCATCCTGCAGGGTAGATTGAGGTCTTTTGCGGGTGGAGCAGGGGTAAAGAAAGTACCATTAAAACCCCCACTTTATTTAGATGTGACTTCTCTACCTGGAAAAGAGGAGTTGCTTTGTTTAAAGCAAACTTCGTCATTACCTTCTAACTGGGAAAAGCTGGAGGTGAATTAACTTTTGACGCGCTGTATCTGTCCTCCTTTCCTGCTTACACTTATCTGTCAGCAGTGAAGTTTCCTAAAGCAAGTGTGGTTTGGGTAGAAAAGTCGAACCTGTGACAGTGATGTGCATACCGTTCTTAATCGTGATTTATTCTTTGATTTTTCGTCAGTTTAAAAATGTTCTTTTAATCTCAGGTCCTTGATACATTAAGATGAAATACTCCATCTCCAAATCCGGGTTCTAGGGTATTGACTGGGAAGAGGCCCAGCGTCTGGTGTTTGAGTGTTCACAGCTTACCGTTTCTTGGATTGTAGTATTGCGTGTCTTAATTTGTCATAAATAGGTAAATGGCAAGCTGTACTATTAGTATTGAGACTTTGGAAGTTTCCAGTAAGTAGCTAGTGCGGTTAAAACCAAGGGATGCTGAGTTTTGTCATTGGTGCTTGGCATGCACCGGCACTGCAAAGTGTGTAACCTTGCATGACCCGAAAACTAAATTCCCATTCTTCGCATGGAATTTTGATCACTAATGGGGTTGCTACCCTGACAAAAGCCATATGTACCTGGATGTGATCATTTGAACATACAGTGTGTGTGTTTGTCCTTGCTCCCTTTTCTTGGATGAATGGTGTCCTTTCTGGAACAGGACCACAATGCAGTAATTTTCATATAAAAAAAATAGAGCAGAATGTGCTTCAGGGCTTAGTAATTTGCATTTAAAAGCAGGAGGAGAAAAAGAAAATGTCCAGTATCTCTAGCTACAGAGCATTTGGGGTGTCTGTTGACTGCTAAGCTGTTTATTAGAGCACTGAACTAGTGTCTTCTCTCTGCCACACAGGAAGACGTCTTGAATACTTTAGGATGCCCTGAAGTCCCAGTGCGTGCAGTTTCTTACGTCCTTTGTTGTTGTTGTTGTTTTTATTCTTGTTCAGATTTTTTGCTTATCACCTTATATATTGCTAATACTAGGCTGAGTCCGGCATAATGATGTGGACCTGTGGTTCCAGCTATGTGGGAGGCTGAAGCTGGAGGATTGCTTGAGTCTAGAGTTCCACATAGGCCTAGTCCATTAAAACAAAACAAAACCCAACACCCATTGGTTTGTACTCCCTGCTAGAGGCTTTCTTTACTTCGGTATCTTTTTCTTTTAGAATTTGGCTGTTTACTTCCTACTCCTACTCAAAGTTTAAAAAATTTTATATTATTTTAAAATTTGTTATTGGTTAGTTGTGCTTGAACCAGGTTTCTGTGGCTGCTTTAATTTTTTCATTGTAGGAGGAGCTGTTTTCCCCTCAGAATCACCTCTCATTGGTACCCCTCTCGTCAGGGTCTGGCCAAGAGGTTTCTGTGTACCTGACCCTTTGAACTCATGACCCCTCCTGCTTCAGTCTTCCAAGTGTTGGGGTCCCAGGTGCTCACCACACAGCCTGGCTCTCAGTACCTTTTGAAATGTGTTCTTCAAGTGATGGAAATATTGGTGTTTTCCTATAAGTTCTAGAAAAATAACACATATTATTTCACTTTAGTTTTTATCCAATGAGATGCACATGTTTGGTTAAGAAGCAGAGCAAATGGAAGATGCGTTTGGTCTAGTAACCGATTCTGAAAAGCAAAGACAGTGGCAAATTGGAGAGTTAAGCCATGTTTTTAAAAGAACAAAATGGCTGTTTGCTACTTAAACAATTCCCTTTGATTTTTTAAAGATGAATTTGGTCAGTTTAACTTTCCAATCACTTACATTAGTTCTTTTTTTAATTAAAATTATTATTTAATTTTATGTGATTGTGTATGTGCACCAAGTACTTGCAAAAGTCAGAGTTGTCAGATCCCCTAGAACTGGAGTTACCAGGTTGTGAGCCAGCTGCCATGTGGGCACTGGGTACCGAACTCAGGTCCTCTGCATGAGCAATAAGTGCTTAACTACTGAGCATCTCTTTAGCCCCTGTCCTTTTCTTTTAGAAAAAAAGTTTATGAAACCACATTCAAATCTCAAACTCTTAAAAAAGAAAGACAAGAGAAAAGAAACACAGAAACTGAAACAATGACATTTTTGTTTTGAAAGCAATATATTTTGACAAATTAAAAAAATTATATTGGTTTTACCAGTTTACAACACTCTTTTATACTCTGGTGTAATATATACTTTTTCATACTATAAATGATGCTATATTTGCTATACTAACAGAAGGTTGTAATTAAATTTGTAGATATCTTTTAAAGCAGATATTAATATATTGCCCAGGTATTAGTTCTTTTTAATGTATGAGAAATAGTTCACCTGATTTTCTTTTCATGATCTGCTAGTTAAGATATAACTGTTTTTCTAATGTATTGGGTATTGAACTCGTGGCAGCTTGTTACCGGTGGGCTTGCCTCAGCTCTGTGAACTAATTAAATTTTTTTAAAGTTTATTTATTTATTTATTTATTTATGGGTATGTGTGTAGAGATCAGAGGACAGCTTGTGGGAGTTGGTTCTCTCCTTCATTCTGGAGATGGAAGTCAGGGGTCAGGCTTGGCAGAATGCACCGTTATCCGTTAGGCCACCTCAGCCCCTGCTGTCTTCCGTTTTATGTTTGTGATAAATAATGCACGGTGTGTGGGATGCGCTGCAAACTTCCCTCTCCCTTTCCTCCTCTTATCTCCATTTCTGAAAAACAGAAAGAGAACAAAACAAACACTCCACAATCCCCCTAGAACCCCAGACTGGTTAGATCATTAACCCAAATCTCATTGGAAATTCCCTGTGTAATTGAGCTAAAGCTTTTCTTGTCGATGTTGGTAATCAGTCTGATTTAGTCTTCACCAAGGTGGTGGAAATGGTAGGTTTGGTAATTGGGAAGAGATGCTGCTGTTGTGTAAGCATCTTGAGTGTCTCCTTTTAGGGGCCAGGACTTTTAAACTCTAGGTAACTTGTTGCTTTGTTTGAGAGCAGAAGGTAGTAATGGTGCTAACTTTATAGTTTGACATCGTGGTGGTGATAAGGATGGTTTTGTGCCATTACGGTCTGAAGGCATCTGTGAAGAGTGTCGAAATCTCACCTCTGATGTGGTGTTATCCCTATGTTACCAATGCTGACAGTTGAGGCTTAGAGTGCATGATTTGTTTGAGCTCACATAGTAATTCACTGATACGGGTTTTAATTCATGTCTGTGTGACATCAGAATTAGTTATTTGTTTGTTTATTCTATGTGCTGAGCTACACCTCCATCTCTAGAACTCACTCTCTTAATCATTCTCTTATACTAATTTCAAATACTGACTGATATTTGTGTTATTTTAAATTTATTTATTTTTATTTTATGTATGAGTATGTATGGACCCTATGCTCCTGCCTGGTGCCTGTGGGAGTCAGAAGAGGGCATCGCATCCCTTGGAACTGGAGTTAAGGATGGTTGTGAACCACCATGTGGGTGCTGGGAACTGATGGGTCCTCTCCAAGAGCATCAGGTACCCCTAAGCACTGAGCCAACTCTTCATATCCAGCGTTTCTGTTTTAATGAGTGTGAGATTTGGTCTTCTGTCAAAACATTGCCTCAGAGCCTTTTGGGCAATAGGCTTTGTGCTTATATGTGATTATATGTGTTACATGTGTTTATATGTGTTTTTGTTGCTTTAGAGCCAGTGCTTTGGTGATAGTGGATAGAGGTTGGTGCCCTCTTTTTAAATATTGTAATATTTGGAGGTTTTTGCTTGTATGACCGCAATACCATTTTTCTTTCTTTCTTTCTTTTTTTTTTTTTTTGTGAGAGTTACACATCCAGCACTGAGATCCTTCGTGGATGTTTTACAGCAACATTATACTCTAGCATGCTACTTTACCACTGTTTTCTTTTATTGCTTTATGTATATGAGCGTTTTGTCTGTATGTAGGTCTGTGCACCACATGCATGCCTGGTGCCCAGCGGTGGTGAGCCTTCAAGTGGGTGCTGGGAATCTAACCCGTGTCCTTCCAAACAACAAGTGCAGGAGCCAAATTCCCACCCCTCCGACAGTTTTCTAATGGTTCAGTTATGTAACACTGTTTCGCCTGCTTTCTTACCTGTTTCCCCTTTGAGTCACACAATAATTTGTCAAGTGATTTTATCTTTGTTGTTTTGCAGTTACCATATTAACACTTGGTTGCTAATGGTGGTCCTTTTCAAGCTCACATCTCACAGCCACTGGCCCGGTCATTGGATGATAGTTGCTTACAAATCTAAATAAGAAAATAAGCTCCCTAAGTCACAGTAGAAGATGAGAGAACTCAAGAAAACTGTCTAAAGCAAAACAATGCAGAGGGAAGAAAACCTTAACAAAACCCTGCTTGTTTGGTGCACAACAGCCTGTCGGGCTCCTCCTTTACCTGTCGTTACCTTCTTATCAAAGGGTTGTGGACTCTAGCCGCCCAAGTATCTACACCGAGGTGACTTTGAAGAATTAGTAACCAGTTATTGGGTTTTTCCCCTTTCTTTTTTTTCCTCTTCCTTATAACAGTTACATTCAGGTATTGCAGGAATCATGGTCACAGCTGTTTGGGACTTACGTGGTGAGGTTCTTTGTCTCAGCCTAGGATTTAGTTCGAAACAGGTGACTACCTAATGGTCTTCGAAGGGTGCATGTATAATTTCCATTTACAACATTAGGTATGGGCTGGGGCGGTAGCTCAATTGGTATGGTGCTTATCTAGCACGTACAGAACCCTGGTTTCAGTCCCCAGCACTATATATTGGGCATGGTGACACATATTTGTAATTTTAGCACTTGGGAGGTGGAGGCAGAAGGGTCAGAAGTTCAAGGTCATCCTTGGTTACACAGTAAGTTTGAGCCCAGTCTGGGTATGTGGGACTCTATCTTAGAAAACAGAAACTCATTAGGTACATAATTCTCTGTTTCTGCAACTTGGTGAGTCTTTCTCTGTGACTATGTTAAGAGTTTACTTGGACTTCCCACGGGTCAGGGAACCCTGATTGCTCTTTGGGCTGATGAGGGAGGGGGACTTGATCGGGGGAGGCGGAGGGAAATGGGAGGCGGTGGCAGGGAGGAGGCAGAAATCTTTAATAAATAAATAAATTAAAATAAAATAAAACAAAATAAAAAAAGAGTTTAATATGGAAATATTTTTTCCGTTCGCCAAATTCGATGTTCTATTTGTCTAGAATGTAGAAGGATATTTTAAAAAGATGTGAATGGTATCAGCAGTAGATCTGCATATTTCTATGCTCTTATTTTTGTGGGTGCAGTACCATATATTAAACTGTTGTAATTTTGCATGCTTTTCTGGTGTACTTGAGAAGTCAGATAGTATAGAATTGAAGTGAGAAGGTGCGCAGCTTGAAGACTTTCTAGTCCAATGTTTGCCGATATTTTCACCAGGTGACAGATGTTTTCACACCAGGTCACAAGACTTGTTTGGGTCACTTATTAAGGGTAAGATCCTAGGGCTCACTCAGAGACTTTGTGATTATAGGCTCTGGGGAAAGGGCTGTGGAATCTACTATTGTTAGGCTACCTCAAGGATGTTCATAGGGGATGACCTTGGTAGCAAACATAGTTTCTCAACCCCAGGAACAAGGAAAATAAATCTGGAAAATGGAGATGTGTTTGGGGCCATACCCTCAACCCCTGTAACCAGGATAAAACATGGAAAGGAGGGACGAGTTTGGGGCCATGCCATGTCCTTGGCACATCCACTGGACCAGAACTCGCATCCCTGACTTCTAGACTGGCATTCTTTCCTTCCTTCCTTTATTCAGAGTTAAAGGTTAGCCACATCACTGAGAAACCGAGTTTTCAGGTTTGCTGTTGGTTTCTATCTTGTGACTTTGATGTCACTATTTTAGATATCTCCTGCTCAAACAATCGTCAACTGTCCCTTTGTTACACAGATAGATAATAGGTCTGACGGTGTAATTGGATTTTATGTTGTGTTTTACTTTAGCTTAGTTGATAACTGAGGTTTTACTTTATTATGACCAGAGTGGGAGTGTTCTTGGAGACATGGGTATTGTTTTGTAGATCACTCCTAGCCTTCAGCAGTTAAATACAAGCACTCCTTTGGTTAGGGACATATTTGCTCCTTTCTCGTTAGTTGGTTTTCTTTTTGGAGTGGTGAAAGTTGGATTTGGGTCTGCCGGGTAGCATTTCCTTGTTCCTGCTCACAGACATTTCTGTTGAGATGTTGAGGGCCGGAGTGTCCCGTCATGGCAGAGCGTGTTCCTGAGTGTGTTGAGGCTTGCTCCTCTTCATGATTATCGTATGCACTCCCCCACCTTTTTTCCCAGACAGGATTTCACTGTGTAGCCCTGGCTGTCCTGGAACTCACTCCACAGACCAGGCTGGTCTTCCAGAGGACCCAGGTTCAATTCCCAGCACCCACATGGCAGCTCATGCTTGTCTGTAACTCCAGTTCTAGGATTTCTAACACCCTCACAGAGATATACATACAGGCAAAACACCAATGAATATAAAATAAAAATAAATGTAAAAACTTTTAAAACAATTCAATAGCAAATAAAAACATAACATACAATGTTGCCTCAGTGTGTTTTGTGGGGTTTCCTGGTTAATGGTATTTTAATTGTACCTAAATTTCCTAACCATTAAAATTAACTGGCTCTCAAAAGAGTATGGAATGTTTCAGGACCTAAATGATTCTGAGGCCCTTTGAGGGACCAGCACTATATGGAACCCCCACAAAACCCAAGAAAAAAGGCCTGACAAGGTCCTTGCCCAATTCATCCAGACTGTACCCAAAAGGGCTACTGTCTAACTCTAGGCACTAATTACACAAAAACTTCCAAAAATCAAGGATGATCTCTATTAGAATTTGGCTTATATTGTTCATTTCAAAAATTCAAAGGAAGCTTTGGTGGTGGGGGCTCACGGGGAGGTAGGGAGCTGACAGCGAGTTGCCCTTTGTGGGATATATGCTGTTGAGCCAGACTAGGTGGGAATGGGCAGTGGTGGTACCAACCACTCCCCCTGTTTAGATTTTATTTACTTATCTATTTATTTTCAGACTTGATGTGAGATTTATTAGAAAGCATGACTGATGGGATGTGGGACTCAACACCATGTAAGCCATCAGGGGTACAGGGCTACCCCTTGTCCAGGCCACAGATGGGGATGTATTTGACCCCACAACCCTCAGGGATGAGCTACTTCTCAGCTACCATGTCTTCAAATTCATCTGCATTGAATAGTAAAGCCCTGCTGCTCTGAGATGTGGACCTTCTGGTAGCCAGGGACCTTGCACTTGGCTCTACACAGACCCTCAATCACATGTTCCTCACTCCACAGTTGGTGCAGATGGACCTGATGACCTGGTCAAGTTGCATGCCTGGGGCTCTCCAGTGGCACCCACATACCTGTCTGGAGTCTGGGTTGGGCATAGCATCGAGGTCAGGTACATGCATATCCAGCAGAAAACTCTCCAGGGTCCCTTAGGGGACCTGTACAAGCAGTAGGATGTATACTCCAAGGAGGCTGCTCTTTGTAGCCATTGAGTGCTATCCACCCACCCCAGTGGCTTAACTGCCTGGAGCTTTCCCCTGTTTTGTGTTAGTGCTGCCACTGATCATAAATACTATTCTGACTGGGTCTTCATCTCTCACACTCGGTGTCTTCTATTGATGCATGTCAGACCTGGGCCTGAGTGATTCTTTTTGGCTTGGCATGCCGTGGGAAGAATGCCGCTGCTTAACAGTTAAGAGAAGTAGGGGTCCCTTGCATCTGCTTTGGATCGTAACTGACTTCTTTGATCCTAGTAGGAAATGGAGCTGGTTCCTAACTCGTATCATATGCAGTCAGAACTAATGTGTGCCAGGCGGGGCGGCACACTCCTGTAATCCTAGTGCTTCAGAGGCTGAGGCAGGAGCATGGTGGTTTCAAGGTCAATCTGGAAAGTACAGCAAGATCTTGTGTCAGAAAAAGAAAAGAAAAAAAAGTGAAAATAATTAAGACTCCGGGATAGTTAATGCCTACTTGGTTATTTTTGTATTATAATAGTACTTTATTGATAGTTGTATGTGGTGGCAAGAGCAGATTAAGTTCCTGTGACTGGAACACAATTCCAGAGACTGGATAATTTGTACATCTGTGTGTTTTTCCCAGCTCTCCAGGCTGGGAAGTCCAAGATCAGGGATTTGGTGTCTAGTAAAGACTTTCTTACCTTGTCCTCATATGACAGAAAAGTGACAGGGCACAAAAGAGCCTTAGGCTAGTTTCCTCCAGCCTGGCATAAGGGCCTGAGTCATTCTTGAGGCCACCCTCATGACCCGGCCTGCCCTCAGGGCCCCGGCTCTTAGTACCCCCATGGTGAGGATTAAGTTTCAACATGAATTTTTCATGGGTCAGTTCACAGTAGCTGTTTGCAGTCCAGACTAAGATTGACAGTCAGGGTTTATCATGGTTGTATTGTCAGAATCTCATAAGAGACTAATTAGCGTAGCCCCCACCCCCTTCTCTTTTATAAAAGTTTTTCCTTCTTTGTTCTCATTATTGGTACGTGTGTATGTGCGCCCTGGTGCAAATGCGGCAGCCAGAAAAGCTGGCTCTCTCCTTCCACCATGTGGGTACTGGGGATTGAACTCAGATCGCTTGGTGGCATACCCTTCACCCACTGGCCATCTCACCAGCCCTCCTTGGCAATGTGGTTGAATTCAGGGCCCACCCTTTTCCGGCTGTTTGCTAATTTGACAAGCTGACTGCAGTTTATTACATGTTCTAATTTCTCTAAAGTACAAGAGTGAGGATTATAACTATAGGTGACAGGAAGGGATAACAAAGACGAAAAATATACAGAAAGTTTTCATGAGTTTTGAAAGCCCTTGAATGTCCCAGGTTTTAATATAAAAGGAAATTCTCAGATTACTCTGATAAAATGGTTTCGGCATTGATTATATCAAAAGTATAAAAATAGTGATGTTAATAAAGCAAGTTTGTGTAACTTAGAGCAGTGTAATTGTGACACATTTGAGAGGCGTTCAGGAATCCTAACTGTCCTTGGGGTTAGCAGTTTCTTCTCTGAAATCTCTGCTCAGTGGTTCAAGGAAAGAAAAGGGTCATGTTGGCCTTGCTGTTCGTGTATGCTGTAACATTGCCTGTGAATGACGAAACAACACGTGGAGACGGCATAGAGGAACATTTAGGGAATTAGAGATGTCAGCTAATTACAATCATTTAATGATAATTTTGAGGGCTGTGGGAAATGTAGGGTGATTATTTGTAAGGATTATAGACTTGTAAAAATATGCACATGCCTAGACTAGAAGGGAATGTAAAAAAGGAAAAGTGGTTGGTGGGTGTGGGTGGGGTGATCCTGGCTGATCTCTGCAGAAGTCTGCTTGTTAACTTTGTACAGTGATACACTTGGAAAAACTTCAGCTCTGCTAAGAACGTTATGTGTCCTGATCCTGGAAAATTCACCTTTGCTCATGCTGAGGACCTCAGTATCACTTTATTTCCCCTGGAGCATTTGATTGCTGACACAGATAGTTCTTTTACAAATTGTTACCGTAAGGATGTAGTTTATTCTCAAGTTGCACAACCATCACTGCTGTCCTTTCAAAATATTTCCATCCTACACCCACGAGAACCCCTACACCTGAAAGCAGTCACTCTCACTTCCTGCTCCCACAATCTGTTGTCATCCTCTGGGTCTCTGCTCCCCCATCTATCTGCTTTTTCTCTCTCGGTGACCCTATCCTGAACATCACATCTAAATGAATGCAGCTTCTTTTTCTCAGTAGAAGTATATTCTGTTCACGATACAGTATGAATCTGTCCTCTTTTTGATGCCAAATATCTCATCTCAAGGATTTTTGTTGTTATTGTTTTGTTTTTTTTTTTTCAAGACAGGGTTGCTCTGTGTAGTCTTCTCTGTCTTGGAACTCACTTTGTAGACCAGGCTGGCCTTGAATTTACAGAGATCCTCCTGCCTCTGCCTCCTGAGGACTGGTATTACAGGTGTGACCGCCACCATCCAGTTCAGCTCAAGGATTTAACACATCTTGTTTATGCTTCTACCTGTAGGTATCCATCTGTGTTATTTGCATTTTTGCCATGAATAACGCTGCTGTGAATGGTGGTGCACAGGTTTTGTGTAGAAATAGGTTTTCAGTTTTCTTGGACAACTGTGTAGGAGTCACGTGGTTACTCAGTTGTTAACTTTCTGAGAAATTTCTAAGCTTTTCCAAAGCGACTGTGCCATTTTATATCCTTTGCAGCAGTTTGTGAGGTTCCAGTCTTTCCATATCTTTATGCTTGCTGCACATACACCCCCTTTACAGACTTGCTAGACAATGTGAAGTGGTATTTCCTGTGGCTTTGATTCGCATCTTTGCAGTCGTAGAGATGTTGAACATCTCTACTTGTGTTTACAGTCACCGCTATATCTTTTGGGAATGTCTGTGTAGTCTCTTTGCCCATTTCTTATTTATGTTTTAAATTGTGTGATAATGTCTGGGTACATCTGTGTGTGGGGTGTGTAAGGTGCTCACAGGGATCAGTATTAGATTCCCTGAGGCTGGAGTAGCTGCTATTGATCTGCCTGACATGGTGCTGGGAACTGAACTCCAGCCCTCGGCAAGAGCAGTATGTACTCTTAACTGCTGAGCCATCTCCTTTTGAATTTTAAGAGCTCTTTTTGTGTGTGGACTATTGGTCATTTATCAGCTATATGATGTGTAAATATAATCCCATTCTGTGAGTTGCCTTTTTACTTTGAAAAAGAAAGTCTTTAATGTTGGTAAAGCCAATTTGCCATTTTCCTTTAGTCATACTTTCGTGTACGTGAAGCACAACGCCAGGTCCACAGTCATGGAGATTTATGCTGATGTCTTTGTCTTATGTTTGTTTCACAGTTTTGCTCTCAGGTCTTTTACCATCCTGAGTTAGTGTACCCAGGGTCAGGTGGGTCCCTTTCGTGCTCTTGAGTGTGGGCATCCAGTTGTCGGAGCACACTTGTTGAAAGGACTATTCTTTCCATATTGAATTGTCTTAACACCCTATAAAAACGAAGGCTTGTTTCTGAGCCTTAAATTTCTCTGCTGATCTTCTAAGGCTGGAACCACACTTTCTTGGTCCATGCAGCTTTTTAATGAGTTTTTAAATTGGGAAGTGTGCACCGTCAGTTTTCATGGGCCCACTTGTCCGTTTCTGTGAAAGAGTTGGACTTTTGGTAAGGGCTCACAGCATCTTTAGGTCAGTTTGAAGAGTGCTGTGATGTTGATAGTGAGTCTTCATCCAGGAATGGGAATGTCCTCTTACTCGTTTAGGTTTTTCTTTTAGTTCAGTGCATTGCTGGTAGTTTCCTTTTGTTAAATTTATTACTAAGTATTTGATTTGTTTTTTTATACCACAGTAATGGGATTCTTTTATTAATTTTATTTTCCAATTGTTCATAGCTAATATATAGAGATACAAGTGGTTTTGTACATTGATCTTACATTCTGCAACCTGTTGGACTTATTAGATAACAAATGTTTTTCAAAATAGAAAAATGTTTTTAAAAACACATGAACTTTTGAGGCCATCCTGATCTACAGAGCAAGTTCCAGGATAGCTAGGGCTACACAGAGAAACCCTGTCTTGAAAAACCAAGGAAAACAAAAACAACAACAACAACAACAACAACAAAATACAAAGTTCACATGAACTTCTTGGTCTGGAAGGATGGCTCAGTGGTTACAAGTATTTGCTGCTCTCACAGAGTCTGCACTTGGTTCCTACCTCCCATTTGGAGGCCCACTATAACTCCAATTCTAAGGGGTCTGGTGTCATCTGCTAGTCTCCTTGGGCATCAGGCATGTATGTACATAGATGCAGGCAAGCACTCATACACATGAAAATAAAGCCTTTAAAATAGTTTTGAAAGCCAGACAGTGGTGGTGCACGCCTTTAATCGTAGCACTTGTGGAACACGATTAATAAAAACCCAGCGTCAGAAATGACAGTGCCTTCTGAAGAAGACCGCTCCCCAAGGGTTTGCTTTGTAGGGGCTGGAAGAGGCCTGGCTGTTAGCTAGCACCTTTCAGTGCCACCATCAGTTTCCAGGTCACTAGGAGAGAAAATGAATCTCTGTAGTACTGAATGACATCCAGGTCTCACAAGTGCCAGGCCAACACGCTCGGAGCTATGTCCCAGCCCTCTTTCCTTCTTTCCTTCTTTCCTTCCTTCCTTCCTCCCTCCCTCCCTCCCTTCCTTCCCCCTCCCTCTATCCTTACCTCCGTTCCCCTCCCTCTCTCCCTCCCTCCCTCTCGCCCTCCCTTCCTTCCCTCTTTCTTTCATTTTAAATGCTGGTGTGTGCAGAGTAGTAATCTGAGAGGGTCAGTGTTTTCCCATGCAGCAAAGACAGCTGAGGGCATCTTGTGATCTTTACCGGAGTGCGCAAAGCCTCAGTTTTTCCGTTTGCCCATCTGTGATTATAAAAGCAGTGTGCTGACTTGACTCTGTAGAGGCATTTGGGTGTAGATAGTTCTGAGACTCAGGCAAGACTCGGAACTGTTTGAGCGGATTTTATGACGGAAAATTAAGAAGAAAAAGAGTTAGAACAATACACCGTACTCTGCCATTTCTTCTAAGGTGTGTTTCCTTTTGATACTCATGGGTGTCCTTGGTTTAAAGGTTGTCAGGAATAATATCTTCTCTGGAGAGTTGATTACCGAACAGAGAGCCCAGCCTTCCCGTGCCCTGTTTGTCTGTGGAAATGGCCACTGCAACCCAACCAAGATTGTCAAAGGCCATAAAAGAATAAAAGCTGTACTCTGGAGCCCTGTGCTTGAAGTGCGCATCCAAGGTTCTAGACGGTCTCATGCTGATTACTAAAGTAAGAAGACTTTTTAACTTTGTAAGGGTCAGGTGTTAGTTTAGGTCTATAAAACTTTGTATGTTCTCAGATAAACAGCATTTTTTTTTCTGACTCCATATAGAAACTTTCTAATGATTGCAGTCACAGCACGTAAGACATTTTGGTCAGTGTTTAACAACACAGGAGAGTGGTCCCATCAGATTATAGCAGAGTAGAAAACTCCTGTTGCTGCTTAGGCAGTAATGTTGGAGTAGAATGCACCCTTCGTGTGTTTGTGGCGACGGTGGTATAGATGTACCCACTGGCCTGCTACTCACAGGAAAGTATAGCACATAAAACATATAGTACCTGTCTGGTAACGAATGACTATGGTATTGGCTAATGTATTTATTATATTATATTTCACTGTTTTACTATATATTACATATACCACTCATTTAGAGTGTATTCATTTTCTTTTTCCAAGACAGGATTTTTCTATACAGCCATGGCTGTCACATAATTTGACCAGGCTGGGCTTGAACTCAGAAATCTGCCTGCCTCTGCCTCTGCTGGAATTGAAGTCATGTGCCACTACCTTCCGGCTACTAGAGTGTATTCCTCCTGGTGAAACGGTGTGCCATAGGCATTCTGCTGTGTTCTGCTGTCAGCAGCCTCTCTCATCTTATACTTACTGTTCTCTTGTTAATTCTGTTTTCTTCATGACTGTGATTGGATTTGTTCTTTGGCGATTTTACACGCATGTATACTACACTGTAGTTGCTGTCACTCCCGACCCTGTTCCTTACCCTTCTCTCTACAAGTTCCTTTTCCTCATTTATGTCTTTTATTTTATTTTGTGACCCATTGAGTTTAGCCAGGGCCATCTACGTGACAATGAGTTTGAAGCTTTTCATTGGAGCCTAGTTGCTTTGTTAGTGGTACTCAGCTGAAGACAATGGTTGTCCCTTCGCAGAAATCCATCAGTAGCCAATAATTTAGCAAGGTTTGATTTAATCTTGCTTGTTCATGACCCAAAAAAGCAATAGGGTATTGTGTGTGTGTGTGTGTGTGTGTGTGTGTGTGTGTGTATACCCTGTTGTATGCTATTCAGACTGTTTGCATAATGACAAAATCATTAAGGATGTGTTTTTTTAGGATTCTCTGTCACAGAGCACATAAGCTATCATGTAGGTGTCTTTACTAAAGTCTGTCTTAAAATAATGCACGATAATGACAAATAGACTTTGTCTGTGTCCTGTTGGCTAACTTAAGGACAACAAGCATTCTAGGAAGAGAAGCTGATGTTTACTTTGCTGTCAGACAGCATTGCGCCACGTGTATTGTACAAACACACATTATTTAAAAGTGTCTACCAGGTCTGACCTGATTCCTGGATGGCGAAGCCCACCGTTGGTACAGACCTCCTGGCAGCATCTTATGCCTCCCTCTGAATCAGGAACACACTGTGGTGTCTCTTGATGCTGGAGGATTCATTTGACCTCTGAGGGACCACAGAGGTCATTAGTGGTACTCAAACATACTGGTGAAAGAACCTTAATTGGCTTAATCTGGCTTAGCTTCCATTAGCTAAATATCTAACAAGTCAGCGAGTCGTGCTTGCTCTGTGACCTCAGAAGGCCATTCTCCGAGCTAGATATTAGACAAGGTGTGGAGGCTTACTGCCCTTTCCTCAAAAGGCAGCAATGTCTTTTTTACATTCATTCACCCAACCTGGTAGCTTGAGGCCCTAGCCATACTGAATGTTATAAATACCTTCATAAGAATTACATGATCCCATCACCTGTTCAAAGGTAAATGGAGGTGTTTCTGGCAGAATTCTGGATTATGGGCCATCATTACCTATTTTTCCTTTCGTTTTTTTACTGAAAAATTTCTTAAGAAAAACAGCTAGTGGTTTCCTCTTCTCGCATGAGGCTTCAGCTTGAGTTCTCAACAGTCTGGCTTCAGACAGTCTTAGCCAGTGATGTCATTGGCATCTTGGTTGTCACCCTTCTTAGCTGTTTTGGCTCTTTCGCTGAGGTTGGCAGTAGCTGTGGCCCACTCTCCTCTCCAGCTTGGCTCTCACAATGCCCCTGCTCGCCTCTAGCCTCTCTCCTCCTGAATTTCTCTTCCATTCCTAAGGCAGCCTTTCCTGAGGTTTTTGTCCTTGTTGCTCTTTCATGGACTTTCTCCATCAACAGAAAGCTTTCTTTGGTTTATTTTAATCCGTAAGCTTTATTGGGTGTTCTAACAAAGAACTGTGGGCCATACAAAGTTAAATTGGACCCATTTTTTGTTCTGTAATGTGTTATACATGTGAACTGATACTGTTTTTCTGCTTGTATCTTGTTAGTGGTTTGCTTTTGAAATGCTTATTCAAGTTGTTTTGTTTTAATTCCTACCATTACCACCCAGACCTTTGGAGTTCTTTTATTTGTGCCTGCTATGTTCTATATGCCTCTATAAGTTCATTTTATTTTCAAATTAAATTAATGTGGCCTTTTTTCTTCCGTATTTTGCAACAAAGGCTTGCAGTGTAGCTCAGGCTGACATTGAACCAGTGCTGTTCTTGCCTCTACCTCCCAAAGGCTGGGATTTTAGGTATGTGTCTATATGCTCAGCTCATTAGTCTGTTTAAAATGAATTAGTGAGGATCTCTCTCCCTCCCTCCCCCTCCTTCTCTGCCCCTCTTTCCCTCCCTTTCTCTATGGCACAACTCCTAAGATGGTCTCCTTCACCTTGTTTCATGAAGCATACCTCAGCCAGGATGAACATCCTTGAATGTAGCATACCTCGGCCAGGATGAACATCCTTGAATGTAGCATACCTCAGCCAGGATGAACATCCTTGAATGTAGCATACCTCAGCCAGGATGAACATCCTTGAATGTAGCATACCTCGGCCAGGATGAACATCCTTGAATGTAGCATACCTCAGCCAGGATGAACATCCTTGAATGTAGCATACCTCAGCCAGGATGAACATCCTTGAATGTAGCATACCTCAGCCAGGATGAACATCCTTGAATGTAGCATTGCACCAGATGGTGAAAAGCCTCCTCTCTTTACAGTACTATGACAGTACCTTATTTTAAATGTTAAAATAACCAAGATTGAGAAAGTACTGTAGAGTTGTTGTGGGCCCACGAGGTGCTACTCCCTCTGACTCCATCCCGACTTTTGCATCTGACTCACTGCTTGTGCACCCTGGCCTTCCTGATTTTTTTCCACCACTGCAGGTACTCCAGCATGCTCCTTTGGCCTCGGTGGCCCCTGCTCTCTTTCTCTGGAATGGCCTTGCTTACAAGAACATTGTGCCTGTCTTCCTTTCCTAGATTAGGTTTTTACTCAGAGGCCACTTCAGTAATGCTGTGACAGTCCCATCTAAAATTCCAGTCCCTTCCCCAAACACTTACCTGTCACTGTCCTTTTTATTTTCTCTTCTCACATACCTGACCTGACATAGGGAGGGAACTATTGGGGAATATTATTGGGAGGTGGTGTGATTTGAGAGATCTTTGTAATACCAAGGCTAGTGGTATAATTGTCCCAGAAGGAATGGCCGTATGTTTAGGAATCAGAAACTGTCTTCTATATCCTTTCCCTATGAGCTCCAGTCCAGACATCTGTGATCTCAGGAACCAGTTAGCAACTGAAAACACAGAGTACTCATCCAAACATTTTCTAAAAATTTCAATTATTTAAAAAAATGATGGTAACATATCCATAACGTGAAGTTTTCCATTTTAGGTGTGCAGGTCAGGAATGTTAAAGGTTTTTTGAATAACTCTTTGCAAGTCTTGTAAAACTTTTTGGCTCTTGCCAAATGCAAACTGCAGGTCTGTTGAATGCTGAGTTGTCATTCCATGGGATCCTCCCCACAGCCTCTGAGAACCACTATACTTCAGGATCTTTGTTTTCCAATTTTTTTGAGACAAGGTCTTACTATATAGATTTAGCTGGCCTGGAACTTGCTATGTAGCCCAGACTAGCCTAGACCCACCTGTCTCTGTCTGGGATTAAATGCACCCGGCCTTACCTTCTGTCTCTGACTGTAACTATTCTTGGGGTCTTATAAGTAACCCTATTGTATTTGTCCATTTGTATGTGACTTATCCCACTTCCACTCATGTCCTTGAAGTTTATCTGTGTTATGCCACGTGTCAAGATTAACTGAATACTATTTTGTTTCATGTGTATAATGTTAAGGTTTTGTCTTATATCTCTCCATACATGTGTGTGTATGCAAATATATGCGTCTTTCTTTCCTGAACCATGGTCATTTAAAAGTAGATTATAGACATTATAAAGCCTTACTCCTAAATACTTTAGCATGTATTGTTTAGTGAGTGGAAGGACAGGGCTGATGGCTCAGCGGGTAAGAGTATTTGCTGCCAACATGGTGGAAGGAGAGAACTGAGTCCTGCCTGTTGTTCTCATACACACACTCACAATACACACTCATACACACTCACATTTACACACACATGCACATGATGAATAAATAAATGTAAAATAAAAATAAAGTCTAAGGGGTTTTCCAAAATAAGCCCTGTATTGTTGCACAATTAACAATGTAATATCAATACAAGCATATTATCTAATATTCAGTCCATATTCCTTTAATTGTCTCTTTGATGGCTTTTTTTTTTTTTGGTTTATTTGAGACAGGGTTTCTCTATGGCTTTGGAGCCTGTCCTGGAACTAGCTCTTGTAGACCAGGTTGGTCTCGAACTCATAGAGATCTGCCTGCCTCTGCCTCCCGAGTGCTGGGATTAAAGGCATGCACCATTACCACCCGGCATGGCCTTTTAATCTAGAAAAGTTCCTTGCCTTTTTTCTTTCTCTACATTCTTCCCTTTAGCTCATTTCCCCTCCCTTTCTCATCTATCTATCTATCTATCTATCTATCTATCTATCTATCTATCTATCCATCTTTCTTTCTTTCTATCCATCCATCTATCTATCTATTATCTATCTGTCTGTCTGTCTCACTCTTATGGCCCTGGGACGACCCTCACGGTTGTGCAGAATTCAGGCTAGTTAATGTGTATAAGGTTCTGCAGTCTGGAGTTGTGACTGTTTTCTTACAATTAGAATTAAGGTTGTTGTTTGTTTGTTTGTTGTTTGTTTTCCAAGAACACATTATGAAGTACTTACTCTCTTGAAAATTGTGACATTTAGTGTGTGTATGTGTGTACATGCCCATGAATTTGGAGGTCAGGTTCTCTGCCACCATAGGGGATTGAACTGAGGTCACCAGGTTTGGAGGTTTTTACCTACTGAGCCATCTCACTGGACCCCGTCTTAATAAATCACTAATTGTGGGATGACAGTTGGAGACTGAACACATGTCCTGTAAACCCCACACATGTACCCAGTGATTTGGGCATCCTTTTCTCTGTAAAAAGGGCCACTGCATTAAGTTGCCCTCTCTGTCCTTATCTACACTAGCTTGGGCTTCTCCACTCTAGTGTGGAAGGGATGAGGAACGAGAATGTCATGAATGCAGTCCAAGCACCTCATTTTCCAGGTGGGCGTTTGTGCCCAAGAGGAATTGCACAGTGAGTGGCAAAGTTAGTACTAGATGTTGTGTTTTCTGACTTTTAGGGGGCTGGGGCAGTGTTGGGGATAGAACCTTGGGCCTTATATGTGGTAGGTAAGTTCTCTACTACTGAGCTCCACCACTGTGCCAGTAGCCTCTTATTGACCAAGGATATAAAACATACTACCTCAACTAGAGGGTAACCTTTCTTCTATTTAAGAGAGTCAAGTGGCCCCTTCCCTGGCCCCTCACCTGTCTTTCAAACTCTGGCCACACTGGTATGGGGTTCCTGGCTCTTATCTCTCTTGCCTTCTTACGTGCTGTTTTCTTGGCTGGTTACACTCTTCCTTCCTTTTCTTGTTCTTTTTTCCTGAATATTAACATGAGCTGGATTCTGCAGTGGCGGCTTTTCCACCAACCTTCAGGCCAAGTTTGTTCCGTCTACGGTGTGGCAACAGGACCCTGCTCATACCTTAGCTATCGCGGTGGAGATCTGTCGTTTTTCCTATGGGCAACTGTTGTTTTCATTGGTAACCTCTTCTACTGGATCGTGATCTCAAAGGCAGGAATCTTGTTTAGCTCACCTCTGGGCTTGCCACGGGAGGTTCTTGATAAATGCCTGCTGTATCAGCTGAACCACGCCAGCTCTGCGGTCATCAACTGCTTTCCCAGACTGACAGGGCTGAGTCTCAGGCTTTTGTATCTGTCTAGGTCTGACAGCTTCCATAAATATCTGGCCCAAAGTACATACAGCAGTGTAGAAAACGGAAAGCTTTTCTACCTGTTGTGCAAGACCTCAAGGAACAGAGGGAAAAGTCCTGGTAGTAGTTATGAAAAGCAGGATGAGATCATCAGTGCTAGAAGGGATATTCTGCAGGGCTGTAGCCATGTAGAAGGGAGGTGTCCTCAGGACAGCCCTGGAAGAGGGCAAAGGCTGTGCTGAGGTTCGGGGCATCTCAGCAGGAGGGAGTGATACTACAGAAGGCAGGCCGGGGGTGTGTTAGGGAGCACCGTGAGCTCCTTGGAGTCCTTGTTCTGTGTAATGGACACATTTGGCCGGTCCTTGTGTATATTGACTGTGAAGTCTCTTGTAGGGCCAGGCCACTCCTCACAGAGGACTTTTAAAAGCTGTGTCAGTCGTTGTCCTAACAAACTTTCACAGTGATTTGGCATCTTTATTTTCTTTTTTAAAATGTCTGTTTTCCCCAGCTTGTGCAGCTCCATTGAGCCCAAATTCTTGCCAGGTGCGCTAGATGGGTTAAGTCTTAGGGGAAGTACATTAATAATTGAATACCCAGGAGGCATTATGGCTTCAGTTCTGAACTTTAGTGTTTTCTGTGGCCTGCAGGAGTCACTTAACTACTATGATTTATAACTGGGCTAGAACTTTAAGCACTGTTGGGAAAGGGCTGGGAGTTTGGCATGGTTCTTCTTTTACATCTATTTACTTTTCATACAAGGAGAAGAGCCTACAACATGCTAACACAGGTGCCTACTTGAAGAAAACAGTGTTGTCTCTGAGAAAGGACTGGACACATTTAATATACTAAATCTCTCTTTTTCTTTAAAATACTAGTGTATATATACATATATATGTATATACCTACACATATGCACATGCATACAAACACACACACACACACACACACACACACACTTCTTCTCCAAATGTCAGAGCTTCTTGCTCACAGTAAATGTCAGTACGATGGGAAGTGTCTCCAAGCCACTAAGGAGCCAATATTTTTCCCTGATAACTGGCTTGCCCTGCTTCAGCTACTAACTCCATATGTGTGAAGCCCCTTCTCTGGCATACATTCTAGTCTTTCTCTTACTGCTTCACAGGTACTACAACTCGTTTATAGTTCTCCGGGTTTAAAATCACTTTAGAAAGGACTCAGTTCTCTATATAAAGCCACAGTTCATGTTGCTCTAAAGCGATGACTAGGTTCAGGCATAACTGGCGGTTTAGATGCCTCTGTCTCTGTGCTTTAGTAAAACGAACATGCTCCTCACAGTCTTTCACCATGATGCTTTTAAATTTTGACCTGAGTTTTTAAAAACTGAATGGAAAAAAACTTATAAAGCAGTGAAGCACACACACACACACACACACACACACACACACGCACATACACACGCGCGCGCACACACACACACATGCATGCAGTGCACTCACACACACATACACACACACATGCACCCAGGTGAAATCATTGGTTTTTCATAGTTTCTATTACTAAGCTTAAAAATAATTTGTTTTTTAAAACAGGCGTTTCTTTTTGTTGAGCACAGTCGTTCTCAGGGCACATATAGTTTAGGGGTAGGATGGGATGACGAGATAGACACTGCACATAACACTCAGGTAAACAGCACCTGCATGGGTGTGCCTCACCAGCTCCGGTAGGTGAGATGGGAGGGAAGGAAGGAAGTGGTATTTGGTGACTCAGGACTTGACAGTTAAGTAGGTGGTAGCCAGGGGAGTTAGTGTGTGGGAAAGAAACAATTACAGGGAGATGTGATAAAGTGAAAAGTGTTACTGATTGTGCCAGAAACATGAGTGTGATGGCTGGGACACCCTATGGGAGGGAGGGTGTAGACATGACACGGTGTATCCAGAGACAGGAGAGGCTGGAGTAGAGAAGCCTCTTGAGGTGGTGCTAAGGGGCCTACGCTTTCTCCTAAGAGCAGCAAAAAGTTGCTTTGAAGTTTTGGAGTGTTTGAGAACATGGAATGACTTTTATCTCTGTGTGGAAAATCTACTGGAGAGAAAACGGGATGCACGAAACAAGTCTTGGCTTAAGTCCACGGGGCTGTTTTGGCATGAGGTAGAGAGGCAGGCCAACTAAGCAGTCTGACACGGGTCCTCTGTGCTGGTACTGATGGCAAAGCATCATTGGAACAGTCAGTGTTCATGGCTCTGGTGTGCAGACACAGGGCTCTGGTGTGCAGACACAGGGCACGGGTGTGCAGACACAGGGCACAGGTGTGCAGACACAGGGCACGGGTGTGCAGACACAGGGCACGGGTGTGCAGACACAGGGCACGGGTGTGCAGACACAGGGCTCTGGTGTGCAGACACAGGGCACGGGTGTGCAGACACAGGGCACGGGTGTGCAGACACAGGGCACGGGTGTGCAGACACAGGGCTCTGGTGTGCAGACACAGGGCACTTGTGTGCATTAGCACTGAATGTAGACAAGTCATCTGACAATGAACTCACCTCGTCAGGCTCCCTAGCTGCCGTTTCCATCCATCTGCCTGAGGATAGGCCTGTGAGGAAGGTCACAGTTTACCAGTCTGCCTGTAATGGTGGGGTTGAGCATATTCTGTCCGGTCAGTGTCTTAGTGCCAGAGGTGCCTGAGGTGTGACCATGAAGAACTTACTGTCTCAGAGAGCGTGCAATCTTGAGACACTTTTGGTGGTGACTTTAGCGGAGGTACCTGCAGGATGCTGGGAGAGCCCCTGCGAGAGCGTTAGGCTGTTAGTTCTAAGTAGACAGTGGCGTTTCAGTCATTATGTGGTAATATATTATGACTAAGGGGACTAGAGATGTTGCTGGGCAAAGGTGTCTAGAGTGTACTCAGTTGTTCATTAATTTGGTAGAAGGAAAGTACTAAGGTAAGAATGAAAAATTCATAAGCATCGATGTTTCCAGTTGATAAATCAGCTAAGTTGCCACAAGCCCTACCTCCCAGAAACTGTGGAACTAGCTTCACCCTGCTCAGCCCAGCACCTGTCTTCTACATTAGCACCATGTAATTATTGTATGCTACTAATATGTCAGAAAGCTAGTGCGTTCTCCTGACAGTCATGTGGGCAACTCAACTCTAACACAAAGGAAATATTTGTTGTTGGTTTTTCCAGCCCACCAATCATAACTCGGGCATTGCATCAGGCACGTCACTTCTCCGTCCTTGGTTGTCACGGAAACTGCTTAGAACACACCTTTTAGTACTGTGTTTTAAGTGCTTTTTTATATGCTTTTCCTCTTCCGCAGTACTCATACTAGTTTCTCCTGGGGCAGTGGCATGCCTCTGAGTCCAGTCACTCTGTGACCTTTGAGCGTGTTTGGTAAACTTAACTTCCTATTTTGTTATGTTCTGTGGTTGTTTATCCACACTTCTTACAAATAAATTTTAAGCAGAGGCAGGCAAATCTCTGTGATTTCGAGGCCAGCCTGGTCCAGGACAGGCTCCAAAACCACAGAGAAACCGTCTTGAAAAACTAAAAAAAAAAACCAAACAAAAACAAATAAATTTTAATATTTTTTAAAATGTTCAATGGGATCCTTTTCAGTAAGCCTGCTGGAATTCTCTGGTGTATCACTGGGGAACATGAGTGCTGGTTGCCCAAGGAACCGTGTCTAAGATGACATAGTATGCGTGGCCTCTGGCAGGAGCCCCTGGTCTCTAGTACAACTGTGACTAAGATGTCATTCTGCCTCGGAACAGGAGCTCTGCTGGAAGTCTGAGGTTTGCCAGGAGGGGCTGGTAATACGATGGCAATGTCATGGCCAGGTTGGTAGCTGTGTTACATGGAAACGACTGGACATTACACTTGGCGTCATTGAGCGCTGATGCCAGGCACAGGAGAAAGCACAGCCCTGGTATGTGTTTGCATTACCCAGCTACCCCGAAGAACCTTGCTGAGCTTTCAAATGTCTCTGTTCCACCCAGCAGTTCTGGGCTGAGGCGTGCGGTTTGCAGTGAAGAATGGCGGGGATAAGAGTCTGAAGACCAACATTAGCTTTAGTGCTACTTCAGCAGTCACTTGCAACTCTAACCCGTGAAAGGGAGGAGCTGCTAGGTACTGAGCCCCTTTTAATGAACTGTTTCCCGTTATTTCTTTTGACTTCACAGAAGTCTTATGGAGTAGTCCCTGCTAGTCCTGGTTTAGTCAGGAGACTGAAGCTACAAAGACCAGGTCACTCTCTCAGGTTACTCAACGTTGGAAGTGACACCTAGCCCTTCTGCAGTTATGTAGATAAAATCATATTGTTTGTTCTTGTTGGTTATGTTGATGGGGTCTTACTATGTAGCCCTGGCTGGCCTGGAACTTGCTGTGGAGACCAGGCTGGTCTCGAACTCACAGAGATCTGTTTGCCCATGCCTGGGATTGCAGCCATGCAGCAAACCATCACCAGTGTTTGCAGTAATCTTTAATGAATGTGTTCTTAAGTTTGTGAATCCATTAACAGAAGCCTATAAGGTAGCAAGGGACCCGATATAGCATCATCTCTATCTCGTGCTACAGCGCTGTTCTGAGGCACCTGCTCACCTTCTGTGCACTATGTGTGGTTGTGCTGTGATGATATCTGAGATCATACAGAGACAAGGATGCCCCAATCCCGTGTGGTCCAGGAATTGACAGCATTGTCTTCATCTGTAGGACGAAGAACCTGCCAGATTTTACTGGCCACGCTGGCATTTTGAGACAGAGAACACTGTGGAGTTGGACTGTAGAGAGAAGTCGATTTCTGAGGATGGCCTCGAAGGATGGCCATGGCTTCTGCTGGTGATAAAGCTTCGGTTTCCTTTCTTCTGAAGTGAAGCAAAGCCAAAGGGGTGAGAGAATTTGGAGAAGACCAGAAAGCCAGACAGATACACAAAGGTTCTGAGTGCTAGGACCTTTAGTTTGAACTTTGACCTTTGTGCACTGGCTGATATTTTTCCATTAACACTTGCATGGCGTTAATAGGCAATGACTCCGACTGTGTTATGTTCGTTTATGTTTTTATCGCATGTCAGCAGACTATTGTTTTGAGATTTGTGTGGCTTTTCTTCTCACCAACATCAGCTCTTGCTAGCCTTCCTTTGCTGCAGGACTTCTTACACATTGAGGAATTAGGTGCTAACCAAAGCAAACCGTGTTTTTAAGACACTGTTGTGTTGATTTTGGTACTACATGGAACCCTGTAGATTGGGTCTCCCTTATTCAAAATGCTTGGGACCAGAAGAGGTGCAGGTTTTGAAGTTTCTCAGATTTTGAAATATTTATATAGAGTTTACTGATTGAGCATTGCTGAAATCCAAACACTGAAACTTCAAATATTTTATTACTTTATTTACTTATTTATTATTTTATTTATTTAGTGGGTGCATGGATATGTGCTTGCTTGTGTGTCTGTGTGTAACAATTTTCTATGGAAGTATCTTTATATTGTAGAGTAAACGTTAAGAGTAAGTAAAATGGAATGAAGACTAAGCAGTTTCAAAAGAAACCTTTAAAAAGAGGTCTGGAGGTTAAGAGCACTGGCTACGCTTGCAGAGGACCTGGGTTGGAGTCTTAGTACTCACAGGACAGCGCTCACCTGTCTGTAACCCCAGCTCCAGGGACTCAAACGCTGGCCTCTGGCCTCTGTGGGCACCAGGCATGCATGCGGCACACACACACAAGCGCAGCCAAAACACCCATACACATAAAATAAGAAGATATTTTTTGAAGGAGGGTGGGAGAGCACAGCATACCCCTCCCCCTGACTCCCACCCCCACTCCCCACCCTTGCCCCGGCCTGGCTGGAATGTCAGCAACATTGTGATCCCTTCCCCTTCAGCCATTATCAGTCCAAGTCCAGATAGCCGTCTACTGGAAAGTAGACTCTTTAAGAACGGCTTTCCTCTAGACATCCAATATCGTGTTTGTTCAGTTGGCTTGTCCAAACAATTTTTCTGTGTTTTCACCAGAGCAGTATCAACTTAGCGTGAGGATTAAAGCTGTCCTCCATCTGCTCTATCTGCCGTTCTTAATTAGAACCTGATGACAGAAGCCTCCTTTGATTCGAGGCTGACTGTGGCCGGAGAATCTTATTCTTATTGCAGACATTTGTATTTCTTTCTTTTATTTTTTTTTTAACTAGCCAAATTGATTTTGAGCATCTTTATGGCAGAAATGTTAGGAAAAGGGGTCATTTTTATCAATTAAACTTTCTGTGGCGTCTATACTGGATGCTTAAGAAACATTTAAAGTTCCTTTGTGTTGGGAAGATATAGCACACATGAAAATGTTTATTTTATTTATTTATTTATTTATTTTGGTTTTTCGAGACAGGGTTTCTCTGTAGCTACGGAGCCTGTCCTGGAACTAGCTCTTGTAGACCAGGCTGGCCTCGAACTCACAAAGATCCGCCTGTCTCTGCCTCCTGAGTGCTGGGATTAAAGGCGTGCGCCACCACCGCCCAGCTATGAAAAGGTTTAAATACAAATGCTCACATGGACCGGAACAGATGTGCAACTCAGAGGACAACTGTTTCTGCTCAGGGAGTCGTCTCTTAAAAATTAGACAAATAAGCCCTTGCTTTATCAGTCTTTCTTGCAAGTAGTGAATGTCAAAGTCCCAGTCTTCTCAACAGTATTCTGTGAGGGTTTGAGTCTGCCCTCAAGGGCTTTACAGTTTGCCAATGTTAATGAAGGGTAATTTTGTAAACAACATAATGTTACATTAAAATTACTTGACATATCCAGTTAATTAGGGCTAATTAGATGTTAATTGAGAAATGACAGTAGTCTTTTGCCAGGTGTCCTGTAATTGGCCATTTGCTGGGGCTAGTTAATTTGACAAACTCAACCTAGGAGATGTAAAATGGTAGAATTAGCAAGTTTGTCTGTTAATAGTTTTGAGTCAGGTTACGTTTACCTTCTTTTCTGTTCCTAGTCTTCCCACCTTCTAAATGCCTAGTAAGATTCTAGTTAGCATGAAATGAGTTGCCAAGGTTTAAATATGCCACCTTCAAAATCCAGGTAATGGAACATGAAGGTTGGTCTGAGAATATTAAGAGGCGGTGCCTTTAAGAGATCATTAGCTCACTGGGTTTGCTCGTGGGATGCACGCTCTTACAAGGGCTTTCGCCAGCTGCTGCCCATCTTTCCTTCTTGTAGTGATAGGAATGGCGGGGCTGCATCCCCAGCACCCTGGCCGCCTGCTAGCTTATGCCCGAAATAACAACACACAAACTGTATTCATTTAAACACTGCTTGGCCCATTTCTATCTAGCCTCTTCTAGGCTAACTCTCGCACCTGGACTAGCCCATTTCTAATAATCTGCTGTAGCCCACGAAGTGGCTTACCAGGGAGCTTCTAGCCTACATCCATCCTGGGTCGGAGCTTCATCTCGTGTGTCTGCCCAGGAGCGGGGAGCATGGCATCTCTGCTCCAGAGAGCAGAGCTGTCAGTCTGAGCTCACTTCCTCTTCCTCCCAGCATTCTGTTCTGTTTACTCCTCCCACCTATGTTTTAACCTATGAGGGCCAGCCAAGCAGTTTCTTTATTGCTTAACCAATGAAATCAACAGATTGATATATGACACTCCCACATCACCTTCTGCCACGTGCAGCCCAGTCACCCTCCTTCTTGGATGCATTGCTTGCCTCAAAGTTGAGTCTGCGGCTTTGCTGGATCTGGAACTCGCTGCGGCCTTGAGCTTGGACACCATGACTTGTAGAACCATAGTAAGTTTTTCTTCTTTCTAAATTGCTAGCTGTTCCATTACAGTAGCACAGACCAAGGTGTGTGCAGAGTTGTGTAGTTCTCAGCTAAGGACGTGTTGTCCTGTCCCGTTCCACCCTCGTCCTCCTGTCCACCCCAAGGAGTAGCCTTTAAAAATGAAAGCACAGTACCTTTCCTTCTCGGGGTGCGCCTCTTACTGTCAAAATGAGAAGGCTAATATTTAAGAAAACTACACACATTTCATATTGTCTAACTCAGAAGAGTAGTAAATCAATCCTCTCCCCCCGTTTTTGTGTTCCTCCCTCATTGTTTTAATAATTAATACCTGCTGTCCTTCTCAACCAAGCTTATCAGTCTTAGTGTCTACTTTGTTAGCGATGGCTTCTGGATGGCATCAATGTCCCTGTAGCCTGGGCTCTGTGGTCCTGAAGCTTGTTTCCCCAAAGTGACGAGTCGGCAGCGTTATGGTGCGCCTTGATATGTTCTATCTCTGAGTCGTTTTGGTTTGAAGATAAATTGCAGTTTTCTTTGAAAATAAGAACAGTAACTTTGAGAAGTTATTTAAGAAGCAGAAAGTAATGTCACAGCTTGAGGCTGCTGAAGTTTCTCGAGGGTTTCCTAAGTGTTGTAGTCTGTGCGGTCTGTCTGTCATGGAGGATGAACAAGTGCCGGCGACACTGAGAGACACACCAGGGTCACAGAAGGCCTCATTCTAGACTGAGGCCCACCAGAAGGCCCTCTTGAGATAATATTTCAATTTGGGGTTTTTGTGTTGATTTAAATTAGGCAATGGTTTGAGGTGTATGGAGTTGTATGTTCTTGCACCTCATTAAATTCCAGTCAGCTTAAAGAGTTTGTGTTCACATGTCAAATGTTTGTGTTCAGCATTAAAATATGGCATGTGACTTCTGTACATGCCTGCCTGAATTGAGGGGAACCCCTGGAATTAATAAACTAAAATGTTTTCTCAAAATTTGCAAGGGAATTAGATAATTATTTGGATGAGAGGATAGGAGGGGAGTAGGACTTCCGTTTTTAAAAGTTACATTTCGCTTTGTATATGCATCTGTGCATGTACAGGTTAAGGAGCGACTTGTGGGAGCCAGTTCTTTGCTATGGGATCTGAGGACCGAACTCAGGTCTTCCAGCTTCACAGGTGCCTTTGCCCTCTGCTAGCCCTGGGGGTTTCCAAAGTATGCATTTCTGCCATTGTTCCTGCTACCATGGGGTTGAATCTTGTTTAAATGGTGCCTTTCTGTAGAGTTTTTGTGACTCAGTATTTGTACTTCTAGTTTTATGTCAACTTGAGCCAAGGTATAGTCGTCTGAGAGGAGGGAACTTTGATTGAGAAAATGCCTCCATAAGATCAGGCTGTAAACAAGCCTATAGAGCATTTTCTTAATTAGTGATTGATGGGGGAGGGCCCGGTCCTTGGTGTGTGTTGCCATCTCTGGGCTGGTGGTCAGCGGTGCTATAAGAAAGCAGACCAAGTAAGCCATGAGGAGCAAGCAGCACTCGTCCAGGGCCTCTGCATCAGCTCCTGTCTTCCTTTGGTGATGAACACTGATGTGGAAGTATAAGCTAAATAAACCCTTTCCTCCCCAACCTGCTTCTGGTCACGGTGCTTCATCACAGCCATAGAAACCCTGATGAAGTTTTACAGCATTACAAAAGTTTTGCATGTGGGGTAAAGAAGAGACTGCCATTATCATAATTCTTGTCCCTCCAAGGAATTCACCAGGAGATTAATCAGATTAGGAGTAAAGGAGATGAAGACATCTGTGTCCACAGTCCTAGAAACTTCAAAGGTTAGCACCTTTACCTTGGGAAGTAGAACCAGCTGTGCCTGGGGAAGTTCTAGGAGGTGACTGGCCAAGGAAGTTGTCTTCTCGCTGGTGGGACAAGGTCCCAGAATCAAGGAAATGCCTGCAGAATACAGGGAACTGTGAACTTCAGACTGCCCAGTCCTTGGAGTCCCCTCCTCTTTTCAAATTGAACTGATACTTACATACCATTAAATTCACCCCTTTTCACTATCCGGTTTACAGTAAATTATAGAATTGTGCAACTATCCCACCAACCGTGCTTGGGAGCATTTGCTGTGTTCCTGGAAGTCCCCTCCTCTTGGTTTACAGCCAGCTGCTTGCATTTCCAGCCCCTAGCTGATTGGTCAGCTGTTTCTGTAGATGCACTTATGTAGAAGCTTCCTGGAGACGCAGTCTTTCTGTCTGGCTCTCTGCACTAGTGCTGTGGTCTGGGGCTAAAGTCTGGGGCTTGGGAAGCGTTAGTGGTTATTCCTTTTTCTGGTCAGTTCTGTCCTATGGACCAGGCTCTTTCCATTATCCATTCACTAGTTGGTGGGACTGGTCTTGTTTCCAGGTTGGGAGCTGTTTTGCAGAACGCTCCTGTGGACATTTGTATAAACGTTGGGGTAGATGTTTTCATCTGTCTTGGGAAGATGTCCAGGGGTAAAATTGTAGGTCTTACAGGATGTCTGTATTTAACGTTTTTGGGAAGCAAGCTGTTCTCCTAGTGCCTTGCCATTTTACAGTCCGGCAGTGCTGCAGAGCTCTGGCTTCCCTCCTCCTTGTTAACAACTTTTCCTTTCTGGCCGTCCCAACGGGAGCACAGTGCTGTCATATTGTAGCTTACTATGTCTCTACTGACTCGGAATTCCTGCCTGTCCCCAGTCCTGGAGACTGAATCCAGGGTTTCCTATTCCTAAGCAGGTGCTGTGCCACTGAGCCGCACTCTTGGCAAACTGTAAAATCTTTTTTCCCCTTTGAGTCAGGGTCTCAAGTAACCCAGGCTGGATTCAAACTCACTGTGTAGCTTGAACCCCTTGATCTGACCTCCACCTCCCCAGTGCTGAAATTAGTGTTGTAAATTCTTTGAGGTGTTTTAAAGAAAGCCCTGTGTAATAGTTCAATTGTTGCTGGGACTGGCTATCCTTAACGTCTGTGTGAAAGACCCAGGTAGTATTCGGTTAGACTTCGTTCCCGTATTTTCATATTTTTAAAAAGTTATCCTCCAGTGAAAACTGCCTGAGATCTGCCACCTGCTTTTATTTTTCTTAGCTTAAATTACTCTTAGTTAGCTTACAAACTAATGTCTTCATTATGATGTATTTACTCATTTATTGAGACAAGATCTCATTATGTAACCCTTGCTGGCCTGGAACTCACTGTGTAGACCAGTGGGTCCTAAGCTTAGAGATCCCCCTGCCTCTGCCTTCAGAGTGCCGGGATTAAAGGCATGCGCCACCACACCTGGATATGATATTTTATACATGTCATATTCACATCCTGGCTACCTTTTCCTACCACTTCATCGGCCCCTTCTTCCCTCCAAATAGTCCTGCTTTCATGCTATGTGGTGTGCGTCTGTGTAGTTTAGGTTCTGGACATGAGAGAAGCATGGTTGTCTTCCTTTCCTTTATCCTGGTGTTTCCTCCTCCTGTCTCCTTTAGGTTCCTTTCCACCCCCATAGTCTCTTTGCTTTCATGGCATTGTATTTACATTTAGACCCTGCATGAGAGAAAGCATGCAGGATTTTCACTTTCGTCCCTCACTATCATTTTGTTGCTCTCCTTTTGGATCTCTTCTTCCCCCACATAGTCTCCTTCAATCTGCATATTATATATATGTATATTATATATATACATACACACAATATGTATATATGTACATGTTTGTATTTGTGATGTGAAATGTTATATGGCATGTATTAGCATGGTATTATATATTAGTATGACAGTATTTATATGTATATATATTTAAATCTAGATTTCACATAGAGAAAACATGAAGAACTGTCTTTCTGAGTCTGGCTTGTTTCACTTACCATGATCTGTAGTTCCATCTGTTTTCATCTAAATAACATAGTTCATGTTCTTTACGGCTGAATGAAGTTCCACTGTGTTGTGTCGCAGTGTTCCCACCCTGCTGGTGGGCATCTGGGCTTGTCACCTGCTTTCCTGCTCCCCGGGTGTACGCGTGTCTTCTCCCACAAGACGTTGTTTGAGGTGTAGCTTAGCATTTGCCTGCCACGTGTAGGTTCTGAGGCACATTCTCATTGCCATTAAAACAAAACCAAACAGTGTTATTTTTTCAGAATGGTGAAAAAGAGATCAAGGAAGAGTATTTAGGTGCAGATAAAAACTTTATGCACTTGAGATATCAGAGCACAGCACCCACATGTCCACATTTATCTGTGGCTGTTTCCGTGTTGTGATAGTCAAGGGGTGGGTAGTTTAGACAGAGACAGTATGGTCCGCAAGAGAAAATTATCTGCTACCTGGACCTTTACAGAAACCGTGTGCCCACTTTTACTTCCAGGGATGCCCGGCATGGCCTTGACTCTAAAAAGGAATACTAGTGGGCTAGCCTTTCAGTTCTGTTTTTGTAAAGTGTCCCCAGAAGTGGAGAAGCCATTGTGGAGTCAGGTCCTCTGGTGGCTCCAGTTAGAGGGGGAGAATTGGCTGGTTTCTGGGATCTTCCAGGAAAAGCTCTCTGAAGAAAAGGGGAGGGGAACACGTTTCCCAGACAAGGTGGCGTGTCAGCTGTTTGTGTTAAGTGTAGAAGGTGACACTGGACAATGTACTTTAAACTTGTTGGGAATAAAGCGCTCCTATAGAAATGGAAACAGCTATTCTAGTACAGTCGAGGCTGCCCCCCCCCCCCTCTCCCTGTAGATGGCGGCTGTGGCTGTCACTCTTAAGAAGTTAGTCTGACCCACCTCCATCCAGGTCTAGTAAGGTGAATATCCAAACTGCCTAGGCTCCCACAAAGCCAGTACCTGCAGTAGGATCAAAAACCCATTGCCATTGTTCTTGAGTTCTCAGTAGTCCTCATTGTCCACTATGTTCAGCCAGTTCGGTTTTATCCCAGGCTTTTTCAGACCCAGGCCAGTTGGCCTTGGTGAGTTCCTGATAGAACATCCCCATTGTCTCAGTGTGTGGGTGCACCTCTCGCGGTCCTGAGTTCCTTGCTCGTGCTCTCTCTCCTTCTGCTCCTAATTTGGACCCTGCCCTGGGGGTGGAGGAGGGAAATGGGAGGTGGTGGCGGGGAAGAGACAGAAATCTTTAATAAATAAATAAATAAATAAATAAATAAAAGAAGTTAGTCTGATTTCACACCCCTTCTTTGCAAATGTGCACAGCCCTGCATTCAGTGTGTGGATGATTTTTTTCAAAAACGGAAGTGTGTGGCAGGCCTATGGAGGTGCACGCATGCAGATTTGCCTCCATCGTGCTCACGGCTGCAGCTGCGGCTGCTGCTGCAGACTCTTCAGTGACGCGCATGTGCTTCAGTCGGCTTCATCTTTGCCATCTTTGTTCATTTGACAAAGGAAAAACAGTGTCATCGTTGTTGCTTCTTCTGTGAGAGTGACAGTGCATTGGTTGTTGGTGTGTTTCAGTGTTTTGGGTTGCTGCTGTCTTCTCTCTCACACTGATGTGCCTGTGAAAACTGATGTGTCTCCTCCTCATTTCCATGGTTTTCACGTTCACAGTATTTCCTCACAGAAGTTTTACATTTTGTGTTATCAGCTCACATTTCTAGCTCTCGGCCTTGGAATTGCTTAGAACCGGTCTCCATGCTTTGAGTTCACTCATTTCCTAACTCGGTGACCTTTATCACGGAGGCATCAGGACAACTTAAAGTGTTGTGCTTTTGTTTCAGTACTACGTGTAGTCTAGTCTGGCCTCAGACTTGCCGCTCTCTGCCTCAGCACCCTCAGTACCAGGGTTACAGTCTCTCATCTTAAGACCTGCTTTCAGCACAGACGTTAGTTTCCAAGTGAGGCATGCTCTCTCAGCCGACCAGCGTGAAGGTCTGAAGCTGGGCAGACCAGTGTGAGTTCTAAAGCTGTGGTGTGTTTTATTTTGAAAGGAGAAATAACTTCCTGTTGATTCTGAATAAAACTCTAACTGAGCCCCAGCATGCTGAAGGCAGAGGCAGGCAGATAACCTGTGAGTTCCTACTAGATAGTGAGACCCTGTTTAAAAAAAAAAACCATACAAAAACGCTTCTTAAAAATTATATAGTATACGAATAAAGCAGATTCCATTGTAGCTTTCCAGTTGGAGCTATGATTTCTTTTTTCTTCGAGACCATGAGGAGCATGACTGTGAACACAGGCTCACCTTGCAGGTGGAGAGAGCTGGAGAAATGTGGCATAGTTAGTTGGTCAGGAAACTGCTGTGTTTTATGCCCCCCAATCAGCCCTGCCTGGTTTGAAGTCATGTTAAGCTCAAGGCGCTGCAATGTTCTGTTGATTGTCAGAGCTGCACTTCTCATGTCTGTGGAATTGAGGTGCTGGCCCTGGCTTGTGGGGGGGGGGAGCATTCCGAGTGCCTTCGTGGTAGTGGTTCATCTTGTCGTCTCAGAGTCAGTAAAACATGGGTAATTTGCACCTCATGTTTGTACCTCAGCACAACAAAAGGAAAAACCTTTATGGTCCTGAGTGTGTTTCCATTTCTGTTTACCTAACTTTTCTTTCTAGTTGATGCCAGGTTAATCTTCCAAATGGTGTTTATGATTAAACCTCTGTGAGATAACTTTTAAAAATAATTTCAAAGGCTTATTATTACTTTATTTGGTATGTATGGGTGTGTTTCCTGCATGCATGTTTGTGCGTTATGTTCGTGCCTGTACGCATGGAGGCCAGAAGAGGGCGTTAGATCCCTTGAAGCTGGAGTTAGAGGTGGGTGTGAGCCGCTTCATTATTGTTGCTCTGGAGAAGAGCTGAATTCTAGAGGAGTATGTGTTAAATGGTTTTCTGTGACTCGGATAGAGGAGCTGAAATGTGTGGTAGAGTTTGTGGCCCCACACAGAAGCCTGACGATGCTTTTACTCTGGATGCAGGGCAGTGGTGTGTGTGTGACGAATGGAGACCCAGAGGACAGCTCCATGTCTAAACTGGAACACAGTTATATTTTGGTCAGACCAAAATGATGGACTAGTTACTATAAAGTGAGTTTTAATTAATGGTGTGAATGTAAGTTTTGGTCATAGAGCCTATGGCCTAAGGAAGCACTAGATGCTGCTGCTAGGTATGTGGCTTAGAAGTAGCATTTGGGGGGGGGGGCGCTGGAGAAATGGCTCAGAGGTTAAGAGCATTGCCTGCTCTTCCAAAGGCTCTGAGTTCAATTCCCGGCAACCACATGGTGGCTCACAACCATCTGGAATGAGGTCTGGTGCCCTCTTCTGGCCTGCAGACATACACACAGACAGAATATTGTATACATAATAAGTAAATAAATATTTTTTTTTAAAAAAAAGACACAGTTGGTCATGGAAGTCTTATGACAGCATGGAAGATGCTGAATTTCCTGTCACTGGAGGTATGCAGCCCTTAGTTGAACACACAATGGTAGTCATGGGTAGGGGACTAATATCTGCCTATCTTCCTCAAACAAAAAAGCAAGAAACTTTAAATTGGCTCTCATATTTTAACATACCATATTGACAGGGACATGCTGTCAAGTTTGTCATTGTGCAGCTGAGTGTAATCCTGTTTGAGCCTGAACGGGTAACTGTGCTCAGCCTTGCTTAGCATTGAACTGGGCAGGATGCTGGTTATGAGCTCACAGTGTCTTATGGAGCAGGTTTGCCCCAGTGAGCTGGCATTAAAATGGCAGTTCCAGGCTGGGGAGTTGGCTCAGTGGTTAGGAGCACTGACTGCTCTGACAGAGGACCCAGGTTCAATTCCCAGCACCCACATGGCAGTTCACATGTAACTCCAGTTCCAGGGGACCTGACACACGACACACTCACACAGACATACATGAAGGCAAGACACCAACACACATAAAACTAAAAAATAAATTAAATTAAAAAAACAAAACAGGCCCTTCACAGAGTGCTAGCACAGTGACTAAAAAACACAGACACTTAGAAAGTAGGAGGAACTCTCTGCTAAAGTCTGCGTGGATTAAATCTGAGTGTCTTGTGTTGGCACTCCTGGATCGTAGTCTGCAAACCCTGCACCGAGTAACTGGTCTGCAGTGCTTCTTCCCGCTGTGAAAGTCTTTGGCGTGCCATCTTGTAAGAAACAGCATGCTGTCTATCACCATGCACAAAACTCAAGTCCAAATGGATTAAAGACCTCAATATCAGTCCGAACACACTGAACCTGATAGAAGAGTAAGTGGGAAGTACTCTACAACACATGGGCACAGGAGACCACTTCCTACGTATAACCCCAGCAGCACAAACATTAAGGGCCTCATTGAATAAATGGGACCTCCTGAGACTGAGAAGCTTCTGTAAAGCAAAGGACACTGTCACTAAGACACAAAGGCAACCCACTGACTGGGAGAAGATCTTCACCAACCGATCAAGTGACAAAGGTCTGATCTCCAAAATATATAAAGAACTCAAGAAACTAGACCGTAAAAAGCTAATCAACCCAATTATAAAATGGGGCACTGAGCTGAACAGAGAATTCTCAACAGAAGAAGTTCAAATGGCCAAAAGACACTTAAGGTCATGCTCAACTTCCTTAGCGATCAGGGAAATGCAAATAAAGACAACTTTAAGATACCATCTTACACCTGTCAGAATGGCTAAAATAAAAAACACCAATGATAGATAGCCTTTGCTGGAGAGGTTGTGGAGAAAGGGGTACACTCATCCATTGCTGGTGGGAATGCAAACTTGTGCAACCACTTTGGAAAGCAGTGTGGTGGTTTCTCAGGAAATTCAGGATCAACCTACTCCTGGACCCAGCAATACCACTCTTGGGAATATACCCAAGAGAAGCCTTATCATACAACAAAAGTATATGCTCTACTATGTTCATAGCAGCATTGTTTGTAATAGCCAGAACCTAGAAACAACCTAGATGCCCTTCAATGGAAGAATGGATGAAGAAAGTATGGAATGTATACATATTAGAGTACTACTCAGCAGTAAAAAACAAGGACTTCTTGAATTTTGCATACAAATGGATGGAAATAGAAAACACTATCCTGAGTGAGGTAAGCCAGACCCAAAAAGAGGAACATGGGATGTACTCACTCATATTTGGTTTCTAGCAATAAACAAAGGACATTGGGCCTATAATTAGTGATCCTAGAGAAGCTAAATAAGGAGAACCCAAAGAAAAACATATAGGCATCCTCCTGAATATTAACCTTCATCAGGCGATGAAAGGAGACAGGGACAGAGACCCACATTGGAGCACCAGACAGAAATCTCAAGGTCCAAATCAGGAGCAGAAGGAGAGAGAGTACGAGCATGGAACTCAAGACTGCAAGGGGTGCACCCACACACTGAGACAATGGGGATGTTCTATCGGGAACCCACCAAGGCCAGCTGGCCTGGGTCTGAAAAAGCCTGGGATAAAACTGGACTCTCTGAACATAGCGGACAATGAGGACTACTGAGAACTCAAGAACAATGGCAATGGGTTTTTGATCCTACTGCAGGTACTGGCTTTGTGGGAGCCCAGGCAGTTTGGATGCTCACTTTACTAGACCTGGATGGAGGTGGGTGGTCCTTGGACTTCCCACAGGGCAGGGAACCCTGATAGCTCTTTGGGCTGACAAGGGAGGGGGACTTGATTGGGGGAGGGAAATGGAAGGCGGTGGTGGGGAAGAGACAGAAATCTTTAATAAATAAATAAACGAAAAAAATTAAAAAAAAAAGAAACAGCATGCTGGAGTTTAGGATTATGGAGTAAGAGAAGCAAAGTATGGCCAGTTAAAATGATGAGAACATCTAGTGGATTAGAATTGGTTCCTCTGGAATTCAGCCCCTGCTTTGCGGATCATAATTATGACCAAGTCACCAGTTTGCAATATATTTTCACTGTGGGAAAGAAGAGATTCCTGGCACCTCTCTGGTGGCACCATGGGCCAGTTTCAGCCTTAAATTCCACTTTTCTGAAGGAATCCCTCTGAACTATTAACATTCTTGAGAGGAGGGAGATTCAGAAGAGTGATCAACGAGAACAGAATGGTGGACATAAAGTCATTTGCAGATGGAGTCTTTAGGGGGCTGAGAAGGATACTGAAGCAATCTGATCCCCGAATAGGCTAAAGCATGCTGCACGATCATCAGAAAGACAGTGGATTGGGGGGGGGGGGGGTAAAGTAAACAGAAGGTTGAGATCAGGAAGAACCGTGTAGATTCATGCAGAACTGAAGACAGGCAGATCCTACAAACCCTCAAGTGTGGGATAGGTGTCCACCTTGGAACTCTGCTACAGTGTGCGTTTCAGTGCTTAGGGTGATGGTTTTCAAGCCCTCTTCTGTAAGCTCCAAGGAGGCAGTTGGTCTCTCTGACTCCGTGTTGGAAGTACCCTAAGGGGTTGTTAGAAGACTGACTAAATGGGAACCTGACCTCCTCTTCCACTGTGCTACTTCTGTGTTTTGGCATTTTGAGATGTTGTTGGGAACCTCATCTTAAAACTTGCCAGGGCTATTAGTTAAATTTTCACGTTTTTTAAAAGACAACCTCATGTATGTTCTTGTTTCCCAGATTGGCCTTGAACTTAGTATGTAGCTGAGGGTGATTGTGAACTTCTGGTTCTCCTTCCTCTAGCTCCAGAATGCTGGGATTGCAGACATACACCATCACACCTGGTTTATGCTGTGCTAGGGATTGACTCTGGGGCTTCATGCCTGCTAGGCAGTGGTTTTCAACCCTCCTAACGCTACGACCCTTCAATGCAGTTCCTCATGCTGTGATGACCTCTCCACTCATAAAATTATTTTGTAGCTACTTCATAGCTGTAATTTTGCTACTGCTATGAATCATAAATATCTTATATGTGATCCCTATGGGGTCATGACCCATAGGTTGAAAACCACTGATGATGGCTAGGCAGGCCCTCTATTAATTGAGTTACAGTCTTAGCCCTGCATGCTTTTGATTGATTGTCTTTGGGTTGAGGGTAGAGAGAGGCTCTTGTTCTATTCTCCATATACTAAGATTAAGAATGGAGAACTGTGAACTCTAACCACAGTTCCCCGAGGAGCTTCTCCCACCTGACTAGAGAGTAGAGCATCAGATGGCTGCAGTATACCCAGCTCTCATTAGCTACTCTCTTGTGGATATTAGTTTGTCAACTGGGCATAGTTTGTTCAGACTATAGCTCTGTGATGCTTTGATGACTTTCTCTAAGGATCTTTGAGTTTCCTTGTGAAGAAAAATTAAATTGTGTTCATCCTAATAATGCTGAAACATTAATACAATTATGATATACATGATTGCAGGCCCTTGAGCGCTGCCATTTGGTTCAGTGGCAGGCACACTATTGTCATTGTTGTGTTAATGAGAATGGGACTTAGTAGGCTGTTGTCTTTGTACCTGAAGACTTGGAAGACAAATCACACCGCAAGGCTTTTTACCGTCCCTGGACTAGAATAGAGTGCTCATGGGAGCGGAGTGACAGTTGTCAACAGGGCAGCTCCTGATCTCATTAAGTTGAGTACTGTTTGCTTCAGTTTTCTGTTTCTGTTTTAAAGTGTCTGGTGTTTGCTCGTCCTAACTTTGGGCATTTTTTTTCTCCTTACAAAAAAAGTTAGCTTTGTTGGATGATGGCATATGCGTCTGCTCCCAGTATTTAGGAGCTGGGAGTAGGAGGACCAAGAGTTCAAGGCCTCCTTTGACTTTATGGTGGTGCACTGTAGCACGCTAAAGTTCACGTATGGGTGGGGGTCAGCAGACTATCTGGAGTCACTCCTCGCCTCCCGCCTCACTTTGAGCAGCACCTCTCTTGTTGCTTTGCCAGTGTGCTGGGGTTACAGGTATGGAGCACTGCATCTAGCTTTCTGTAATTAAATTTATCGTATCCCCCATGTGTGTGATATGGATTTGTGAGTGCATAAGCACATGTCCATGTGTATGGGAGTTAGCGGACAACTTTTGGGGAGGAAGTGCTCTCAATCCAATGTCCTGGACATTGAACCAAGGCTGCAAGCACCCTTCCCTTTGGAGCCATCTTGCTGGCCTTCCAGTTCACGTTTTGTTCCCATCATTGCATCAGCCCCGCAGCCTTTGCCAGAATCCATGGACAGCAACATCAGGCTGCACGTGTCCTCCAGTATGTTTGGGAGTCGTGGTTTCTAGAACTTCGTCATAGTCTGGCTCTGCATTGCTCTTGTTGTGGATTGTACCATCAGAAAGTCTTGTTTTCTGAGGACTCCTTCCGTCTGGAACCCTGTGTGACTTGTTGATTCTCAGTTTTCCTTGGTAGACTTATGTACTTCACAGAGAAACTAGCAGAAGTTGTACTTCTCAAAGCACTGTTGCTGGCAGGTCACCCATCGAGCGCTGTACTTGGTTGAGCATTGCACATACATATTGGCCACATGTCTTGGGTGGTGAGCTGGGGGGCTCTGCTGATCTTGGTTGGAGGGTGGCTGCCTATTGGTTGATCTAAGATGGGATTATCGAGGTCACCCGGCTTTGCTTTGTCTTGGGGGCAACCTCACTGGAAGATAAAGGGCAAATGGAAATGCATGTTTTTCTTATATTCAACATGCCAGCTACATACTAAAGGACATTCCAGTTTGGAGCTGTTGTCAACCTATTTGACCAAAAGTCAATTATCTGTGCAAATATACAGGTAAAAGAAAAAAACCTCAGAGTTGCAATGTCCTTCAGATGTCCCTTTAGATGCCACTGTCGTAGGCCCTTTGCTGTGGTAGGCCTCCCTGAGCCTCCTCTGTTAGCAGCCTGCTGCTTGTCTTTCCTAGTGCACTGATTGCTGTCGTCTGTTATCGGTCCATCTCACTAGACTGTGAGTTCTATAGAGGACAAGGACCATATCTGTCCTACTGGTTAGCCTGAAGCCTGTAGTAACCACACAATAAATGCTTGTCACAGGAAAGCTGCCATGATTCTATCTCCAGAAGACGAGGGGTTTTTATTGGGCTTTGTATGGCAAGCAAATTCCCATAGAGATGTGATGGAGGGAAGGAAAAGCGCCTACCACTGCCAGTTTTCAGGGGGGGAGCAGCTCCCCTGGAGGTCTGGGAGGGGCCTGGCTGCCTTCTGCAAGTGTCACCAGAACTAAAGCTCTGGTTAGGAGCTGGCTGGCTGACTTCAGGGCTTTTTAGCCAGCTGTTTTCTTCAGTGTATTGATTTTTGACTCTTGAGACGTTTGAGCAGCTGTACACAAATTCTTCTTGTGTATGTGAGCGTCTGTGTTCGGAACTAGATGGCAGCACTTGCAGTGTTTAGGGAATACATCTTAAGCTTATTCCTGCACTGCAGTATGATTTTGTGGCTTGAATTTATATTCAGTAAATTTACATTACAGAATAGACCTTTGGATGTTTGGAAAATTAACATTAATAAAGTTAATAAATAAATCATTAAAAAACACCAAAAGAAAGAACTTGGAAAGAACTAGGTTTCTCTCCCTTGTTTATATTTAATTAATTACTTTATTATTATTTTTGTTTTGTTTTTGTTTTTCAATACAGTGTTTCTGTAAGTTACCTAGCTGTCCTGAAACTCATTCTGTAGATCAGGTTGGCCTTGAACTCAGAGATCCATTTGCCTCTGCCTTCCAAGTGCTGGGATCAAAGGTGTGTGCCACCACCACCCAGCTATTATTTATTTTGTGTGTGTGTGTGTGTGTGTGTGTTTTCTTTGCATATATGTCTTTTCACCACATTGTAACACGAATAATAAAAACCCAGAGACAGACACTTCAACCTGAAGATCAGAAAAGCAAAGCAACCAGCCACTGGCTCTTACCTCTACCTCAGACTGAAATGGCGATCCTGCCTCCACGAATCCTCAGACTGAGACTGAGCGTGAGACCTGCCTCCTCCCGTTTTATATTCCTCTCTAGTGTTGGGATTAAAGGCATGTACCACTACTGCCTGGCCTCTATGGCTAACTAGTGTGGCTACTGGGATTAAAGGTGTGTGCCACCACTGCCTGATCAGTGCGGCTGTTTTACTTTTGATCTTCAGGCAAGCTTTATTTATTAAAATACAAGTGAAATATCACTACACCATGTGTGCTGGTTCTTATGGAGATCAGGAGAGAGTGTCGGATCCCATGAACTGGAATTACAGAGGGTTGTGAGCCACCATGTGTGTGCTGGGAATCTGTGCAAGAGCAAGTGCTCTTAACACTAAACCATCTCCAGCACAGAGGACCTCAGGAGTCTTCTAGCCAGAGAGCAAACAGGTCCTGCCCCCTGTGGGGCCCCCTTGATTGTTGGTTGGTACACTCAGGCTCTGAGTATCAGAGGTCAGCTTAGAGACTACAGTCTTTTGTACATACTCGCCCCATGATGTGTCTCACCGCTAGGCAGCGGCCTCTCCTGGCCTGGTGTGCCATGGTATTCAGTGCTGTCTCGGTCCACAGAGAGCAAGCAAGCTCTCCCAGTGTCCACACCTACTTTGCCATTAGAATTTCCCCGAGTAGCCCGGCGTATGCCTTTAATCCCAGCACTCAGGAGGCAGAGGCAGAGGCAGGAGGATCTCTGTGAGTTTGAGACCAGCCTGGTCTACAAGAGCTAGTGCCAGGACAGGCTCCAAAACCACAGAGAAACCCTGTCTCGAAAAACCAAAAAAAAAAAAAAGAATTTCCCCGAGTACAAAGGCTAGTGTATTGGTTTAGCCTTGTGTATCAGGGGGCTTGGGGCACTTTGTGGGCCACCCCTCATTAGCAGTCAACTAAACTGCTGTAGGAGTTAGTGAGAACTCAGCTTTCACAATGTAAGTTGGAAATGTCCAGTGTTGTTCCCAAGTGGGTAGAACGGGCCAAGAAATTAGCAGTGATATTGAAGGGGGAATAAGGTAGGCTCTGTGTATATACAACAGACAGCTTTTTCAATCACATGTAAAATGTCTAGTAATTGTAGACAGAGAAAGCACCAGTTGCTTTCACATTGCTGTGACCAAAACACCTGTCTTTTTTTTTTTTTTTTTTTTTTTTTTTTGGTTTTTCGAGACAGGGTTTCTCTGTGGTTTTGGAGCCTCTCCTGGAACTAGCTCTTGTAGACCAGGCTGGTCTCGAACTCACAGAGATCCGCCTGCCTCTGCCTCCCGAGTGCTGGGATTAAAGGCGTGCGCCACCACCGCCCGGCTCAAAACACCTGTCTTAATGAACTTACGGGGGAGAATTTATTTTGGTTCATAGTTGGAAGGTTTTTATTATCTTGCTGGGGAAGACATGGCAGGCAGTTTTAGACCAAGGTATTGGGAAAATGTGGAAGAGACCTGGCAGTGGACCAGAAGGCACGGTACAACTGCTAGCAGGGGCAGCTATAACCTTGAAAGACCGAGCCCCAGTGGCCTTTTGCCAGAGAGGTCCACCTTCTAAAGGCTCCAGAGCCACAGCGGTGCCAGCTGGGCAACAAGCATTCAAAACACAAGCTTGTGGGGGACATCCAGACTGCAGCCAGTACAGAGCATGGAAGATTTGGGGTGAAGGGTGGGCAGGGATGCAAATGATATCACTAAGAGGGATTCCCCCTGAGAGCTGCGTGGCAAATATAAAAGTTTTGTTTAAAATGGGAGCAGGAAGTGGAGCTGCTGGAGAAGATTCCGAGGAGAAAATCAGGGTAGTTTAGAGACCCAGCGGCCAGGAGAGGAGTTGGGGTGACAGAGAGAGCGGCCAGTAGTCCCCAAGGAAGTTTCACATGCAGCTAACCACTGAGAGGCAGCACCTCATAGATAGCCGCATAGCTACATGATACAAAAAATGTGTTTTTGTGTGTGTATTTCATGATGATGCCTGTGTTCAGTATGATGTTTGTCCAACACTTTCATTGTGTACATAGGCAAAAATGTCTCGAGACCTCTGTTCTAAAACACTCTGGTCTTCTGTACTTAGAAACTTAAACCTACGTTTAGAAATACTCAAGTATTGGTTGGCTATTTACTAACCATAAGGGATTAGCGAGTGGTATATTTTGAAGTGTAGATGGTGGGTCCCTGGCCTTGGTGAAGAGCAGAGCCTGGTTGTTCCTCCTAACACACATCCTCAGGTGGCATGGCTGAAGAACAGCCATCCACTGGTCCTGATTCAGTGGTTCAGAGTCAGGACTCTCGAGCCTGGAGTTGGCATAGCAGCCACTTCTGTTCTCTTTTTCTTCTTGAGATAGGATGACACCGTGTAGCCCTGGCTGGTCTGGAACTCCCGTGTAAACCAGATCTTAAACTCAGAGATCTGCCTGCCTTTGCCTCCTGAGTGCTAGGATAAAAGGCGTGTGCCACCATGCCCAGACTGCTGATTCTTGAGATAAAAGCAAGCTGCCAGTTCATCTCAGGGTGGAGGAGGACAAATAAGCTGTTTTCCCATGAATCATTGCATGCCTACAGGGTATGGGGGGAGGAATGGTTGGCGGTTAGCACCTAAGATGATCTGTCAAGGCACCCAGACAGTCGCTTAGATTAATATAGTATCAAACTAAGAACCAGATAGATTCAGAGTGAGGCTTGACTGAATGAATGTGAGTGTGCACCCTATTAAGATGTAAGTCAATGATGGGGGCAGGGGTTTTACCTGAGTAGCCATTGCTTTTATTTCCAGAGTCAAGAGCTGGGCCTTGCTTGTGGGTGACAGAGACTCAGGTATGAGAAGGAAGGTGGAGAGGCCAGAGTGGCCGCTGAGGGACTGGTATAGCCGAGGTCAGCCAGAGAAGGCTTAGAAATAATAGAGCCTGGAGCCAGAGCTTGTCAAAGAGCAAAACCTTTTACCTGGCTTCTCAGAAGACTAGACAGCATCTGTGCACTGGCAGACCTCAAGTCCCAGCCCGAGTCACGTGCTGGAGACCGAGATGCGCTAGAGAGACCTGCTTCGGAAAGGAGAGCCAGGTCTCTGTGGTAGTAACAAGGCCTGGAAGATAGGAAAAGGAGAAGGTGCAGCCTCGGCATTCACATCTGCAGATGGGCTGAGTGAGGGTAATGTGACCGAGGGCAAGTCTGCCCCGAAGAAATGGCTAGGCAAAGATGAATGCAGGCATGCCCCATGAGGGTGGTGAGTCTTAGTGAGCCGTCTGTGGGGTGTCATCATAGCTCCAATGTGGAATGTGACAAAAACTGCATTTGAGTGAGTTTCTGGTTGTTTGGTGCAAAATAATTCTGCAGTAATGAGAGTCTCGGTGGAAGGCTTCCCAATCAGTATTAGGGTTCCAGAGTTAAATTTTTTTAAATGTGATCTTATTATATGTGGTGGTTTGAAGGTTTGAAATAATCAAAGCTATATACATGTAACTGAGAAAGGACACAAAGTTGCAGTGTGTGATAATAGCCTGCCTCCCTCTTTAGACACAGGGATTGGTGTCTGCTCTGTTTGTGTTAAATGAGCCTGAGGAGGAGAGTGGTTGAAATCGTTAGCTGAGATTACTAGGGAAAAAAGACTTAGAGGAGGGAGAGAGATGAAGCAAATTAGCTAGGGGCAGCCCGTGGGAAGCAATCAAGGCGTTAACACTGAGAGGTGTGGAGTTCCTGGGATGCTGATATATGAGAATTTCAAGGCACCAGTGCCCTGCGCTGTGTATATTGTGTGCTCTTCTGCTATTTATTCCCCATGACTCCTCCTGGAAGATGCTAGCTTTGTTTGGCTTTTGGTTTTATGAGACAGAGTCTCTCTATCTATCTCTGACTTAAGATATAAGTGTTAGCCAATAAGAAGCTAGAGCTAATGGGCCAAGCAGTGATTTAATTAATACAGTTTCTATGTGGTTATTTCAGAGCTGTGTAGCTGGGAACAGACAATCAGCCTTCCTCCAACATCTGACTATCCTGGAATTCTCTATGTAGACCAGGCTGGGCTTGGACTCAGAGTTCCTGGGATTAAAGGCCCTCTGGGCTTTTTCAGTTTTCTCCCTGTCTGTCTGTCTGTCTGTCTGTCAGTCTGTCAGTCTGTCAGTCAGTCTGTCTGTCAGTCAGTCTATCTCTTTATGTATCTGTCTCTGTACATGTACAGGTATATGTGGAGGTCAGAGGGTGACACTTGGTGTCCTGCTTTATCTCTCTTCCTTATTCAGTTGAGACAGGGTCTCTCACTGGACCTGGGGCTAGGCTGGTGGCCAGTAAGCCACAGCCACTCTTTCCACTCCCACAGTGCTGGGGATACAGAGTGTGGCCACACCCATCCTTTTACATAGTGCTGGGATCAGAACTCTGGTCCCGTGCTAATGTAGCAAGTGCTTTTATGAACTGAGCCATCTCACCAGCCCCGGGTGTTTTGTTTGGGGGGATTGATACTCTTTGTCACTGTGCTGAGAACGGCACTAAGATGGCCTCACAAATGTTAGCTGCTTTGGTTCAGCATTGTCACTGCCAATAATCGCACGAAATGTGGGACAGATACTGTTCTTGAACACAGGAAATGGAAGGCCCAAAGAGAATGAAGCAGGAGACAGGGGCACACTGTCTTCTCCTAGGCCTCAGGATGCAGGCTAGCAGTGTGGCCGTGGGTGATTCTGGGAGCTCCTACATATATTACCTTATTTGATGTGGAAATCAGTAGTTGATACATTTGCACATAAACCTGCTCTAATGGAAAGTAGCATACATGTTGCAAAAGTAGCTTTATTTGGCTCTAAGGAAATCCTCATCAGTCATTTCCAACCCGTGGCTGGTGTCCCATAGGTGTCCCAGTGTAGCTGTGAATGTGGCCCACCAGATACACTGTAGATGACACTGTCGTATCACAATGTCCCAAGATTGGACATCCCTGCCTAAGTCTGTGGTTTATAGACAAGTTTTGTTTCCATATCAAATTTTATTATTTTATGTATATGTGAGTATTACCTGTGTGTAGTCTATGTAGCACATTTGAGCAAAGTAGTGCCCATAGAAGCCAGAAGCCAGAAGCCAGAGCTGCATCCCTGGAACTGGAGTTGTAGACAGTTGTGAGCTGCCATGTGGGTTCTGGGAATCGAACCTGGAATCTTTGGAAGAGCTGCCAGTGCTCTTAATCACCGAGGCTTCTCTCTAGCCCCCACTGTTTACCTATTATTTTGAGAATCTTAAACAAAACATGTACTTTTCCTTGATGACGAATGCGGTCTTATGCACACACAGACGTGTTGGCTACAATTTAGGAGCTATCCAGGTTCTGCAGCACAGACGGAGCACCTAGTGGGCTTAGCTCGTGATTCGCTGCTAACTTCACAAACGTGAATTGAGTTAAAACACCCAATTTATAAAATCCACTTTTTCTCTTTACCAATACTATACTTAAAACCAACATTTAACTGTTCCATCCGTAATTGAGGGTAAGAGCCTTCAGCCCGGTTTGGAAGCCATGATGGTGTATTGGTCAGTGAGCTTGATTCCCAGGAATCAAGACTTAGTAACATTGGCCATCAGCCTTCCCCTCAACGGCTCCAGAAGTCACCTGTGAATGGGCATTTTCAAAAGGGAAGGTCTTGAGTTCTGAAAGTTAAGCAGATCAGGAATATTAGGTATACAATGCAGAGTGAGCACCCAATATCAACTCCAGATGTCAGGTGAACAATGGCTTTTGTAGTAAGATTGGTTCTTCTTATTTTCTTGGCTTCCTGAGTGTACAAGATAGGCCCAATTTAAATTCTGGATACCACGTTCCACTAGGTGGATAGGAGTGAGTCTGCCTTCTTTCACAAGCAGCTTTTGCCCGTCTGCATAAATCAGGCTTCTGCTCCCGTGCCCTGGCAAGTAGGTCAGGAGGAGCAGGGGAACCTTCCATTACCTTCTTGGCCATCCCAGTAGTTCAAATAGTTGAGAAAGCATTTTCTTTGAGCAGTAACTAGTAAAGGCTGGATTACTCTTTGGCAAGTAATGTAGTCTTTTCTAAACACTTTAATGTGGTTAGCTTTCTTTTTGTCATTTTTTTGGGAGGGGGGAGGGTTGGTGAGGTGGGAGGGAGAGTTACTTCAGTAAATAAAGGTTTATTTGGTCCTTTGTATGTTTGAGAAGATTCTTGATTTATATGGGTTTTTGGAGTGAATTTTGACTAACTCTACTTAAAGTATTGTTTGCATAAGTATTGGGATTAAGAAAAAGTTGTATGCTGAGTTTGTTCCCATCAGCTACTGGAGGCAGCCTCTCCAGTGAAAACTGAACTAGGTACCAATCTGAGTATAGCAGAACATCCTTAGGAATTATTCGTTGTTTTTGTTGTTTGTTTTGCCAGTCGTGCCTGGTTCTACCCTAGGTTTCTGAACTACCCTAACCACTATGTTTTTAAGGTCTCATTTCCGCAAGTGGACCCATGAACTTTTCAAGCACTTAGGCAACTTGGAACTGTTATCTGGGGTGGCACATTTCTGATAACGGGCACCACAGAAGTTTCTGTTTGCCATGACGTTCATAATGCCTCTGGCTATATTTGCATTTATTCAAAGAATTAATCTACTCCTTTGGTCTTAATATTGACATTGCACCCATCACTCCTATAGGACTATTTGCGTCTTTTTGATGCTTTTGATTTTTTTTATTGCCATTTTTCTTTTTTTTTTAACCATCTTTTCTCATTTTACATACCAATCCCAGTTCCTTCTCCCCCTCCCCTTCTCCTGCTCCCCCCACATTCCCCCAACCCCATCTCAATCCACTCCTCAGAGGGTAAGACTTCCCATGGGGAGCCAACAAAGTCTGGCACATCACTTTGAGACAGGACTAAGACTGAGCAAGGTATCTCTCCAAAGAGAATGGACTCCAAAAAGCCAGTTCAAATAGTAGGAATAAATCCTGGTTCCACTGCCAGTGGTCCCACAGACTGCCACAACCACACAACTGTCACCCACATTCAGAGGGCCTAGTTTGGTCCTATGCAGGTGTCCCATCTCATTCTTCCTGCTCCCCTTTGTCAGTCCAGAGTCAGTGAACTCCCACTAGCTCAGGTCAACTGTTTCTGTGAGTATCCCCACCATGGTCTTGACCTCTTTACTTGTATTATCACTCATGTTGGGGGGGGGGGGGGGGAGAGAGAGAGAGAGAGAGAGAGAGAGAGAGAGAGAGAGAGAGAGGGAGGAGAGTGCCTCTAGGTTGGAGGTCTCCATTGGGTCCCTCTTCTTGGAGCTTGGTGAACCCCGAGGAGGAGGGGGAGGAGGAACTGTGGGATCAAGAGGTGTTGAGGACACAGGAAGAGTACAGCCTATGTACTCCACTAAGCAGGGCTCACGAAGGGCCTACAGAAGCTGGAGTGGCAGTCGCAGAGCCTGCATGGGCCTGTGCTAGGTCATCGGCATGTGTTCTTATTATCTATCTTGTTGTTTGGGGTGACTTCTGATAATGGGGATGGTGTCTCTCTGACTCTTTTGCCTGTGCTTGGGATTCTGTTTCCTTCTACTGGGATGCCTCACCCAGCCTTGATGTGAGAGTTTATGCCTGGTTTTATTGTACCTTGTTGTGCTGTTTTGAGTTGCTATACCTGGGAGGACTGTTCTTTTCTGGGGGAAGAAGGGTGGGGGATAGGGGGCTGGATGGGGGTTGTTGGGGTGGGGATAGATCTGGAGGAAAGGGGAGATGGGGAGAACTAGGAGAAATGGAAGCTGCAGTTGGAATGTATTGTATAAGACAAGAATAAATAAAAAAATATATGTAGTGATTAAATACATTCAATTAAAAAAAGAAAAATATTATTTCCATTTACCAAAGACCCATATAGATAAACTGACTCTTGTCCTTTCAAAAACCAATGTATAAAAGAATAAACAATGTAGTTTTAAAAAATTGTATGTGTGTGTGTGTGCCTGAGTATAATGGGTATATGTATGTGCACCACGCTGAGGGTAGAGAAGGGCACCAGATCTCCTGGAGCTGGAGGTACAGGCCATTGAAAGCTGCCATTGGGTCCTCTGTGACCTCAGTAAGTGCTCTTAACCTCTGAGCCATTTCTCAAGCCTGAAGCATTGGCTTTAATGTCCTTGTCACCCATTTCACCGTGAAGTTTCTGGTGCTTCGTGGCCACCATAGGACCAGTGTCGTTTATCACTGACAATCCTGATGGCACCTTCAATTTCCACTAAGCTTCCAAGTAGACAGGACACTCAGTCAGTGCGAGGGACAAGAGAGAGCAATATGCGGCCCCATTTTGATCCAAGTACTTAGAAGAAGTTCAATTTTTCTTTTCATAATTATTGTTATTTTATTTTGGTTTTTTGAAACAGTGTTTCTCTGGATAGCCCTGGATGTTCTAGAACTAGCTTTGTAGACCAGGCTTGCCTTGAACTCAGAGATATACCTGCGTCTGCCTCCCAAGTGCTGGGATTGAAGGTGTGTGCCACTACTGCCTAGCTAGAAAAAGTTCTTAACTGTTTAGCTGGTTATGCTCTCCCCAGCTTTTCTAGAGAGGGTGTCACTGTGTCCGCTGCCTTAAACTCTGGACCCTCTCTCCTTAGCCTCCTGATGTTGAGGGTGGAAGCATTTGCCACCACAGATGGCATCAGCAACCTTTAATTTTGAAGGGATGGTTGAACTCTGTTATTAGCAAACCGTTTTCTCCATAGATTAAAGGTAGATTTAACTCAGCTTTCCTCTCTGCACACATGTATAAATATACCACTGTTATATCTGCCATGCACACTTATTTACAAGTGTATCTATAGCATATTTCCTGAGCAAATGATTGTGGGGAGGTTGAGCAAAAAATGTTTGCGTCTAAAGCAGATGAAGCTTTCTGAAGCAGAAATTTCCTTCTTGGGCATCCTTTCCTTGCTCCCAAACTAAATGCATTTGCTAAAGATTGCTCAGGTGCTGTACCTTGAGGGGTGGGAGTGGGGCACCGACCTTGTCCTGGGAGCTAACTCTGCTGGGAGGTTGAGCTGTGTGTGCCTGCCTGTCTGTGGGGAGAATGTGATTCCATAGCCATCTCCAATTCTGCAGCCTGCCACGTGTGTACCTCTGCCCATAAAAGCCTTGGAAATTGAGCCTCGGCTCCATCGTTCTGCAGCTGTGAGTAAATCAAGTTCATCTCTCCCAGCTTACGTTCCTCTAGAAAATGGGGCCATAATTACAGCCTCACCAGGGTGGGCACATGCCAGGAGGTAAATGGATTCTTGCCTTGCAGCTTGGGAGGATGGCTTTGCTCTCCTCCCATGGGTCCTTCTGAGCAGAGCCCTTCGGCTAAGAGAATACCATAGAGTTGTTTCCTGGCTCTCTTGTAGTCTCTTGTCCCTGTTGTGTTTATTTGAATTGGTTTCCAGATCTTGAAACTCAGGAAATTTCACTGGATGAGTAGCTGGTGCATCTCCCCTTTGAGATAGTGACACTAGGTTTTCTCAGAGCACAGTGTCTGGTCCATATCCAGTGCTGACAGTGGGTTATTGATCTAGTTTGGCTGCTGAGTGTTTCCAGACTTCCTTTGTATTGCTATCTGATTTTCTGAATGTGACGTTTTCTGGGAAAAAGTTTAAGACCTTTGTTTTTAGTTATACACTAGCAGGGCTAGTTGATCCCATGTCAACCTTTAATTGTTCAAATGGTTTTAGACTGCTATAGCTTTTGTTCAGCTTTCTTCCAGAGAGTCCTGCTGACTGATAACTCCGGAGTTTGGTGTCTTTGTTTGGTCTATTGTATTTGCTTATAGTGAATTCTCCCTCCTGTTGCTGTGGTCTGGGTTGTAGGATCGCTTGCTTCCCCACACACCCTGTCCCCAGAAGAGCTTCATCTCTAGGATCCTATACTCTCCCCAATACCCTGAGTTTGAGAATCATGCTCATCTGTCTTGAATCACATTGAAGTCATACCGCACACATCTTGATACGGAACTATATTGCTCTAATGATTCTGCAGAAGCATCCAAAACATGGCTGTGCCTGTCTGCCCAAGCAGCAGAAGCTGGCCTTTGGTTTCCTTCATACCACACAAGTACACCAAGAACTTTAGCTCTTAGCTGCAGCAGGGCTGAGAAATAGAACTTCTGTGTGTCTGTGTGGGTGTGTGCACATATGTGGATGTCCATGTGGACAGCAGAGGACAGCCCTGGATATTAGTCTTCAGGTGCCATCTACCTTGAATTTTTTTTTTTTAATTTTGAGACAGTATCTTTCCCTGGCCTGGAATTCACCACATGGGTTAGGCTGGCTGGCCAGCAGGCTCCAGGGATATGACTGTCTCTGCCTTCACAGTGCTGGGGTCCCAAATGTGCCACCACATCCACTCAACCTTTCCCCCACCCATGGGACCTGGGCCTTCACATCGTGTGTTTAAGGCAAACACTTTACAGACTGAGTTATCTCCCCAGGCCCCAAATCTGGCTGTTGACTTCCCAGCCTCCAAAAGATAGAACAGATAGCTCAGGAGTGAGTAGAATGGATCTGGATGGCAGTGGCCTGTGCCCCCACACCCTACTTCCTTCTTCATTCTGTATTTAACTCCCTGTGGTAGGTGAGGCTCTCACTCCAGCTCCGGAAGGTTCTGCACACTTGCCTCTGCTTCTCTGGCCCCAGATTTTCTCCTTTTCACCAATTTAACTTAGGATAATGTTGAAACTATTTAAATTTACTTTTATTTTAAATCTTTTTTTTTTTTTTTTGAAACAAGGCCTCTTGCAGCCCATCATGGTCACCATTGGATGACTTTCAGTTTCTGTTCCTCCTGTCACCCAGGTGCTGGATTACACACATGGACTGTCTTTTCAGTTGGCTGTGGCTTTTTTTTTTTTATGTCTAGGATGTTTTGTTTTTTATCAACTGTTTCTGTGTCTATTGATATGATCTTGTGGGGTTTCTTTAGATTATTGACATCCTGGGAATCTTGAACAGACCTTTATTCTTCGGGTCAATTCCACTGAGTCATAATATGTTACCTGCACATATTGCACATATACCTGTGTTGAGGCATTTTGCACACATGTTGATAGGCAAGACTAGAGTCTGTTTTTTGTTTTCTCATTTTGTTGTGTAGTAGTCTTGTGTTTGGTCTGACTAGGTATCAGGTTAGTGCTGACCTCAGAGATTGGGACCCTTCTATTTCCTAGAGAGATTGTTTAATTGATGTTAGTTCTTTAAAAGCATTTGGTGAATGGGCATGGTGATACACACCTTTAATCCCAGCACCCAGGAAAGAAGCAGGCGTATCTCTGAGTTCTGGGCCAGCCTGGTCTACATATAAACTTCAGGACAACCTGGGGTACATAGATCTGTCTCATTAAAAAAAATTAAAATACTTGGTAAAATTTACAAGTATAACCATCTGGGCCTGGAATCCTTCACCCCCTGAAATGGCTTTTAATTACAGTTAAATTATTATTAATATAGCCCATTTTGCAAATTTCATCCATCTCAAATGCATTTTGATATACCATTTCTTTAAAATTGAAAGATCAACCACTTGGGCATGGTGGTTCATGCCTGTAATCCCAGGAGAGGTGGAGAAGGCCGAGAATCACTGCAGGTTTGAGGCCAGCCTGGGCAATAAACACACCAAAATAAAAAGATCTAAAGACCTCCCAAACAATTGTCTGGCTTGAGTTTATGTGTGTAGAATTGTGGTACTGTCTGGTCCTTCCAGTGTCCAGGGCCTGTCATTGCAATTCTTGTATTTTTGACAGTATAATTTGTATTGTGTCTCTCTTTTTTTTTTTATTTTTACTTAAAAATTTCCACCTCCTCCCCTCTTCCCATATCCCTCCCCCTCCCCCGATCCTTCTCCCCTTCTCTCCAATCCAAAGAGCTGTCAGGGTTCCCTGCCCTGTGGGAAGTCCAAGGTCCTCCCCCCTCCATCCAGGTTTAGGAAGGTGAGCATCCAAACAGACTAGGATCCCATAAAGCCAGTTCATGCAGTAGGATCAAAACCCAGTGCCATTTCCTTGGCTTCTCAGTCAGCCCTCCTTGTCCGACATGTTCAGAGAGTCCGGTTTGATCACATGCTCCATCAGTCCCAGTCCAGCTTGCTTTGGTGAGCTCCCATTAGATCAGCCCCAGTGGGTCTCTCAGTGGGTGGGTGCATCCCTCGTGGTCCTGACTTCCTTGCTCATGTTCTCCCTCCTTCTGCTCCTCATTTGGACCTTGGGAGCTCAGTCCAGTGCTTTCTGTTAGTCTTTCTAAAGACTTTTCAATTTGACATTTTTTAGAGATCCAAAGTTTGGCTTCATTTTTTCTTAACTATTGGAAAACAAAAACATAGAGAAAGAACAGTAGATCCTCTACTGTTTTGGGATTCTAACAGGGGACATCACTACTTGTATACTTCTGTTTAGCAAGTCTTTCTGTACCACAGCTCCCAAATAATGACACGGAGACTTATTATTAATTTTGAAAACTTGGCCTTAGCTTAGGCTTGTCCTACTAGCTCTTATAACTTAAATTAACACATTTATTTTATGTCCTGTCACATGGCTTGTTACCTCATACCGCTAATGATGCTTTCTCCAAATCTGACTGGTGACTCTGCCTTTCTTCTTCTGAGTCCTCTCTGTCCTCAGAAGTCCTGCCTAATCTCTTTCTGCCTAGCTGTTGGCCATGATGCTCTTTATTAAACCAGCCACAGTGACATATCTTCACACAGTGTAAAGGAATATTCTGCAACACCTCTGATAGAAGAACAGTGGAAGAGCAGCCCCTCGGGGTCGGATGTTGCCATCTCATACCCAACTCTGCAGGGAATGTGCATGGAGTACTGGGAGCCAGGGTACCAACCTAGTCAGCCAGCTCAGTAGAGCCAGCCTGACTCTCGGTGTGGTGACAGATGCCACAGCCAGGGCATACTTGCATCCTTTCTGTTTATCTCATGTCTCCTCTCTCTTTCTCAGTTCTAGCATATTTCTTTTCTCGGGGGAATTTAAAAATTATCAGAGTTGATGAAATTTTATTCTATAATCTTTTGTGGTTAAGACTTTCTTGCTTTGTGTAAAGATTGAATATTACAGTTGGAACCACTCATGTTTGTTATGTCTGTAAATGTTCAGCTCAAATAGACCTGGTAGCACGGACTTGCACAGCAGATACTCAGGAGGCTCACAAGTTCAAGGCACACCAGGCTATAGCATGAGTTGAAGGCCATTACCATCAGCTTAATGAGAACCTCTCTCAAAATTAAAAAGTAAGATTGATTGCATTCCCTTTCTTACACAGCATTTTTCTCAATTGCCTTTTCCCCCTTGAAGTATTTGTATGTTTATGTCCGTAATTACTTTGGTATTCTCTACTGTATTATAACGTAGTCTATTACCTTCTACTCTCAAACTCCCCCACCCCCTGCCCAGCTAAGGTCTGAACCCAGGGTCTTGCGCTTGCTAGGCAAGTGCTCTACCCCTGAGCTAAATCCCCAGCCCCCTCAAACCTGCTTCTTAGAGCCTATTGCTGTTCCAAACTGGCCTGCCTTCTCCACAGAGCTGTTGTCCTGCAGTTTCCCACAGTGGCATTCCTGGACTGTCTTTGCGTTCCCAGGTTCTCTCCTTTCTTCTTATACCCTGTGATTTTGATGGAGCATTGCTTTAAGGACCACCCTAAGGAAAGATGTAGAGAAAGTAAAAGAATCCTGATGTGGGATAATGCTCTTGTACACTGTAAAATGTACAAGTGTTTAATAAAACGCTGATTGGCCAGTAGCCTGGCAGGAAGTATAGGTGGTACAACCAGACTAGGAGAATTCTGGGAAGAGGAAAGGCAGAGACACAGTCCTCATCCAGAAGGAGAGGAAGCAAGATGAGAATGCCTTACTGAGAAAAGATATCAAGCCACATGGCTAAACACAGATAAGAATTATGGTAAGTTTAAGTCATAAGAGCTAGTTAGTAATAAACCTGAACAATAGGCCAAACAGTTGTTAATTACTATAGGCCTCTGTGTGTTTATTTGGGACTGAGTGGCTGTGGGACTATGCGGGACAGAAACTTCTGTCTATAGAATCCTCTCTCATCTCCTTTTCAGCCCGGTCTCACTGTATAGCTTGACCCCTGTGTTTGGTATGTTGAGGATTTACCAGTGTGTCTTGAAGACTTCTGACTTGTGCTGGTGGTCGGGAAGCAGTTGTAGCTGGAAGACGAATGTTCTTCTACCCCATACCACTTTGAAGATTCTCCTTTCCTCTTTCTGCAACACACGGTTGGCTATTGGAACTCCACCATAGTTATTGGTTCCTATGTAACAGTGTACCCCCAAAATTAGTGGTTTATAAATATCCATTTTGCTGGAAGATTCTGTGTATTTAAAACAGGGCACCCCATAGATGGTTTATTCCATACCCTTGAGTCTAGGGACTCAGCTGAGAAAACTTGAAGAGCTGGGAGGAGTCAAGCAACTGGAGACTTCTTGTTATATGTGACTGGGCTGGGAGTCTTGAAGGCTGAACTCAACCTGTGACTGACTCATCAGAGGACCTCCACCAAGACCCTGCATATAACCTGGGCACCTACAGCACACTGGCTGGGCCCTGAGAGGAGATGCTAGGCAAAGCACCTCCTTGAGAGCTTGAGCACCCTAAGGTCAGTGAACTGAGAGCTAAGGTGGAGGTGCGACATCACCACTGCCATTGTGTCGGCTACTAGCAAAGCCATCAGGGCAAGCTCAGAGCACAGGGATAGAACTGGACTCTTCTCCAAGATGGAGATGAAAGCACAACACTGGTTAGGCCCTGCCTGGGAGCACTTTTCATCTGCTGCTGTTGGTGTACACCTGTGATCAAGAGTCTGAGACCATCCTCTGCTGCATAGAGTCTGAGCCAGCCTCAGCTACATGAGGCCCTATTTCAAATACCATCCCTCCTCCCTAAAACCCACCCTATTCCCTCAGCATCAGAACACTTAGATTTCATGAAACCATGTAGTAAGTCCTGCTTCCTGAGCAGTTTCTGATACTGGGGCCTACTTGTGGAAGAAGGGGAAAGGATATAATCATAATATGAACAGATGGACCACTTAAAAATATTTATTTTTGTTTTATGTATATGAGTGTTTGCATATATATATGCATATTTAAAAAGCATAAGAAACACATACAGGTAATGAGACACACACATTTGTATACACAGAAAACCCAAAAAAACAAAATAGGAAACATAAGTTCCTAGTCAATATTCTTGCTGTGAAGAGACACCATGACCAAGGCGGCTCTTATGAAAGAAAATGTTTAATTGGGGGCTGGTTTACAGTTTCAGAGGATCAGTCTGCTATCATCATGATGGAGAGCTCATGGCATGCAGACAGGCCTGGAACAGTAGCTGAGAACTTTATCCACTGGGCCTGGCTTGGGCTTCTGAACCCTCAAAGCCCACCCCCCAGTGACACACTTTCTCTAACAAGGCCACACCTCCTAGTCCTTCTAATCCTATCAAAGAGTTCGACTCTCTGTGACTAAGCATTGAAATCTATGAGCATGTGGGGGTCACTCTTATTCAACCACCACAATAAGCAAAAGATCTGTAAGGTTAAAAAAAAAAACAGTGTTGTGAGGCAAAAAATGCCATTGAATTCCTTGTGTGTTGGCCATCCACTGCTGGCCGCGGAACCTACCTTTAACACGGTTTGTGGGCCCAGTGAGACTGTGTTAGAGAAAACTAAGTTTTCCTTTGCAAGTGATCAGTCAAAGACAGCTTCCGGGTTAGGAATGGGGATGGTATCTACTTCCCCTCTCAGCACTGGACCTCAGCTGGCTTAGACCTGTGTAGGCCCTAAGCTCACTGCCTCAGTCTTTGTGAGTTCGTGTTCTCTGTCAGTCCTGTAGTTTAATATTCATAAACAAATGTGCACCTGGCTTCTTGATTTTAATATCTAGAGCAGTTGTCTAAAATGTAGAAGTCACATGCTGTAAACTGTTTAAATCTGAGGTGTTTGTGACATCTTTTTTTTTTTTTTAATGAAAAGGAGGTTTGGGCTAGGGAGACAGCTCAGAAGGTCAAAGGTACCTGCTACTGAGCCTGGTGAGCCTGCATTGGTTCCCTGGAACCCTCATGGTGGAAGAAGAGAACCACCTCCCACACCAAAAACTGCCATGTGGCATGGCTTTCATTGACCTGGATACACACCATAGCCTTGCCTTATGTCCATAGTCAGATACTTTCATTTGTTTCTGAGTCAGTCTGTAAAATGTATTCTAATGTCACTTTATATTCCCCCACCCATGCAGGCCGTTTTAGGACGTTTTCATGGACACCTGTGTCTCTGTTGGTAAAAGCAGGATTAGCCTTGCAGTCTCCCCCAAGCCTTGTTGGATACATGAGGAATATGTAGAAATCACTGTCTGTCTGATACTGGAATAAAGATCTATCTCTTTAGAATATTTATTCTGTGACAGGTCCATACATGTATCCAGCGCATCTTTATCCCTCCTAAATCTCCTCTCACTCCCCGACTCCCACACCAAGTCCCCCTCACACCTTCAAGTTTGTAATCAGTTAATGCTGCCAGCATATACATGGGTGTGGACCCTCTACCATAGCATGGGCAACCTACTGATGGAGGAAGGTCATTGGTTAAAAAAATAAAGAAACTGCTTGGCTGGCCCTCATAGGTTAGAACACAGGTGGGTGGAGAAAACAGAACAGAATGCTGGGAGGAAGAGGAAGTGAGCTCAGACTCGACAGCTCTCCTCTTGGGGGCAGACGCCTCAGAGAGATGCCATCCTCTCCTCTCCTGGGCAGACACACGCGATGAAGCTCCGACCCAGGATGGACGTAGGCTAGAATCTTCCCGGTAAGCGCACCTTGGGGTGCTACACACAGATGATTAGAAATGGGCTAAATTAATATGTGAGAATTAGCCTAGAAGAGGCTAGATAGAAATGGGCCAAGCAGTGCTTAAAAGAATACAGTTTGTGTGTTGTTATTTCAGGCATAAGCTAGCCATGTAGGCAGCCGGGGTGCTGGGGACGCAGCCCCGCCACTCTTATCACTACAACCTACCATCAGCCATTAAAAAAAGATAAACAAAAATAACCCCAACCATACACATAAATACATAAAAGTAAAAAATAACTGTCTTTTGGTTAGGGGAATTAAATATGATTTTGTTTTCATTAGGTTTTATGATTTTTTTTTTATTTAACGATTAGCCTATATTCCTAGTTCTTGATGAGAGAAACTAGTCATCTGCTATGCGGTTTTGGTTAAGGAAAGGCTATAGACACAACAGTAGTCACAAGGGTAAGGGAGTACCAGTCCCTGCTGTCTTGTGACATTGTACCTGTCTGTCATCTGTAGTGCAATGTGTCACTTGTGTGGGAGAATGCTGGCTCAAACAAACCTAATTACCCCAATGTACGAATATATCGCATGCAGCTGTTTCACCCGACAATCAGGGACTCACTGGTTTGTGTGTTACTTTTTATCATTACAGTATTTCCTACCTGCGGGAATTCTTCTGTGAACAGTATGCTGACCGTCCCAGAGGCAGCCTCATATGGTCTATGCTGACCATTTGTCTTGGTTACAGTGAGGCTCTGTAGAAATAAGTTAGAAAAGTCAGAGACACCCAGTAGAAACTTTACAGATGTTTTTTCTGCACAGGCAGTATTTTCACAGCATGAGAAGGTCATTTCTGTTTTTGAGACAGGGTCTCAGTATGTAAGTCGGACTGCCTGTGTTGAACTTGGAATCTTCCTACCGCTGCTTCTCCAGCAGTGGGATAATAATTTTGTACCACTGTACCTGAATTTGTACACGTTTTTGAGAGTACAGAATGATTTATAGTGAAGATTCTTGATCTTCCTGGATGAAAATGTGTTACTAATTCTTGTACATCCTTAGAAGCACAATAGCAAATTATATATGTAATTACTATTTACCTCCCTTTGCTATATATGCCATTTCTTAAATTCCTTAATTTGTGTATCTTGGTGGGGGAGAGAGAAGGGGGGGGAGAGTGTGACATGGGTGTAAATGTGAGTGGACAGGAGCTTTGCTGCCCACGTGGAGGTCAGAACAATTTTCAAGAGTCATTCTTGCCCGCCACGTTGTCTCTTGTTTCTGATGCTGATTTTAGGCTAGCTGTTCTGTGAGTGTCCAGGAAGCCCTCCTCCATCACCTTGCCATAGGAGGGCTGAGCTTTCAAGTGTTCCCCCTTGCATCTTGCTTTCTTATATTCTGGGGGTAAAACTCAGGTCACTGGACTTGTACAGCAGGTACTTTTACTGGCTGACCCATCTCCCTGGCTTTGTCATTTTTAGAATATAATTTTAAGTTCTCATAGAAAGTGATGAGCTCCTAAAGAAAAACTTATAGGCCTCCTCCTGAATATTAACCTTCATCAGGCGATGAAAGGAGACAGAGACAGAGACCCACATTGGAGCACCAGACAGAAATCTCAAGGTCCAAATCAGGAGCAGAAGGAGAGAGAGCACGAGCAAGGAACTCAGGACCACGAGGGGTGCACCCACACACTGAGACAATGGGGATGTTCTGTTGGGAACTCACCAAGGCCAGCTGGCCTAGGTCTGAAAAAGCCTGGGATAAAACCGGACTCGCTGAACATAGTGGACAATGAGGACTACTAAGAACTCAAGAACAATGACAATGGGTTTTTGATCTTACTGCAGGTACTGGCTTTGTGGGAGCCGAGGCAGTTTGGATGCTCACCTTACTAGACCTGGATGGAGGTGGGTGGTCCTTGGACTTCCCACAGGGCAGGGAACCCTGATTGCTCTCTGGGCTGACGAGGGAGGGGGACTTGATTGGGGGAGGGGGAGGGAAATGGAAGGCGGTGGCAGGGAGGAGGCAATTTGGTAGATTGGGTCAAATTGCCCTTCGATAACGTTCTGGTAATTAGCATTCCCACCAGCAATGTATAGAAGTTATAATTTCTGAGATATGATAGCTGATTATTTAACCATGCTGTCTGCATAACAATGGACACCATTATGGGCAAGGATAAAGCACATACTTGGGTTAAAAGAGTGAGCGCTAGTTTAGTGACTGAAGTCCTGAGCATTGTGAAGGAAAGGGAAACCTGATGGTATGCCTTGCCTTAGCATCTTTATATCATCGTGGGGTTTGAATAACAGTGCCCTCCATAGGCCCAAAGATCTGAATGCTTGCTCACCAGCATTCAAGAGTGGTACTCTTTGAAAGTGTTAGGAGGTGTGGCCTTGTTGGGGGAAGTGTGTCACTGTCTGGGTAGACTTTGAGGTTTCAAAAGCCTATGCAAGCCAAGAGTCTCTCTTTCTGATGCCTATGGATCTGGATGTCTGCCCATGTGTTGCCATGCTCCCCCACCATGAGGATAATGGACTAAAACCTCTGTAACTGTAACCTGCTCCAATTTTATCAGTATTGCCTTGGTCATGATGTCTCCTCAAAGCAATAGAACACTGTCCAAGACAGTTGTTATATCCGAAAAGCTGGTATTTGCCATACATTTGTAATATGGCGGGGAGATGACAGGATAGGTAAAGGATGGCTTGGCCTAAAGTTTCCTTTTGGAAAGACAAATGAAAACTTATGAGGATGAAACAATTAGGTTTATAAAATCATGAGTACCACACATGAGCTTTCTTTCTTTCTTTATTCTTTCTTGTTTTTTCGAGACAGGTTTTTTTTTTTTTTTGATTTTTTTGAGACAGGGTTTCTTTGTAGCTTTTCGTTTCTGTCCTGGAACTAGCTCTTGTAGACCAGGCTGGCCTCGAACTCACAGAGATCCGCCTGTCTCTGCCTCCCGAGTGCTGGGATTAAAGCCGTGTGCCACCACCGCCCAGCCTGAGACAGTAGCTTTGGATCCTGTCAAGTACTGGGCTTAAAGGCGTGTACCACCACCCGACACGTGAGCTTTCTTATGAACAGGTAGATCATCTTAAGAGTTTTGGAACATAGGGCTACATAAAACATTCAAAAGAACAGGTACCCACTTATACTGGAATGAAACCCAGATGCGTCATTTGTAGGAGAATATGTTACTATAATCTCAATTAGGAAGAGTAAAAAAATCCGTTCTTCATGAAAGGAAAGAGTGACAGGTTTGGCTGTAATCCATAAACTATGTTAAAAGGCAACCACAGATCAGAATAAATATTTGCAAACTAAATGATAACACAGAGTCTTTAATTTACAAACAGTTTGTAAATTAAATATCTTTAAACACATATCAGTAAAGATATAAGATATAAATAAAAGAGGTGGTCAAATTAAGGTGAGACTGTTAAGTCTTCCTAATAACTGGAGGCTTGCCAGTAAAACAGTATTTCATATTTTATATACCCCTTTAAGTGTGAAGATGAGCAGAACCTATCGAATGTTGAAGTTGTGGGAAAATATGTACGGTTTTGTGCTCACTGACTTTGCCGAGCAGGTACAGGCATGTTCAGCTCTAAACTGACAACTGTTTTCAGTGTTCTTCAGCAGATTTGTGCTAGGTTTATTTTTTGAAATTCTTAATAAATGATTTACTTGGTAAAAGTAAATTTGTCCCAGTTATTTCCTGAATTAGGGAGGAATGTGTTTCTACAATTAGGGCATGAGTGGGGCTTAATTTCGTATCATACTAAGCCGTGTATTAGATGGTGATATACCTTTTAATGTGAGATTCAAGTTCCAGGTCAGGAATACTTAGTACAATTTTTAGTTGATATGCTTTAGTGAACTTGAGATTTTGATTTCTGAATATATAAATATTCCTTGAAGTGTGTTTAAAGTCAAGTTCTTTTTTAAAAAAAAATTAAGAGACAGGTAGAGATGCCATAATTAGGTAGTCTAGGGCCAGTAGGAAGTGGCACACACCTTTAAATCCAGCACTCGGGAGGCAGAGGCAGGTGAATTTCAGAGTTCAAGGCCAACCTGGTCTACAAAGTGAGTTCCAGGATAACCAGGGCTACACAGAGAAATCTTATCTCAGGGGGAAGGGGAAGAGAGAGAATCTGGGGGGCTTGAGAAATGACTCTTTCGTGGGACCTGAGTTCAATTCACAATACTCACGTGGTGGCTGGCTTGTGAGTCTCTCAACTCTAGTCCTAGGGGATTGATGCACTCTTTTGGCCTGCAAGGGCACTGCACACATGTGGTAAATACATGCAGGTAAATACTCATAGACAGAAAATAAAAAAAAGGAGAAAATAAAAATAAAACAATTTGGCATAAGTGAATCTCTTTAAAGTGAGTGAAACAGCATTGGACACTAGGTGTACATTTGAAAATAATTCTTACTAGTGAGAATTTTAGAATGAACGTCTGTAAGGATGAGTGAAATTTCCCTGAAGCTAAGCTGAGTGCCTGGCACGGTGGAGCATGCTCTCAGCCTCTCAGGAAGCCGATGCAGGAGGATTGCTTGAGCTCAGAAGTTCACGGCCAGTCTCAGCAACATAGACCTCATTTCAAACTGCACATTCTGAGTGGGGCAGAGCACGGTGTGGTGCGTATAGTAACCTGTGGGGAACCGGCTCCAAGAGAAATAACATTAACATGCCATGTGTACTGCCATGTATCTACTACTGTGGGAACCAACTCTGAGAAAGATGACATGGCACCACACACGCACACATGTGTGAGCGCGTGCGCACACACACACATGCATACACACACGCATGCATGTGTGCACATGTTTTAAAAAGTCTTGAATTGGCTGGGCGGTGGTGGCGCATGCCTTTAATCCCAGCACTCGGGAGGCAGAGGCAGGCGGATCTCTGTGAGTTTTGAGGCCAGCCTGCTTTACAAGAAATAGTTCCAGCACAGGTACTAAAGCTACAGAGAAACCTTGTCTCGCAAAAAGAAAAAAGTCTTGAATTGGAAAAGGACAGGCTGGAATTACTCACTGGCAATAAAATTTCAAAGATCTGAAAGCACTGGAGAATCTTCTAGAAAAGATTCAGTACTTAACTCATAGTTCACTGTGACTCTGGGACAGTTTGGTACAGTCTGTTGAAAAAAGGGATGTCAGGCCGTTTGGAGAGACAGTTTGCCTGGACTTTTCTGTCTTCTCTTACTTTCCCTTAGCTATCTTCAAACATAAACAAGAAATACGCAAGTTTCTCTGTGGTCCAGAGTGGAAGGGGAAGGTTCAGTGAGAAGCCTTGTCAAATGTCTAACTAGAGCAGCCAAACGAAGCAATGGGATAGATTAGGACTCGGACCCGAGTTCTGATTCTGTTTACTTCTTAGCCATCTATTTCTTGGATGTGTGTGCGTGTGTGAACGTATGTGAGACGGGAGTTGCTGAGAATAGAACTTTGGACATGAAGTATACTAGACCTGCACAGCTCAGCTATTCCCTCTTTCCCTGATTTTAAAATTTAAATTGAGGTTAGTTAGAGCACTCTAAATTACACGAAGAAACTGTTTTGTCTAATTTGTTAGAGACTTTTGAAGGAAGGGAGGAGAGACTCAGAAATGTTAGTTACCTTTTAAAATCTCAGTATTCTGACAATAAAATGGGATTTTAATGATAGTCTTTTCATCACAAGGCTCCGGCAACAATTCTGTGAGTCCAGAGCATCTTGTAACTGTGCATCTTATTACTGTTGTGGCCTTGACTGGAGGTCTGAGGGAAGTAAAGCCGTTCGGACTCTGTCTGGACTCAGAGGAAAGGCAACCCCACTGACCTGGTGGGCTACAGAGAGCACTTGGCTTTGAAAGGTCATTAGAAGGCATGTACTCTGTGCACTCGGTGAGGCGTGGCAATAGGATGCCGAGAAAAATGGGCTTTGAAGTAACAGCCCCTTTATCCAACCAGCAAGCAGAGCCTGACGCAAGCAGTGCTTTCTAAATGGCCGTGAACGGAACAACCTACCAGGAAAAGTTTCCATCTGGAGGACGCGTAATTGCCCCAGATGGGACACACTGCTGGGAAATTGTAAAAGCAATGGAAAATAGAAAAGGGGCCTGCAGTGAACGAGTTAAGGCTGTATCGCACTTGTTTTAGTGGCTGGAAAAAGTTCAGGTAATTAATTCTGGTGTAAACTGCTAGATGAAATTTATTGGGGGCATCTCAAATTTCGTATTAAATCTGTAATTCTAGATCAAGGGTTGAGATTAGATCCCCTGTTGCCACAGGAAGCCAACAAATTCTCCCAATGCAAGGTGTATATTGAGTCTCCCTATAAAGCCATTGCGAGAAGCAGGTTTTGATGCTGTAAAATTGTGGGATCTTTTTTCTTTCTCTTTTCTTTTTTCCCATTGACCCATTTTTCTCCACCTCTGCTAATTATCTTGTTCATTCCCTTTATATATTATAACTTGAAACCTGTTTTAGTTGAGAGTAGGCTGTTAAATTCGAGCAATACCTTCTGGATACCAAGCAATATGCTAACAGTTGGGAATACAGGCAAGATGCTCTTCTTGTCCTCAAGGTGTTTGTAGCCTTGACAGATCGTAGCTACAGATAATTGTAGGTGCCATTCATAGAACATTTATAATTTGCTCTGTAACGGTCTTGGTGATTTTCTATATACTAACTCAGTTCTCATCAGGACTTTAAGGGAGGGGAAGATGCTATTACTCCATATTATTGGTGATATTATGTTTTAAATATATATTGTTCTCAAATTCTTGGTTTCTCACTGGTGGCACTTTCTTGTCCCTAGCCCCTTCTGTCTGTCCGTCTGCTTCTTCTGTCTGTCTGCTTCCCAGGCACCCAGAGCTGTACCTCACTACACCGTGTCCACCATGGGATTCTGCCATAGCGCAGACCTCAATTGAGAGGGGCAAGCAGCCTTAGCAAGAAACCCTCAGAACTGTGAGCCAAAAGAAAATATTTAAAGGGGTGTGTGCGTGTGTGCCTGCCTGCCTGCCTGCCTGTTTGTCTGTGTGCATGTATGTGTGTGTGTGCCTGCCTGTCTGCTTGTGTGCATGTGTGTGTGCCTGCATGTATGTGTGTGTGCCTGCCTGCCTGTCTGCCTGCCTGTGTGCATGTGTGTGTGTGTGTGTGTGAGCCTGCCTGCCTGTCTGCCTGCGTGCATGCATGTGTGTGTGTGCGCGTGTGTGCCTGCCTGTCTGCATGCATATGTGTGTATGCTAGTACATGCTTCAAGGATGAGGGTTTCTGGTATCCTTCCCGTCACTCTCTATTACTTTGAGGCAAGGTCTCTCAAAACCTAGGTCTCATGTTTTCTCATATGTATCAAAAGGCCTGTAATGAAACCCATTACTTTGGGTATTTAGAAAAATATCTCTGCTTTTTATTCATTTAGGGTTACAACTTGCTTAGCACACGAAGGCATGAGCAATGTTAATGTTTAGCACTGGGCCATTATGCCAGGCTTGGTCTTACTGGACTAAGTCCCCACAACAAGGTGATTTTTTTTCCAAGTTCTTGCCATATTTGCTTTTTAATATTGTACTTACCCAACACCGTGAGTGCTTGTGTGTGCGCACATACATAAGGATGTAGTTCCTGCTACATGCTAGTCAAACCTCAGTGGAAAGGTCATGTCTGAGGTCATGTCTCTTCCCTTGTGGATTCTGTATCTGAGCATAAAACAGACTAATAAATGCAAGATACAATGTCATACTGGGCGTGGCCTTACATATCTTTATTCCCAGCACTCAGGAGGCAGAGACAGGCAAATCTCTGAGTTCATGTCTGGCTTAGTCTATGTCATAAGTTCCAGGTCTGAAGGATTACCTTGTCTTAAAAAAAATGTCAGATACTGTCATACAGTGTATGTGGGCCCAGCAAGAAGGCATAACTGGCAGGGGATCAGAGGAGCTCTTCCAGCTGAAGTGGTCAGGGAAGGCCTCAGAGATGATGCTTAAGCAGAAACCTGAGTAAAGTAGGGGACTAGAGAAGAGTGATCCACAAAAGTAGGGACAGGAAGAGCAGGAGTGTGTTTGTTGTATTTCAGGAACAGCAGGAAGTACCCACAGATAAGCTAGTGAGGCCAAGAGAGGAAGAAGATGGTGTAAGCATGAGCAGAGAGCAGCGGCCCCTTACCGGTGGGGTGGTGATGGTGATGCTGCACACATGTGTTGTTTTGTTTCTGCAGCACTTGGGGGTCTATCAAATGACCTTGAGTGTTCTTGATAAATAGTCTTTGACATCAAACCATTTCCAACCCCGTCCAGGTGTTGCTTGTAGTTGATGTATTATGAAGAGGTCCTTATGACCACTGAGGTTTGAAAAATGGAGTGGTAAACCTAGTTAGCTATAGAAAGGGTTGTTCCCATTGCCCTCTAGAGAATTCATTGCAGGGAGCAAAAGTAAGGCAGGGGTCGGGTTGTAAGCTCAGCTGTTGTGACTCAGGGGAAAGAGTGTTGACTTGGATCAAGAAAACAATGTTGGGGGTGGCAAGAAAATTTGTTTTGGATTGAAAAAGAGAAAAGTTTAAAATGAGATGTGGGTGGGTGCATCTGCCCCCCCTCCATGAGGAGAGACAGATGCCACAAAAACGTAAGAGTTACTATGCATGGTTAAAAAAAAAAAAGGCCTGGTAGAGATGATGTTAGGCTGGCAGATGGTTATTTAAATATGGACTTGGAAGGGAATTCTGGTTGGTGACATAAACAGAGATGGTCATGAGCATGCCCAGGAGAGTAAGTGTAGAGAGAAGGGAACCAGGGGAAGGGACAAAGAGAACTCTGCTTTCTAGCAGTAAGGGGCACGAGGAGAACAGCAAAGGGGACCAAGATAGAGTGGTCAGTAAGGAGAAAAGGCCTGACAGTATGACAGAATTGAAGTTGGCATTAGAAGATAGTCGAATGAGTTGAGGGCAGGGACGGGTCATTGTGGTAAAAAGAGCGGTCCCTGAGGTCTTTACTAGTGCTTCTGTTTGGCAGGATGATGGGGAAGTGGATGTGGAGGAGCCTTGGGCTGCAAAGAGTTAGTGCAGTGCTCGCAGAGCTAGAGAGAGTTCTGGAGACGGTTCCTGCTTACAAAGACGGCAGTAGCTCAGTCTCTTAGTAGAAGTCCTGGAAGCACTCAGCTGGACTGCAGTGTAGAGAGGGTGGGGCAGTTGCCCTCGCTTCCCTCTGCGAAACTCTCCTGGATGACTATGCAGCCACTGAAAATCGTCAAAAGGGAGCTGGCGTGGCCATGTGCATACAATCTCAGTTTCCAGGAAGGTTGAAGCAGGAAAATCACTTTGGACTCAGGAAGTCGAAGCCCGTCTGTACAACATAGTAAGACCCCATCTCCAAACAAGTCATCATAAGGTTCCTTGTTGGCTGATAATAGAAGCATTTCCCAAACTTAGTGGAAAGGCCTTTTAGTAAGCTGGGCATCAGTGGCGGGTGCCTGTCTTCCCACTACTTGAAGGCAAAAGGATTAGAAGTTCATCCTTGTTTATATAGCAAGTTCTGGGCTAGCCTGGGTTCATGAGGTTCCGTTTCAATAAGTAAGTAGCAAAAGAGAAGGAAGGAAGGAAGGAAGGAAGGAAGGGGGAAGGAGGAAGGAAGGGAGGACAAAGAATGCGTTTTCTCATTTCAAGCACTCTCTTCTGCATCGAGCGCTCAGTTCTGGACACGCTGGTCATGTTCCCTGTGAGTATTTTCATTTGGGTTCTTTCTTTGAATATTAGGGTTTATTAATTCATCCAACACATATGTGATAAGTCTCTTCCACATAGTGGGAACTTTTCTAGACATGGAGGAGTAGAGCCAGCACAGAGTTGGGGACCCCATCCCTATGGAGCTTCTGTTCTAGATAGACCTGAAACAGTAGGATAAATAGAAAACATGCTTTCTCAGGGAGAGCTGTGGTCGGGGCCCAGATTTATTCTTTCCTAAAATGGCTAGAAACCTACAAAATATTCAGGCATGTCTTTACCAGCAGGAGCCAGCAGGCAGTGTGGGAGAGAAGGTCATCCCAGGTGTTCCCTGTGAGCCGCCAGCCGACTGCTCAGGTCCTGTGCATGGAGAGGCAGCTAGATGTCATGATGTGGACAGAGTTGAGGATTCAGGGAGGCCAGTGCTGCTGGAATTCCCAGAACTCTAGAAGAGGGGAGCTCTAGAGACCCTCTGGCTTCTGTCTTCTTCATGAAGCTTGTTTGTGGGGAAGCCGCAGGCTGGTGGGAAAGCCAGGAACAGAGCTCACAGTGCCGGGCTTCTTGATGGTAGAGAGATGGGATTCATCTTGCTGGCAAAGGCTGAGTGTGAAGGGGAGGCACAGGAGTGCGCTTGCCAAGTCTGGGTTCCACAGGGCGAGATGATGGATGAGAGCAGCAGGGGAGAGCCGTAACTCCACCCATCATCACCCTTGGTCTCAGCTGCCTCACTGGGCTCTTGCTGCTGGGGTACAGAGTCCTGCAGGGAGATGACTCATCACTGTTAATCATCTAGGCATCATTGCTGGTGACATCCCTTCTCTAATGGGATTTCTTTTACCCCAGAAGAATGCTGCTCTAATTCATGGGTTCAAAGTGGAATCCACCCAACAAAGTGTCCTCTAGCAAAAACGTGAGAAAAATCCAGCTTCTTTTAAGAGTAACTGTTTGCTGCACGTGTGTGCTGGTGGTCATTTCAACCTGAAAAATATTGTCCCTATGTGAAGACTTGACAGAGGCCAGACTGAAAGTCTTTTAAGGTCATCTTCCTGTGCCACCGGAAGTGACCCTCTCTCATGAACTGGCTTCTGCTGGCCCATCCTTCCTGACTGTTAGGTGATGTCATGGCTAGGATTAAGCAATGATAGGAACATTTATACCATGGCAGTTGACCTGTGCTACAAACCAAGGCCTTGCCCAGCACACCACACCACTGTCAGTAAACAGTCAAGAGCCAAAGTATGTGTCTCAAATAGTACAGTGGGGTAAAGCAGATTTCTAGTTATATGACCAACTTAAATGCCTTTGATTATGAAAATATTAAAATATGCGAAGTGAAATAAACTCTTATCTGTTTCTTAAAACTGATGGCATTTACACTTGTACATGTGTGATTTTTTTTAATTTTAAAAAATGTTCATTTTTATTTTATATATATGGCTGTTTTGTCTATACTCCAGAAGATGACATCAGATCTCATGGGACTACAGTTGTGGACAGCTGTTAGCTGCCTTGTGGTTGCTGGGAATTGAACCCAGGACCTCCAGAGCAGCCAGTGCTCTTAACCACTGAGCCATAACTCCAACCCTGATTTTTTTTGGGGGGGGGGGCAAGGTTTCATATGTCCTAGGAGGCCTTAGCTGGTTCTCTTGTTGTCATCTCCCACATGCTAGGTTTGCACCACCTGTGAATTTTTTAAAATGTCATTTCAAATGGTGTAAGTAATAAAACCTTAATATTTCTGAAGCAAGACGAGTACATATTCTTCTCTGATTTTTCTTCAGTTTTCATGGCTCTTTTATTCCTCATTCATTGGTTCATATTTGTGTTCTTTAGCAGCTTTTTACCTAATCTTTGTAGAGGATGTGCCTCTAAATAGAAGCAATCTCTCTCTCTCTCTCTCTCTCTCTCTCTCTCCCTCCCTCCCTCCCTCCCTCCCTCCCTCCTTCCCTCCCTCCCTCCCTCCCTCTCGCTCTCGCTCTCTGTCTTTTTGGTTTTTCTAGACAGGGTTTCTCTGTGTTGTTTTGGAGCCTGTCCTGGAACTAGCTCTTGTAGACCAGGCTGGCCTTGAACTCACAGAGATCCTCCTGCCTCTGCCTCCAAGTGCTGGGATTCAAGGCGTGCACCACCACTGCCCGGTACAACATCTTCTCTTATGTGTCTGAACCATTTCATGGGACAGCATCAAGTACAGATGTCATAAGAAGGTGGAAATGACAAGAATCACCAGCGCTGGGGAAACAGTCTGCTTCCTCTAGGGAGAAGTGACTAGGTGCTCTGTGGCTGACTGTGATGCCCAGCTGGGCTGATGTCAGGGAGGTTGGAGTATGTCCTTAATCCGCTGGTTGTTACACAGAAGCAGTTAGGAGCCTACCATGGCTGCACTATTCTTCCGGCTCTCCTCTAGAGCATGCAGTTCCTTGGTGAGATGAGTCTCATTTCTATCTCTATGCTTTACTCCTCACGCAGTGCTTGGCAGATAGCGCCCAATAGAAATAGCTGTAGATGGCTCCGTGACAGGCAGCTGAGGCAATAGTCACCTCAAGCAGTATCTTTGCGAATGTCCGGGTTGGTGCAGTCAGAGAGTGTTATTGATCCTCTCATAGATATTTTCCCCTTCGAATTCCTTGGTCTTTGAGTCTTTCTCTGCTCTGTGCCAACTTTCTTGTCTGCCCAGTGTATTTCAAGTCAGCTGTGCAGCCATCATCTAGTTTTGTGGCAGAGACACACAAGCAGGTGTGCAGCGGTGTTGAGATGGGGCCCTGTACCATCAGAGCACACAGATGCGATTCACAGGAGACATAGTACTGCCTTCCCTGGCTGCTCCATAGCACACAGATGCGATTCACAGGAGACACAGCACTGCCTTCCCTGGCTGCTCCATAGCACACAGATGCGATTCACGGGAGACACAGCACTGCCTTCCCTGGCTGCTCCATAGCACACAGATGCGATTCACGGGAGACACAGCACTGCCTTCCCTGGCTGCTCCATAGCACACAGATGCGATTCACAGGAGACATAGCACTGCCTTCCCTGGCTGCTCCATAGCACACGGATGCGATTCACAGGAGACACAGCACTGCCTTCCCTGGCTGCTCCATAGCACACAGATGTGATTCACAGGAGACTACAGCACTGCCTTCCCTGGCTGCTCCAGAATTTAGCCATCTGAAACCAGAGTCTTTTGTTTCTTCACAGAGGAAACTTAACCAAGGCGATGGCCATATAGGCTTCCTTCATGGCCACCCTCCCCACAGCCTCATCCAGTAAGCGGGAACAACTGCTTCTGAGGTGAGAAGTGGGGGAGGACATCCTCCATTACCTGTGAGATCCACCTAGCTGTGGAGTTGTGGTTCTGAGAAACAGTGAAGGACTCATGGAGTTGCTACTGAGACAACCTCAAAACACTTTCCTCAGACTGAAGGAATGCTTGGGTGGAAGCTCATCAATTGGATTTCTAAAGAAGCTGCTTGTGGCAGAATCGTCCACAAGTTTTGTTTCTATACATCCTGGTAAGGTGTTATGTACATCAAAGGTAACTCTTGGCTTTCAGACCCTGGAAGAGTGCATGAGCAATCTGGTCATCATCGTTTGTGGAGCTCGTCCTGTGTTAACGCCTCACTGTTTCCAGAGGAAAGGGAATTTGTCTCCATTCCACAGATGACTGAAGCGAGAGGTCGTGGGAGGGTAAATGACTTGCTCTCGGTCGCTCAGTTTGGATGCACACCCAGCCCTGTCTAATTTTAGAGTTCCAGCTTGTCATCATAGATGGTGTTCTCTGGGGGCCTGTCACACATATTTGAACCCTTAAAAACTGTGACATTTTTGGTGTGGGATCAGTGACGAATGACATCCTTGATATTCTGGATGGTAGCCCAGGAGCCAGGGTGACGTCCTGGACCTACTTCGCTAAGGCTTGTGCCAGGTGGTGGTGGTCTTGAGCGAGGCAGATGGCTTTTTCAAGGATTTTATAAAAGAGAATAAATGTTGAATTCTTTGACTGTTCACTCATTCCTTTGTCCGTTCGTTTGCTAAAGTAAAGCCCCCCCCCCGTTTTTTTGTTTTTGTTTTTTTTTTTGCTTGACAGCCCATCCTATTTGAATAGTAGAGTCTTGAAGTCCAGGCTAAATTCATGTTGTGTATCCAAGAAGACAATGAATTCTTTGAAGATATTCTCAACCCCAACAGGAAGGAGCCTACAGTTTGATTTCTACTTGTTTTCCAAACCGCCTCCGTCCGGGGACAAATGCTATTGTAACTTGTCTAGAATTTGGCGCCAGTAGGAGTTAAAAATGATAAAACCAGTACAATTAAATTAGGAAATGAATGCCTGTTTATATACAAAACCTTAGATTAGGCAACAATTGGTCACTCTTCTGGGCAACAGTGGCTACAATTACAGCCAATTGACCATCTCTCACTGGCCTCATTCACAGCATCGTGCTCCAGGAAGAAAACGTCTTACAGAGGTGAATGCCACCTTTTCTGTGAAGCTTGATGACACCTTCCATGTCTTGACGTTGATTTATGCTAGTCATTCACCACGCACTGAGACAATGCACCAGGCGCTCTGCTGGTCTCTGAGGCTTGAACCGTGAGAGCAAACCCTGTCTCTAAGAATCTCAGAGACTTGAGAGGTTCCCCCAGAGGAGAGAGGCAACCATGCAGGGTAAGGAATGCTGTAGAAACCAAGCTGCTGTAACCCACTGGTGGTGTGGGTGAGGTAAGGGAGCTATCCAGGAGGACAAGGTTTATGATCTGTGTCTTTGAGGAAGACTGAGGTGTAAGGGAGCCAAGAGGAGGTCCATGCTTGCCACAAAGGGAATTCTGTTTCTAGTTTCAGGAGTGGCGAGAAGTGTGCCTTGGGGTGGAAGAGACGATTCCAAGACGTATAGGCAGAGCAGTCTCTTGTCTTGACAGGTGTCATGGGCCCCATGAGGCACTTGATCCTAAGGGGAGTGGGCAGCTATGGTAGGATAGCTGAGAGGATCATTCATCCTTCTTTTCAGGACAGTTACTGTGGCAGAAGAGCGACAGCTTTGAGGGGATGACCGGGCGTTTGAAAGCTTTTTCAAAAGGGCTGCGGCTGCTTGGGAGAGGAGAGTGTAGAGGCTTGGGACTATAGCGGGCTGGTTTCCAAAAGGGGGCTGTGAAGTCAGATGTACATTGGGGGCAGCTACCCTAAATTCAGAACACAGTACAGTGTGTGGGGTAGTAAGTTATGGCGGGATAAAACCAAAAGGAGGATACGAAGGAGGGTGGAATTAGACTGAGCAGCCCCAACTCACACATGACGCAGAGTGACGGACTAGAAGTGGAGGAATGGATGTGATCAAGATGATAGATTCAGTTTTGGACGTGTTGGGTTGGAATCCTCGTGGGGCAATTAAAGATGACTGAGCAGAAAGACTGTTTTTAATCTGTTCATTTTTTGGGTAGGGCTTTACCTAGGTAGCCTAGACTGGCACCCCAAGTGCTGGGATTATAGGCATAAGTCACCATGCCTGGCTAAATGGCTTGAGGGTGGGGTTCATGTATCCCAGATTGGCTTATATGTAGCTGAGGATAACCTTGAACTCCTGATCCTCCTGCCTTCATCTCCTGAGTGCTAGAACTATAAGTGTGTGTCACTATACCAGATTTGTAGATGGAGTATATTTATGCCTGAAGTTTGGAAGACTGGATTGCAGATCACAATGCATAGGTCTCAGGTTCCAGCCTGTGCTGTATCTGCCTTTCCTGCAGCTGTGTAATTAGGACACAGTCAGAAGTGTATGTCCTAGGCAATAAGCAGAGCTCATGTGACACTTCCCTTGCCCGGGGAAGTGCTCTGTTGGATGTGTTTATGCAATTGTGTCTTTACAGAACCTGAAAGCCTAGATCAACTTTAACAGTTGATCAAAACTATTCTTACCCCAAGTTTCCTTCTCTCTCCTTTTGTGTGTGCTGCTGTTGTAGGGATTCCAGGCATTCTGAGGATCCAGCTATAAGGCAGGTTGAGCTGGGATGTACCTGGTATAGGGTAAATGTGGTCTGTCCCTGTCTGCAGTCACCCCCATGTCTAGGTCTTGCTAGTCATGCCAGAATAGAAATGCCATCCAAGAGTGGGCCTGCCATTGAGCCATCCCTCGTGGTGTATGACATAAAGGAGCATGGATGTGTCCAAGGCCTCTGGTACTGGAACCATTCAAGAAGAAGAGCGTAACATATTCTAAGCCAAGAAGAAAAAATTCAACTTGGCTTGAAGTCAGCTCAAGCATCAGCCTGACAGAAAGGCGTATGCAGAACTCTTCCTGTGAAACTCGATCCTGGAGAGCTGGGAAGCAAAGTGACAGGCAGAGGAAGACTCCAAAGATGACATTGCCTTGGTTCCAGGCAACAGGTGTGCAGATTGCCAGGCGGCTGCTGATGCTCTCAGAACTGCTGCTTGAGTACCGGAGGGGCGTGTTCCTCCCACGGATGCTAGTTCTGCCCTATTTCTGGGCTCAAATGCATAAATGCAGCGTTTCAAGAGAAATCCCAAGACAGGAAGTGGGAGGCACACTGAGCTGTCTGTCAACTGAGTTGATGTCTACTTGTGGGGTTTGATGAGTGCAGAGCAAGTTCATGCTTGAGTGCAAGGTGTGTGCAGTGTGTGCGGTGTGTGCTGTGTGTGCTATGTGTGCAGTGTGTGTGTTGTGTGCAGTGTGTGTGGTGTGTCGGTGTGTGTGGTGTGTTGTGTGTGTGTTGTGTGTGTGGTGTGTGCAGTGAGTGTGGTGTGTGTGGTGTGTGCGGTGTGTGGGGTGTGTGCGGTGTATGTAGTGTGAGTGGTGTGTCTGTGAGTGTGGTGTGTGTTGTGTGTGTGGTGTGTGCAGTGAGTGTGGTGTGTGTGGTGTGTGCTGTGTGTGTGGTTTGTGTGGTGAGTATGGTGTGTGTGGTGTATGCAGAGAGTGTGGTGTGTGCGGTGTGTGCAGTGAGTGTGGTGTGTGCAGTGAGTGTGGTGTGTGCGGTGTGTGCAGAGAGTGTGGTGTGTGCGGTGTGTGCAGTGTGTGCGGTGTGTGCAGAGAGTGTGGTGTGTGCGGTGTGTGCAGTGTGTGCGGTGTGTGCGGTGTGTGCAGAGAGTGTGGTGTGTGCGGTGTATGCAGTTGAGTGTGGTGTGTGCGGTGTGTGCAGAGAGTGTGGTGTGTGCGGTGTATGCAGAGAGTGTGGTGTGTGCGGTGTGTGCAGTGAGTGTGGTGTGTGCAGTGAGTGTGGTGTGTGCGGTGTGTGCAGAGAGTGTGATGTGTCTATTGGTGGTATCCAAGTTCAGATCATGTTTAATCAAGCATGTTGGTGAGACTTCATGAGTGCAGCTCCTCTGATATTTCTAGGAGACATCTCACAGCAGGCCTCCTGTTCCTTTGACTCGTACAGTCTTGTTCCACTTCTCTGCCACCACGATCCTCTAGCCCTGGGTATGATGCATCAGTTGGGACTGGGCTCCACAACTCCGCGTTTTCATCAGTTATGATTTCTGTAATGGTCTCCATCTGTTGCAAAGAGAAGCTTCCTTGGTGAGGGACGAAGACTAGGCTCTGGGTTGTTTTCTGACCTTCACACGTATGCTGTTGGATGTGCTCACCTGCACTCACACTCACATGCACATACCACACATAAATAATTTATCCTTTTAAATTGAGTGGGCTGAGGAGATGGCTCAGCTGGCAAAAGCACTTGCGTTCAACTCTGACAGCCTGGAATGGAGAGAGCTGATGCCTGCTATGGCAGAACTGAGAAAATCCATTTGGAACAAGAAAGGTTTTCTGTGTCCGAGGTTTCAGGGTCTGCCTGGGGTTAGTTGACCCCATTGCCCCTGGACTAACATAGCAGAGTCTCATCTCACTGTCAACAGCACAGAGAGAGCAAGAGGAGAGGGCTCAGGACACGATGTTGCTTACAGAGTCCATGCTCTTGGAGCCAAGGCACGTGCCAGTGGTGGAGAGTGCCTCCTGTTCATCCAGAGAACCTGAATTGTATTTCCAAGACTCTTGGGTGGCTCAAGACCACCAGTAACTCCAGATCCAAGGACTCTGACCTCTTGTCTGGCTTGGAGGACACTTGAATACATGTAGCATACACATCACACACACACACACACAGAGAGAGAAAAGAGAGAGAGAGAGAGAGAGAGAGAGAGAGAGAGAGAGAGAGAATATGAATTAAATCTGAAAGCCTGGGGTGTGGAATTCTCTACTCCTTTAGTCCCAGCACTTGGAAGGCAGGTAGATCTCTGTAAGTTCGGCGCCTGGTTGGTCTACAAAGGGAATTTCAGCCATATGCGAGACCCCATCTTTGTGCTTGTGCATGTGTGTGCATCTTTGTGTTTGTGTGTCTGTATGTACTCTTTAAGCAGGCTCCATGTCCTGTTCCTATTGATTCCCATTGTCTCTCAAAATGATAAACTCACTATGGGTTGGTGGCTCAATGAGATCAACGTGTTCCTGATCCCATCTCTTCCCCAGAGCGCCTCTCTTTGTATTGCTGCCTCAGGGCCATGCCTTCCACACAGCCATTTAGGGGACAGTGCAGATCCAGCCATTATCTTAGATGCATTTTAAGAGACGCTGGAGGGCAAGCAGGCAGTGGGCTGGTGGAAAGGAATGGTCGAGAGGTTTATAGTAGAACACGTTAGGTTTTAGAAGTCATCAGATTGTATTTTTTTCTCTTCTGTAACAATGAAGTGTTTGAGGTTTCTGGGGACAGGAAGCAGAAGAGTAAAATGCCAGGATTTATTTTAATCACAACAATGAGGAAATCTTGGAGTGTCTTTAGGCTCCATACTTTTCAGTTTTCAGGAGAGCTGACTATACTGGATAAGAATTTGAACTTTCAGGTCCAGTATTCAGTGCCTTTTTAAAAACCGTGGGTAGCTCATTCCCTTTGTGTCATGCAATTGTAAATAACAGCACAGTAACTATGTACTAATACACTAGCAGTTTCAGCCTTGTTGCCAACTGCATTTGCCTGGAGGGACTTCTTCAAGAGGGAAGGCTCCAGTGAGGAACATGCTAGGGTTGTAGGCAAACACAACCACTCCTGGATTTGGGTGCTGAGGCTCCAAAGTCAGGTCACCATGCTTGAATGACGAGCGCTCTTAACACACTGAGCCATTTCCCCAGCCCAATAAAGTTTCCTTATAATAAAATTCACACTTAACTTCTCATTTGAGCAGGTTTTTGTTGTTGTTGTTCTTTGGTGGTGGTGTTTTTTTTTTTTCTTCTTTTTTTCCTATGCCAGGGATCAAATCCAGTGGCTTGCAGGTGCAGGCAAGTGCCTTACCACTAAGCTGGGAGTGACCCTCCCTTTTGAACCAATTTAAAAAGAAATAATAACTTCCTTTCCTAAGGCTTCCACTGTTAGGCACATGTGGTATGATTTGATACAAAGTATTCTTTTGGTTTTTGTCTATGGCCCAGGGGATTGACCCTAGTACCTCATGTATACTAGGTAAGCACTACCACTTAGCCACAACCCAGCCCTGGGGAACAATATTTGTGAGCACAGTGTCTATGCTTAGATCATTTGATCCACTGTGAAATATCGCCACAAAATCCATTTTTATGCATGAAGATGTAAGTGCGTGTCCAACTTTTACTGTAAAAATCATCTAAAAGGTGAGGTATGTTATTATAAAAATGTGTAGGTCACAAATTAAAACTCAAGGCAGTCTTAAGAGTCATAAAACTGACGCTAGCCGAAGTTTGTTCTTCCTGAAAATGGGCTCTCAGCTGTTTTGGGCTGTCACTAGTCTGCCGGACACTCACCTACTAGTGCACCCAGCCCTCATCCATCATCTCGACCAGGGCTAGGAGTCTACAGGAAAGACAGAAATAGACTCCCTGGCTTTAAAACGAGCCCCCCAGTTCTGTAGAAGAGCCGCCTGTCTTTTGGGACAGAGGAGAAGGTTCCCATCATCCCAGCCCAAGAGCCATCCTTTGTCTTAGCCTCATTTTCCACTGTTGGTCATTTGCTAGGAAAACATTCCAGTGTGTGCTACAGACCACCAAAAAAGATGGAGTGGAGATGCCCAGCATGCCTCTCTATTTATAAGAACATATTTCCTCAGAAGATGGGAAAATCCAAGTCTTTAAATACTCAGAGGGGGGATAATGGAAACCTTCTTCAGCCTCTGTCCTAGTGGTTCGTGAGACCTTCTCACAAATCATTTGGATGGGCCACCAAACGAGTCACAAGGACTGTAATTTTCTATTAATTACTTCACTTTTGGGTTTCCAGCTAAAGGCCCTGGCCACAAGACTGAACAACAAGCAAGGCTGCCGGTGGTTTGGGAATGTGGTTAGAGCTTGACTTAAAAGGGAGGCTAAAGGTTAAATCACTGGATAGTAGTCTTTGGAACACAGTATCGACACAGTAGTTACTACAGTGTGCTAATTACTGTGTTGGCCTTTTTTTTTTTTTGAATGGTTTTGTTTGTTTGTTTTCCCGCTAGCTCTGTCAGCCTCCCACTGGGAGGTTCGCTGAGAGGATCTGTCTCACATGGCCCTCATGCGTCTCACACACTCACTCATCTGCACAGGTGACCTGTTGTCCATTGTCATGGCTACTTAGGCTAAGTCTGATTTCACTTTTGGCATCTGCTTGCTACATCTCTGTGGTACACATCCCAAATCTGTCAGTCATGGTTAAGCCAGAGAAACAGAAAAAACAAGAGATGCATGGGCAACCTTGTGTGGGCAGCACAGTAGAACCAACCCCATTGGCAGAGGTGTGGGTGAGTCGGCCCCAAAGTTGTGAGCATGGGAGAGCTGTCCGCATTAGTTATCTGTTATGAGGCAGCACGGGCCTGGGAGAAGTACCCCCCACCCCACCCTCCCACCCATCAGTGCCTGAGACAGGTGGGAGAACTGCCCCTGCCCCCATCAGCTGCCACCCTGGGCAGCATAGTAGAGCTGGCTGGACTGTGGTGTGGTATGGGATCCAACCCTGAGGACGTGAAAGCAGGAGCACTAGCCCCTTCCCTTGCTCATTGCCACAAGGGGTGAACTCACCAGGGCAATGCAGTAGAGCTCACCCTGGCTATGAGGACAAGGGACAGCTGGCAGGCTGACCAACCCAGGTCACACCCCAACATCCACCCCATCTGTGATCTGCTGGAGCCCATGAAGAGGCTGGTCCTTTAGACCCAAAACTGCAGGATTTCTACAGCACAGGGCAATGGCAGTATAATCAAGGAATCCCAGGGAGGATCCAGCATCAATAGCATAGCAGCAATTAGAGGCCTCAAACCAGACCACTGACTCTTTGCAATGAGCACTTGCAAGTAAAAATATATAGATAAAAGGGTTTACTGTGACTCACTGTGGTAGACTACAGCTTTTAGGATGAGATCTATCTCTCTCTCTCTCTCTCTCTCTCTCTCTCTCTCTCTCTCTCTCTCTGTTTTGAGGGGGGAGGTTGCAAGGGCCGAGGGTGGATACAAAGGAATAGGCAAATGAATGGGATGGAGGTGCATGATGTGAAAGACGCAAAAACTAAAAGAAAGCTAAGAAGAGATGTGCGTGCACTTAGGAACTGGTTTATGTCTCATGGGGCATCTAAAAGTCCAAAATGAGCAGAATTAGCCATCAGGAAGAGAAGGTTGTCTGCAGGCAGCAGCCCACAGTCGCCATCTGCAGCTGTGTCTCTCTCTTTCAGAATGCTGCCTTTTGGCTTTTAAGACCTTCTTCTGATTGAAGCAGGTCCAGCCTAGGTACTCTCTTAAAATCAGTACAGTCGGGTCTGTGATTTACACCTGCGAATCCCTTCACTGCATCACCTAGATTAGTGTTTGAAAGATTTGTTGGGGGGCCTTAGATTTGTCTCACTGGGAGAAGCCATGGAGAAGCTGTCTGGAAAATCAATACTGCCACAAAGTGCCTCTGCAGACGCTGTGGGGGAGGCCAAGGCTCAGGACACGACAGCATCTGTCTAAGCATGGTTCTACACCATTTGTGTGTGCTTCAGCTAGGGAAGCAGGGTTGCACAAGGTACATGGAGACAGGTACCTCTGGAATTCCAGATACTCAGGAGCCTGAGGGGACCAGCGTGGGCAACATAATGAAACCCCAGCTCAAAATATATATAGCACATATTTGTGTTCATATAGCACAAATTCTTTTGATTGACAGATGTCCTATCGATAAACTTTTTTTTTCTTAAAAGTTCGTTAAAAGTCCCTGCCAGGAGAGGCGAAGTGCTTATTTCATCAGAGAAAATAGTACAGTTCTCTTGGAGGCAGACATGGTGGTGTACACCTCCCAGCTGTCATGGACCCTGCCATGATGATGATGGACTGAATCTCTCAAATTGTTAGCTGACACCTCAATTAAATGTTTTCCTGTATAAGAGTCACTGTGGTCTTGGTATCTCTTCACAGTAATAGAAACCCTGACTAAGACAGTTATATAGCAAATTCAGGACTAACCTATACTACATGAGCCCTTGTCTCTAAAAACTTCATGTTTTCTCAAGGGACTAGACATCTGCCTATAGCTAACCTTGTAAACCGAGTCTGTCAGTCAAAATATAAGGAATATTTATAAAAAAGGAAGCCCCAGACGATAGTCAGGCCCCTTGAGTGAGCACTCACGTGAGCTGCTGTCTTTGACGGCATGCTTGTTTCTGATCTGCACCATCACTTCAACTCTCAATGAAGTTTCCTTGCAGCTTTGCCCATCTGGATACGCTCATTTCTTGTGTAAGACACAAGAACCTCGAGACACATGGCAAGTAGCATGGTGGCACACACCTGTAATCCCAGGGTTTGGGAGGTGCAGACAGGGAGGATCAGGAGTTCTGGGTCATCCTTGGCAACATAGGAAGTTTGGCGGTTGGGAGAGCTAGTTGTGATTCTGTCTCGAAATGACCTCCCCCCAAAAAATGTCCAAGAGATTTCAGTAACTTTGTTGTTTGTAGAGTTACCCGCACACTAAGTATTTGCACGCAGGTGTGTGTACCATGCAGTATGTGAGATTCTGGTGCACTTCAAGGCTGTGCTATGGAAACACTGACATCCTTGTGGGAGCAGCTCCTCCCTGGATCGCTGCTGATAGGACTGTAGACTGTGCTAGCCCAGTATTAGTTTTTCTCAGCACACAATGCTAATGGTCTTATGTTGTAGAACCCTTCATGGAGAAGCGAAATGCAACTGCGCATCTGGAAAGCATGTTTAGAAGTTTACAACCAACTCTTTCAAACGTTGTCTTACATCTCAGACCTGGGGTGGAGTTTCATTGCAGAATGCTCTCGGCATGAGTGAAGCTGGGTCAGGCTCCAGCACCACACACATACACAAAAGATACTTGGGATGGGATGGCATTTTCCATTTCCCTAGTAATTTTAGGGCTGTAAGATTCTAGGCTGAAAAACGGGGAGGAGGGGCCCATGCTGTGCTCCAAAGTTAGGAAATGGTACTTAGGAACTTTGAGACCATTTGAGAGGCCACAGTGTGTGTGTGTGTGTGTGTGTGTGTGTGTGTGTCTGTCTGTCTGTCTGTCTGTCTGTGTGTGTGTGTGTGTGTCTGTCTGTCTGTCTGTCTGTGTCTGTCTGTGTGTGTGTGTGTCTGTGTGTGTCTGTGTGTGTGTGTGTGTGTGTGTGTGTGTGTCTGTGTCTGAGGGCAGGTACTAGCTATGATGCCAGGGCACTCAAAGTTGCCCACGGTGTGCGGTGTGCTGCACCTAAGACTGCACAGCCATTGGGGGAAAAGACTTCTCTACTCTGTTTCTCTTTGATTTTTTTCTGTCTGTTTTCCCAGAAGGTGCTAAGAATTCAGTCGGAGAATGTGCACTGCTGATGGGGTGCCCCTGCTTCTAACCATGTCCATAGAATGTGAATGTGTGTCCATAGGGCATGCTTACCCAGTCAGCAGCCACTGCCCTGCCCTGCCCTCAGAGTTGCTCCAGTAACTAAAGGGTAGGAGAAGCCAACCCCTGGAGAAGCGTGCCGCTCCCTATCAGCCCACACCTATCTGCATTAGCAGATAGTTCAGATTTCTAACAACTGCATGGTCTTATCGAGAAGTCATGTCTGGGTCATAAGCTGACGTCCTCAGGCTCAGGCCTCTCTGGGGTAGGCCACTGGAGCTTGTGTGGAGGCGTGGCCCCACGAAGAGGTTCCGATGGCCACTTACTCATCAGCCTTGGGATTTTTGGAACTAGTAATGCTTTTGGTAAAGGTCGGGACTCTTGTGTCCTAGAATAGCGGCAGCTCTCATCCTTTAGACCCAGTGACTTCTATATACAGCAAGTGCTTCTATATATACACGCACACATTGTTTATGGAGCACTATTTTAAGATCTGGGTCACATTTTTCTGGTTACTTTATGGTGGGAAAATTCAATTGGAAAAAATGTACTTAGTTCTAGTGGGGACAGTAAGGTAAAATAAGCACTTAAGGAAAGAACCATGAAGTTTGCCATTTTATTTTTACTTCAGCGTTGAGGAGTACAGAAATAGCTAGGTGCTAACTCCCTAAATGAAATTCAATCACGTTACTTCTCCTTTGATAAGTTGAGTCCCTGTAGCTCTTACTGTGATAGCAGATCAATCACCACAGCAGACAGTAGATAAATAAGGCACGTGTAAGCTTACATCTGTGCATTTGCTAGAAAATTCATGAAAAAGTTGCTTCTCATATGAGTTGTATGACTTGTGATGGAGGGTTTTTCTCTGGGTTTTTGCATCTGTCGGCTGAGGGGGGAATGGGTGAGAAAAGGGCCCATTTCTTTCTTCTGTCAAGAGCGACACCGCTCGAGAGCCAAGGCATCCCAGAGTCCAGGTGCCGCGTGGTAGGGCAAGCTTGCATCAAGGCAGTGAGCTTGCTGGCCTCGGCTTTCCTGTTCAGTGTAGAGAATTACCACAGACGAGATGAGCGCTCATACACACACACACGCATGTGCACACACACACACACATACTCAATATACAGCATAAAACCCTAGCCGGTGGAACGGGCTTCCCTCCCTCAGTGAAACCTCCCTGGAAACTCTCACAGACCAGCTCAGAGCGTATCTCCAAGTGATTTGTGGGTTTTCGCCCCTTTTTTGTGTGTGTGGGGGTGGTTTAAGACAGGACTTCGCAGTGTAGCCCTGGCTGTCTTGGAACTTGCTCTTTAGACCAGGCTGGCCCTAAACTCAGAGATTCACCTGCCTCTGCCTCCTGAGGGTTGGGACTGAAGGAGTGCATCACCTCCCAGCTGGTGGTACTAAGTCAGTCAAGTGGACTGTGAAGGCAGCCATCTGATTTGTGCACAGACTGCGTTGCCCTATGTGCCCATTAACTCCTTCCTGTGCTGGTTCCGTTCCACACTGGCCTTGTCTCTTCCCGCCAGGGCCTCTGCTGTTCCTCTACCCACATACTACCGACCACGTCTACTTGCTTGGCTCCTTCGTGTCCCTCAGTTTTGCTTGGCAGGAAGGCCTTCCTCATGCCATATTAAATGTGACCCCCACACACACCTTTTCCCTCCTCACAACACATCAAGCCCATTCCCTTGTGCCTCTCTATGTTTCTCTTAGTGTCTGCCTTCCTGCTAGAACGTTCCTTGAGAGCCAAAGCTTTGTTCTGTTTCCTGTGAAGTGAGCCTGGGCATTTATTGAGTTCAATCTGTTGAATGAATAAGTGAGCTGGTGTGGCTGTTGAGCCCTTGGTACTTAGAGTGTTTTACGACCCATATGTGATGTTCTAGGCAGCTCTCAGCTGCTCACTCTGCTCATTTGTTCTAAGTCAGATTAAACCCACTTCTCAGGATATTTAAAGTGTGTTGACTTCTTGACTAACATGGTCTAGTTTCCTTGGAGATCTTAACTCCAGCCATTAAGTTCTATTTCCCATCTCAGAGTATTAGTTATTTGGGACCAGAGCTCGGGCTTGGAGAACACTCATTTCTTTCTTCATTAGTCCCATAGAGCTGCCTCTTGGGAACTTTATTGATTCCTGTTTGTTGAGTTCCTACTGTAGCTTTGTTAGGAGGCCTGCCAAGCATTTCATTTGCTCTATCCTTGGTGAGCCAGTGAGTGGTGACGTCCCACGCTGATAGTGCCCCCTGGAGCTGTGCGGAGCAGCAGTAATGGCGAATCTGAAATTCCGACTCCTTTCTCTTTACAGGATTGCCTGTTTATTTACTTCCTGCCCTGAGTCATGTCTGAAGACCCCACAGGCTCCCCTTGCCTCGTGCTCAGATTATTAGGGCTTTTTGACTACTGGATGTCATTTTTTTTATTAGTACAGCTGTGTGTGCTTGTTCCTAACTTCATCTACTTCACCCACCCCCTTGGCTCCCTTCCCCAACTGTTTCAGTTTGTCTACTGCTGAATTTCACGTCACTGCCAGCAAGGAAGGAGAGCAAAGGCGTTTGTCTTTTCATCAGGCAGCGGGTGACACATACTCCTGTCAGCCTAATCCTGCTGGGTATTGACATCCACTGATGATCAAAATACAGATGGTATCTGACACCAAATATTTGGCCCAACTGTTGTGGGGTATTTGCACACTGTGAAGATGCAGTGCTGTGATTGGTTTAATAAAGAACTAAATGACCAATAGCTAGGCAGGAGGTATAGGCAGGACTTCTGGGCAGAGAGAGGAAGTAGGAGGAGTTATTGAGGTGCAAGAGAGATAGATACCAGCCAGACAGGGAGTAGGACATACAGAATGAAAGGGAGGTGAAAAGCCACATAGTGAACATAGGTTAATTTAAATAAATAGGCTTATTTAAGTTATAAGAGCTAGTGGGACAAGCCTAAACTAAGGCCAAACTTTCATAAATAATAATAATTCTCATGTTATTACTTGGGAGCTGGCTGGCAGAACAGAGAAAGAATCAACCCCAGCATGTTGGTGTGGTGACCCCAGCATTCTGGGCTGGCTTACCAGCCACAGAGAAAAACATAAATAAGACATTTTGATACTTGGGGCATGGAGGAGAAATCTGATCCTTACTCTACTTTGCATGAACTACCTCGTCCTACCTCACCGTGAAGACTTGGTTCTTAAGTTCCACCTGTACAAGGCTCTGTCTTGAGTACATGTAGTTGGGGAACCATCCAGCTGGTGATTTCATAATCATGTCACAATTCTGAATCCAGCATGGCTGCAACCAGAAAGCCTTGCACTCTGAAATTAGATTTTTCTCTTTCACCCCACTTTGTGGTCCCATTTAAGGACCCAGCTAGGAAGCCAGGGGTTAGGGATTTAAATACAGAACAGTTGAAAGTAACCACAATACTGAAACACGTTGTAGCTGCGCTGAAGAAGGCCCTTCCCAAGCCTCATGCCAGCAATTCATGCATTTTTGTGTGTGCGTGTGTAGCCCAGGCTAACCTGCAGCTCTGTATGTAACAGAAGGTGATCGTGAACATGTGATCATCCTGCTAGCACCTCCTCAGTGTTGGGGCTTCAGTGTGCACCACCCCATCCTGCTCTGGGCTGTGCCAGAGTCTGAAGCCAGTCGAGCATTCTACCGAGTGAGCCTTATCCCTGGCCCTGTGCTTTATTTTATAAATGATTCATTTAGTTTTTAAACCTCTGTGCATATTTAAAAGTCTTAGCATTGTCTGATACTGAAAACTGCACATTTTGTTGATTTCCTTATTATTTTAATTTTTTGCTTATTGTGGAGGGGACATTGAGTGTGTGTCAGGCTTGGTGCCAAGTACTTTTCCCCCTGAGCCTACTCACCTGTATTTCTATTTTTTATAAGTTAGATTTATTCATTTTTAATCTTTCTCTCATGTTTAGGTTATTGAGTCTTTGAGACATGGGCTCATGTGTTTGAAGCTGGTGAAGAACTTGTCGTGTAGCTAAGGAAGGATAACCTCTGACCCTGCACCTCTTGCCTCCTCTTCCAGGTGCTGGTATCATAGGTCCACACCACCGCACACCCCATTTGCTTACCTTTATGTTGCTTTTCTGCTTTCCATTTCCACTTAACTCCTCCAACCCTGCAGCCGAGGCAGGAGGATTGCCGTGAGTTTGAAGTCAGTCCAAGCTATGGAAGGAGACCTCTCAAATGAAAAGAAAAAGTTGACTTTTCCAGTTTTCTTTCTTAGAAAGTTATTTGCCTTTGTCTTTTATCTCCAGGTGAAGCCTAAAGACTCAAACTCCCACAGTGAGGGGTGGGTAGGCAGGTCCTCCAGTGACAGTCCCCTTTGAGCTGCACACCCGGAAGTGGGCTCAGGAAACAGGACTTCTCCCCAGGAGTTCCAGAGCTAAGAGAGCCTGACTGTGGGGCAGGGCAAAAGCTTACAAGTTAGAGGTGAGGGCACGAGTGGTTGTGAGGGGCTCAGAAGAAAACTTCATTTTCAGTCCAAGAAGCCTAATTCACAAAAATGGCTTCTCGTGGAGTAAGGCCTTTCCCAGATCAGATCCGTGTGCTCTGGGCTGGTATTTCAAGTATGTCCATATGCATGTAAACGAGTCGCTCCGAGACAATCTGATTATGCAGTAGTTGCTTTGCTGAACGTAGCGCCTCAGTGGAATGGAAAGTTCATTTTGAGTCTAATATTAGACCTTGCTTTGGAAAATTCCTTTTAAATGATCACAAGCTGGGAATAGCAAAAGAATTCAACTTTCGACAGACAGCATTCACCAAGAATTTTTAACTGCTTATGCCGGGTCCTTGGGAAGGCAGATGTGAGAAACCTACTGGCTAGGCCAGAGCGGACTTGGCTTCCTGCGTGGTTTATGTCGGTGGCTCCTAAGTTTCTCCAAAGTTTTTTTTGCTCAAAATATCCTCCTTTCTTTGAATGTGAGCTTGCTAGGGACGAAACTGTCGGACTACCTAATTGTCTGACACAACACAAATTTCGGCAATTAGCAGGGTAGAGGCATGGGTTTGTGGGTGCAGCGGGGCCAGCCATCCTGCAGAGCCAGGGCCACTTCTGAGTACTGGGAGCCTGAGCCAGCCGGTCCCCAGGGACTGTTTGTAGTGTGGCTGGCTGGTTGAGTTTAGGTGAGCCTACCCCGTTCAGAAGGGCGCCTAGCCTTATGTTAAGTTAAAGCTCTCCTTGTCATTTTCTAAAAGTTATGCAAAAGTTAACTGATTTTGAAGTTTTCATGTCATGTTTATATCTACCTCCTTTATCATTTTATTTTAGATGCTTTGAGAAAACCAATATTTTGTTTGAGAAATGTCTTTTTGTGTTTTAAAAGACTATTCTGAAATTGAAACCTTCCTCTTAGTCACTCTTGGATTCTCTTCTTTGCATTAAGCTGGAAATAAGTTGATGGTGCCTTAGACTTGGGCAGACGAGTTACCGTAACAGTGAGTTACCCCAGTGGGCTGTGGGCACCACTGTGCAGGGTATCAGCCTTCCTACCAGCCCTGCGCAGGAGCGGTTACCACAGCCTGGTTTGAGAGATAAGGAGACTCAGAAATACTCTCGTGTGTGGTTATCAACTCCTGATGCAGGGTGGGGAACAGGCAGTGCTGGAGTTCAAATCCAAGACTGTTGAACCTGGGAGCCCGCGTTCTTCCCTCACCCATCCTTTAGAGTAGCAACACCAGGCACTGCCACGTGGTCCTTTTAATTTGTTGAGTTTAACAGATCCTTTTGATTCATAAAGGGCCAGAGAGGTGACTCAGCAGATAAAGGCACTTGCTGGAAAGCCTGCCTTCCTGAGGTCAGCTCCTGGAACCCAGCAGAAAGCAGAGGAGCACTGACTCCAGACCCACAAAGGCTGTCTTCTGACTCGCATGCAGCACACACACATACACACATACATACACGCATACACACACTTACATACACACACATATGCACATACATATACACATACATACACACACATACACACACACACACACAAATAACTAATTAAAAAAAACATTAGCCAGGCGGTGGTGGCGCATACCTTTAATCCCGGCTCTGGAGGCAGAGGCAGGCGGATCTCTGTGAGTTCGAGGCCAGCCTGGTCTACAAGAGCTAGTTCCAGGACACGCCCCAAAGCTATACCAAGAAATCCTCTCAAAAAAAAAAGGAAAAAACAATTAAACTTCTATTTTATGGATTATAACTTTTGATATTTACTGTATGCGAATTTAAAACCATGAAACTTAAAACATATTTACCTGTCAAGCCATTTTAAAGGCCAGTAATAAATCCATTATTGTGTGTTAACATAAATAGCATTTTTTTTTAATATAGCTGTTTCCCAAAACAGAAAACTAGGAGTGATGTCATGTTTAGATGTTCTTGTGTCTGTTACGAGTCCAGCTGGGTGTGAGGATCTGGACTCGTTCTCTTGCCTTCGCTCGGCAGTGCTGCGTCTGCTGGAGTGTATGAAACACTCGACTTTACACCCAAACTCCGTTTTGCTGAGTGTGGGGTTTGTGTGTGTTGTATGTACTTGTTAGTGTATGTGTTTGTCTGTGTGGAGGCCAGAGGTAGACTTTGGGTCTCTTTCTTCAATCAGTTTACATTTACAGTCTCATGGTCCTCAAGCTCGTCAGTTCCCCAGACCAGGAAGCCAGTGAGTGTAGGGGCCTGCCTGTCTCTGCTGCCCCAAACGGCATTGCAGACACGTGCGAGATCCATGTTCTGATCCCCGTGCTGATGGGGTAGGCCCCTCATCGACGGAGCCGTGGGTTCTGGATCCATGTTCTGATCCCCGTGCTGATGGGGTAGGCCCTTCATCGACAGAGCCATGGGTTCTGGAGATCCATGTTCTGATCCCCATGCTGATGGGGTAGGCCCTTCATTGATGGAGCCACATCCTAGCCCAGCAGATGTTTTATTTCTTTTTTTTTGGAGACAAGGTCTCTATTCAGCCTTGGCTGTCCTAAAGCTTGCTTTGTTAGACCAAGCTTGCTTTAAACTCACAGAGATTCCCCTGAGTGCTGGGATTAAAGGGCACGCACATGACCCCCTGCCCAGTAGAAGTTTCTTCCAGGTTGTCCACGCCGTAGACCTGAAGTCCTGTTGATGGACTTTGGATACTCTGTGCCAGTCACACTCTTTTGCTTGGAATCTTTGCAGAATTTTGAGGACTGTATTAGAGGAGGAATATCCCCTCTGCAGCCAGTCCACACAGAGCCGACTTGTGCCTCTCTGGGAGGTGGGATAGGCCTGCTGCCTGGAGGGATCTGAGCAGCGAGCCTCAAGGTGCTCCAAGTCCTGAGACACAGACTAAGCAGCTGCTGGGGTGCCGTAGGCGTAGGAGACGGGGAGCCGTGGCAAGTTGGACAGTGGGGTGCTGGACAGTGAAAAAGAAAACAAAATGTTTTTTAGAAAAATCATTGCAGTCCAAGCAAAGAGTCTGGAGTTGAGACAGTTGGTGACCGCGGTGCCATGACAATGCAAGGCGTGACAGTGGGAGCCCGGGAAGAGTCTAGGGATTCTCTGTAGGGGATTTGTGACTTTTCTGTAAGTCCAAAGTTGTTTCCTTTTTTGGTTTTGGTTTGTTTAAATTTTATTTGTACTTGCATGTGTGTGCAGGGAGAAAGCGCAGGTGTGTGCGTGCATGTGTAGAGGTCAGAGAAACCAGTTCTCTCTACCACTGTACTTGTATGGCAAGCATTTGTAGCTGCTGAGCTACCTCAGTGGCCCTAGGTTGCTTTTTGTTTGTGGCATCCCTCCTACCTCGGTCCTTACTCATCTGTTAATGTTTCTGTCTAAAGTCTGTTGTGGGGCTGGGAAGATGATGGTTGAATAGTAACGAGCACACCATGTTCTTCTAGAGGACTCTACGTCACTTCCCGGCACCCTTGTTGGCTACACAACCTGCCTGTAACTCTAGGGGTTCTGATGTCTCCTTCTGGTTTCCACAGGGACCTGCACTCACATGCATGGACCCACATAAATTAACTTCATATACACATAATTTAAAATTAAAAATTTAAAAGATCCATTGTTTTATCTTATTCTCGGGATTTTTTTTATCCATGCATAATTCTCACATTATTGCCATAGTAAGAAAAATGAGCAGGACTGGAGAAATGGCTCAGCAGTTAAGAACACTGGCTGCCCTTCCAGAGGACCCACCTGAGTTCAGTTCCCACACTGGTGACTCACAGCTCCAGTCCCAGGGGCCCAACATCCTTTTCTGACCTTCATGGGCACCAGGCATACACACGATACACAGACGTACATGCAGGCAAAGCATCCAACACATAAAATAAAAACATAATCTAAAAAGAATTGGCTCACCCAGTTTTATAGGTCTTTTAAAATAAATCTTTTAAAAGATTGCTCACTATTTTAAAGGTTGCATTCATTACTGTGACCATCCAGCTCATCAAAGAAGCATTTACTGAATGACTCAGGAAATGGCCTGCTGGCTAAAATGCTTGCTGGGAGATGATGAAGCCCTGGACCTGGATCTCCAGCGCTCACCTAGGATGCAGGGCATTGTCAGTACCTGCCTGTAATACCAGCCCTGCTCTAAGGGCTGACAGGCCAGCAGTCTAGCCAGTTGGTGAGCTTCAGGCTCAGTGAGACTCCTGTCTCAAACAGTAGGAAAGTATCAATGAAGAAGACACACTTGGCCTCCTCAGCCACACTCATATCTTGTACGCACATGTATACACATACTCATTGTACACAAAAGCCTTTACTAAGAAGCTATCAAAGTCATGATGGTGAGCCTTGTGGTGGTGGTGCGTGACTTTAATCCCAGCACTCGGAAGGCAGAGGCAGGCGGATCTCTGAGTTTGAGGCCAGCCTGGTCTACAAAGTGAGTTCCAAGACAGCCAGAGCTGTAACACAGAGAAACCCTGTCTTGAAACAAGCAAACAAACAAACAAACAACAACAAAAGTCATGACGATGGATGTGAGTTTCTTAGAATTATAATTTTCTACTGAATTTACAATTTTTTTAAATCATTAACATCAAATTCTTCCTGTGGCTTTTCTTGACAAAATAAGTCCACTCTGTTCATACCTTTCACAGTGTCTACGAGAGACCCTTGTCTAAGCTGCAGTTTGATGCCATCATTCTGTCCACGTGGCCTGGGTGGATGCCTGCTCAGTGGTAAAGCCTTCGCCTGGCATGTCTGAGGTCATGGGTTCCTTCCCAGCACCACAAAGGTGAAGTGTGTTGAAGGCAGCTCACAGCAAACCCATAATTGCCTTTCTCTCAAGGCAGCAGTCGTCACACTAGACTGCGCTGTGTGTCTCAGGTCCCACTTTTGGTGTAAGGATCTACTTTGTGCTGCTGTGGTGAGGACGTTCTTGGAGACGGGGTCTCCCTCCTATTGTGGGTGTGTGCCGATGGGTGGTGATGGCTGTTGTTTCTGTGGTGGCATTCTGAGACGAGTGGGCTCTTTGCACTGTGCTCCAGAATCAGCACGGTGGAGAAGGCCATTCACATCTTAGAACTTGGGGGACACGGCACTGCCTCAACGGTCTTGTCTTGGACCTCCCTGGAGATCCATGGTGTTCTCGCTCCTTTTGAGAGAACTGTCAATGTGTCACAGAGGAAGAGCTGATGGTGTCTAGGCCTCGCCCATTAGGAAGCAAAGAGCTAGGTACGAGGCAGCCCGTGGACAATTTATCCCTGTGTTAATGGTTCAGGAAGCCTCATCCGTTTGGTTGTCAGACTGACACATGTTAAAAATGCTGAAACAGACTTTTATAATTATCTGATTTTAAAAATGCTTCCAGGGGCTGTAGAAGATAGCTCCACACAAACACTGGGGTCTGAGTTTGAACCCACAGCACCCATATAAAAAGCACAAGGGATAGGGAGATGGCCGAGCAGAGGAAGTGTTTACCACATCATCATGAAGACTGGAGTTCAGATCCTCAGAGCTTATCTAAAAGTTGGGCAGGTGTGGTGACTTCCAGAGGCAGAGACAGGAACCCTGGGGTAAGCTGGCTGTCAAGCTGAGCCAGATTCTGTGAGGTCAGGCCTTAGTGGGAGACCTTGCCACAGTAAAGTGAAGAGCGATGGGAGAGGCTACCTGATGCCAGCTTCAGGTCTCCACACACATATGAGCCCACACACATGCAAGCAGGCGTGCATACACATACCATACATACATACACACGCAAATGAAAGAGAATGCCAGGTGCAGCAATGTGTGCTTTCTAACTCCAGCACTGGGAAGGTGGAGGCAGGAGGAAGGGTCCAGGGTCCATCGCTGGTCAGCCAACCTGGAGAATCAGCTAGAAACTGTGTCAAAAATAATGTGGGGAGTGACGAGAAAGACAACCGGTTTGACCTGGCAGAATGGTGGAGCAAACAAGGCCCAAGCTTGCTCCCCACACAGAAAGAGAAGAAATGTTTGCGGCCATTTCTAAGGTGTCTAAGGAGCCTGCTAAGGAACTGTAAAGTGACCTCTGCAACTTTGTCTTCTGTCTTTAAAGGTAAATCTCACCTGGCCATTGTGCAGCGAGTGAACAATGAGGGTGAAGGGGACCCGTTTTATGAAGTTCTGGGAATTGTCACCTTGGAAGACGTGATTGAAGAAATCATCAAATCTGAAATCTTGGATGAGACAGACCTGTACAGTAAGTAACTGTGTGTGTGTGTGTGTGTGTGTGTGTGTGTGTGTGTGTGTGTTACCAAACCTTTGCTGCTGCCCGCTGCTGTTTACACACTCCCCAGTGTTGGGCCCTCTGTTTGTGTGCCAGTTCGTGCTGCCTCTTAGCGTCGCCTAGCGCTTTTACCAAAGTGGAAGAAAAGGCAGATTCAGTGGCATTGAGTGGGGTTTCTCTTCCGGAGGCATCTTCTCCTGGCCGTGAGTCCACACCCGAGACAGAAACTGCTTTTGGCTTTCAGACACTTGTACATCCATCTATGCTGGTTTATGTTACACAGCTAGGCAAAGTGCTTTCAACTAAATTTGTTTCTTCTTAAGTTTGTGATTCATATATTTAACAAGAGAATTTGTTTAGTTAAATTGATAGGTGGCAACTGGTTATATGTCCTTGTTCCAGCATTTATGGGTCCGAAGCAGGTAAGCTAAGCAAGGATAGCTGGCTGGGACAGTAACGCCGGGTGTGACGCAGGAGGGGCAGGCAGCAATGTGTGCAGTGAGAATTCAGTGTGGAGATGGCGCCGGTGGTGGGATGAGGGCTGTGCAAACGTGAGCACCCACAGAAAAGCTGGGGGTGGTTGTACACCAGTGATTCAGTGCTGGAAGCCAGAGACTCGAAAATAGTGTTATGGGGGAGGTGACTCCTCAAGCCAGTTGGTGAGCTGTAGGGTCAGTAAGATACCCCTTTTCCAGGATAATAAATAAGACAGGCGGCATTCAAGTGTTGACCTCTGCCCTCCACAGATGCATGCACAGGTGCCCACCCCCATACACACGGAGAATATAGATTTCTTGTTTACCTTCATAGCCTTCCTTTGAAGGGCAGGTGGGAATGGTAAGTATTTAGGTCAGGCGGGGGCAGACGCAGGTGTGAATTTGCCCTGAGTATTGGACCTGCAGCTTGTCTCATTGGTGTGTACAATGCGCTCCCTGCACCAGGGATCTTCAGGCTCCGCCCTCAGCCCCACTTTTATCATATGAGGCTTTTCCTTTTTAAAATTTGTTTCTTTTGTATATACCTGCACACATGTATCACAGGCACGCGGTACCCAAGAATGCCAGAAGAGGGCATCAGACCCTCTGGGACTGGAGCTACAGATGGTTGTGAGCTGCCATGTTGGTGCTGGAAATTGAACCTGGGTCCTCTGGAAGAGCAGCCAGTGCTCTTAATCACGGAGGCATCTCTCCATCCCCATATGGGGCTCTTTGAAAGGTTAAGAATGCCAGGGAGGGCCCAAAGCTCCTGGGTAAGCATGGAGTACCTGGACCCTGAGTATCCTCTCAGCTTTGAAACAGAGCCCGTACCATAGGACTTGTGCTATCCTGGTGCCCTGCAGCATCCAGGAAAAACTTGCCTTGCTCAAAAAAAGAGTGGGTTTTTTTTAATTGTTTTTATTGAGCTGTACATTTTTCTCCACTCCCTTCTCTTCCTCCCCTCTCCCCTTCTACCCTCTCCCGTGATCCCTATGCTCCCAATTTTCTCAGATCTTGTCTTTTTCTACTTCCCATGTACATTAGATCCATGTTTGTCTCTCTTAGGGTCCTCATTGTTGTCTAGGTTCTCTGGGATTGTGAATTGTAGGCTGTTTTTATAAGTGAGCACATGTGAAATTTGTCTTTCTGGTCTAGGTTACCTCACTCAGTGTGATGTTTTCTAGATCCATCCATTTGCCCGCAGTTTTCAAGATGTCGTTATTTTTTATCTCTGTATAGTGATTTTGTCTAGTCTTTTTACAAGGGAACATTGGACATTTTCAAATCGCAAGGTTTTGTAGCACCTAATGAAAGGAAGACTTTTAAATTGCTACGAATTGTCTCTGAAAAATGTGTCCTGTCCCCTTCACATCCGTATAGCATTCTTGTCTATGTTTTTATATTGGAAGACAGAGGCTTCCTAGTAGAGAGTGCTGTGCTTGTCCATGTTCTTTTCATCCTTTTACAACGTAAGTGAGCCCAGAAGTGCAGCAGCGCATGTGTCAAGTTCGCAGAGCGCAGGCATGGCGTGGCTTTCCTATCCTTGCCTTACGTGGGATCCGAGCTCCAACTCAGTTTGCTAAACTTTGGGACTTTACCCGCTGAGCCGCGTCACCAGCCCCTCTTCATTCAGATCCAGTGTATATCTGTATATTCTGCTTTCCCTGGGGTAGCTCTTACCGCTGGGAAGACAATATAAATGGTTATGAAATCTTAGATATTTTTATGGAAATGTTACTAAATGTTACTAAACCCCCAGTGAGGGGACTCATTCCATGGAGAAGGGTTGCATGACCTGTTGGTATGGAATGCTGAGCTTGTGTCTTTAGTGTTATCTCAATCTAGGTGACAGGTCAGTCCTGATAACAGCTAGCTGCCAGTAGAGATCATTTTTAAGCTTCATATTGATTTACACTTTCCGATTTTCAAAATACCTTGAGGTAGAAGTGTAGAAGCCTACAGAAGGCCTAGCCATTGACATTTACCCTGGACAAGAGGCGGTAACTCAGAGCCTTGGGGACAGAGACAGCAGAACTCAGAGCCTTGGGGACAGAGACAGCAGCTGGGGCCTTGTCCTTCATTTATTGTTCTTGTTTCTTTCCTTTCTTCCTTTCCTCCTCCTCCTCCTCCTCCTCCTCCTCCTCCTCCTCCTCCTCCTCCTCTTTTTGAGGTGGGTAGTAGTGACGTTTGAGATGGAGTTTCATACTATAGCCTAGGCTAGCTTTGACCATATAATTCTCCTTCCTTAGCCTTCTGAGTGCTGAAATTACAGGTAAGTGCCGTTATTCACAGCTGGGGTCTTGTTACATTGAGTTTTTCTTTATCAGCACTTTATTCTTTAAAAAAGAACAAAAACAGAGAAAACCAGCTTTGTAGGAGATCCCTTCTAGATCAGGGCCTGGCAAACCACAGCCCATTAATGTCTGCCACCTGGCTTCTTATGTCCTAACAAGGCAAGAATGGCTTTTCATGATGTTTGATGACTGAGGAAAAAAACACACAACAGAAGAATAATTACTTTGTGACATGTAGAAATTAACAAGAGTGAAGTTTCTGTACAATGTGACTGTGGGTTCAGTTACCACAGCTGCTTTTGCAGAAAAGCGCAGTGGAGTTGGCAACAGTAGCCGGAGCCTGAGTATTCCCTCTGGCCTTTTCCAGAGGAGGCTGGTTCGTTCCTCCCGGATCACCTCCGTGGTTGCCTGACCTTGACCATCTCATAGTCTGGGGCAGGAATGAAGCAGGGCATTCCTGGAAGGAGACTTGTTCTTCCTGAGAAATCTCCTGTGTTTATTGTCTTTCACCTGGGACTGAGGAGACTGAGAGGCCCTCTACGAGGGAGGCACAGACAGCTTCCCTCAGGTGTAGCCTGTGGCAGTTCTTCCCCTGGAGTGGTTTTGGTAGCATTTGAGGCCAGTCTGCTGCTATGTGATTCTGTGTGCTGCTTGTGGGGTTCATCCTGTCTGCTCAGTCGTGTCTTGTGGGTGCTCTCTAAGGCTGTCCCGTCTCCTGCTGTGACATTGCTGACCCAGGGCTGTGCTCTCTGCCCAGTCCGCTGGTCCCTGGAGAGATCAAAACAGTGTGTTTTGTGTCTTTCGTCGAGAAAGAGCCCTAATTTTGTTTTTTCCTTTCCTCATTCCCCTCTCAGCTGACAACAGAACGAAAAAGAAAGTGGCCCACCGTGAAAGAAAGCAAGATTTCTCTGCCTTTAAGCAGACGGACAGCGAGATGAAGGTTAAAATATCACCGCAGCTTCTCCTGGCCATGCACCGTTTCCTAGCAACAGGCAAGTGTGCTTATCACAGTGTGAGATCTGCAGGCCCTGGAGCCTTCCTCACCAAGCTGACTGGGGGGCTGGGGGTGGGGGCTGGGAAATGGGGTGACAAGTAATGCCACTTTGTGTTTTGTTTTTTTGTTTTTGTTTTTGTTCTGTTTTGTTTTGTTCTCTTTAAATTCTCTCCTCTCCTGTGTTCAGTGTCGGCATGAACCCTCTGAGACATTTGCCAGGGGTGGACCAGTAACTTAAAATTGGTCTGAAAGGTAAGGATGAATGTTAGTGCCACACTGCATGTGTACGGTAGGCCAGGTGATCTCCCGCCAGCTCAGCCCCACACACGAGCCCGCTGGCGGAGTAGGCTGACGGTGCAAACCAGGCGCCACCTTGTTTGATTGGACAGTTGAGTAATTCTCTCTTCAGCTTGCCTTGGAAGAACAGTTGGACACCAGTGGTAACGCAGGCGCTAAAACTCAAAGAAGAAAACAGACATGCAGAATTAAATCCTTATCTTTTACCATTTTGATGAAATGAAAGATTGGCCTGAATGTCTTGGTGGCTTCTTCAAGTCAGATTGTTAATTGGGCCCCATCCAGAGGCAAGTGTTCACATGGTTAAAGCCACCGTCCAGCCAGCACTGACTGCTTCCAAGTGGTCAAGGTTGAAAGACCTAAGAGACTAATTCTCTCACATCCCTAAATGGCCCTCTAAGGTGAAGGGTGAGCTCTGTTGGCCAAGGAAATGTGAGAAAAATCTGGAAGCTCCCAGAGGCTTACAGAAGACATCTGTTTCCAAGATGGGCCAGTAAGTTTCAACCACGTGCAGTGTTTATACAAGTGCCCTAAAAGGTCAGCAGCCACACGTGGCAGGATGTCACCCACTGTCAGACACATGGAAAGTGTCCATGACTTCCTGTTTAGTAGAAACCCCCTAGATACTGGAGTATGTGTCTGCCATGACCACACTTATGGCTCTGTGTGTACACATACACATACGTACGCAGGCACATGTGCCTAGGCAAAGCACTAGAAAGAAATACTCACCAAATTTCTCGGAATGGCTATCTAAGCAGTCAACTTACAGAGGACTTTTATTTTCTTTATTTTTCTGTATTTTCCAAATTCCCTGCAATGTACTGTCTTAACTATGAAAAAGTCACAAACGTGAATCCAGAATTTGTAGCTTTTGTTTATAGCATCTAATTCAAAAAATAAGTTAAACAATATTTTGCTATAATTCTCTTCCTATTCTGGTACTGTTGTTGTTCATTGTGGAAGAACCACACTTAAAACTCTGTGTTACCCTACTCTGCCTCTGAGAGACCACGAAGTCCACATTTATGTTCGCACCCTGGAGTCAGCCGCTTTGAGTTTTTTGTTGTTTTAAATGAAGTAACTGTCTTTGTCAGTACCGACCACCGTTCCCTTCTCTGTTGGCCAGTCGGAGTGCATGTTGATGTGTGCACGGCCTTGCTTTTATTCTGATTCTCTCCTGGCGGTCCCTGGAATTCTCAGGAGAGCAGTGTGGGAGAGCAGGAGGTGGGACCCAGGTCTGTGCATTGGCACTAACCCCGCCCCGCCCTCAATGCTTCCTGACCGTGGTTCCTCCCTTGGCTGTTGGCGAACAGTCAGGCTGTTGTGGTTTGTGTTTAAGGGTGTCCTGGCTCTCAAGGAGGGAGTCTGCTGATGACTGAATCCCATTCCCATCAATCAGAGATATAGGGCACTCATACGAGACAGAAGCCAATGGCAGGTTAGAAAGGAAAGATTAAAAGGGCCAGACATGAGTATGCCACTGCTGTAATTTCTCCCAGGTAACCTGACCCCAGTGGATCACCAAATGGAAGTCTGGTTCATCTGTGTTGTATCATTGTCTCCAAGTGTTCTTCCGATCTGAGCACCTCAACTGCCCTTCTTTGAAGTGTAATGGCAGGTTGTGTTTATGTCTATAGAAGTAGAAGCGTTTAGCCCATCCCAGATGTCAGAGAAGATCCTCCTAAGGCTGCTAAAGCACCCCAATGTCATCCAGGAGCTGAAGTATGATGAGAAGAACAAGAAAAGCCCTGAGTGCTACCTCTACCAGCGCAACAAACCCGTAGACTACTTCGTCCTTATCCTGCAGGTCAGGAGTTGCCTGTGCTTGCTCGCCCTCTCTGAATCCCCATCCGTTCTGCTCTGAGAAGGCCTGGTGTAGCAAGGGGGGTGCCCACTTAGCTTACATATGTGTGTTTATAAGGGGGCATTTGATCCGCTTACATTGCTGGGTGATGATTCTAATGTGAGGTAGTGCACTCATTTCATGTCTAATACATGAGTCAGGAGTGGAATGCCGCTACTGACTTTAGAAGTGTTGGTGATGTGCCTGTCCCTGTCCAGGTCCTGGCGGGCATTTGAGATGTGCTGTGCTGGTTCCCTGAGTTCTCTTCCTATCCTCTCATTAGGACTTGATCTTTTACAGTGACCAAGACCCCATAGGCTGTCTTCTGTTGTCGCCATATCTTAGTACCTGTCCTGGCAACACCACGAACCTCGCCCGTTTGTTCTTTATGTTGCCGGTTACTGCCCGGACTGTTTGCTAGGAGCTGCTGTAATAACAATGGTCCCCTAAAGTAGTGGAAATTAACAGTGACCAATGCCTTCTCACTAATGTGACACAACCCCAAATGTGGTGGGGAGGCCATTGTTCCCGGCCCTCTTTGAGGACTTGTGATAGCACAGTTGCCTATAGCTGGCACCGCCGTGGGCTCCCCTGAGTAAACCCTAGATTTGTGGGCTTTTGTGCCTCTTTGGGAGCAAGTCACTTTTCCAGGAAGTCTAGGTTCGCTCTGCACAAGGACACTAACAGTTTCCGTAGATGCTTCGCCCTATGAAGCGAGGTGTCAGAAGAGCATAGTCAGTACTTGGCAGCCCTAAAATGAACATGATCTCAGCAAGACCCCAGATATTAAAGTGACCAAAGAAAGTTGCTTCCTACGGCGTAGGTATCAGGAACTCAGACAGGTGTGATCATGTGATTCTGCTAGTGTCTAGAAGGAGTGACAGGAAGAGAGACTCCTGGGATATCTTCCTACAGCCACCGCCTCATAGGCTGTCTCAGACACCTTTTCAAAGATTGATTTTTGTTTTGTGCCGGTGTTTTGCCTGCATGTATGTTGTGGACCACATGTGTGCCTGACGCCTACAGAAGTCAGAAGAGGGCATCAGATCTGAAACTGATTGCAGGGCTTGTGAGCTACCACGCGGGAGCTGGGAACTGAATCCAGGTCTCCTGCGAGAGCAGCGAGGGTGTTGAATCCCTGAGCTGGAGCTACCGGTGGTTGTGAGCTGTGGATCAGGGAGCTGGGGACTGCACTCGGGTCCTCAGAAAGAGCAGTGCCTGCCCCTAACCACTGAGCAATCTTTCCAGGTCCAATTAGAATTTCTTAAAGATTTTTAAAAATTTTGTATCAGTTCTTAAAAAGAAAATTATTGTTGCCAGGTGGTGGTGGCATATGCTTCTAATCCCAGCACTCAGAAGGCAGAGGCAGGGGTATCTCTGAGTTCAAGGCCAGCCTGGTCTACAGAGAGCATTCCAGGACAGCCAAGGCTGTAACGGGAAAACTATGTCTCAGTGCCTCCCCTAAAAAAAAAATTGTCTCGATGTGTGTTAGTGATGAGGGATGCACACGTGGAGGTCAAATACAACTTGTTTTGTTTTCAAGACAGGCTTTCTCTGTACCTTTGGAGTCTGTCCTGGAACTAGCTCTTGTAGACCAGGCTGGCTATGAACTCACAGAGATCCACTTGCCTCTGCCTCCCTAGTACTGGGATTAAAGATGTGAGCCACCACCCTTTGGCCAAAGATAACTTTTAGAGTTTGCTTCTCCTTCCACTTTTACAAGAGGTCAAGGACTCTGGTCACCAGACTTGCTCAGCAGGTGCCTTTACAGAGTCATCTCATAAGCCCCAAACCATGAATTAGTAAAACAAGCTTTATAGGAATTTGGGGGCAGGAGGGATGGCTCAGTGGTTTAGAGTACTTGCTGCTTTCACAGAGGACCTGACTTCAGTTCCCAGCGCTCACATGGTGGCTCCCAAACATTTGTAATTCCAGTCCCTGGGGAATCAATGCCTTCTTCTGATCTCTTCGGGCATCAGGTGTGCATTTGGTGCATGCAATACATGGAGACAAAGCATGTATAAGACAAATACATCTTTTAAAAGTTTTACGGAGGAGCTGGGATGTGACTCAGTGACCAGAGTGTCCAAGTCCCTGAATTCAATCCCCAGCAGCACAGAAGCCAGGCATGGTGCTGTGTCCTGTCAGCAGCAGGGAGGTGGGGCAAGGAGAATCATGATAAAGCTCATCCCGAGGGCCAACCTGTCTCAAACAAATAGATAAATTAACATTTTTTGAAGAAGAAACTATCCTCCCTTTGTATGTATAAGGAAATCATTTGGTCCATGTTTGATAGGCCATTTAGACACATCTACCTGTGTCTGAATACCTCTGCATGTTATACACTGTAGCTTGTTTTTTGAGCTGATGTCATGGGTTTTATAAGTGGTATGTGTGGTTGATGAACAGGCCTATGGGGGTACTTAAGTTGCAGATGTTGGCAAAAGCCATGTTCTTGCAAACTAGCCAATTATCCGAGGTACCAGAGAATAACAGGACAAAATACCATGCCACCCTCGATCAATCTGGCATAGCCGTCATCTTTTGCCAAGTACATTCCACCCTAAAATGCTGCCACCCCAGCACAACTCATGACAGCTTATGGAGCATGCTCTCTGCATTTCATGCAGTCAGAGGAAGGCAGTACTGCCTGCCTGGGTGCAGCAGAATTTCCTTCTGCAACTCTAGGAAAACTTCTCAAGTAATCGATTTGGAAGCTAGAATTACACTATAGAAGCACATCATTTTAATATTATTTGGAACAGTCTCTATGTAGCCTAGGCTGACTTCAAGCTTCCTATGTAACCGAAGGTGACCTTGGCCTTTTTTCACGTGTGTATGGTATGCACATTTTTTGCATGTGTGCGTGCCTGTGCACACATATGAACGTGCTTGCAGAGGCCCAAGTTCATGTTGGGAATCCTATGTTCTTCTTAGCCACTGCAGCAGGGGCTCTTGCACATATGGCTAGCCTAGTCTCGCTGGCCAACTGGCTCTGTGTCTGCCTTCTGAAGCTGGAGGTAGAGGTGGGCCGCCACACCCAGCTGGTATTGGGGTGGGTTTCTGTGGTCTTCATGGTTGGGCAGCAAGTGTTCAACCTTCAAAGTTGTCTTCCCTGAGCTTGAACTTCTGATCTTTGCATCCACAGTCCTGGGATCATATGTTTGTGCCACCACACCTGGTTTGCGTGGCTGAAGCCACACCCAGGGCTGTGCATCCTTGGCAAGCGCGCTACCAGCTGACCTGTCTCCCTTGCCCGTCATTTAAATCTTTTACTTTAAATCTCATATTAAATAAAATTAAGTTTATTCAAAGAAATGATTTAAGTGAGCCTAACTGAAAGAATATTTGTCACATATTATAAACAAAATATAAACTATGTATGAATAAAAGCAAAACTTGAAGTTTTGTTTTAAAAAGTAGACTTTTAAAATGTTAATGAGCTTTATTAAATGAGATGATAAGGGCAGTAGGAGCACAATAAGTCACAATGAACTCTGTGTCGTCTCTACTTGTCTTAAATAACTTCTAGTAGCACGCATCTAAAGGTAGAAATGTGGCGGAGTGCTTCCCTAGTGAGTGAGGACCTGAGTTCCTCCCCAGAACCCAAGTACAGGGTTGAGCGCACGGTGGTGCCGGTGCGTGTGTAATCCCAGCACCAGGGCGGGGGGGGGGGGGCATCAGCTGGGTCCCTAGGGCACTTTGACCAGTCAGCCCAGCCTAATCCGTGAGCCCCAGGCCAATGAGAGACCCATCTAAAACACACAGAGGGACATAGCTTAAGGAACACTGCCACCTAAGGTTGTTCTCTAGCCTCCGTAAGCACACATCTGCTTGCACAACCGTACATGCGTGCATGCCATGGTGAGCATGTAGACGTCAGAGGATAGCCTGTGTGTGTGTGGGGGGGGTCCTGTTCTCTTCCACTTTGTTGGTTTCAAAATCCCACAATAGCCCTCAGGTGTGATGGCAGGTGACTTTACCTCTGGGCCACTTTTCGGGTCTCCAAGACACGTAATTATGATGCCAGTGTTTTCCCACCAGCACACCAAGAACGCTGAGACAGTAATTTAAAATTATATAACCTGTAAAACAAAATTAAGACTTAGAGATAACCAAACATAAAAGCTAGAGAAATATTCTTTTTGGAGGGTTAGTTTAGCTTTTCTGGGGCAGGATATTGTGTACTGTCAGGCTGGCCTCATACTTGCTATATAGGCAAGGATGACCTTGAACTCTTGACCCTCCTGTCTTTTCCACCCAAGTATTGGGAATATAGACATGAATCATCACAATTGATATGTGATTCATAAAAGGGGTCATATATCACAGTAATATATACTGTGTCCTAGCATATAGTGCAATAATATATACTGGGTCCTCGTGTGTAGTACAGTAAATAAAGTCAAGTTTCATAAAACTACCTAGGTAGATGATGATGAAATTAGGAATAAAATACTGCACAGTGGTGTGCTAGGATGCACCTATTGGTAGGATGCCCACCTTCATGCTAAAGCACCGGGTTTGACCCCAGCACTGCTTAGGAGAGTGTGGCAGTGCACACCTATAGTCCCCGCATCGAAGAAGTAGAGGCAGGAGGATCAGAAGTCCTAGGTCACCCTTGGCTACATATTGAGTTTGAGGCCAGCCTGAATTGTGTGAGTCCTTGCCTTTTTGTCTTTTTTTTCCCTGAAGCTGAGGACCGAACCCAGGGCCTTGTGCTTGCTAGGCAAGCGCTCTACCACTGAGCTAAATCCCCAACCCCTGAGCCCTTGCCTTTTTTTTCGAGACAGGGTTTCTCTGTGGTTTTGGAGCCTGTCCTGGGACTAGCTCTTGTAGACAAGGCTGGCCTAGAACTCACAGAGATCCGCCTGCCTCTGTCTCCCGAGTGCTGGGAATAAAGGTGTGCGCCACCACCACCCGGCAAGCCCTTGCCTTTTTAAAAAAGAAAAAAGTCTTTGAAATATGTAATTAAATTTTAGTTTCCAACTTAAAGTAGCATTATATACTTTTATGTATATAATTATGTAATAAATACACAATTGAAAAGATCAGTGAATATAATATATTCTAGTTTATGTAGAAGAAAATGAAATTTCACTGTTCTTCTACAGAAACTTACACACAGAGCTCTGGGAATCTACCGCTGTATTGTCCCACACCTTGCAGGTTACAGATATGTATAGCTGCACCTGGCCTCTGTTGGGGTTGGGGGTCAAATCCAGGTCCATATGCCTGCTGGCATGCTCTTTACCCACTGAGCCACTTTCCCAGATTCTCTATTTATTCTTTGTTACAAATTGTTATCTCAAGTCAGGCGGTGGTGGCTTACGCCTTTAAGCCCAGCACTCAGGAGGCAGAGGCAGGCTGATTTCTGTGAGTTCAAGGCCAGCCTGGTTCCAGGACAGGCTCCAAAGCTACAGAGAAACCCTCTCTCAAAATACCAAAACCAAAACCAAACCCAAATTGCCATCTCAACTATGTGTCCAGAGTGACGGACCTCACGGCATTCTTGCTTGTGAATGTCCGTGTTTCGGCTCTTTCCATCTTCAGGGAGCACCCACTGGCCTCTTCTCAGCCCGCTGGCCTCCTCCCCCATTCTCCTCTGTTCACATTGTAGTTTTGTTTGCTTCTACATATGACAGGAAGCATTTTCCCCAAGTAAATTCATAAATAATATAATTTGTTTTGTTTTCCAAGGCAGGGTTTCTCTGTGTAGCCCTGGCTGTCCTGAAACACGCTCCATAGACCAAGTTAACCGCAAACTCAGAGATCCGCCTGCCTCGGTCTCCTGCAGGCTAGGATTGAAGGCCTCCACCACTACTGCCCGGCAAATAATGTAATTTTTAAAATAAAAAATAAATGACAAACAGAAAAGGGGCTTATAAATAGAGTGTAGTCCCTAAACTGACAGTCTCAGCCGTTTACAGTACTGTCCATGAAAACAAACAGCAAATTCGTTGTAAAATGGTAGAAATTGCTCGCATGTCAAAAGATGGCCAGGTCTGAGTTGATAACACGAGGGAGCATTATGTAGTAAAGAAGCATAAACAACTGTCAAGCTGGAGAGACGGCTCAGCATTTAGAGCACTGGCTGCTCTTGCAGAGGACCCAGATTTGGTTCCCAGCACCCACATGGCAGCCCCAGTTCCAGGGGATCCAATGCCCTCTTCTGGCCTCCGTGAACGTGCATGTGGTGTGCCTACAGGCAACAGAATAAATCTAACAAGTTGATTGTGTGTGAACAGACATTGTAACTGCTGGACATGGCTTTCCTGCTCAAAGGCAAGAGGAGCCAGATCACTGTCTTTGTGGGGCTGCTGGTCCTCTGAGGAGTAGCAGATTTAATGAGCCAATGAGAAGAGTGCCCTGCCCTTCCCAGCCCTGCCTCTGGGGGCATAGTGGACAGGAACTTTCTTACTCTTGTTGCTCATTTCATCTGTAAATTCATGCTCTCTCTTCTCCTTTTTTCTTTTTCAGCTGCTCCAGTCCTACTTTTAAAAGCTTCTGGTACAGATTTCAAAGATAATTTTTGCCCTAAAATAGGTTTACTCTTTCAGATTAGTATTTAAAACTAAGCGTGTGATTAGCCCCACTTGTCCAGGATAGTAAAGGCCTGCTCTGCCTCAAGCACACCTGAGCCTCTGATCCTGGGTGACTGACCTCTGTGTTCCTTGACTACAGTTGTGCAACCCTGAATATTCTCACGGTAGCACTGCTGTTTAATCTGCAGTGGGCATGCCTGACCTGTCTCTGTGAGGTCACTGCCTTCCATTCTGTCCTGCTCCGGAAGCATGCAGGGTCTTGGTAAATGCAGATCCCGATGGTCTTGGTTTCTGACAAGCTCCTGCTGGTGCGGAAGCCAGGCCTAGCCACTGCCGCTTGGCTCCAGTATGATGTAAGCACCCAGGCAAAGGGTCCACCAGAGGATGAAAATGTGCACAATCAATATCTGGCCACCAGTTTTTTAAAAGTATACATTCTGAAGTGAACTTGTTTTTGTTTTTTTTCTGGATTTTTCGAGACAGGGTTTCTCTTTAGCTTTTGGTTCCTGTCCTGGAACTAGCTCTTGTAGACCAGGCTGGCCTCGAACTCACAGAGATCCGGCTGCTTCTGCCTCCCGAGCGCTGGGATTAAAGGCATGCGCCACCACCGCCCGGCTGAAGTGAACTTGCAGAGCCCCAGGCTTCTGTGTGCAGCCACCACATAGGAAACCACGCCTAGTGAGCATGCACGCTCCAGAGTCCCACATGGAGCACAGGCATTTCTGAGTGGCATGGCCAAGAACCACCCCCATGTTTGTGCTCTTAGTATCCAGTTACCCTTACTGTCTTTCCATCCCCCCCCCCCACCTTGTTTTTCGTTCACAAGGTCTCATACAGCCCAGGCTGGCCTTAAGCATGTTACATAGTTGAGTATGACCATGAACTGCCTACTTCTCCTGAGTGCTGGGTTTGCAGGAGTGTGCCAGGCTTTACAAGAATCTTTGTACATGTCAGGCAAGCACCCTACCAACTGAACTATGTCCTTTCTGATGACAAGCCCCACTGGGTGTGTTGTGATGGCAACCTAAAATGAACAAGCATAGCCAGAACCTAGCCTGAGAATGAACGGGCCCGTGGGTGCTGGCCAGTGTGGGAGAAGTCTTTGGTCTGTCTCAGTCGGCCACTAACCACCCAAGGTTATCTACTCTGTGGCTTACTGGGCCATATGGACTGAGATAGCATGGCTTCTGACTATGAAGCTGGAGGCCGGAGCTGACTAGCATGTGTAGGCTCTTAGAAAGACGTCAGCTAGCACATCATCCAGAGGAAGGGGTGGGGACCCTGTGCCTGGCACTACTATGCCTCCTTCCAGAGCCTTTTAAAAACTAGTAAGAATTATTTTTAGACAGGGCCTTGTATGTAGCCCTGGCTGGCCTTGAACTTGTAGCCTTGCTGTCTCTACCTCCTAGAGTATTGGGATTATAGTGGTGTCCCACCATATCTGGCTAGGCCTCCTTCCCGACCTATCTGCTTAAACTCTGAGAAAGCCTGGAGTCCATCATATCCTGTCCTGATTTTTTTTCTTTTTGTACTTTTAGAGAACAAGCTTCTGAATATTTTAAAAGTAAAATCAATAATGTAGATCCTTTCCTGTATGGAAAAGTTATGTGCAAAGACACCTATTGATCCCAAGCCGTTTCGCTGTAGGGATGGCCCTCATCTCATTCACACTGCTGACGCTTAAATGATGGTGTCCCTGGGTGTCGCTAACCCTGCCTGTCAGATAAATGTTCCTCTGTGGAGGGTGGCCTGGGTGGGGGTGGAGGGGGGATTGGGAGGATGGGGGGGGCATGGGCGGGGGACGGCCTGGGCAGGGGGGATCAGCCTGGGCAGGGGTGGGGTAGAGAGAGGGGGCTGGGCAGGAGGGCAGCCTGGGGAGGGTACAGGGGAAAGGGAGGTCTGGGGTGGGGACTGGAGGGGAAGGGGGGCCTGAGCGGAACAGGTTTACACTAGCAAATGGAGAACTATAGAATGCTGGGGCTGTAAGGATCCATGAATATGCTGTGATTTCAATATTTTTAGGTTTATTTTATTATTTTATGTATTTGAGCATTTTCCTGCATTATTTCTGTGCAGTGTGGTGTACCTGGTGCCCTCAGCAGTCAGAAGAGGGCATCAGATGCCCCAGAACTGGAGTTGAGTGATTATGAGCCGCCTTGTGGGTGCTGGCAACCAATGGGTCCTGTGCACGAGCAGCCAGTGCTCCAAACTGCTCACTATCTGTGCAGCCCGCTATTGTGATTCCATTCTCGCTTATTATTTTCCTTCTGTCTGTTTGCTTTTCAAGACAGGGTTTCTCTGTGTAGACCTGGCTGTCCTGGAGCTCACTCTGTAGTCCAGGCTGGCCTCAAACTCACAGAGATCCACCTGCCTCTGCCTCCCGAGTGCTGGGATTAAAGGCATGCGCCACCACCACCAGGCTTCATGTGTTACTTTCTATAATATGGGCACTATTTTTCTTTTCTGCCAAAACTGTGTGGGGTCAGAAGATAGCCTGCAGGGCTGGTCTCGTCCTCATCATGTGGATCCTAGGGCTCAGACTTGAGCGGTCAGGCTTGGCCACAGCCACCTTTGCCTGCTGAGCCATCTTTCCAGCCCTATTGTCTTTATTCTGTATTGGTTTGTTTGTTGGGAATGTCAGTGTATGCCCTGTATTTTAATCATGCTCCACGCCCCTCCTCCACTTTCTGTCAGGCTTTTTAATCTGTTGTCATTTTGTAAGTGGCTCTGAGCATGGCTGTAACACTGTCACCAGTAGGAGACGAGAATGGTTGTAGGACATTTTCACAGAGCAGTTCACGTTTAGTCTGAAGGAATGTTTGTTGAAACCACATTTTCTAAATTGGAGGGACAGGTACAACAAGCGGTCTTTTCTGAAGTGATGGCTGTAGTAGACGATAAGATAAAGAATGCGCTGGCTCTTACCTGCTGCCAGTTCTCGGAGCCATGGGCGTGGGAGGCACTGCCTAGTGTGTCCACAAAGCAGACGGTTGAGACTCCGGCAGCCAAGAGGAGAGTTGGCAGTATGCTCTACCCCACCTGGTGCCTGCCCAGAAGGATGTAGGGGGTGGCTGTGGCCTTGGGTGTGGGTGTGGAATCTCTCTGTAACCATCCTTAATTAGTCAGAAGACCTGACCTTGTGCCTTTGTGGGCGTATTTTGGAGACCAGAAAACAGTTTCTAGATCTGGAGCCATTGCTCTCAAACAGCCAAAACACGAAACTCCAAACCTTGCATATTCCTGAAGTTACCTGAAAAGCTTCTATCTCCTACCTAATTCATACCCTCATACTGATCACCCAGTTCTCACCTCATATGGATTACCCAGTTTACACCTCATACAGGTCACCCAGTTCACACCTCATATAGATCACCCAGTTCAAACCCTCATACAGATTACCCAGTTCACACCTCATACTGATTACTCAGTTCACAACTCACATGGATTACCCAGTTCACACCCTCATAAGAATTACCCAGTTCACACCTCATACTGATTACTCAGTTCACAACTCACATGGATTACCCAGTTCACACCCTCATAAGAATTACCCAGTTCACACCTCATACAGATCACCCAGTTCAAACCCTCATACAGATCACCCAGTTCAAACCCTCATACAGATCACCCAGTTCAAACCCTCATACTGATCACCCTGATCATACCTCATACTGATTGCCTGGGCATGGGAGCTGGAGCCAGCCTTTGGGACCTTGTGCTTCTAAGGTTACCAGGTGAAGCTCCCAGCCATCACAAAATCCTTTTCTGTTGTCAGTCTCTGCTTCCTTCCTGAGAGGCAGACCCCGGGCTTGTTTCCACAGTATGGTTCTGGTAGGTTCTGATGGTTGATCACAAAGTGGGAACTCACTCCATGTGCAGAGACACAGAACACAGACTATGTGGTTCATGAAACAACCCAGAACACACGGTGGAAGAAGTCTGGGAGGCTGTGGTTTGACTGCGCAGTTCAGTCAAGAGGCTTGCTGCAGCCATCCCTAAGGAAGTGTGTGTCAGCGCTGTGCGCACCGAGGCTCTTCAGGATGAGACTGTCATGGCGCCTGTGCCCCTGGGTGCTCCCAGCTTTACCTTCTCTAAAGTCACCTCTGTCCCTGCCATCACTTCCTTCTCTTTTCCTGTGAAGGGCCACCCTTCACAGAGCCCTCAACCTTCTTCCCTCTCCTTAGCCGTTGCCTGCTACGGAAAGTTGTCCTCCTTTCTCAGCTCTTCTGCTCGCTCCCCAGGGCACCCATCTTTGAGGCAGTCAAGCACATCCTTCTACTGGACTTGCTCCCGCTTCCTCCCTCCGTGGCTTTCCTCAGCAGAACACACTAACGTGGACGGGGCTGTCTTCCTGGACCCTCTTCCTCTGCAAAAGCAGCCTTAGCCTCGTCCCAGGAGCTCTGTGGCCTTGCCTGTCTGTTAGCCCTTCCTTTATACCAGGGTCAGCCAGATCTGCCCATCCTTAGGCTTCCTGCAGAAAGCATGTCCTCATGGTAGAATAGAAGGTAAATGTGTCTCTTGGAATTCTGCGTGTGTGTGTGTGTGTGTGTGTGTGTGTGTGTGTGTGTGTGTGTGCTCGTGCGCGCGTGCACCATGTTCATGTCCTTGCATGCAGGCATGCATGCATGGTGGTGCCTGTGGAGGCCAAAGGCATTTTCTGTTATTTTTTTCTACCTTGTCTTTTGGGGCAGGATTTCTCACTGAACCCAGAGCTCATCGATTGGCTAAGATGACTGGCCAGTGAGCTCCAAAGATCCCCTTGTGTCAATCCCCACCAAGCGCTAGGGGTTGAGATGCGGTTGGCACTTGTCTCTTCCATGGTGCTAGAGATCCAAACCTGGGTCCCCATGCTTTGGCAGGCCTTTTACCTACCAAGCCAGCTCCTCATCCCCCACTTTTGGCAGTATTTTCTGCGCAGACCTACCAAGCTGGCCTTGAACTTGAACTCCCCACCTCCGCCTCTTGAGTGCCAGGCCTTCAGGCTTGTGCTGCCATGCCTGCCCATAATCCTTACGATTGTGTCTCTTCTTCATGGCATTCTTGTTTGAAAGCTTCTGTAACTAGTTTTCTGGGCTGCTTTCTACCCCCTGGAACATAGCTCAGAGGATGAGAGCTGGCTCCCCAGGGCTCACAGCACCTCCTTGTAGGGAGGGCCTGGCTGCATGGCTAGGAAACTTTTATACTTGCTCCTTTGCAGGTTGCTTTAAAATTATAGGTTGAAAGGCGGGGAGGGCAGCCGAGCAGTGGGGCACTGCCTGGCATGCACAGGGGAGGGTTACAGCTGCAAGCACCACACAGACAAAAGTGATCTATATATTTTTTAATTTTTTTATTAGTTTGTATCGAGCTATATATTTTTCTCTGCTTCCCTTCCTTCATCTGCCCTTTCCTATGGTCCCCATGCTTCCAATTTACTCAGGATATCTTGTCTTTTTCTACTTCCCATATAGATTAGATCCATGTATGTCTCCCTTAGGGTCCTCTTTGTTGTCTAGTTTCTCTGGGATTATGAATTGTAGGCTGGTTTTTCTTTGCTTTATGTCTAAAAGCCACTTATGAGTGAGTACATATGATATTTGTCTTTCTGGGTCTGGGATATCTCACTCAATATGATGTTTTCTAGATCCATCCGTTTGCTCACAAATTAAGTGATCTGTATTTTAGGTTCCTTTCGTATACCAGGAGTTGGTTGCGACCAGGCAAGCTAGTATTTCCATGAGGTGAAGAGAGGCTTAGGTGGGGTTCTGAAGATGTGAGGTGCAAAAGGAGGGTCTCCCCAAATCCAGAATGAAATGCACTATAGGAGGAGGTCTTCTGGGTACCGGAGTTCACACGAGTGGGGTGTAGGTGTTGAGAGGCTTTCCCAGCTCCTCCTCCCCAGGCTGTAGGAGGGACCAGCTGTGCCTGCCTCCTAGCGCTGTGTTAGCCTCCTGCCTGCCTGCCTCCTCCTCCTCACTCTCTTTTGATAGTCTCATGTAGTCCAGAATGATTTTGGACTCCTTATCCTGTTGCCTCTTACTACCCAAGTCCTGGGATTACAGGCATGTGCCACCATGCCCAGTTTAATGGTTCCTTTTCAGCAGTGGTAGCTTGCTGTTTGCCCCTTGCACAGAATGTCGTGGGGGAGGTGATGGGGTGATGTGAACAAGATACCCTGGCCCTTGGCTGGGGAGTCTGAGGCCGGAACAGGCTGCTGAGGACCTCAGGGCTGGTGGTCACCCCTCAGGCTGCAGGGATGGAAGAGGCGATGGGGGAGGAGAAGTCTCAGCCTGGAGCAGGCCAATGCTTAGAGGAGTTTGTTCAGATGGGGGAGACTCTCTCAGGCTGCTTCCCCAGCAGTGCCCTCAGAGAGCCCGGCAAGGTGTCTGCTCAGATGCCCAGGTCCCTGGACCAGTTCACACCCCTGTTCCATGGACACATGGTGTGCTGACCCTGCTCCTGCTGCTTCCCAGCTCTGGCTTCTCCTGGGGCAGCCAGAAGAGTCTCCCCAGCATTTGTCACGCCAATTGTATTACTGAGGGTGCTCGAAGAGCTGGGGACATGGGGACAACGTTAAGTGAACCCACAGACACTGACCTTTTTATTGTTACTTCCAACGTTCAGTCAAGTCCAGTTTTCTAGTTGAAATGAGTATACCCTCCCTTTTATTTCTCAAAGCTTTGTCTTCTTGGGATTGTGGGAGTGGAGTTTGGATAAACCCAGGAAGAACTAGTTTTCTGTGCAAATCACACTGAAAGTCCTCCCGTTTCTTCCCGCAGGGGAAAGTGGAAGTAGAAGCTGGGAAAGAAGGTATGAAGTTTGAAGCAAGTGCTTTTTCATACTATGGTGTAATGGCCCTCACAGCCTCTCCAGGTGAGTGCTTCCAGCCTCGTAGCACAGGACCACTGCAGGAAGATGCAATCCTCCTCCCATCGGTCCTCCTCCCTCAGTCCTCCTCCCTCAGTGCCAGTCCTCCTCCCTCAGTGCCAGTCCTCCTCCCTCAGTGCCAGTCCTCCTCCCTCAGTCCTCCCCGAGTCCTCCTCCCTCAGTCCTCCCCGAGTCCTCCTCCCTCAGTGTCAGTCCTCCTCCCTCAGTGCCAGTCCTCCTCCCTCAGTGCCAGTCCTCCTCCCTCAGTGCCAGTCCTCCTCCCTCAGTGTCAGTCCTCCTCCCTCAGTGCCAGTCCTCCTCCCTCAGTGTCAGTCCTCCTCCCTCAGTGCCAGTCCTCCTCCCTCAGTGTTAGTCCTCCTCCCATCAGTCCTTCCCGTACCCTGCTGGCCTGTGTGCTTTACTTTAACTTGTCATCGATGAGTCCTAGAGACAGAAGCTGTGCACGTAGATACCTCCACAGGTTTCCATGCACCGAACACAGCTGTGCAAACCTAAGGCCCTCTCACCCTTCTGCGTCACTGCCCCCCTCCCTCTTTGAACTGTGTGAATGGAACTACAAGGAATGGAGCGGGTTGAGTTTGTCTCCCCCTCCAGTGCTGCGGTCATGTTCTGTGTGGTGCTTCCCCCTGTGTGAACACAGAGCACCACACTTGCCTGACAAAGGAAGGAAGGTTTATATCAGGTGATGGTTGTGCGATCGTCATGGCAGAGAGACTGTGGTGGCAGGAGCATGAGGCAGCTGTGACACTGGGTCCACAGGAAGCAGGAAGGATGGATGCTGTGCCCAGCTCACCCTCTTGTTCAGTCTAGGACATCAGGCTATGGAAGACATCCCCACACTTGAGTGTGTGCCTTCTCCATCCAGCTACATCTCCCTGGAAGTGCGTTTCCATGGTGACTGTAAACCCTTAGACCAGCCATGGAGGGCTGTTTCCTGTGAAAACTATCTTCTAGTGGGTGTGCACACTGGGGTCTGTTGAGTTGCTGCTCAGCTTCAGCACTTCCTACAAGTTCAGTATTTCCCAGGGTATCCCCTGTGGGGTGTGCTCCCTATCTCCACCCACCCAGGGTGTCCCCTGCCCGTCATGGGATGTGCTCCCTATCTCCACCCACCCAGAGTGTCCCCTGCGCAGCTTAAGAAGCGTCCACCCTGAGTCTAAGCTGTACATCATAGCTATTCTGGGGTTTTCTGCTGCATCTTCCTGAGGATGAAGGAGTTTGCTGGTGTTTGTGGTGTGTGGGTATGCCATGGAAAATTAAGTTCTCTGAGATTCTAGGGTGCCTGAAAGGTGACCTGTCCCAGCAGGAGTATCCTCACCCAACTCTGCTGTGCCCCCAAGCCCTCTGGCCCTTTCTACTCCACGGCTTGCCTTCTCTGGCCAGGAGCAGGTCAAGCAGGTAAACAGAGGTGCTGGAGTGCCACCTTGTGGCCAAAATATAAAAGAGCATCCTGTACAAGGAAATCTTCACAAAGCCCAAAGCTAACCTTAACCCACCTTACAGGGAAACTGTCAGACTGAAAAACTCCTAACAGGAATGGAGACCTTCAGGGAAGTTTGTCTCTGTGACACTGGTCTTCCCTGTTGTCCCACTCGGCAGTGTGGCAGACTTAAGGATGTCACCATCAGAAAGAAAGCCACTAACATCCAGATCCCTCGCTGTCCTGTGCGGTTTCACAGTCCTAAGGGCACGCTGTCCCCACATGTGAATGTGGGTCTGTGTGAGCATTCCTACTAGGTCTTTGTTGTGAACTTGGGGTCTCCATTTCCACCGCTCGGTGACCTGGAGAGGGGTTTGTGACTGGGCGTAGATAGACCCGAGTCACGGCCCGAGATGCAGGCTGTATGACATTGAGAAAAGACCTTTGGTGCCCTGTAGCTGGATGAGTTACTGTGTATACAGTGTGCTGTGACCCTTAAAATGGATTTCAGAAGGTGGGGGCAGGAAGAGCGCTACAAGTTCCCAGTCAGTGTTGTCTGCTTTGTGAGCTTTAAGCCGTAGGTCTACATAGCAAGGCCTTGTCTCAAATGTAAAAACAACAGCACAGCCACAAGAGGAGATGCTACGTCACAGAAAGGCATTTGTGTGGAGACTGCCCTAGGACTACTTGCCTCCAATTAGCCCAGGTTCGCGACCCACACCTACAAGGTGGCCCTGGAAAGAAATGAGAGCAAAACATCTTTGCTGATTTCTGGAGAGTTAAGCCTAAACCCTAGCCCAGCGCATATTGAACCATAGTGTAAGGGAAATCCCACTCAGAAAATGTCAGCAAAAAGGCCGGGGTGATGGCCATACCTCTAGTGCCAGCACGTGGGAAAGGCTGTGGGAGGACCAGAGTTTTAGGCTAGTCTGAGCTATGCAGTGAGTTTGAGGCCAGCCCCGGACTACAAGATAGCTTTCAAACTAACCAAAACAGTAACAACAAAAGCCAGCAAAGAGCTCACACCTCACCAGAGAGCCCTCGCCGTTCATGTCAAAGGCCTCTATGTACTGAACCTCATGACTGGGCTCTGGGGGCTGTGTATCCATTGAGATGTGCAGTTAGCACAGGTTTGCCACATTAAGATCTGCCTGGGTCTGATCAAGTTGTGGCCCTGGTGAAATGGTACCAGCAGGAAAAGGCCATTGCCGCCAAGACTTGGGACTTGAGTTTAATTCCAAGATTCCCATGGTGGGAAGAAAATCTGGCTCCTCCAAGTTTCCTCTGTTCTCCACATATGTCCCATGTGCATTGAGCACAGGTGCACAAAGAAGAGTGTTCATAAGCTGTTCACCAGGAAAACAGAAGCAGAAAGATTCTCTAAGTTTGAGCCCAGTCTGGCCTACACAGCAAGTTCTAGGCCAGCCAGGGCTATATGTTGAGACCTTGTCTCAAAACAAAGAAATGCAAAGAAGCCCGTGATCTGGGCAAAGCCTGCAGCCCTTGGTTCTCAGGACTGTGGAAAGGCATGTCCCACCCACCACGGCCTGCCCTCCGGGCTTTCCCTGTGGTGGGGCTGGTCTCCCGACTGAGTGAGCAGCTAGGAGCCTCACCTCTGCCTGCCTATACATTTGCCTCTGCTTTGAAATCTGAAATCATTCCAAGCAATTCAAACACCAGGCCAAAATTCTGAAACCAAGAATAGCAGGGAGTTGGGTAGCCGAGGGCTCACAAGGTTCCCTGGTGAATGCTGGGTGAGGCTTCGGCCTCTTCTTAGGGCCTGCACCAGCTGCTCCTGCGGTTGTATGTGGCTAGTGTGACTTGGGCCTTGAGAAAGGTTTGTCTGGGGGCTGTGGACCCCATTTGGGTATTGGGGGTTTCAGAACTTTTTAGAAGAGAGCATACTCCCTGCCTTGCTCTTCCTGGAAAGTCACTTGTGTCTCTCCCATTGCACAAGACCACAGGGCTCCGGCACTTCCGGGTGGGATGCTCATGTCAGTGAGATACTGTCCACTCCTGTCCCTTGGACATGAAGCCCCCCTCTGACTTCCAATGCCATCTCACTGTTTTTTTTCTCCATTTTCAGTTCCTTTGTCCCTGTCCCGAACCTTTGCTGTCAGCAGGACAGAGGTGTTAGCAGCAGGCTCTCCAGGTAATTCTGCATGCTTCCTCTTCGTAACCCCGGGAAAGCCTGGCCACCAGGGCCACACACTCTATTTCCACAACACTTCCTGTTTCCTGCAGCCTGAAAACGCTCAGGTTGCTGACTAAGAGGGGGATGTCCAGGAAAACATTAGCCACAGAGGGCTGGAAAGGAACTCTGGCCTAGGAACCATGGTGACCGGGGCACAGAGAGTCACTATGGTGACAGTCCAGTGCTTTCTGCCCATCCAGTCTGCACTGGCCTGGAACACTCAGATCTGCCCCAAGTCTTAATCCATCTTCAGCATGTTGTGAGAAGTGGAGTCTGTAGAGACCTGAGGGCCTTAGCCCCCAACCCTCAGCTGCTCCCAGGGAATCCGTTTGGACAAAATCTTGGGGGAGTATGGGTTTTCTTGGCGAGTGAGAGAAAGACTGCATGCATCCTGCCTTAGGGCACTTGTTCCTGAGCTGACTGGTGTATTTCTGCCTTCCTCAGACAGAGGGCCCTGCCGCTCAGGGCCTTCCTTTGCTTTAGATTTAGTGTCCTGCGCATGCCTGACCAGCTGCAGATTATCTCCCCGCAGGAGAGCGTGGCCGTGCCCAATGTACTCAATGTGCCCATCAACTGCAAAGAAAGGCTTTAATCTTTCTTTAATTAAAATTGCTTAGCCTTAACTGAGTTTATGGTGAACACTTGTAATCCCAGCATGCAAGAGTCTGAGGCAGTGGAGTCAAGGGTTTAAGACCAGCGTGAACTACGTGTATAGGGAGACCCTGTCTCAAAGAAAGGAAGATTGTTGAGCATCTATATTGGGAAATGCAACTTTTCTGTGTTGCCTTTCCCCCATATAGCTTGTAATTTTCAGTCTGACTGATGAACTTTATATACGGTCTAACTTCAGCCAAACTCTGGAGTACTCTAAGAGGCGACACTTACCTCAGAAGGAAATTCATTAAGATTCCCTTCGGTCTGCCATCAGCCAGTGTGGTGGCCCACACGTCTAATCTGTATTTAGAAGGCTGAAGTGCGCAGATTGTCACACGGTCAAGGCCAGCCTGGGCTACATAGTGAGTTTGAGGTCAGAATGGCCACGGAGTAAAACTCTGACTTCAATGATAGCTCAGTTACTGAAATGCTTGCTGTAGGAGGAGGAAGACCTGATCTCCAGTTCCCAAAGCCAGTCTAGTAGTGTGTGTTTAATCCCAACACTGGGGAGGTGGAGACTGCAGGACCCCTGGGCTCACTGGCCAGCCAGCTGAGCCAAATTAGTGGGCCCCAGGTCCCAGAGAATGACACTGCCTTAAAAATAAGTGGACACCCAAGGTTGACCTCTGGCTTCACACACACACAAACACACACACACACACACACACACACACACACACACACATCATACATGAACACATCCTCTCTCTGCTCTTAGGGTCTGCCATAAGATATTCCCAGTGCCATCTGACTCCAACCAGCCAGCACACACATGCATTTATACTTTTATTTTATTTGTTCATGTTTACTGTTTGTTTAAAAAGTCATAGGGATACTGAAGTTGATGACTCTTGGCCAAAGCCCATTAAAATTTGAATTTTACTTTCTCTGTAGAATTTGAGATTTCTTTGCTATGCCTGCTCCAACTGGTCAGGTATAAACAGCCCTGCCTTGAAGGTCCTGGCCCACAGGCCTGCTGACATTACAGTAACAGCTACTTCATGGGGTGCTAGACTAAGCCAATGACATCTAGCCCCTTCCACAAGGTACCTATGGTTGCAATGTCTCACTATTGTATCTGCTAATTTGCTGCCGAAACAAAGGATTTCTGGGTAGGATGGATAAAATAAACCAAATCAAAAAGCCATAAAAACAAAGCACAACAATGCTGAAAGGCTTAGCCATTTATTTGGTTTTCAGATAGGGTCTTAGCCTTGGCTGTCCTGGAACTCACTGTGCAGACCAGGAAGACCACAGACTCACAGGAATCCCCCTGCCTCTGCATCCTGAGTACTGGGACTAAAGGGGACACAGCCATGCCTAGCTTGAAAGGGTCTTGATTTTGGTTTTGTTTTGTTTTTGAGATGAGGTCTCTTGTAGCCCAGGCTGGCCTCAGACTTGAAGCTGCTGTAGCACTGAGGACGACCTTAAATTCAGGCCTCCCTGACTTCACCTCCCCAGCACACGATTGTGGTTAGGTGCCCCCATGCCCAGGTAAGACCAAAGTCTCATCTTTAGCGTTGTCATGAAACCTGAACATGTAAATTTGACAGCAAAACATGAACTTGGGTGGGGCGGCTGCTCCTGCCCCTCTTTGTGGGTTCGGGTCCTCTGTGTCTCACTGTAGCTAAATTTGAGTTGCTGGGCTGGTGCAGGGCTGCAGAACAGGGTTTGTGTTATGGGATGCACATATGGACTAATCTACAGCTGAAAATATAGCCCTTTATTTATCTCAAGGATTTCGGATAAAGGATGTGAATATGTGTTATTCACCTTTTTTTAAAGCTAAGCAAGCTTATTGGAGGTGACATTATGGCCCAGAAAGACATTCGTTTCAATAGATTAAAGCCTAATATGAACTTCAGGGGAAAACAATAAAACCAGCATTTTCCCTTATCTGAAAGGTAAAGTTACCATGAGGGTGGGTAACTATAAATTAGTTGTTAGAATTCTTAATTCTGTTAGGGCTCCCAATCTCATCCTATCCACTAGGCTTCTGTTCAGAACCAGCGTCCATGTGAACGCCTGGTTCTGGAACAGAGCAGTTAAGGCGTTTGGTACCCTGCCTATTACAGCCCTGGTGTTAGAGTCAGGCTTAGAAACTGGGGGAAGAGAGAGGGTTTAATTTACAAACAAACATCACTGCCTCAGTCAAGAACTACCAAGCAAAGATTCAGGACAAGAAATAGAAACTGCACTTGCTGCTCACACCCACGGTATGTGCAAAGGCGGCTGGCGATGCTAACTCGGAGAGTCTTTGCTTCTCGCCTGTCCCCACTAAGTGTGTGCAGAATGCTGCATCTTCTCCATTTGTGCGTTCTGGGCCACGTCCATCTGAGGGACTCGCATGGTCCTCATCTGGGCATCCTCTGATCATATGACCTCCATGGTGACCGGAAGACCATGGGGCACCGGTGAAGCCAGGCGGCTCCCATGCATCACAGAATGAGTGCTTTGAAGCCACGAGACGGAGAAACCACAGATTCTGCTCTGAGCCAAAGTTGAGCGGACATCCTTGATGGACATTGGTGGCACTGACCACTGCAGGTCAGAGTTTACACATATGGTCCAAGGTGACTGCCTACACTTAGTGTAACATTCCTCTCTGTGGGCTTGGAGAGGTGCTACTCTTGCAGAGGACCTGAGGACAGCAGCCTCCACCTGGAAATGTGAGGGGGCACTAGCAGAAATGCCACTCCGCATCCAAGCTAGGCGTCAGTGTTTCATGAGCATTGGAAAGTCTCACGGGCATTTCGACTGCATGTGCTTCAGTTTCCCAGCGAAAGTGGCTTAGAAAACCCAGACGCAGATCTCCTGCAGCCGTCTTAACACCTCAGCATGGTCACGTGCACCCGCTGGAGCCAGGACAGTCGTTAGCACACATCTCGGTGCAGCTCCACGCTGGAGGGAGACATCATCCCCATGCCAGCACCAGAAAAGCAGCCACCACCTCTTATGCGACTTCGCTTTTGTATTTTCCTCTTTAGTTTTCTAACCAGCTTTGCTGCCATTACTCCTGCTTGACAAAGCTGGAAGAGCAAAGTTGCATCCAGGAACCTGGCATCACAGTCCCTAAAGCTTTCACGTGGGGCCCAGGAGATTGCTCAGTGAGTACAGGCCTCTGATGCAGAGCCTGATACCTGGGACCACCTGTGAAAGGAGCTAACTGCCCCTCACAACCTGTCCTCTGGCATACGTCCCCCCCCCAATAAAAGGGGTTTTGCCATTTTTTTTTTAACTCAAACAATTGTCCTCTGGGTGGAAGCGAGGGGTCACAGATTTTCCTGGCCCGGAGACTTACGCAGCTTATCTGACAGGCCATCCCAGCAGTCCTGGCTTCAGTTCATTTCAAAGATAGCACATGAAATTCTGGTTCTCAGCCAGGTGGTGGTGGCACACGCCTTTAATTTCAGCACTTGGGAGGCAAAGGTAGACAGATCTCCGAGGTTGAGGCCAGTCTTTCTATAGAGTGAGTTCTAGGATAGCCAGGACTACACAGAGAAATCCTGGCTCAAAAAAGCAAAAGGACATAAGAGGAAATTCTGGTTCTGGCGTGATAAGTGTGGCATGTTTTATCCAGTTCCATTTCGCTCACTGGTCAGCCACAGGGATGTGAACATAGGGCACCCATGACAGAACCTGTGTCATCACACACACTCTCAGGAGTGACATCCATCACAGTGATGTTGTCTTCCAGGCAGCAGTGGGCCTGGGTGCTGGGTCAGGCTCACTCACAAGAAATCTGCAGGTTTGATCTGGCCGACTGACTGACTGCCCCGACTCTGGAAAATCCAATGTAGCCAGGTAGCATTTGCCAGAATTCAGATGGTTGCTCTGTTGGGAAGCCGCACTGGAAGGCCTCACCCAGAGCTTCCAGTGTGCACACCGCTAGAAAAGGGCTCCGTGAAATTCTTAGGATTAAAAGCATCAGTGACTTGAGCTGACTCCGCCATCCCTATCAAGCCGCAACAGGAGGACAGTGCTTTTAGCAAGAGTAGCTAGGACCAAAACGACTCCATTTTGGAGGCAAGCACACCCTCATCGAGCGGGCAAGGCTCCTGCCTGTGCTTCTTTGTCACTTTAGAACACTTTGTGTACTCCGGGTCCTGCCTTCCCACTCAGATCTTGAAATAGTTCGAGGCTCCCCAGACCCCTGCTTACGTCAGAAGTATTGCCTGGAGGACAAACTTCCAGCAGCTTCTTGAGAAAACAGGCGGCTTCCATCAAAGAGCAGCAAACAACCCCAGAAAACCAGTTAAATCTCTCCCTGCTGCCTCCACCCCGCTGCGGAATGGCTGAGCTGTCACTGGACTCCAACTCTCCCTCTTACAATAATTTTATGATAACTTTAAAAATGATTAAACTTTCCTGGCAGCCTTTTGTGAGCAAAAGTTGAGTCTGTTGGAATCGTAGGCAGATACAGTTTCTCAAGGACTGCTGCCTTCATGTCAAGGAGGCTGCAGCCAATGTCGCTGGCCTTGTGGTGAGAGATTATTGCTGTTGCTCTTAAGATTCTAATATTGTCTGTGAGAGCTGATCAGCAGCATTAAAGTCATGAGGTACGTTCCCAGACAATCGTGTCGGCCCGTGGCTCTGTAGAGTGGGTACAGAGAAGTGGTCTCTCCAGACTGTGATCATGCTGGCGGGCAAAGCGAGGGATCCACCACGCACACATGCACAAACACAGTGCAGGCATATTCTCTCTCTCTCTCTCTCTCACACACACACACACACACACACACACACACACACACACACACACACAGAAAACAGTGCTCACTGACAGGAAGCCCAGAAGAATTCAGGCCCCGCCCTCTTCCTGGAGGTCTGGCCAAGAGGCAGTAAGCCTGCCCGGTACCTGCCTTTAAAGCCTTGACTCCATAGAAGTAAACACTGTTTCAAAAGATGTGTGGGAACATGTGGTTCATTCTGAAACCTGGAGGTAGAGCCACAGAATTCCCTGTTCAGAAGAACTTAAAGGGCTGTCATGACAGGTGATGTTGTTGTGTGGAAAGGCTTGATCCTGAGGCAGAGGCACGGTGGTGAGGTCTGGGAAAAGCTAACACGTCAGTGTGGCACATTTATCTGGTGCTCACTGGATGTCACGCTGTGCTCAGCACTTTCTGTCTTCCTTTGAACCCTCAGAGCACATGAGCTGGGAACACTGTACTCATCTTACAGATAAGGATGCTGGAGCTCAGCCATGCTGGAGCTCAGCCGATTTGGGTTACAGGTTCAAAGTACTCCTCTGTTAAATCTAAAGCACTGGTTATTAATGTGTGCATTCTCTCAGGAGGTGGTAGGAGGGGCTGCTGAGTCAAACCAGTGGGCAGGCGGCCCTGTGAGCTATGACAGGACAGGACGGTAGACATGGAGCCTGTGGCCTGGGTTCCTGGTACTGACGTTTTCTGTCCTGAGGGGATGTTTACCAAGGGGGGTGGGTGGTGGGTGGGCTGAGGGTTTGGTACCACTGTGAGGGGAGGAAAGATTCAGGGGAACCAGTGCTTCAGCTTCTTCAGGGCGGCTTCGGGTTGCTCAGTGGCACTACACACGCCTGTCATTTGAGATAGAAGCTAGACGGTGACAATGGTGATAGACTTTTCCACAGCTGACAGGTGGCATTAGCCACAGGCTGCCTCTTCCGTGGGGGCATCAGTTAAGGACATTGGAAGATGGGTGAGTGGGTCCACTCTATCCTGGGGCATTCTGCAATTCAGAGCCCATTTAACGTGGGCAGCCAGCTGTATCTGCAATAGTTTGTTAAGCGTCCTCGGTGCAAAAGTAAGGTTTGTTTGTTTAGGTGTTTTGAGACTGGGTTTCTCTTGTAGCCCTGGCTGTCCAGGAACTTCCTCTCTAGGCAAGGTTGGTCTCAAACTCAGAGATCCACCCACCTCTGTCCTTGAGTGCTGGGACGTAGGCTTAGCCACCGCGTCCAGCTCAGTTTTAGCTTTAACACAGTTTATCGCTAAAGCTACAGGGAATGGGGGCTGGAGAGGTGGCTCAGTGGTTAAGGACACTTGTTGCTTTTCCAGATGACCCACATGGCAGCTAAAAATGTTTACTCCAGTTCTAAGGGTCCCAACCCCCTCTTCTGGCCTCCATGGGCACTGCGTGCAGTGCACAGAACATTTACAATAAAAAGCCGTGAAGAACGTTCTCTGACAGCGAGAGCACAGCTTCTCCTGCCCTGAACACTTGTTCCAGGGAGCTCACTGCCGGACATTGTAGGCAGACCTGTCCCTGGTTTTATTGCCTTGTGTTCTTGAATTCCCAAGGCACCTTGAGCTGCTGATGGATAAGTGGCAAAGGCAGAGGGACTGTGATAATTAGTTTTGGCTTCTAGAAAAATAATAGAAGCCGGGCGGTGGTGGCGCACGCCTTTAATCCCAGCACTCGGGAGGCAGAGGCAGGCGGATCTCTGTGAGTTCGAGGCCAGCCTGGTCTACAAGAGCTAGTTCCAGGACAGGAACCAAAAGCTACGGAGAAACCCTGTCTCGAAAAATCAAAAAAAAAAAAAAATAATAGAAGAGTCTTTTCTGCTCCTTATTAGTCTCAGGAAGCTTCCGTGTCCCGGGCCTTTTCCCAGCCCCACCTGTGTATCTAGTGATGTTCCCCTGTGAGGCGGGCCCCCAGCTCCTGAGCCTTTGTTTGCCTTTCTACCCAGACCTGTCTGTCACAGCTGAGACCCACGTAGCCTGCGGGAGGGACATGGTATGTGCTTGTGCAATTGCTTTTTATTTGGAGTAATCACTCCCCATTGGCTATATCTACAGTGCTTTAAAAGCTGAATCTTCTCCCTCTTCTAGGTGAAAATAAGTCACCTCCTCGCCCCTGTGGCCTGAACCACTCAGACTCTCTCAGCCGAAGTGACCGGATTGACGCCATGACACCAACCTTGGGGAGCAGCAACAACCAGCTCAATTCTTCATTCCTCCAGGTCTACATCCCTGATTACTCAGTGCGAGCCCTCTCTGACCTGCAGTTTGTCAAGGTGAGCGGGGGAGGGCGCACTGGCTGGATCCCGCAGGTATCAGCCACATCCCTGACAGCTGGTCCAGTCCCCACAGGCTTCCCCTTGGCTGTCAGAACACCCTGCAGCCTCTTAGGGCCCATACTGACCTCAGTTCCATGCCATGAGCAGCCATGAGCAGTGAAAGCAAACACGGTCTTGGCAGGGGCAGGAATGGAGATGAGGAACACGGTCTTGGCAGGGGCAGGAATGGAGATGAGGAACACGGTCTTGGCAGGGGGCAGGAATGGAGATGAGGGAAGAGCTGTTCTCAGAGCTCTCAGAGCCTGCAGCTGGTGGCTCTGGCTGACCCGAAAAGCACTCTGCGGTTGCCCTGGAGACAGGTTCTTCTTAGTCTGAAATAGACACCTACTGGAGCCTGCAATGACCTTAGCTGATGGACACTGACCCTACTTTTCTCGGATCTGAGCGTTAAGAGGCAAGATGTAGGAAGGGTCCCAGTGGTGAGAACCAACTTGACCTTCAGCGCTGCCCGCTTCCTACTCAAGGACGGTTCTCTCCGAGAGCTCTGGGGTGTTGAGATTGTGATGCCGTGTAGGAGACAAGAGAAGCTAAAAATAAGTGTTGTCTCAGTGTGTTTTCTGTGTCCTCTTCTGGCCCCAGATCTCCAGACAGCAATACCAAAATGCCTTGATGGCATCCCGGATGGACAAAACCCCTCAGTCTTCAGACAGTGAAAATACTAGAATTGAATTGACTCTTACGGAGCTGCATGACGGGCTGCCGGACGAGACAGCCAACTTGCTCAATGAACAGAACTGTGTATCACATAACAAGACCAACCACAGCCTGCACAGTGACGGCGCCATCTAGAGCCCCTCGGTCCCCTCGTCTGCCCTCCTGGCCTGTCTGACCATGACTTCCACTGATGTGAGCTTGTCTGCCATGCTGCGTCCTACAGCAATGAGACCAAAGACTTTGCCCCTTTCCCTGGAGGCCGCAGAGGACGGCAAGCTGCGGAGGACAGCATGGGGAGGGATGGAAACTAGACACGTGACATCGACAGCTGGGGCATGGCTTTCAAGAATTCGGAGACAGACTTCTGCCCAAATAGAATCATGTTTATTTTTCAGTACTTTCACCATTTCCTTCCTTCCTCAGTGTGCATGAATTTAAAAATTATCTCATTTATTTTTTTTCCAGAGATCATGTTTTTTGTTTTTCAAGTGTCTTTTGCAGAGTTTTAAGTTGGTCTGCCTGAGCTAGCTCTGCTGTGATCCCATGATGTGACCCTAACAGAATGGACTTGCCCCTTGAGTGGCCTTCCTTGGCCGTCCCGGGAAGGCTACCTTTCCTCTGTGTGCCGGTGGGTGTCGCTGTCGAACTTGATGGATGAATGAAGAAGACCATATCACTGAGGAATGTGCCAAGTCTGTCGTCACTGTGGGTGTTGGCAGAAGCTGCAGACACCCCTGTGCATATAGTATTTAGAAAATATGTTCAATTGTGTCCCTTTCCCTTAGGAAGGGCTAACGTTTGCTTGGGAATGTGATTTTGCTCCCACCCTAAGGAATTTTTATCACCAAAATGAATGTTAATGAATTTTAAACCCATGGTTTATCATTGGCAAGAGGCAAGTTGACTTCATCCACAGTCCTGTAACCTGGGGTGGTCTGGGGCATCAGCTGAGCCACCCCCCCCCCCCGGCCCTCACTCTTGCTAATCCAAGCCGCTGCTACAGGTGCCAAATGGAAACTTTCCATGGGGCTTGAACATAGGGCATGGCAGCTACGTTAGTTGCCTCTTTTCCCATGGGGATCTATGTGTTATCGGAAGGAGGCGGGGGTGAGGTGGGATGTGTACTGTTTTTAATAGAAGGACAAGGGATTACCTGTCTCACCCCTTCTTCCATAGAGCCAAGTGCCCCCTCCCATCTTGTCCCTGGACTGTAGGGCCCAGAAGTGGCAGTGGTCCAGCAAAGATGCCTCTTGCTTCAGAGGTGGTCAATGCCAGAGAGGCCGTCATACAGCCAGAGTCAGCTGGACCCCAAACAGATCCAGAAACCAAATGTGTGTTGTGAGCGTTTCCTGTATGTCCCTGTCTTATTTTAATACCAAATTTACCATGTGTTGTGAAATTCACACCAGCGGGTACTGTTTGGGTGACTGATTCCTTAACTTGTTTGTTTTAAGTGGTTACCTGTGTTTGCTGGCGATACTCATACACTGAAATGACCTCCTGACCGTAATGTTCAATAGGATTCTCACTACCCAGGTCACAGCTGGAGAAGAGAGCCTTCCTGTGCCCGGGTTTCCTGCCCAAGGAACCCTAAAGCTCACCATCAGCCTCCTCCCTCAGGTAGGAGGTCTGCTAACCCCAGGCTGGGCTCTGGGAGGGTAACGTGTTGGGTAAATCTCCTTGTAAATAGTTGGTGAGTCTAGAAAACGTGTGTGTGTGTGTGCGCGTGCGTGCGCGCGCGCTTGCATGCGCGTACGTACTGGGAATGGCACCTATGGCCTTGGGCGTGCTTGGCAAGTACTCCTGACAGCTACACCTGGGTCCGGGCCTCTGGTGCCATGTCCACTGACAGTGTTACCCCTGGGTAGAGGTAGTGGTCCTGAAGTGTTCTCAAAGGGTGCCGTGTCTGACAGAGAAGGGCTGGCTTTACTTGGTGGAAGGTCATTGGAGTGGCCTCCAAAGGATCTGAGTGATACCTAACCTGCCACTTTGGGCAAGGGTTCCTACCATATGGAACCCCATACTATGGCACCCCCTTTTCAAACACATCCAAGTGAAAAAAAATCCATTTACTAAGGACCATAATGTGCACAGATGCAAACTCTCTCAGTTTGGCCAGGATCAGGGCCCCTCCCTGAGGCCTGGGGAGCCAGGGGCACAGCCCACCTGCCTCAGACAAGCCTTGCTGCTGGAGGGGCCTCTGGGAGAGAAGCATGCTTGGTCCCTTTTCAGAGCGGCACTGTGGGAGTCTAGGGAGCTGAGAGAGCGTAGTCACCACCTAGTGTGGCAGTTAACTGTAGAGTTCTCTTAGGAGCTGGAGAGCACGGTTCTCAGAGACCGAGATTGTAGCCACCAGCTTTGTGTTCACTTCTCATTAATGATCTCATTATCTTGGAGTAGTTACTCAGTTCTCATGACCAGGAATTCAGAATAGTTCCTCCCTGGTTCCCGGGTGCACAAGGTGAACTGGCTGTAGTTTCCGCTGCTCTGCGGAGAGTACCTGACCTTCAAACGGCTTGCGCTGAGTGATCAATTCTTCAGGTCCCCTCTGGGGCAGCAAAGCTGTCTCGGCTAGGACGGGCATTTGCATACCATCTGTGGCTGACCCCACGGCTTCCCATCAAGACAGACAGGCACGTAATGGATTGGCCACGTACAGGGTTCCTTCCTTGTAGCTCTAGCTGTAGCCCCCCAGGCTGCTGTGTGTGCAAACGTGGAGGTAAGGCAGGCAGGCCAGACTCGGGTTGCTATGGGCCTACCCCCTGCTCCATGATGGTATCTGGAGCCACCGCTGCCAGCCAGAGGACAGGGCAGCCTGTGTCAGATGTGGCCAGGACGGTCAGTTTAAGTGAGGGTCCTTCACTCTGCTGCTCTGTCAGGCAAGTCCAGATCCTGGTAATTAAACTCTTGAGAAAACAGAATCCTGAAATTTATACATGAGTATTGGGGTGCTAGTCAACTAGATTAAACTGGTTCTTAATTTGAAGGTGCCTCGTCTTTCATACTCTGTATGGGCGTGACTGACCTCACGTGAAGGGAGCTGAGCCTCACACCACTTTCTCATGTCAGGCCAAGAAACGTGTGCAGCGTTCAGTGCAGAACTTCACACTGATAGGAACACTAACTGTGAAGTCTCCTTGCCATCCCCAGCTCTGTACGGATAAGGACTAGCTTTTCCAAGTCTAGGAAAACATGGCAGATCCAAATGCATTTCCCTTAAGAAATGGAGCAACAGGATTTTAAGTTAAGCAGGGACCGTGAACTTCTGCCCTCAAGTTATTTGGGTTAAGGAGCAAACCAAGTAGGTGCTGAGTGACTGAGCCTGTGTCCTGGCTAGTTACAAACTCATGCAAGCACCTCTGTCCTCCTCTGAAGACTACCAGGGATCTGTGCAGTCACCATGCCTGGACCCAGGGGGTGTCGTCTCCCAAGGGTGAACCCAGGCAGGTTAACTGGTACAGCGCACACACCTTGTTCCCGTGAGGGCTGACGACTTACAACTCCCTAGTGGCCTGGCAAAACTCCCCTCCTTGCTGCCCAAGATATGCTTTTCCTGTGAGGGGCTGATGGCTGTTTTAGGCATGAGGTACCAGTGTGTCCTTTCTTACGGGGGAATCAGGCTCCTTCCTGGGCTGTTTGCTTCCATTCTGGGCCTAGGATTGTGGTGCTTCTGCGCAGGACTACTGGGTAAGTTGTAGGCTAGCCCAGAATTGGGAGGAATTTAGAGACGTATAGGGAAGTGACTGGGGGGACAGGGGATGTGGAAGTTTTTCCATACAGATTTATCAATGAGCAACCTACTTAGTGGATTTTTATACCTCAGGGCCATTTACTTGTGTCTGAGTGGCTGATGGGGAAGATGAACTCACTGAGGTTCACTTGCTTCCACCTGAGGGATGAGTAGTGCTTCGAGGCTGAGCCTGCCATCAGCTGGTCTCAAAGCTGGGGTCAGCAGCCTTCCTCCTCCTGGAATCAATGCTAACTTCCTGGCTTTCCTTCTGGGGAGTCCTGTTACCCACCAGTCAGGAAGAGGGGCAGTCTTTCACAGCAGCTAGTGAGCAGCAGGGCATCTGTTTCTTGGTTCCCTGTGGCTGACATAGCTCAGGCAACCTTTCTATACCAGAGCCATTGGGACATCTCAACTGCGATTGTTTTAAATGCCTTCTCATGGGGAATGCCAGGTAGTACTTGAAGCATTATCAAAATGGCAGTAGAGTCAGGTTCCAGGTGTTTGTGTGCACACAGCTGCGGGCCAACAGATGAGGGTGACACTGGGTGACTGGGTGCTGTCTGGCCTCCCTTGGAAAGGCCCTTCTGATGCTGCTCACATCTGATCCACGTGTATTTACTTAGGGGGCTGAATTCTTGCAGAATCGCTCTACAGAAAACTATCAAAGGGACCTAGTAGACCTGAGTGCCTGCTCCTCTTGGAGACTCAGGTTTCTTCCATACGAACAGCTGGGCCCCTAGAACAGAGGGAAGTGGGGAGGAGTGATCTCTAGACGGCCCTGCCTAGCTTCCGATTCACCACCACCCATGCCCGGTCTACTGTGAACAGCCTATCAATCCATTGACTTTTCTTATTTTTGCAGTCCTTTAAATCCACAAATGTATATGCTTTGTTTTATATTATTTATTATGTACATACATCTCTACTGTTAGTATACCATCTGTGATTAAGACACTGTTTTGAAGCCCCTCATCCATGGAGCCTAGGGTTCTGTTGTCCCTTAATGGGTGAGAGGGTGGTGATTTTTTTTTTTTTAAGGAAAAAAAAAAGACTGCACTGCTGCTCTTCCTCTGGCTTCTCTCATTGCCCCACCCCAACCCACTCCTGACGGCCAGTATCTGGGAGGTAGGTGGGGGCAGAGCTTCTCATGTCTTCACGAGTTACTGCGGATCGGTTTCTTCCCTGTGTGGTGGTAGGTGTGGCTCCTTCCTGGCTCCCAAGCCAGATCTGTTTCCTAGGATTGCAGAACCTATCTGGATCATGGAAGCTGCTGGCGCTTTTAGGTTCTGAGCATGTCTTTTCCTGGTACCATGGCCCAGTTACCAACATCCCCTTGGGCCTACAGCCAGCTCCGCTTTGTCTGATGGCCCCACCCTCCTTAGCTGTACCCACTGCTTCACGGTATACATTTCATGCTTCTGAGCAGTGGCATCAATGGAAAGCTAAACAAGCGCAGGTCAGGTGCACGGGCTTCACAAGCTGACTGTCATGATGGACGCGTTTATAATTAATTCCAATGTTGTAGATTTACAATACCTATTTATTTTGTACCAATTTATTTGTAAATCTTGTGATTGTTTTTAAAGGTTTTGTTTATTTCTATTCTATTTAGATAAATGGTTTTCTGTTCACCTCCAGCAGATGTGTCCCTCTTTCCTCTGTGTAACAGCCATGCTGCTCTTCAGCCGTGGCCCCCTCCCCATGGCTTTCCTGGTGGGCAAGCCTGGACTGGATAGCTCCAGGGGATCTTTGGACAGGCACTGCAAAGTCTCGTGTTCACAGACACAAAGTTGAGTGCCTCCAAGTTACAGCCTGGTACAGCTGCTTCTGGGAGTGTTCTCCTCCCAAGAGGTCTGCTCCCATCAACCATTCCCTAGAAAAAGATAGAAGGAGCCACTCAACTTGCTGTAGACACTAGTCGCCTAGTGACACACAGGAGCTAGGCAAAAAGAAAAACTAAGTTTTCCCTGACAGTGGTGCCAGGGTTCCGTGTGGGCCTCTCAACTGGCTCTTAGAGACAAGATGGCTGTGTAGGGCCTCTCACCAGAGGGGGAAGTTGGCTCATGGGTGAGGCACCCTCCACTGACATGAGACCACAGGTACGGGGGCATATTAGAGGTGCTTCTGCTGTCACCCCAGATCTCTTCCTTTGGTCCCTCCCAACTCTGGTGACAAGACCCACAGCATCTTTTGGCTGAACTTCAGGTGTTTGGTGATCCACTACTGGGCTGCCCCTTTCTGGAATCCTTTGCTTTACTTCCTATAGTTTACATTCCAGACAAGCCCACACTCTGATAATGAAGCCTCAAGTGGCCCCTCAGAAGGCCTTGCTGTGCTGTACTCTGCTGGGCCATGATGCGCGGTGTTTTACTTAGCACCTGTCCTGTGTGGGGACATTTCAGTGGAGTGTTGACGAGACTGACTTTAACACCTTTCTCCTGGACCATGACTTCCTGAAGGGGAATGACTGTGCCTGCAGCCCTGTGCCTGCCTGCCTCTTTCCCAGACTCGGCCCAGAGCAGTAGGGAAGGAAGACAGTTGCCACACAATCCCCTCAGCTACCTGCTGTGGCTGGGTTTTCATGGGGATGAAAATGCCAAGGAGAGTGGAGGGAGTTCTCCTAAGGAAGCTGTCACACCTGTGCCGGTTCCTCCGCGCCTGAGGAAACTGTAACCAGCCAAAGGCAGCCAAGTGGCAAGACCTAGCCTGGCACCGACCTCTGGCAAGTTTACTTTCTGCTTTTTAGCAGTGCTGGGGATCAAACCCAGGGCCCTTTCACATACTAGGTAAGTGTCCCCACCTATTTTTGTGACGTTCCTCATTAGCCCAACAGTTCGCACAGATTAGACCGCTGACTTGCTCTTTTGCTATGGGATTGCTTCATTTTCCTGCCGAGGGCCTCGATCTGTGCTCATATTTCTAGGCACAATGCTGAGGAAGTCGTAGGCTAAAGGAATGTTATGTGGCCCTTGTCATTTGTGCTGGCGGATGACCTGACGATGGACACGTTCCTGAGGGGAATGAACGCTGGGCTGTGGGGAAATACTTCCTGCTGTTGTGCAGAGGCTCTGAGGGACTGAGAAGGCGGGAATACCATGCCCACAAGTCCAAGGTTAGCTCTACTAAGAGCCTCTCAGTTCAATGCCAGGAAGGTTTGCTTGGCAAACTCTCGGGACCTTGAGACCTCAAGGACGGTCGCTGTCTCCATGGGGACACAAGCTTGTTACCTCAGCCCAGTCTCCCAGGTCTCACCTACAGACCCTAGGGAAGAGGGTGTCATGAACAGCTCCCTGCTCTGACTCTAGCAACAGGATGGAGCTTGGGAACCTTCCCCTGTGTGAAGAAACATCAAGTGGCCAGGCTCAAAACTGGGCATTTTAAGTTGGAAAACACTGTTATTTAGACACGTGGCATACAGATACATGTGTCTGCGGCGGTGCTCCGTGGAGTCAGGTGGAATCTTACACTGTGGCTGAGAGGAACTTAGGGGACCATGTGCACTCACACACCATTTCAGTGGGGATGTGTGCTGAGAAATACAGCGCGAGGCGACCTCTGGGGAGCAGCACGGCAGCACTTTCACAAGCCAGCCTTACGGCAGCAGGCCAGATAACCTCACAAGGCCGCCGTGATACCCACGGTCTGTCGTTGACAATGCTGGTGTGCCACGTGGCTACTTTTATTTCTCACAATTTCAGTGTTTTCTCAGACACGTTCATCACACTGCTGTTGCTGAGAACTGAGGGAAAGCGGTGAAAAAAGCTGTGAATTTTGTAAATGAGTATTTTTTCTACATGATCTGCTTTCTGCTATTTCTGGACAGTAGTGGGATGGTGAAGTTCTGTTTTCCTGTGAGTGGAGGAGGGTGTGGCGGGCTGCGTGTGCATCATATATACGCCTCACTAGCAGTGCACTTTGTTCCATCTTGGATAAGGATTTTAGTTTCAGGCATCCCCAAATGTATGGTTAGAAACTTTCCTCTGAGGAAAAGCTGTAGGAGGAGCTGATGTCCTAGTAACAAGAAGGAATGCCATGAGAAACTAAGTAAGGAGGCCCTAACTCTCAAGCCACAGGGGGAATGGAGCTGCTAATCGTAAGGCAATGACTTTGGCATGTCATTTTCCCACCATCAGAAAGAGGTTAAATAGTTTCCATAACATGGAATGTGAGCAAAGTTCCTGTCCTAATACAGACTGAAAGTGGTTGTTTATCCCAGGCTATTCATGGTGAAGAAGTGGAGGGTTTTAAAATTGCCCAAGAAGCCTTGGAAAAATTGCAGGACTTTAAAGTTGTTAAAACAAATAAGTCCAATTTAGAAATATCTAAACATGGACAGGCTCCTTTTAAATCTGAGATGTAACTGCATAGCTTTTGTAAGTGGCTTTCTAAAAACAATGTGACTTAGGGCTTTGTAGTCAGTCTATTTAAAACAGAATTTAGAAAGCATTTTGGAGTAGCTTGAAGGGGGCGATGGCTTCTCAGCAGACCTATGCTTATGGTATTTGAAAACCTTGGATCTAAAACAAATGCTGAGCTTTCTGTGCTTTGAATGGTTCCCGAGATGCTCATGGGGAAGTGTGCACCAGGCGGCTGCTGCTCTGGCAGTGGGACCCTGCACACTCAGGCTTCGAGTTCAGTCTAGCACTGAAGAAGGGATTTTTGAAATCTGACGTTCTACAAAGCCTGAAGACTAAGGCGCATTTTCAGAATCCTGGGAAGGGTGCTCAGGAGTGATGCAAGGCCTGCCATTTTTGTCATCTAAATCATTCAGGTTTAAGAAACAATGGAGGTGGGCATGGTGGCACACGCCTTTAATCCTAGCGCTCAGGAGGCAGAGGTGAGTTTGAGGCCAGCCTGGTCTACATAGTGACTTCCAGGACAGCCAGGGCTACACAGAGAAACCCTGTCTCAAAAAAAAAAAAAAAAAAAAAGGAAGAAAACAGAAAAGAGCAATGGCGAAGTCTAACTACTGACAACAGAGAAGTCACGTTTTGTGTTCCGAGATGTCCAGTCACATGCAGACTGCTGGCACACACTGACCAGGGAATCACCTGCTGCTCCCTCACGGAGCCCTAGCTCGTCAGCAGACCCTCTGCTGATCCTGAGGAAAATGCGACTCGACATGGAAGTCTCCACTGTGGGCTCTCCAAGCAGTCTCCCTACGTCACCTGGAGCAAACTGCTACGCACACAACACAAACAACATAAGAAAGCAAAGCAGAGCGGTGCCCACCTCTGCTCTGAAGGAAGCCCAGGAACGCACTGCTACCAGCAAGGTGACTGTAGCTGTCACATGCCACAGACATGACTTGGGCTGGGAAGCTCTAACCCATCAGCACCAACTTAAATGAGAACAGGTAGGAACTAGCATGGCTATGATAGATCTGACTGTCCTGTGTATGTTCTAGATACCCAGTCAGAACACATGGTACTTGCTATGACTTACTTTAAGGCCATAGTTAGCGAAGCTGTGCAGCCGCAGGCCTTGGCTAAGTTGCTGGGCTGTGTTCCATACCTATTAAAGGATTAAAGCAAGCCAGCCATGGTAGAGCACACCTTTAACCCTGTTGCCCAGGAGGTAGAGGCAGGCACACCTCTGTGAAATTCAAGGCCAGTCTGTTCTACAAATGGAGTGAGTCCCAGGGCAGCCAGAGCTACACAGATAAACTTTATCTTAAAAATAAAATTTAAAAAAAAAGCCAAAAACCTTGGTGAAAAAAATCTTTATACCTATGAAACACTGTACATATAAGCATGTTCTTTAACTAAAAGTGATACAGATATAGTTATTAATTTTGAAAATGTAATTTCCCTTAAGAGAATGTCAATCCTAGAGCCATCCAGAGACCAACGGCTGTGACCGCTGACAGCTGTACTGCACAGGTGGATGTCAGCATTAGACTCACACTCCACTGAGCTCCAGAGCAGCCAGTACCCTAGTGACCAGGGACAAGAATGGAAGAAAACGACTGAAAATTAAAGCAAGAATCTGTAAACTACCCCAAGTGTTGAGCAACTCCCTGAACTGGCAGGGCAGTCATATGCCTTCATGTTCACAGGCCCTTGCTTTACTCAGAGCAGGAAGTGATTTCCTGGAGTAGTCTCAAGTGCACTGATTCTGACTGCCTTTGGCTAGAGAGCCCTCCCATCTGTGTGGGGAGCAGGATGCGCCTGCAGTCCATGCTGGCGAAGGCAGCTCTGGCTGGAAGCAGCAGCCGCTCTTCTCAGGGAACTCGTTCCTGTCTTCATGTCTTCAGCTGCATTCCCCAAAAGGATTGTTTTCATATAGCAAAAAGCATTTGTGCTACTGATTTTTTAAAATGTAGCAAGGATGAGGACTTTTGCCTCAAATTCAAACCCCTGCAGTCTAGTCTAGAACCACACTACAGCAGGGAAACCCACAAAGGCACCAACACAGCAGCAGCCTTGCCAGGGCCACAGAGGAAACCCAAAAGCTAACAGAAGGAAACTTGACCTGACAGGGACTGACCACATTTGATAATGAAACAACGCCGTTCTCCATGGACGTACAATACTGTGCAATACCCTGGGGAGGTGGGTTTGGAGCAACAGCACAGTTGTACCACGGCACTGTGGCTAGCTCTTCCCACAGGCTCTAGGCTCCGCTCTGAAACCCTTTCCTCCCCGAGTGTATGGAGATGACACACTGATGAAGACAGACAGGGAGACACTATCACAATGGGGGCCATCTGCATGCAGTTCCGCCTGACCTTTTACCTGTTCTTCCTACAGTTTCGAACAATCTGCAGAGAGTACAGATACACAAAACTGAAGTGAGTAGCTATGATTAGAATTATTTAAAGCCTTCAGAAACTTTCCAAATGTACTTTTGATGAGGTCCTCCCACCCTCCCTAATAGAATCCAACCAAGGCCACCCTTGCCCCTTGAGTCCTGCCAGACTTGTTGATGGGTGCTCAGGGTTTTTAGTTTGCCTTCTACTCTTCCTCTTCCTCCTCTTCATCATCATCTTCATCATGGCAGTGTGTAATCTCCTGGGGAGCCAGTGGAAAGAGGTTGGGTGGCTTAATCTCACTAATGGACCTTGTAAGCTGGTGCCGCTTGTAGTCGGTGTCTTTGAAATCTACAGACGTGCGGTTCCGGGTGGCGAGAGGAGATTCCATCTCATTGATGTCCACATGTGTGTGCTCCACTGTTGATTCATGAGGCATCTAGGAAAAAGCAAAGGTAAGTGCCACCTGAATCCTAACCATGTCTGCAGGAGTTAAATCGATAAGGGCGGGGATAGTGATAGAAGCACCCAAGCTGCCTAGGTTGTTTCCTACAGATGAAAACGAGTGAAACAGAAAAACCTTATTTCCGTTTTATACTCCCTAAACCAGTCCTGAAACAGAGCAGTATCGGGACAGACATAGAAATACATTTATTTCAGTTACTACTAACAAAGAAGTCTCTCAGTGTGGTCCTAATTCAGAGATCCGCTTGCTTCCACCTTCCAGGTTCTCAGACTAAAGGCATGTTGACCCAACAAAAACAAAAACACAGGATCCTGTGTGGTGGAAGCTGGCCTTGAACTCCCAATCAATCCTCCTAGCTCTGCCCCCCGAAAGCTGAAATTACAGGTGTGAGTCACCCTGCTCAGAGTGACTTCAGGAAGTCGTGTTACGTTCACAGAGTTTATTCTTTGTCTGGTCCCTCACTATCCACACAAGCCAGTCACAGCTTGCACACAAGCTCTCCCGTGTCACCCTCAAAGGTACATCTTAGCTGAGGAAACAGCTCTACTCACCAGGACATGAGCAGCTCTGAAGAGGTAGCTGAACGGGTAGTAGAGCAGGTTGATGAAGGAGGCCGCATAGAGGTCAGCATAGCGCATCACTTGACTGGCAAAGAGCGTCTGCCGGGAGCCACTACGGAAGAGGCTTCCCATCATCCCATAGCACATGTCCATGTCATGAGTTACTTTCTAAAAACAAAAAAAAATAGTTCTCAGTTTAGTCAACTATTGGCTACCAGCTACATACAAGTCTCTATGTAAAACCAAAACCATGTAAATGATTTAGACAACTGATTTTCTATATTTTACCCCAAATCCCATCTGGATAATCTGGATACCTTGATCCGTCTCTGGATGGAACTAATATCTGGGCGCTCATTGCTGCTGCTGTCAAGGTGTCTAGGGACAAAAGGAGAGCACAGTGAAAATCTCTAAAGGAACACACTGTGACCTGTGTCATTCTTGAAAAGGCAGGTGGGCTTTAGAACTTGAAAACTTACTTGTAGAGTTCAGCCAAGAAAATATCCAAGCTCTGAAGTTCTTCAAAAAGTGCTAGTTCATGTTTGGAAAGGAAAAGAAAATGTTTTACATAAACCAAGCATAAGCTCCTGGCTCTTAAGTGCTGCTTGCATCAGTGAGATTTCAGATATGACAAAAAACAGGGCAGAGTGGAGCGCATACATCACCTGCATCTCTCGGACGCTCACTGGCACCTATGTGGACTCTGCTGACGAAGGACACCGCAATTCCCTTTTAAACTGTCCTTGCTACCTAAAGGCCCTGACCACAACTCCCCCTTCCAGCCATGTGCTGATTTGGGGCTTCCACAGTACTAATTTTCTACTCCCTTGGGTGCAGGAGCCAAAATAACTACTGATGGTTTAACTTTTGAGGTTTGTGTGTGTGGGCTTGCATGTTCTCACCATTCTGGGGACTGAGCTCAGGTGAAGCTCAGCAGCGAGCACCTTAACCCGCCGAGACGTCGAGCTAGCCTCAGTTTTAGAAAAAAGCACTAAGAATGAGGAGACTTGCCCAGAGCTGCAGGACAACTAGACTTCTGGACTTCACAGGGGCCAGCTTAAACTATGTGGGCAGCAAGTCAGCATCAGCTGCTTCCTGAGCTCCCCAAGAGAAGCCCTGGCTTATCTACTGCACTGCACAGAACATCTTTACGGTCAGGAAGAGTCACTCAAATTAGGTTCTGGTCACCGAGAAGAAAAGCCATCATTTCTATTTTCTTTATATGTGTACTGCCTCAATTGAGACTCACCAGCTTGGAGACAAATATTGTCTCCCATTTTCATATGTGGTAAAATAAGGCTTCAGGTGCATGCAGATTTTGAGTAGAGGAGGAAGAGTTCCCATTAATGTGGGTCACACTGGCAGAGTTGGTAACCATTACCACAGCAGCATGACGTACGAGGACCAGATGGAGAACTTGCATATCAAACGCCTCTATATAGCTACCTGCAACCCAACTGAAGGGTATGGACCACATAAGGCACACTGTGTGGCTGTTTAAGAATGCAATTTGGCTTCTGTCTTCATGAATACTGGCGATTAGCATTCAGAACCACTGCCGCCCCAGAATCACAAACAGTGAGTGTTAGACAGAGACCGAGACTACTGGGTGTGGTGGGAGAAACATGGACTGCAGTTCACAAAGTCTTCCTGTAATATCAGTCAGGACAGCAACGCTCTACACGACCTCAAAGTATTGAAAATGTGAACAAGATATATATGCATATACACACACACATTCTAGAGCTGTGTGGAATGACGGACTATATTAATGACAAGGGCTGTCCACTTGGGATGTCTTGTATACAAAGTAACAGTTTATTATCTAAGGGAACTGAGTCAAAACTGTCATGTAAGATCAAACTAGCTGTGGCAAAGATTTGGAAGTGAGAGTGACGGTTCCTTACAGCTCTTGTCAGTCCAGACATGAAGCTCCTGTGCAAGCTCGGGAATCACCAAGAAAGTTCTCCACCCCTGTCGTTTCTTTGACTTCAAAATGTCTCCAAAAATGTGATCTCCAATGTACAAAATGTCTTTGCCCTTGGCTCCCAAGAGATCACAGATGGTATCAGATGAACCTGCGAGGAGCAAATGAGAACAATGTTTCTGTATTAAAGACGGCCTCCAGAGCTCCACGGCACAGTACAGAGCGAAGGTGCGCTATTCTTTGTACAGCTCTGGTCAAAGCTTTAACAAGAGCTCTAAGTCAGGCAAGATGGCACACACCCTTAATCCCAGAATTTAGGAGGCAGAGGCATGTGGATCTCTGAGTTTGAGGCCAGCCTGGTCTACAAAGCGAGTTCCAGGACAGCCAGGGCAACACAGAGAAACCCTGTCTCAAAAAACCAACAACAAAGTCTAGAAAGAACACCACCAAATACCACAGGAGGCCTGGAGGCAGCTCAGTGGTACAATGGTTGTCTAGCACCAAAGGCCTACATCAATCCTCAGAACCACCAAAGGTACTATCACCATTTCAACTACTTCTGACTCTTGACATTAACTGCATCCACATGGGCTTCTTCGAAGAAAGTCCTTTGAGAAGAAATATGCCCAAATGGTTCCAGAACATTGAGACAAGCTGTCAAAGGAGGACGGGATCTTTCCCGTGACAATGAACCCAACCCCTCGGCTTCTGTCAGCAGACGACCGCTGCCTCTCAGTAGATGGACCCAGGTCCTGGAGGACCGTGTGGCTATGCTGAAAGACCATGGACCTGCACGAGTACTCTAGTGAAGCACTGTGCAGACGCACGCGCCTTGGCTCACCTCCCGAGTACACGATGCCGTGCTGCAGCGGGCCTGTGTAGGTACCGATCTTCAGCTTCCCAGTTTTCTGAGTAAAGAGAATAAGACTGAGAAGTGCTCTGCCATTTTACCATGGCCTCTACCCACATTGCTGCTTGACCCAGGCATGCATTCATTTCAACTACAATTTTGCTGGGCTGCTTCAGTTAAGATCAAATTATGCCCAGAAAGTTACGGAGAGGGAAGTGGACAAAGAAGAAACATAAAGGACCGTGCATTAGAACATATCACCTTCTCAACTTACAGTATCCACCTGACGCAGTACTGTGCCTTCCCCAAAAAAGAGTGGTTTCCGTGCATCCACTAAAATCAGATCGAAGTAAGACTGCCATGGTCGATGGGAGCTCCCAGGCTGTGGAATAGAATCAGCAAAAGCCAAAACATCACTGCACTTAAACTAACGTAACACTTAATCTCACTCAAACACAAGGAATTTTAAAATAATTCTTTCTGGGAACTGACAGATATAAACAACAGTGTAAATTTCTCTCTGAAGCGGAGTACTTACAGTACTCTCAAACATGAGATAAGAGAAGAGCCAGGCGGGTAGAAGCTACAACTCAAGGGGCAGATGGACAGGGGTCCATCAGCACCAGAACTGGGCACTGGGGAGAATCCCACTTGTTATCAAGAGTGATGTCCAGGTTCACACTGGCTTTATGTCACCACAAAGAGACATTATGTGACAAACACTCGTGTTCTGAGATGGTGCTAACCTTTTCAGCCAGCATGAACAGCATTATACACTGTAATTCTGGCATCTACTGAAGCTTATTCATAGAAGTCTAGGATTAAAATTCTCAAGTAGGCAACTGAGATGCAATGTTTGTTTGTTAAACCCGAGCATGGTCATACTACAGAAAGACTTCTAAATACCAAGGTTAACTGCTTTCTCGGTGTAAAGCTCATTGGTAACTAATCTAGAAGCTGTCAAGAGCATTCACATTGAAATTCTGTTTCTTTTAAACTGGTATTACCCCCAATCTACAATTTCACACAACACAAACAACAATTCTGCTTAAAGACTTACTCTGATCCTGTTCACCACAGACCACAGCATGCTCATTTTATTTCTATTTAGTAAATATTTAGATTACCAGAGATTTCAATTCTGCTAGTCCTGGATTACTTCTCTGAATGCAATTAAACAATACGCATCTAAAACTAGAACTTTTATAGGTGGATCCTGGCCATTTCCTTCCCTTTAATATTCTAAAATGATTAAATGTATTCATTATTAGTTAACAAATTGCATATCAAATTACTATAATACCTTGGGTCCATGTGGGAAATCAAACAGGTAAGTCATGATTTTCTGGGGGAGGAAAGAAAGGTCCATATATGTATGACATTTGCACAAGACAGACACAAACTTTTTCTCAACCTAAGTCCCACCACATTCCTGTTTTCTCTACAGCTTATGAAATCATGGCAGGGGAAGTTAACAAATTAATGCTTCACCAGGCAAAAAGGCAGATGGCTTCTCAGGAAAGATACAGACTTCCGAGTGCTTACGTACACAATGACTCATATGCCCTATGCAGTTCTCCTAGAAAACGTGTGGAGTAAGGAGCTGAGGGAGGGTTCAGCTGAGATACTCTACTGCCATTTCATCAGCAAAGAACTGCGTGGAGGAAGAAAGCTTCCTAGAACTGCTAACCTACAATTGCATCAGCAAAAGCAGGCATTTAAATTTGGTCTGTGTGTTTTCCTCTGTATCCTTTAGTCATGACTTTTTTAAATTTAAAAATTCAACAATTCAAAACACTGTTATATCACCTCTCCTGCCAGGACTTCCAATATCAAGGGGTATTATAGAAAGGGTAGGATTTCTCAAATCTAGATAAATAATGTTCTAAAAAGGCAGAGAATCCATTCTAACTCCCCAAATTAAAACCTCTAAATAGCGCTATAATAGTTAAAAAAAAATGTTTAGGAAAAATTACAGGAATTCTATCATGTCCTTATCCTGTGTACTTAGAAGCCCCTCAAGTCTTCACAGTTCCTTAGGTCAATGCCTGTCCCTGTGTAGGCAAATTAAGACATTAAGTACTCACATCTGTGTATTTATAGTCGCTGTTAGTGGCAAGAAACACTTTGCCTACTTCCTTCATCCGGCTCAGAAGCAGTGGCAATTTCCCCTGAAACAGTGACAAGGTACTTCAGTGCTGAGTGGTCAGTTTAGTCAGACCAGGGTTCCACCCAAACAGGAATAGTCTTTTAAGGATTAGTTAGTTGGTTTAGTTGGTTGGTTTCAGAATTCATTTAAAGGCCACATTATTAGGCATTCAAAGTATTAATATATATATAACTCATAATAAGTATATGGTCCCTAACAACAGATCTTTACCATCCTCTTCAGGAAAGAGTTTGAATTACCATGTGATTCCTCAAGTATGGGTTTAAGTACACTAAAGATCAGAAGTAGATGCTGAGATATGATCCCACCGTACACATTGTGGCTTTATAAAGCACTCTGGAGAACAAAGTGACAGATGCAGGCGCTACCTAGAAACATCCACATGTAACTGAAGAGAGATGAGCAAAGTTTAACGCCTGATGTGCCTAGCAGCAAGAACGCCCCCGTCCCCCTCTTCACAAACCGGTTCAACTACTCAGTGTTCCTTCTTCAAGCAATAAGGGAAAGGGAGGTCAACACGGGGGACAAGGCAGTAATACAAATCCTTAGAAATTATCACTGCTTTCTGCTTTTACTCTAGAGAAAAGTAAGTTATTTTATCTTGGGACTCTATGTGTTAATGTGTTTTTCTTAGTTTATTTTTAATTATGTATCTGTGTGGGCATGAGCACTTGAGTGCAGGTGCCAGGAGAGGCCAGGGGCATCAGAGGTCTGCCAGGAGCTGGAGTTACAGGCAGTTGAGAGCCTCCTGATATGGGTGCTAAGACTTGAACTGGGGTCTTCTAAAAGAACAGAAAATGCTCTTAACCACTCAGCTAACTCCCAACACATGGGGAAAAATTAAAAAAAAAAAAAACCCACCAAAAAACAAAACTCAGTGCTAAGACCCTGCACACACTAGGCATGTGCTCTGTCACTGAGCTACACAATTAGCCTGTTAAACACTTTTAGCCTCACACACACACAAACACGCATGCGCACGCACATGCACACTTCCTATGCATTCCTCATACATTCCTTTAATAGTAACATTAACACTGTAGCATAATTATAAAAAATTTAAGGATAACATTAGTAAAAGGCTACAAAGCAAAGCTATTTCTAAAGTGTCTACTAATCTTTACTGCATCTTAGATCTCTGCTCATCACTCTTTGTTGGCAGGGTAAAGACACTAAGTGACAAGTCGCATCCACGCACATTTTCAGTTGATCAGCTGTAGTGCTTAAGCCTGGAGTGTAAATCTCAGCTAACTATGTGCTGTGTGGCCTTCAACATGACATTTAAGTATTTCTTTATTCTGAAGGGTCTGCATCTAGAAAAAGTAACAACAGAGTCTGGCTTATAGCTACATGAGGACTAGACAGTAGAATGCAGCAACCACGGCATGGCGACATGCACACAGTAACCCTCCAGCTGCTGTCAATCAACCACGGCATGGCGACATGCACACAGTAACCCTCCAGCTGCTGTCAATCAACCACGGCATGGCGACATGCACACGGTAATCCTCCAGCTGCTGTCAATCAACCACGGCATGGTGACATGCACACAGTAACCCTCCAGCTGCTGTCAATCAACCACGGCATGGCACATGGTAACCCTCCAGCTGCTGTCAATCAACCACGGCATGGTGACATGCACACAGTAACCCTCCAGCTGCTGTCAATCAACCATGGCATGGCACATGGTAACCCTCCAGCTGCTGCCACTAAAGACAAACCAAGCAATGAGTCTTCTTGCTTCTCAGCAAACAGGGAAAACTAGTAAAACTAGGCGCTGGCAGGACTCGCTGTGAGACACACAGGCTCATCACTCACTCCTCCACCATGCAGATGTGTCCCCAGTACTCACATCTTTGACTACATACTTCTCAAGATTTTCAACTGTCTTTTCCTTAAGGGAGCCCTAGAAGAAAGAAAAAGAACTAAGAAAAGAGGTTTTAATTACTTTAAAAAAAAAAAAAGAAAGAAAAGTTCTTGCTCTATAGCCCAGGCTATCCTTGAACTAATGATCCTCCTGCCTCAGCCTCCTAAGAGCTGAGATTACAGATCTAGGATGATATCATGCCCACCTCACAAACTGAAGTTTAAGCCTCACTTTGTAACTCAGTCTGCCCTTGAACTTGTACAGTATCTGGGATTGTGGGTACGCTACCATACCTCACCTATAAATCTGTTTTTAACTTCTACTAGAAAAACTTGTGCTTACTATCAAATAAATCTGTGCTTATCAAAATGAAAAATGTACATAAAGTACTAAAAAGACTTCAAATATAAAATCATTCATATTTTAAGTTAGAAATTAAAAGATATTTCATATTGTATTAAACTGTTTAGTGCAAATATAAATCAAATACTAACTAGTTAATGTTACTAGTCAAGTTATTTGGACAAAATTTAAATGGGCTGTCATCCATAAGTATAATTTCATATACTAAGATCCTTCTAAATAAGTTTCAGAAATGCAAACCATAAAATCTAAAAGCTGAGCCTCACGACTGAGGAAGACTGTATGGTCAGACAAGAATGGATATAGGTGGCAAATCTCTCTTAAGCCCTATCTAAGATTTTAAAAATCATTTCTTTTTCTGTTAATGTGCGTGAGCATTTATTTTGCTTGCATGCATGTCTGCACCACATGAGTGCTGGGTGCCCAGAGAGGCCAGAAGAGGGGTCAGATGCCCTGGCACTGGGGTTACAAACGGTTGTGAGATGGCATGTGTGTGCTGGGAACTGAACTGGGATCCTCCTCAAGGGCAGGCAGTGCTCCTAACTTCTGGAACATCTCTCCAGCCCCTCACTTTCTTTTTAAAAAGGAGGAACATTCTGCTCTATTTCCACTTGCAAAGTTAGTATCAGACCATACATGTGTGCCAGAGAGAAGACTGGTAAGGAAGCAGCTTGTAAATACCTTGTAATGGACCCAGTCGACTGCATCCCTTACATCCTGGAACATGCTCCGGTAGGACATAAAGAGGTCCCCATCTTTAAATCCTGTATCACAACTACAGAAAAATGAAAAGAACATGACAGGGAATCCAAAAGAGGATCAATACAGTGCATGTCCAAACTACCAAGGGACCCAACCAAAGGTTCCACATCACATGGTACAGGCTGTGGGTAACTAGGAGCTGCTCCCTAATCAAAATTCATTTGAGCATTAGAAATGGCCAGAATATTGTACAGGTGGAGTATCATAATTCTGAGCAAGTACAAGGTGAAGGAATAATATACTGGATGGAAATTAAAAGGCCAAGGTCCCAAAACACCAAGTGTGTCGCTTAGAAACAGGTTTTCACTGAACAAACATTTAGAACACAGGTTCTTCCACCCCGACCTTTTTGGCATTGTCCCTAGGTAGAAAGGTGCTGTCCATTTCTATCTCTGACTCAGTTTCTACCAAGTTGAGTGTCCTCAGTGGGTAAGGCCTCAGACATGAGGTTAGCAGACTCAAGCACAGAAGGCTGTTACACATCAAGCAATGGCCACACAGCTCCCCAGAGGGAAATCTAACCTGTCTAAGACTTAAGCAAAGCTTTGCTTTAGGAAAAATAAACAACATTTATTCCTTGATGCAATCTTGCTGGGCCTGGGAACGAAACTAAATGACCATCCCTGAATGGCTCCTGGGTAGCTGCTGTGAAATGAGTTGGGGGGTTTTAGTGTAATTCTGCTTGGACAGATAATCATCACACAAACCTCCCACTCAGTTGTCACAATTAGCACCTCTGCTGGCCGTCTTCATTCCCAGGAGAAGCCAATCAGAAGTGGTCCCTTCCAACATGGCTGCAGCACACTGGCAAGGAGAGGGGCCGTGTGGGAGGTGAGAGCCTGCATGGAGCTGCTGGTGCTGTCCATCTCTCAGGCTGGCAATGTAGCATCTCTCACTAGCACTAAATTCACTTTAGAAAAGCAGAAAAGACCTACAATGGCCAGTTCTCTAAAACCCTGTTCATTAATTTAAAAATCAACTAGATAAAGAAAATTGTAGTATAAACATACCTGGTATATCTTGGACAATTAGTAAAAAAATCTACTAGGCAGGCCAACAGGTAGGTCTCTGAAAAATGAAGAACAAAATTAATAAACTCTAAGTAAAACAGTCAAGCTGATTTCCTTAGACCCCTTGAGTAACAACAAGTGGTCCTGGAGGAGAACAGCACGCACAGAAAGCAGAGGGTGGTCTACCTGGAAGGTTGAAGAGTGTGTTCAGAATGTAAAACCGCTCAGTGTCATCTCTCTGGATAAATTTATTTGGATACTGCTCTCTAGTTTCTGGTCTGCAAGAAAATATTAAGAGTTAATTGACATACAAAAAGTTAACATGTTAACTCTAGTAAATAGTCATTATTGAAAATTTGAAAACATTTTGATGGTTATAAGCAGGACAGTGTTCAGATATTGAATCTGGGCAGCTCTAAAGATGAGCAGCTCAGGTGAGCCCTTAAAGAGCTCTCTTCACAGACAACACTTAATTCTCACTGTGCTAGGGAAGGGACAGTGAGAACATACAACCAACTACTGCAATACAGCTGTGAGGAACTGTGAGACTAAAGGGTTAAGGAGAACAGTTCTGAAACAGGCAGCTTACCCTGTGCTCCCAGTACTGACAGCCTGGGAACACGGGAGCTCCAGGCCATCCAGTGCAACACAGTGAAACTGTCTCACAATAGATAATAAAATAAATAAGCCGATTTGGTAAAGGAAATGAAAGTGGAAAAGTAGGCCAAGACAACCCAGAAAGGACTTGTGTGCGTGGTGTCCTGAGTGGAGTTTAGAACAAAGACCATGTCTCCTTTACCACCTGAGCTGCACTTCTCTTCCTCTCCTGAAAGATCAACTTTCTTTTTTTTTTATCTTTAAAATTTTTTATTAGCCTTTTGATGGAAGCAAAAACCCACATCAGATCAAGCAAGGAGTGCTGTTGACTTCACAGATGGCCCAGGAGGAAGATGATAGATACAGTCAGCAGGCCTGCTTTAGAGTTTTCTAATTCACTAGGTCCAGGGTCAGACAAATCTTAACTATTTTGTAGCTCCATGAATACTACACTATAGCTCCACCAAAATGAGTCTAGCCAGGCATGGTGGCCTATTGACCTATTTAACTTGCAAGGCCCAGTTCACATCAGTAAAGTGCTTGTCTTGTCTTTCTTGGAGAAAGACAGGTAGAAAGGACCTCTCCGGCGAGTGGTCTGAGACTACAGTGAGTTCCAGGACACTCTACCTCACTAAATAGGATGGGGTGACTGAGAAAGACACCTGCATCAACCACTGGCCTGCACATACACACATCCCCACAAAGAAGCTTGGGCGGGGGGGGAGGGGGTCTGAAATAAAAACTTTAGAAAGGGAAAAGAATTAATAAAAAGAATCCAATAGCAAAAAGTCTAAAATAAAAATGCAATTCTCATGGTAAAAAATTCACAAATACAATGAAAACCAAATTTAAAGCTTATACTTAAGTATAATTAAATTCCTATTTAAGTTACTTAATTCCGAAGGGTAAGAACTCAGTGAGGACCATAAAATTATGCTAGTTTCTTGTTTTAGTCACCTTGTTTACCATCCTTATGAAAAGAAATTTCTTTTTTTTTTTTTAAATATTTATTTATTTATTATGTATTCAATATTCTGTCTGTGTGTATGCTGCAGGCCAGAAGAGGGCACCAAACCCCATTACAGATGGTTGTGAGCCACCATGTGGTTGCTGGGAATTGAACTCAGGACCTTTGGAAGAGCAGGCAATGCTCTTAACCTCTGAGCCATCTCTCCAGCCCATGAAAAGAAATTTCTAACAAAGACTCAATAGAAAGCCACCTCTCTGGGCTTCAGGCACAGGCCCTCACTCCATCCAGTTCAGTGAACGACAGTCTTTACAGAAACACAGGTGCAGCTACTTCTGCCAATCGCAACTCGAACTGACTGACAAATGGAGGTCAGCCATTACATTTCCAATCAGGGAAAACAATGTCCAATACAGGCCCAGTCTATTTGGAGCTGGAAAGAAAGCAGCCACAATCTCAACACTGGTAACTTCGTGACCCACAGCCCCAGGCTAACAAGGAAAGGCAGTGCCAGCTGGACAAAGAGCTCCCATGTCCACTGCACTTGAAACCATTTCCTCAAGTTTCTTCTCGCCTAGACTTCCTCCTCCTGATGCTAAGCTTGAACGAATCTGCACTTACTCACAAATGCCTTATTTCAGAAACACTATCAAAACTGTTTCCAAAGGAACTACTTTGAAACTTTACTGAGGGAACATGGCAGGCGGATGGATCTTGTTACTTGTCTGGGATAATGTCTCATGCAGCCCAAGATGCCTGAGCTCCTAACCCTCCTGCTGGGGTTACAGATGTGGACCCTATCTTAGGCCTGAGCATCTTGAATTGAAGTTTGGTTGTAAAACAAATTTACTGAACCACTTCTCTTTGCTTTTTTTCCTCTACCTTCTTTTCAACTAAGAACCACAGTAATGAAATCCCCTTTCAGACATAACTAGAACCCTGGATGACAGTATCTGTACATGAATGAGCTTAGGTTGGTCATCCTACATGTAATCATTTTCCTTCTAAATCCTGCTTCCTCACACAAAATCACCCTTTCGAGCAACAGAAGGAACACACAGCCTTCCTGGCCAGCTCAGAGAGGTCAGGGTGAACACTGACTTCATTCTTATAACGTATACAGAGACATCTCTGAGCCTGTGTTGTGGAATAAAGCTTGCTGAACAGCACTCAGCTTCAAGTCTAGAGGATGTTCTGAGACAATTTCAGTTAACTTATGCTTCTTATAAGAAAAAGTGTTTGCCAAAAACATTGTCTTTTTAATTATCCCCATATGACTGTGACAACTTTACCATGAAGGAGAAAAAGACAAGATCTATCTTCTGAGTAAATTGGGAACATAGGGGTCACAGGGAGGGGAGAGGAGGAGAGGGGAGCAGAGAAAAATGTATAGCTCAATAAAAACAATTAAAAATAAATAATTCAGGATAATTACATGAAAACATAATCCATTTTCATTTCAAGCTGAAGCTATAACTCTAACACAGTGTCAAATTGTATTATATATATATAGTTTTTTTTCAGATTTGTGTGTGTGTTCCGCCTACATGTACATATGTATATGCATCATGTGTATGCTGGGTGCCTGTTAGGGCCAAGAAAAGGGCATCAGATTGTTGTAATATGAGCGGCATGGCTGCGTCCCCAGCACCCCGGCAGCCTGGCTAGCTCATACCCTGAAATAATTACACGGACACTGTATTCTTTTAAACACTGCTTGGCCCATTAGCTCTAGCCCTTACTGGCTAATTCTGATATCCCGATCAACCCATTTCTAATAAACTGTAGCACCGGTCTTACCGGGAAAGATTTAGCATGTCTGACCTGGCGGCTTGCTTCATCGCGTGCGTCTGCCCGGGAGAGGGGAGGATGGCCTCTGCTCTCTGGGGCACACGCAATGAAGCTCCAACCCAGGATGGACATAGGCTAGAATCTTCCCGGTAAGCGCACCTAGCGGTGCTACACAGATGATTAGAAATGGGCTAAATTAATATGTGAGAATTAGCCTAGAAGAGGCTAGATAGAAATGGGCCAAGCAGTGTTTAAATGAATACAGTTTGTGTGTTGTTATTTCGGGGCATAAGCTAGGCAGGCGGCCGGGGTGCTGGGGACGCAGCCCCACCACTCCTATTACAACATCAGATCCCCTGGAACTGGAGCTGCAGATGGTTGTGGGCCACTGCACAGGTGCTGAACACTGAACCTAGGTCCTTTGAAGATACGAGTGCTCTTAGTCACTGAACCATCTATGCAGTCCCCAAACTGTGTGTTTTGTTTTCTTTCAATTTTTTCAAGACAGGGTCTATTATGTAGTCCTGCTGTCCTGAAACTCACTCTGTAGACCAGGCTGGCCTAGAACTCAGAGAGATCCATTTGCCTCTGCCTCCTGAGTGCTGGGATTAAAGGCATGCAACACTACTACCGGCAACTGTGTTGTTTTTTTTTTTTAAATAAAAAACTAGGAATGTTTCACAAAAACAATAATAAGAGTAATAATAATAAGTAGATACTAGGTTATGTTTACTTCTTACTATGGAAGAAACTCCCAAGTTAGTAAAGATAATGAAAATACTGTAAAAATATTATTTTTAGTTATTTGGTTTAAAATCATTATCCTTCCTTTTCTCACTTGACTGTCTTCTTCCTTCTATGGGTCAAACCCAGACCTCCTTACATTCTGAGTAAATGTTCTGCGATTGAATTCTCATCTACTGCCCCATCTTCTTTTTTATTTATTTACTTATTCTTTTGAGAGAGGGTTTCTCTGCCTAGCTCTAGCTGTCCTGGAATTCACTTTGTCTGCCTGCCTCTGTCTCAGAGTGCTGACATTTAAAGCATACACCACCACACCCAGCTTTTCCTCCCATTTTTTCCTGATTCTTGAGATGGATCTTGTTAGATTACCCAGAACACTGGCATAGAACTCCTGAATTCAAGAATCCTCCTATCTTGGGTTTCAGGGTAGTTAGTACCATGGACCAAGTGTTCTTTGTGAGCAGAACTACCTTGTATTTGGGTCCCTTGTATTTTTAACCCTGTGTTTTAAGATGTTTTCTTTATACAAATGTCTGAAGATATTCATTCAAAGGATAAAATGTACTCAGTCATTTAAATTGTTATATAGTTCAAAAACTTTTAAATGGCTTTTATATGCATGTATCTTTTCTGTATTAAAAAGGAAAAATAAAAATTTTAGAACTAGGGCTGGAGAGATGGCTCAGTGGTTAAGAATACCGGCTGCTCTTCCACAAGACCCAGGTTCAGTTCCCAGCCCCCACATGGCAGCTCACAACTATTACTCCAATCCCAGGGTAACTGACACCCTCATGCAGGCAAAACACCAATATACAAAAATTAAAAAAAAAATCTTAGAATACTGCTACATAAAGAGAGGATTCTAAATGACAGAAGGAAGTGGGAAGTGTACTTCACCTGCAGAGCTAATGTGTCGTCATTTAACTACTAAGATACCACGGTAAGGCTAAGGAGACAGCACAGCTGGTAAAGTACATGCAATAGAAGCATAAGGATCGAATCTGCGAATCCACCTGTTAAAGCCAAGGGCACAAGAAGAACACGCCTGCATCTCAGCTCTGGGGAGGTGGGAACTGCTAAATTCTCAGTGTGGTGATACCTGTTTGTGGTCTAACAAATAAAGCTTGTCTGGAGATCAGACTGCGGAGCTATAGACACCAGGCAGTGGTGGCACACACCTTTAATCCCCTAGCACCAGGGAGGAGGAAACAGGAAGTGATATGGCTGAGCTGGGTGGAGAGAGGAACTGATAAGGCAGGCCTGGCCCCCTTTTCAGGCTGAGGAGTTGACAAGTAAGAAGTGGCTGTGGCTTGCTCCTTTGTCTCTCTGATCTTTCAGCATTTACCCCTATATCTGACCCTGGGATCAGCACTTGGGAGGCAGAGGCAGACGGATCTCTATGAATTCGAGGCCAGCCTGGTCTACAAGAGCTAGTTCCAGGACAGGCTCCAAAGCTACAGAGAAACCCTGTCTCAAAAGAACTTACCGTACAGGCCGACTGACTGCATTCACTCCTCGGAAGGTACCCACAATGGAAGGAAAGAACTAACTTTTAAAAGTTGTCTTCTGACCGCCTCTTATACATAATGTGGCATGTGTGCACATCCACACATACGTGCACACATTAATAATAAATAAAATTAAAGTAAGATGGACAATTCCTGATGAATAACACCTAAGGTTGTCCTGGGGCACACGCATGTATGTATGCGCATATGAGCTGGCACTCTCTCTCTCTCTCCCCCCCTCCCTTCCTCCCTCCATCAAAAGAGGCTAAAAGTTCTTTGTACTTACCCTCTTATGAAGTTAAATCCATGTGCACAAACCAAGAGGTTTCCATAGGCATCAACTTTCAAAAGATTTCCGTAGAGTGTGTCAAAGACAAGTCCTCTACATGAAAATGAAGACATTGAGAGCACAAGGTAATGCAGGCAGCAATCTATGCACAGTCACCGCCCAAGCATTCAGTTTCGTTCCCCAAACAAAAGAACCTTATACGCAAAGTGAATGAATGCATTTTAAAAAAATAAATCACAGAACTGGAGATACAGCTCAGTTGTACATCCATTCCAGCACTTGTGGAGGCAGAGGGATGATGGGAAGGAGATGTATCTCAGAGCAACTAATAATACTTATTCCATGTATGAAACAGTCACAACTGTTTTATGTTAGGAGCACGGGCTGAATCAAACAAGCATAAGCCACTTCCTTCTAAGACAGGGACTGTCTCTCTACCACAGTCCTTGCATTTCTCTGGACATTGAGCTGCTTGTATTTTCCCGCATCCAATGTTATACATGAGGCAACTGTGACAGTATCTCAAATAAATGTCTTTTAATTTCTAATCAAATGCAGAAAAGCAGAGTGCCAAAAGGTTCTTCCTACCAAGTTAAATGTATTAGTAAAACACATAGCTGCCCTCCAGCAATCAACAGGGCAGACAGGACACCTGTAGTCATCTCCAGCCGTAACAACCCCCTTTCTTACCCATCAGTGGGGCTTCAAGAGTACAAGGAGCTGAACACTACGTGCCTGGGAGTCTGAAGCAGGAGGAGCGAGTTTGAGGCCAGCCTGGGATAGACACACTGTTGAGAGAGAAGAGGGAGGAGGAAGGAAGGGCAGAGAAAGAAGAGAGAGCACAGAAGAGACAGTGGTGTGATGACTGAGAAGGTGCAGGAAAAGTTCTGTAATTTTAAAATCAATACTAACAATCATTTGTTTTTGTAGGGACAGGGATAAGTTTGGAATTTGTAATTTTGGGACAGGGGAAATAATCTTAATCCAAAACCTATCTTGAAAATGTACCTGGTGGGGAATGTAGAGTCATACGCAAAGCTGAGCAGCTCCTGAGGATAGCCGATGGAAACCAGTCTCTCCACAGTCAGCTCAAAGCCTAGGGACTCGTACTCTGGAGACTTGTACACTGCACAAAGAAGGGGCTCATTAGTCAGCAGGAAGAGCAGCACATGGAAGAGAGGCCAAATGAATGAGTCCCTGCTCTCCCAAGTCCTCTTTTCTTCTTCTCCCTCAAACTTTTTCTGTATTTTACCCAGTAATTAAGGAAATCCAACCTTCGGCAGAAACGGCTGTATGCATTTGTAGAAGGTGTCTCTGTAACTGGTGTAGCAATATTCAGAACGAGTTTCCCCTTATCTTTATTCTTCTACTTTAGCTTTTTCTGGTAGTTGCTCTGTGGCCTTCTAATCAGTGTATCTGCTCTGCCTGCCAAATGCTATCAGCCCAAACAACCGTTAGGCTTAACATCGCTATCGCCAAACCATACTGACAAGTATCACTGCAAACAAACCATACTGACAAGTATCACTGCAAACAAACCGTAAGAAACATCTCTAAGACAATTAGGAAAACCTATTTTGTGAACCAGGAATTAGACATTAAATTCTGACTCATCAGACAGGGTCACTATGGTCACAGCAGGTACTCAATGCAAGTGTGCATGTGTGTGTGCGTGTGTGTGTGTTAAAAATTACTTATTTCTTCTAATCTGATTCAGAAACATACTATTTATTACAAGCCAAATAACAAGGGTTTCGGACAATGGAGTTTCCCTTTACTATGTCTAAAATTTTACACAATGAAAAACCTTGACTGTTATCAAAGCTCAAAAACAAAATGCTTTAATTATGCTTCTTTCAAATGAAATATTTAGGTTAGCAACCTTTCTCATATCTAGGAGCAGGAAAGCCACATTATAAATACCAGTAAAATAAAAGACCTCTTAATAGGGAGCATGGTGTGGGGGGAGAAGGGAGGGCGGAAGGGGAGGAGGAAGGAGAACATGTGGGCACAGAACGGTCAAGATGGAGGAAGAACAGAGAGGGAGAGCAGGGAAAGAGATATCTTGATAGAGGGAGCCATTATGGAGCTAGTGAGAAACCTGGCACTAGGGAAATTCCCAGGAACCCACAAGGATGACCCAGTTGAGACCCTAAGCAATAATGGAGAGGGTGCCCGAACTGGCCTTGCCCTGTAATCAGACTGATGATAATTGTCATCATAGAACCTACATCCAGCAACTGATGGAAGTTGATGCAGAGATCCACAGTGAAGCTGAGATCCCAAAATCCAGTCAAAGAGAGGGAGGAGCAATAATTTGAGCAAAGGGGTCAAGACCACGATGGGGAAACCCACAGAAACATTGACCTGAGCTAATGGGAGCTCACTGACTCTGAACTGACAGTGGGGGGAGGGGAGAACCTGTATAGGACCTAACTAGATCCCCTGAATGTGGGTGACAGCTGTGTGGCTGGGGCAGTCTGTGGGGCCACTGGCAGTGGGACCAGGATTTATCCCTACTGCTTGAACTGGCTTTTTGGAGCCCATTCACTTTGGAGGGATGCCTTGCTCAGCCTTGGTCCTGCCTCAAAGTGAGGCAGACTTAACATTGACTCCTCATGGGGGTCCTCACCCTCTCTGAAGAGTAGATGAGGAGTGGGGGAGAAGGTGGAAGGAACAGGAAGAGGGGAGGGAACTGAGATTGGTATGTAAAATAAGCTGGGCTTTCAAACTCCTTCAGTACACAATGGCCAGGCTACTAAGATGCTGCAAGTTTCCCAGGAGACTGCAGAGGTGCCGCACCAGAGCCTCGGAGGGAGTAATGACTGAGCATGGCTGACATTAACTCTGAATGTCTTCAAAAGCAGCTAGACTTCTCTCCTCCCATAAGGTGTCCTTTACCCTCCCCATGCTATGCCCCCTCAAAGCCTTCAATGTTTAATTCCAGATCTGCAGGATGTACCCCGTGGCAAGGGAAATAGTGCAGATTTACGTGCACCAATAGAGTAAGAGCTGGTGACCAGTGAGGCCGGCACTGCTGACACCGACCAGTTTACACCCAGAAAACAGCAAAAACTTGATCTTCACCTATCTTTCCCAGCCATGATGGCTCCCTAATTCGATGTAAAGCCCAAAAAATTTGATAAAACTTCTAAAAACCCAAATTACTTCTCTATCCTAATCAAAATCCTACTTACTTCAAAAAAAAAAATAGTCAAGGAAACAAAATTTCAATACTTTTTTCCTAGGATCTGGCACATGTGAAATATTTTTCAATCATTAATATTTCAAGAAGGATGTGGTGAGGCTGGAGAGATGGCTCAGTGGACACTGAGAGCACTGGCTGCTCTTCCAGAGGTCCTGAGTTCAATTCCCAGCACCCACATGGTGGCTCACAGCATCTTTAATGAGATCTGCTGCACTCTTCTTGCATGGAGGGGCATACACGCAGGCAGAACACTACACATAATAAATAAATCTTTTTTAAAGAATAATTTGCTGAATATGCCATCAAATTGAAGATTTAAAACTAAGCCTTATTTCCCCACTCTCCCAATCTCCTCCCTAATTGACAATTCTCTATGGTTAGTGAGTAATGATGAACTGATTTGTCACTGAAAATTATGTCCACGAGATAATTTGAACTAAAGGTCAAATTAATTTAACATTTTTATTTTATTAAAAATTTTAATTAAAATATAATTAATTTTCCCCTTACCTGTCCTCCCTCCAAACCCTCCTTTGTTTTCTCCCCACTTCCTCTAAAACTGATGGTCTTTTTTATTGTTGTTGGTACACACACACACACATATACATACACACACACACACAAATACATAAATATATAAATGCAACCTACTAAGTCCATCCAGTGTGGCTTGTGTAAATATAATTTCAAGGCTGAATGCTTTCTTTGTACCCTAGGAGAGGGTAGTTCTCTATCAGGAGTCATTAGTCTTCTGTAGTTTGGCTAAGGGTGGGACCTTGAGATTTCTCACTTCTGCATCAGCATGTCATCATTCAGGTCTTGTTTAGGCAGCTATATTGTTGAGAAATCTATCATGTGTATAGCTTCCAGTCATACCTAGGAGACCCAATCTCACGAGTGAAAAAATAGAGAAAAATAATTCTAAACCCTAAAATAACAAAACCCCAAAATATCACATTTACACTGTGTTCAGAGGCCAGAATGTCTCAAATATTTAACTATGGTGACTTTCTATAAATTCCACCTTAGAAACAGCAATTTTCCTTCCTCTAAAGGAGTTCAGAGCACTTCCTAGAAATATAAAGCAACCTCCTCATTTGATGACCTGAGCTACAGTTCAGGTGTGCCCGAGTCTGAGTCAGAACTCTGTCTTGGGAGTCTGTACCTGTCGCTATGAATTTCTACATTATGCAGGTCATCAAAATGTAACAGATAGACTGCCCTACTCTCGGGCAGGAACTCATCACAGAGTCCAGGTCCTCTCTATCTATCTCACCATCAGCGAGATGGACAAGCCCCTGACATCATTGCGGCAGTGCGCACTCCCAGGTCACAGCACAGCAACAGCTGAAGAAACATGACTGGGATGCACGGAGTAAGGCTTCAGACGTTTCTTCTAAGAGCCCCTTGGGGAATAACCACATCCCCTAAAGATAAAGAAGCACTCAAGGCAGAGGCAGGCACACCTCAGTGTTCAAGGCTAACCTGCACTACACAGTAAACTCTAGGTCACCCAAGGCTGCTTAATGAGACCATCTCAAAAAAAAAAAAAAAAAAGGTAAAAATTCAAAACCAACACCACCAACCCCTCATCGACAGGCCCTGTAAACTGGCTACAGACACCTGCAGAGACCATCTATCCCTCAGACTGCAGTTCTATGCCTTCCCACAGCTGCAAAAGCTCTAACTTCAGCGTTTCTCACAAAACTGTGGGAAGTGAATGATCCAAAGCTTCGGGCCTCACTCTGACAACTCCCTTCCGTGGCTCCAACACCTGGCCACGGTTTTGGGGTGTAGATGATCAAAAAATTAACTGCTTACTTACTCTTTGAGATTCTGTGGCCTAGCCCAATTTACCCAAAATCCCAAGACAAAGAAAGAAGTTGTTTTAAGGGCCAGAGTACAAAAGAAATAGGCAAAAAAAAAAAAAACCCAAAAAACAAAACAAAACAAACAAACAAAAAAACCCCACCACCCTGCTTCAGCCACTAGGCCAGCACACAGTGTTCTCAGGTTATGTAACAAGACCATAAAGAGAACAGCCAAAGCTTTGAAAGTTGAAGCTACTGAGTGCATTTAAAGCTATTCTTTACTCAATAATCTGCAAGGAAAAACAGCTCCTCAGAAATATCTGCATGCTGTGGGAATGGAGCTGGGGCTCTGCCGAGTAGAGCTGTTCACCCAACCAGAGCGGAGACATGCACAGACAAGGCTCCTTTGACGAGGAAGTCTCTGCCAGGACTCTGGGAGCTTATGCATCTTTCACCACTGTCACCCAGACACTGTAGCAGCTGAGAGATTTTAGAAAAAGAAGGGCAGACCTCTAAGAGTAGTTCTAGCCCATTCGAGTGCTGCTGCCAAAACGAGAACTCACATGAGGCAGATGCAGGTAGTGTGTGCCACTCCAGTCTTGAAGGAGCTACACTGGCTCTCCTGTTAAAAACAAAACAAAGCAACAAAACAAAACAAAACAAAACAAAAACAAAAGCTGGTTTTAAAACTGTTGTGATGAGCTGGAACGGAGAGACAACATTTGGAAACTGGTATTTATAAGAGTTACCACTGCCCTCCAATCTAGAAGCCTCCAATCATCACTAAAATGAACTTTAATTGGATACAACAAAGTACAAGCATTAAAAATAAGCACAAATATTGTGTATTGTTTCTTTTCCTGGCACTGTGAGCTAAGGCTAATAATAAAATTTTAAGCCAAAAGAGTTGTTTTCTTTTTTTGTTTTTTTCTGGGCAGGGTTTCTCTGTGTAGCCCTGGATGTTCTGGAACTTGCTCTGTAGACCTGGCTGGACCTGAGCTCAAAGTTCCGCCTGCCTCTCTCCCCCAAGTGCTGGGATTAAAGGCCTGGGCCACAGCCACCTGGCCTTGTTTATTTTCTTTAGCAGCTTTAAGGTTACCATTATAGAATCTGCCTGATAAATGGTGCTTAAATTGGACTATACTGAATAAGACTGATTAAATAAAGAAAAAAAAAACCAAAGCAACCCCATCTTGCTGAATTTCCCCACACCGATCTTCAACAGCTGTCATTTGATATGCACAGTGTCAACCGCATACTGCTTTAAAAAAGCTAACAATGTCTAGATCTGGAATAAAAATTTAAATTTTTTCATTTTTTTTTGTCAGTGTATTTTTTTCTCAGTAAGCAGAATTATAATACTGCATTTCATGGTTAAAACAAATGTCCCAAAATAACTGAGCTGAGTGTCATGTACACATCCTTGTGACTCACTTTATAGTCCTGAGACTCCTCTCAGTTCCGGGTTGTGGGTTTTTGCTTGTTTTTCTTATGTAACAGGGAATGACTGAATGTAGTATCTAAAAGTACTAAAGACATTGCAACTAGGAGAAACCATGACTACAGACAATATGAAAAGCGCAGCCTGACTACCCATAAGAGTCATTTGCCTTTAAGCTGTGTATGAAATCAACATTAACATTCTTCTGTTTAGTTATTAGGATATATGGCATTAGTCCTCTGTAATTATAACTAGAAAACACACTGATGAGCATTTTTGAAAGAGAAAACACTAGTAAAATCTTCCTAGTGCCACACACAGTCATGAGCGCCCCTTTTCTACTCTACAGAACTACCCAGGCAGCAACAGACACAGGCAACAGTTTTTCTCTAACCCCAGGAAATAAAAATAATCTAAAAGGTTGGAAATTTCTTTAAACTACTTCAATTTTAATTTGCATAAAAAATAAAGAAGCTAGATACCATGGAACACATTTAGTTATATTTTTTAAATACTCCAAGTTACTAAATATGTAAGTAAAGTAAATAAGTAGGCTGTAAAATGCTGCCAATATTTCCGTTCTTGAAAATCAAAATTAAATGGTAATTAAGAGATTTATTTGTTTTAAAGTACCACGCCAGGGAACGGGAGAAATGGCCCAGCGGTTAAGAGCACTTCTTGCTTGTCCAGAGAACCCTAAGTTGAGGTCCTAGGACCCGCACTGCCTGTAACTGTAACTCGGGGCCTACAACACTTCTTCCCATTTCCTCAGTTACCCACAGAAGAAGCATACATTCACACAGGCATATGCATACAATTTTTTTAAAAGTATTAAGCCAGATATGATGTCACATGCATGTACTTCTAGTACTTGAGAAGCAGAAGTAGGATTGTCTCAAGTTCAAAGCCAGTCAAGTCTACACAGTGAGCAAGAATCCATACATAATAAAACTCAAACAAACACGAGGACATACAAGCAAGCAAACAAAAACAAACAAGAATGTTAAAAGAATGCTTATTTTAAAATAAAAGGAAAAAGAATAACTTAACTAAAGATTTTTTTTCCCCCTGAGAATATCTATATACTTCTCAGGACCTTGTATCTTCATTACTGTTTTTTTTTTTTCAGTACTGTTTTTAATTTGTATTTTTTTAAATCAAGTCACTTTTTTTCCCCAAAACAAAAAGCCTTTAGCCTGAAGGTACTCACAACTCACGCTACACTACAAGGTACTCAATCAGGTATTTCTAACTCTCTTTAGAAAGTACAGACAGGGCAGAAAAGAAGCCAACTAACTCAGCCCAGGAAAGTGTCCCTTTCCACTGAGTGTGCTTTAGCAGGGCTGACGAAGGGAACTGATGCTGACAGAGCTGACCTGATGACAGCCCTGATATCCAGACTCACCTGGGTCCCGGTCACACAGAAGGAGGGCGAGCATGTGAAATGGTGAAGATGTTCTATATATTACACATTAAATATTCAGCCAAGATCAGACAGGACACACGCCTTGAAACCCAGAATGCAGAGGCAGGCAGATCTCTGTGAGTTTCAAGGCTAGCCTGGTCTACAAAAGAAGTTCCAGGCCAACAAGAACTACAGTGTGAGACCCAAAATAAGTAGATAGATAGACAGTCAGACAGACAGATGATAGATAGACAGAAATCCAACTGAGATTTAATTCTTTCATGTAAGAATTACGAGCACATCTATCTCACTAGCAATACAAATTTGCCTGTCTTTAATAAATGTATACAAATAAGTGTTTTAAAATAACTTTTATTATTAAAAATATCATTATTATTTATTTTATTATTCATTGTCAGTAAATGGTCTGTATCCTTATTTGATAGACCTATGTGTACCATGGTCATGTATAAAATGCTCAGGTACACAGGAGAACTGAACAGAAAGTGTTAAGTACTGGCTCCATAAACTTATCCTAGTTCTTGGAATGTTTTTATTATATCCTTCAAAGAGTCTTTAATAAAACTCATGTATGTAAGCTAGAAATACAGATGGAAGTAAGTCCACTCTTCAGAAACCACAAAGCATCCTGGAAGGTTTAAATAAAGAATCTTGGTCAGCCACTGCAACGCCATACCAAGTATGTTCATCTGAATCTGATATCTCCGTAAGACTGACACAAAACACTCCAAGTAACAGAGGGAGCCTGTGATCTGAACATTGGGCAAAGGCAGAAGCAGAAGTTCAAGGTCCATCCTCGGACATATAAGGAGTTTGAGGCTGGCCTGGGGAGACCTTATCACTGTCCCACAACGGCAGAAAAGCTTAAATTACTAAGTTTTATGTATCAGCACCCAAAGGGGGGAAGAGCACCGTGACTTGAGCATCTCCTCTCGACTGTGTCCTCCTCACTTTACAGGCCTCTGCTGCCAGGGAGTCTGGTGAGGATCTACAACTGCTGACAGAAACATGATGGGTGCCCTGGACTCCAGTCCAAGTAAACAAGCCACGAGAATAAAAATGTTCATTTAAATGTCAAGAAAGTTGAGTTTATTCCAGTAACAATAATATAAAATCAGAATGCACCTGCTATGTGTTTATTAGAGGGTGAAGATCAACAGTCCCGAGATGCTTCTGCTAGCAGCAGGATTATCAGGGGCTAGTTCTTCTTAATTTCTTCCCTGATACTCTTCAATAGTTCTATTCTGATGCTTCTCTCCATGCTAAGAGAAGTACTTTAAAGTACTTAGGTTTGAGATAAGTGGATTTCAACCAAGATAGCTTAATGATATGGCATATAAATAGATGAGGGCAACAGCTCAAATTGTGTAGTTTCTAGGTGGGATGGTCTGAATAAAAATGGCCCCCATAGGCTCATATATTTGAATGCTTAGTCTCCAGGGAGCCACTATTTGAGAGGATTAGAAGGACTAGGAGTGTGGCCTTGTTGGAGAAAGTGTGTCACTGGAAGTGGACTTGGGCACGTGCTCGCTCACTCATCGTCCTCCCCACCCCCACCCCCGCACATAGATCAAGATGTAGCTGGATGTAGCTCTTAGCTACTGTTCCAGTACTTGCTTGTAGGCTGCCATGCTACCCGCCATGATGATCATGGACCAAACCTCTGAAACTGTAAGCAAGTCCTCAATTAAATGCTTTCTTTCATATGTCTTGCCTTAGTCATGGTGTCTCTTCACAGAATTAAAACAGTGACTAAGACACTAGCCTCTCCCTGAGATTTCTTTTTAAAGGAAAATATACACAATTTTATCTTAGTACTTAAAATATCTGAAAGAAGCTATATGGTGAGACTATTCCTTTAAGATTATTTCTAAAAAAATGTTGAGCTAAACAGTCAACATTCCAGCATGTAGAAGATGGGCTCACTAGCCTCCAATCTGAGAAGCTATTGACCGTTAATGGCTTCTGGCTTAGGTAGAGTCAGTTTTCTTTAATAGTGTGGCACTTGATAGGTTTACCACACTCCAGGCACACACTCATGAGTGCACAGGCAGCACAAACTGGATTCACTGGGTTGTTTTTTTTTTTAAGAAGTGGTGAGGAGAATGTTGGAGATAAAGCTAGAAGAGATAGGAGAAGTTGTGGGGTGGGTATGATCAAAATACAGTATATTAAATTCTCAAAGAATTAATAAATGTCTGTGTGATCTTAAAGGAAGTTAAATTATTTGGGCTGACAATGCTCCCCCCCCCTCAGAACTATAAACTTACAAAACTCCCAAACTAAGTAGGAGAAACCTCTTTTTAAATGGTTGGTTGGGATAGTCCAAATGACTCTCAAAGCAACAGAGACTACTAATGCCTTGGCTGCCTCTCAGGGGTTGAGGGTGGCCCCTATTGCTGAAGACACTGAACGCTTAAAACACAATACTCAAATAACTCATGCTGGTCAGGATCTGAAACCTCTTTTGTCCATGGTACTAGAAAAACACTACATAAGCTATCAAGGGAGGGAAGCAAGTAAACAGCCCTCCCCAGCTGTCACAATGTGAACCACAGCAGTCACCAGCGTGGCTAGGTAATGAGTGTAACCAACTGCTGTTTAATTGGTCTTAAGCCCATTCAACAGGAGGAAAATCATACCTGGTATGGAAAACCTAGCCATCTTCCCGGGGCTAGTGAATTCATAAACATTAGGAAATACCACCACTCTGCTAGACCACCAAGGAAGAGAAAGAAATATCTTTCTCTCTGAAGATGCAGGAAGAATCTGAACATACCTTTGTCCAGTCATACTTCCCGTGACTGTCTACTTTATCACAAATCCTAGCATGAAAACACACAAGTCCTCTCATATCTCGGGGTCTTTGTTTCCTTGGAAGGTCTATGTCACAGAACACAAAACAATGTTTTTTCTTGCTAACCTGTCTTTGCTTTATGGGTCTTGGCCATAAGCGTAAATGGAAAGTAAAGATATTTCTTTTTTCCTGTATTATGTGTATGCCATCCTATGACTTGACTTGGCTTTCTTTGTAAACATTCCCAGTGACCCCGAGCTCAAGGAACTACTATGATTAAAGGCACACTGTTCATAAAGAACATTTCCTACTACAGGTACATGACTTACAGATGTTAGTTCTTGTCTGCCTGATAATTTCTCAAGAGAGTTGGTGGAGACTGGATAAGAGCCATGGTATCCATCTGTTCTAACAAAAGCAAATAAGGTGTTTATCACTGGACTGATGGAAATGGCTCAGAAGCTAAACAAGTTAGATCTAGGGATACAGGTCTGGGGAGTATATAGCATCCTGTCAATCATAGTGCCTAAGAATGAGAAGGTGAAACCAAACCAAAACCAAAATAACAAAAAACAAAACCTTCAGACTTCTACATTACAGGGGGGAGGGAGACCAAAGTGGCTTCCAAGAGGAACCAGATTAGAAATAACAATTTTCACAGTTTTGTTTGTTTTGTTTTTGAGACAGGGTCTTCCTATATAGCCCTGGCAGTCTTGAGACTCACTCTGTAGACCAGGCTGGCCTCAAACTCACTGAGATTCTCCTGCCTCTGCCTCCCGAGTGCTGGGATTAAAGGAATGCGCCACTAAACCCACTGGCTCCATTTTCATAGTTATAAGCTAAGAGTCAATGTGTCCATCTATATTTATGAAGGAACTAAATAAATACAAATAACAACCTCAGCCCCAAATATTGTCCTATTCCCTTAAGACTTCTGAACTAGCTGGGTGGTGGCGGCACACACCTCTAATCCCAGCGCTCTTGGAAGGCAGAGGCTGGAGGATCTCTGTGAGTTCAAGGCCAACCTGGTCTACAAGAGCTAGTACCAGGATAGCTAGGACTATTGCACAGAGAAATCCTGTCTCAAAAAATTAAAAAAAAAAGAAAAAAAAAAGGCTTCTGAACTGTGTGTGTGCGCGTGTGTATAAATACAACCACATCTACTGCTAGAGAGACTTTTTAGCCACCACCATGGGAAACAAAACTGTTTACAGATGTAAACAGTTATGACTAAAATAGAATGTTTAACCTTTTTCTTTTAGATAAAAACAATAAATTGGTTTTTTCCTTTACCTCCTAATAGAAAATCAAATGTTTATTGAATGACTTCTATTAGACAAGGTAATAGACAAAAATGTATTTTAAATGCCAACAAAAACCAGAAAATGAAATTTAACAATAAAGTTTGTGTTGAATGTGGTGAACCATTCTCTTAATCCTAACATCTGGGAGGCAAAGACAGGTGGTTTCTGTGAGTTCAAGGCCATCCAAGGCTGATACAGTGAGACCTGTCTCAAAAACAAAACAAATCAATAACAAAATATATTAATGATCTACAATAAATAAATTTCACAATGTAGAAATGCCATTATATCAAAAACCACAAACCAAGGACTGGAGAGATGGTTCAGCAGTTAAGAGCACGGGATCCACTTGCAAAGGACCTGGGATCAGTTCCCAGCACCCACACGGCAGCTCACAACTCTGTAACTCCAGTTCCAGGGGCTCTGACATACTTTTGTGATCTCTGCTGGCACGAGGCACACATACAATACACATAAAATAAAACAGTTTGAAAGTCACAAGCCATCTAGAGATGCTATAAAGATTAGGTAAATAAAAAGATTTAGCATGTGTATATACTAAACACAAAACATCTAAGACATGAATTCTTGACAAACTTATCTCAAAACTAAGGTAATTCCAATAAAAATTTCAGTGGTCAGTCTGTCTGGTGTGTGTCTGTGTTCATGTGCATACAAGTTGTGGGTATGAACAGATACAAGTACAGGCATGTGTGTGTGTGTGTGTTTATAGAGGACAAAAGTCAACCTTGGGTGATGTTCCTCAAGAACCATCTATTTTGTTTATATTTATTTTCAAATTTTATTTACTTGTTTTTGGTGTGAGTAGATGTATAGTGTGTGTTGTGTATGTGTGTACATGTGCATATGATGCACATATGGAGGTCAGAGGAATGATATTAGGTGTCTTCCTCTCCACTTTTTTGTGTATTATATTATTGGGGGCACCTGTGACTGCACATGTGTGCATGTAAGAGGATAACTCTGTTGAGTCCACTCTCTCCTCCACCTTTGCGGAGGTTCCAGAAATTGAACTCAGACCTCTAAGTTTGCCTGGCAATCACCTTTATGAGAAGAGCAAGGTCTCACTTATTGGCTAGGCTGGCTATCCAATGAGCTCTGGAGATCCATTTCCCTCATCCCCACCCCAATCCCCAAAAAGCTGGAATCACTAATAGAAACTACTGAATTCAATCCTGGACATTCTAACTTGGGGTTGGGGACAGCACTTTACCGACTGAACCACTATCAAAGAGTATAGTATTTATAATTATGTTGCAAACTACAATTAGAACAGCAAGATAAGATTGAAGCATAAAAACATTATTAAGACTTTTAAAATATCAATCCCAAGAACAAAATTACATTTACAGTTTCAAGATCTTCAAACTTCTGTAAGCAACATTTATGATCTCTTTTTTCTCTTTTCCTTCAACTGAAGTTAAGCTGGGGTTCCACTGTATTTACTGTCAGCTGAGTTTAGCCTGCTGGCTTTCGGACACTGGAGGGTTTATCTCATCAAATGGACTGGCTTCTGGATAGACAGTTCATAAAGGCAGACAGGGCTGTACGACTGGCTCACATCGACTTTAAAAAGGGACCCGTTCTTGCTTCTGCGTCCCAACACCAGCTTGTCCCTGCATCTCTTACAGAAGTAGCTGAGTTCACACAATTCTGACTTTATTCAGTGTATTATCTAATGACATCAATGTGAAGAATCTTTACTCCTCATGACAAGGCATCTGATAACACACTGTGGATAGGAAAAAAATCTGTGTCTATACAGACGCTGTACTTGGTACTGGAGAAAACTGAACCAATGTTTATGCACACTTTGTCTCCTTTTTATTTGAAATAAGAAAACTGCTATCTTTGTTGAGAGATTGGCCCTCCAAGATCCTTTGTCTTTCCATGGTTTTTAGATAAGATGACAGAAAGTGAGTCAAGGTGAAATATTTTTCTTCAAACTGACTTTTATTTGGATTTTTTCCAGTTTGTTCAAACACAGAACACTTTTCACTTTTATCCTGGATTCTTTGGACGAGGAGCTTTGCTGTGGATCTTCTAAGCCTTGGGGTTCATCAAAGATGCCCAGCACCTACATGCTGGGTCCACACTGGTGCCACACTCCCTACCCTAAAAGCAAGGCTCCAAGGTCTGCCTGTCAGCAACCTGGAGCTTGGAGGGGCTACATCTGTAGGCTGAGTTTCCATGTAGGCCTTGGAGTTGAACATGAAGGGACAGAAGCACCTCTAACTTTGCTCTATAAGACAAGAGCTTGACTATCTGGCAAGGCTGGCTGACCAGTGAGCCCCATGGATCCCCCTTTCTCCACCTCTCCAGCACTAGGATTACAAGCCAACAGTCACGGTCAACGGTTTTATATGGCTTCTGGGGATGCAGACTCAGGCTCGCAGAGCTGCGCTGAAAGCACTATACTGATTTAAGCCATCTCTACAGCGTTGCCTCTAATGGAGGGGTTTTGTTGGGGTGTGATTTTTTTTCTAATAATTCATACAGTAAAATAAAGGACTTGTCTTATCAGGAAAAATTCTTAAAAGAACAAAATGTGGGTATTCAAATAGATTAGAACAGTGGTTCTCAACCTTCTTAAAGCTGTGACCCTTTAATACAGTTCCTCTTGCTATGGTGACCCCCAACCATAAAATTATTTCATTGCTACTTCATAACTGTAATTTTGCTATTGTTGTGAATTACAGTGTAAATATCTGATATGCATGATATCTGATATGCAACCCCCAAAGGGGTTATGACCCAGAGGTTAAGAATCACTGGACTAGAGGGCAGACTAGAACACATGAACCTAAAGTTAGTATGGATTTAGCAGCTACCATATAACACTTTAACACTAAACATAAAATACAGAAAAGGAAAACCCTTGACCTTGAGACACTTACAAGCCAGTAAGTAGATTATCCAAAGCTACAGCTCTCAGGAGGCAGAGGCAGGGGAGTTTGCGACAAGTCCAAGTCCAGCTTGAACTGCACACAAAGCTGAAAGCTAACGACGTCCCAGTGTACTGAATTCTAGGATATACAGTGAGACACTGTCTTAAAGGCAAGCAAACAAGCCCTTCAACTATATTATAAAGTCCTCTGGGGATCTGGGATACCTCACTCAGGATAGTGTTTTCTATTTCCCTCCATTTGCATGCAAAATTCGAGAAGTCATTGTTTTTTACCGCAGCGTAGTACTCTAGTGTGTATATATTCCATACTTTCTTCATCCATTCTTCCATTGAAGGGCATCTAGGTTGCTTCCAGGTTCTGGCTATTACAAATAATACTGCTATGAACATAGTTGAACAAATGCTTTTGTCATATGATAGAGCATCTCTTGGGTATATTCCCAAGAGTGGTATTGCTGGGTCCAGGGGTAGGTTGATCCCGAATTTGGTTTCTAGCCATAAATAAGGGTCACGGAGTCTACAATAAGTGAACCTAAAGAAGCTAAGTAAGAAGGTGAACCCAAGGAAAAACATATAGTTATCCTCTTGGCTAAGGGAAGTAGACAAAATTGCCGGGGAAAAAATTGGGATCTTGGGGGTGGGGTGGAATGGGGGTAAGGGGAGATGGGGAGAGAAAAGGTAGAAGGGAAGGTGGGGGGGGGGGACTTGGGGAAACAGGAGGATTGGGATAAAGGAAGATTGGATAGGGGAGCACGGAACCACAATTCTTAGTTAAGGGAGCCACTTTAGGGTGGGCAAAAGACTTGACCCTAGAGTGGCTCCCAGATGCCCAAGCCGAGGTCCCCAGTTAGTTCCTTGGGCAGCTGAGGATAGGGAACCTGAAATGACCCTATCCTAGAGCCATAATGACGAATATCTTGCATATCATCATAGAACCTTCATCTGGTGATGGATGGAGATAGAGACAGAGACCCACACTGGAGCACTGGACTGAGCTCCCAAGGTCCCAATGAGGAGCAGAAGGAGGGAGAACATGAGCAAAGAAGTCGGGACCACGAGGGGTGCACCCACCAACTGAGACAGTGGAGCTGATCTACTGGGAGCTCACCAAGGCCAGCTGGACCGTGACTGAAAAAGCATGGGATAAAACTGGACTCTCTGAACATGGCGAACAATGAGGGCTGATGAGATGCCAAGGACAATGGCACGGGGTTTTGATCCTACTTAATGTGCTGGCTTTGTGGGAGCTTAGCCAGTTTGGATGTTCACCTTCCTAGATATGGACAGAGGGGGGAGGACCTAGGACTTACCACAGGGCAGGGAACCCTGACTGCTCTTTGGACTGGAGAGGGAGGGGGAGAGGAGTGGGGGGAGGGGGAGAAGGGTGGGAGGAGGGGGAGGGAAATGGGAGGCTGGGAGGAGGTGGAAACTTGTTTTTTTTTTTTTTTCTCCTTTTCTCAATTAAAAAAAAAAAGTCCTCTGGGGAAGGGGATGTGCTAGGATGGCTTAGAGGTTACAGAGGTTAAGAGCACCAAGTTTGATTTCTAGCAGTCACCTGGCAGCTCACAACAGTGTGTTAACTCTTGTTCCAGGGTATCCAATGCCTTCTTCTGGCCTCCCTGCACACCAGGAACACATCGAGTACAGAGACACATACAGGCAAAACACCCATACACAGAAACAAAATTTTTAATGCTGTGAGGGAATTTAGCAGATGTCAGAATCGCACAGGGAATGATTTGTAATGAACAAAGACTCACACCAAGCAGGCCAGCACTAAGAAGGCTGAGGAGAGATAATAAATTCAAGGCCACCCTGCCTCAAAATAACTAACTAAATACATACATACATACCAAAAGTATTTATCCCAAACACTCAAACCTTAAAGACAGGCACGGACAAACAACACATACCTCTTCTATTTTATCACTGTATTTCATGGAACATTTTTCTAATAAAAAGTCTTTTTATGGGTTTTTTTTTGTTGTGTTTTTGTGTGTTTTAGCAGTGTCAAAAGTTACTCAGTTACTTTTAATGACAACATTCAGGAAAGCAAGCTTTACATTCTAGGGTTCTGTCTATCTCACTGTTTTACAGAGGGCTCTTGCTAGGCTGCCTCTGCACATGACGGACGCAGTCCTTCAATCATGGCTTCCTGAGCGCTGAGGCTCCAGTGCACACTGCCATATCTGGCTAAAATCAATTTTTAAAATGAATTTCTGAAAGATTCTTTTGAGTATCATAATTGCACTTGTATGTGTTAAACATATATACAGGTGCTCAACCGATATATCAAACCTACTACTACTTAAGGTAAAGGATATACTGATGATGCCGTCAAAAAAAATTTTAAGTTCTGAGGAGATGAAACTATAGCCTAATACACTGATTATTTCAGCTATATCTCAGAGACAGAAGGAAGAAAGAGCACAGTGTTAGTCTTTAAGGAGATTGTAATAAAGAGCAAAGCTCATGCAACCATTTTGATGGAAATGAACACATGGCCTATCTGTCTAAGAATAAACTGTTAATGGGCTAGAGAGAGAGATGGCTAAACAGGTGAGTGTGCGCTGTTCTTTCAAAGGACCTGACTTCACCCGAGGCAGGAGGTTCACAAGCACAGTAACTCCAAGTCTAGGGGTCTGACCCCCTCTTCCGGCCGTGGTGGTCACCTGCTTTTATGTGCACACCTCCCCACACACATGTGCACACATAACTAAAAATAAAATCAATCTTCTTTTAAAAAAAAAAGAGTAAATCGTTATGATGCTGGAGGGTTGAAGCATTGATTCCTAACACCACAATCAAACAAACATGGAAATGGGGTAACAAACAAAACACTCTGTGGCTGGGTGTGGTGGCTCATGCTTGCAATCCAAGCATTTACAACCCCCATTCTGATCCATAAAAATAAAATACTAAAAACTTCAATAATTAACTTTATAGCAGAGTGAGAAATCCAGAAATTCATCTTTAAGCTGGGCACTGCCACATGCCTATAAACCCAGCACTTGGAAGCAGATGCAAAAGATCCATGTCAGGTCCAAACCAGCCCGTATGAATTCCAGGTCTTCTCGGAGTATAGTGTGATACTTGTCTCAAAAAATTCTTCTACTTTTGAAGAACAGCTTGAAAGAATAAGAGCCAAAAATGCCCAAATACACACATGGATGTATTCATTAATCTATAAGTTTACTAAAAAGATTTTTATAAGAGTTTTAAAGAAACATTAGGACTTTTTCTAACTATCAATACAAGTTCAGAAAACAAGTCTCAAGAATACTGAGTATCTTCAGTGTTCATATATCTCAATGGAAGGACAATCCAACAAAAGCTTCTTGCAGCCAAATAAATGATTAATTACATGGACAAGTGATTATTGAACTGCCTGTGGACCCACTATATTGAATCAAAACCAGCAATTCTTAAGAAATAAAAAATCATTACTCACCAGCAAGGGTATAATCCATATCAAAACCAAAACACTTTATTTTTTCCATGGCTAAACTTCGGTTCACAAACACCCTATGAAAAAAAAAATAAGAAAGTTGTATCTTGATTAACATTGAAGTTTAATGAAATTATTATTCTATACTGTCTCCTTATTTTCCCAGCTGACTTTATATTACTGTATTACTTAAGGTGTTAACATGATGACTTAATGCTACATACACACAGTGACTACGGGGGTCCAGCGCTTCCCTCCTCTCTCCTTTGCGGTTTCGAGTACACCAGACCACTGCGGTGCTTATAGCGTACCTAGAGATCTTCGACAAATGACTCCAAGGTAACTGTATCCCACTCCCGGCCACTGGTTTATCCTCTATATCTATCTATATAACTTCTTCTTAAATTTCACATGTAAGTGATATTGTGCTGTATTTCTTCCTGTACTCTAATCTCATTTAAGTTTATCTCTGTCATTGCAAATAGTAGAAGCTCCCTTTTAAGGCACTGCTGGTTCATAAGGTACTTACTTACATTACTTTAATTTCTTTGGGAACTTGGTGTTATTTTCCACTTTGGCTATAACAATTTAAGCAACACCCTTGTATATCTAATTATGATGCTAATTTGGACCTCCCTGGTGATTAGATGGTCTATAATTTTGGTTTTTTGGTTTTTTTTTTTTTTTTTTGGTTTTTCAGACAGGGTTTCTCTGTGGCTTTGGAGCCTGTCCTGGAACTAGCTCTGAAGACTAGGCTGGTCTCGAACTCACAGAGATCCGCCTGCCTCTGCCTCCCGAGTGCTGGGATTAAAGGCGTGCGCCACCACCGCCTGGTCTATAATTTTGAATACCTTTTCACATATCAGTTGGCAATTTATATGTCTTTCTGAGCGAAAAGTCTATTTAGGTCCTTTGCCTATTTTTTAACTGGGTTTTCTTTTCTGTTATTTATCTGTTCCATTTAGATAAAAGGGGGTAGGAGGAGACTTCTAGCAGTTTGACCCAGCAGTAAGGTAGGCCCAGGGATACGGTAAGCCCAGTGCTGAAGTAATCAAAATGCTAAGGAAGAAGGAACATTAGAGCCCAGGATTCAAAGCCAGACGGGACAAAACAAAAAGTAAACAGCTGGCTAGGTGGTGGTGGTGCACACCTTTAAACCCAGCATTCAGGAGGCAGAGGCAAGCGAATCTCTGTGAGTTTGAGGAAAGGCTCTTAAGCTACAGAGAAATCCTGTCTCAAAAAAACCAAAGAGTAAAATAAAATAAAATATAAATAAATGAATAGCTGGATATGATGATGCATTCCTGTAACCCTAGCAGACGAGAGAGAGTCTAAGGCAGGAAAATCACATATTCCAGGCCAGCTTGAGCTACATGTAGACCGTCTCAAAAGAAAACAAACCCAAGTAAATGAATAATAAAGAAGTAAGGCAGGTGTGAAGGAGCATTTAAAAGGCCATGGCAGGCCAATCTCATGTTCAAGTCAGTCTAGGATATATGGTGTAACCCTGTCTAAAATGGAAACAAAACAAAAAACTCCCCAAGGTCTGCGGAACATAGCATGCATACTCGCCCTGGGTTCAATCCCCAGCACTACCTACAACCAGGTGCAGTAGCACACACCTGTAGTCCCAGGTGGAAGCAGGATGAACAAAAGTTCAAGGTCATCCCCAACTACACAGTGAAAAAAAAAAAAAACCTAGTTTTTTGAACATCAGTATTTATTTCATCTTGACTTATATATGGTAAGCGAAGAAAAAGAATATTGACAGTGGAAAGAAAAAAAGAACTAGAGGAGAAATGATACCTACCCAAACCTTTTTGTTAGTTTCGTGTTTTTATTATTTTGAAGTGCTAGGAAAGCAAACGCAGGGCTTGCACACCAAGCACTCTATCACCAAGCTACAGACCTTAAAACAACAACAAAAACAAGAACTTAACTCCAAGCACCACAGTGATCCTCCCAAATTCTACCTTGCTTTTTCACTGATAACAAAATCTCCTTCATTACTGATGATCCCCAGCTACATAAATCCTTTGAAAACAACAGAGGTGAAAGACACAAAATAATGGTTGTAACTCTAAAAAATAAGAGCTACTACTAATGCTGGGGCTCTTCACACAGGCTCAAGTCCAGCAAAGGGGCCAACTGAATAAATCTTTGCTCAGAGCCTTAACAGCTGGCACGCCTAAAATATCCTAAGGGGATATACGCAGGAGGGAACTGAGCAAGACTTTTCTTTCACATTACATATTCTAAGAAAGAGATACAGAACCACATAATTTTAAAAAGTGGTTTCAATTTTGATAGAAGAAAGACATTAGCTGGTTTTAGAGTCAGACTGCCAATAAGCACCGCCATGGAAATCTCAAAAGCACACGCATTTTCAAAAGACAGTAAGAACAGCACATCCTTGTTAACCTCTGGGAGTGACATATTCAGGAATATGAAAATCTGCTTTTGCCAAAATAATCATTGCTGAATATCCATAAAGTCATATTTCTCATTCCTCTTTGACTTAACCAAACACATTACCTACTCAATCAATACATTCATTGGATGTAGGCTACAACACAGATCTCACATGACATATACCACGGTAAATCTTTTTAATTTTTATTGATCTCTACATTTTTCTCTGCTCCCCTCCTGCCTCTCCCCTCCCCTTCAACCCTCTCCCAAGGTCCCCATGCTCCCAATTTACTCAGGAAACCTTGTCTTTTTCTACTTCCTGGTAAATGTCTTTTGAGGGTCAACAGAGCTACAAAAGTTTATATGTTCTTAAAATTAGGAAATCTGATCTGGCAGATGGGCAAAAGCACCTGCTGTAAAGCCTAAAAATCTAAGCTCAATCTTAGGAACATCATCAAAGAAGGCTCTCAGTTGTCCTTTGACCTCCCCCACTGCCTGCAGTGGCATGCATCCCCACACATACACACATCTGCACAAAAGTGCACACAATATATTAATAAGACACTTTAATTAGGAAGCAATCATTTATGAAAAACTTTCATCAAATATCCTTTCTCTTTTCACTCAAAACAAGTACTCTACTTCACAGAACCAGCTCTGGAACTTAGAGAACCACTCCTATTCCCTCCTCATTTCTGCTATGACCCTTGTGTGAAAACCTCCTTCCCTTTCTTTCCCTAAAGGAAGGAGCTATATAAAATGAAATCTAATTTGCTGCAGAAGCAAAGCTGTAATAACTAACCAAAGGAACAGCTATGCCACAGAGTACTAAGCCAAATAGAAGGACTGCACATACACGCTAAGGTTTACCAAGATGCTAAACACCCAACTGCTGAAAGAGAAGCCTTGACTCTGGCACAGGAGAAACCTTAAAGCTTCCTACATGTCTCTGCACAGTCAACAGATGCTTATCTCAAAGCCTGAAACACTCTCCACTGAGCTTATAAACTTAACAAAGTGTAAGATGTTATGCCAACTATAAGGTATCAATGAAAAGATTAGCTCACTGACATACATATTTCAAAACAAAAGATTAATCAAAATTTTCTGAGTTCCAAGACCTTTCTACAGATCCTCCAATGCCAGTTTACTGTGTTCTTTTTACTAAATTATTAACTGCAAGAATAATTCTACCTACATTCAAGAGCATGAACACATCTGTAAAAATTAAAAGCAAGTTTTAAAATGTTTAATTACCACACAAAAACTTACAGCTATACTAAGCATCCAATCGTAACTACCAGCCAGAAATTCCCATAGATAAGCCACTTGTGAGTTGAAGATCTGAGCATTACCAGGAGAAACAAACTCTGGGAGGTTCACAGAAACACTGTGAAACTAACAGACTTCAACAAAACACGCTTAGCAGTATTTACTATCACATCCCACAGCAGTGAAGTCAAAAAAACAAACAAACAAAACTTGAAGAAATGCCATTCATATACAGATATTAACTGCAAGAAATAAAATAATTATACTAATGTGCTTTAAGAATAGGAATCTAAAAGTCTCCGACTTAACATAAACATGCAACTTACTATATTAGAAATTTTGTAAACAGCAAACTCTACTGGCTTTGGATTGACTCTAATTGAAAGCTGAATTACCTCATCTGTCAATGGTTGCCGTTGTGCAAACTGAAACTATCTGGGTAAAGTAGTTCCTGAAGTCACATAACAAAATTCTTCTTAAAATTAGGATTCTTTAGTGTGTGTGACTTTAACCTAACTTCAAAAAGACATGTATCTTCTGAGACAGTGTGGGAGAAAACACCTCTGCGTCTAATTTAACTTGTCATTGGATATCACTGTTGCTCCACACAAATCCATTTGGATACTCTCTCTGGCAATGGCGAACTTTATCTGTAACTCCTCCCTTTGCTTAGGAGTCACAGTTTCCTGGCCACGTGCCCAACAACAGCTACTGCAGCAACAGATGAGCAAGGACTCGGCTATGAAACGTTCCTGGACATCTGTTCTCGCTGTGGGCACTTGTCAGCAAGGACTCAGACTGCTCGGCACAAGATTCCAAGTGCATCTGAGTAGTCAAATTAAAATTATAAACTATAATAAATTAGCGTTAAATTGCGACTCCAGCACTTAGGAGGCAGAGACAAGAGAACTGCCACAATTTGAAGCCAGCCTGAGCAACAGAATGAGACAAAAACAGAAAAAAAGAAAAGAAAAATGCTATAAAGGTAGATTTTTTTATGAAAACAATTTAGCAGCTTTTTCCCCCAAATCAGTTCCTGCTTCTGCCACAGCATTCCTGCACTCAAGCCTACAGCCACAGCCTGCTGCCTCCACCCGCTGTTTACCTTTCCAAGTGCCTTTCCCTCCACTCTACATCAACAATTCACCAAGGCCCTAACTCTCCAGAAGCCATTGCTCACTGTTTTGTCCTCACACTGAAGCTAACGACTCTGAAACCGGCAGGGCTGCTTGAAACCAATGCTCATCTATAAATATTTCACTCATCCACGACATTATACAGAAGTTTCAGTTACTTAGAGACTTTTGTAATAATTTTATAGAAAAATATTTTTTGCTGAATATAGTAGTAAAAAGTGCCTATAATACCAGAACTTTTGAACAACTGAGGATAGCCTGATCTACAAGTGAGAACCTATTTCAAAAAAAAAAAGAACAAAATGTTTTCTGTCTGTATGTAATTTGTTTTTGCTATAGTTTATAAATATTACCAACTGGAAATAGAATGGGAAACAATGTTAAAAGTCCTCCCAGGACAGCCTGAGAAGTGCAGTTCTAAAGCGAGCTCTAACATACTACTCTTTCCAAATTATCTTTAGTCAATGCTCAAAGCTACCCAACTAATAAATTACCAGCTCTTAGCTTTTTAAGGAGTTGAAACCTTCTATTATTTTGTTAAAATCAGTTTGATCTTGTATCATTCACACCATGCACCCTTTCCTGTCATTACTTTATTAGTTATTGTTTTATTTAGCAAACTGTTTGCTATTTCCTAAACATGCCCTGAGGCTTTGTTTATGCTATTAACTATAACCATCCACTTCGGTCATAATTCAAGTTCCTGCATACCTACTGCTTTCTTTGAAAAACATTTGGGAGTCTCATAGATGCCTCAACAGTTAAGAATACATGCTGTTGTAATCTGCTGGCCTGGCCTGTCACCTGGGTACCCTATCCCTTTAGGAGATGGGCCCCGCCCACTCCCAACCTCCCCCTTCCACTGTCCCACCTTTCTCTCTCTGTCTCTGTCTCTCTCTCTGCCCTTTTTCTGGAGAGGCAGCTTCTGCCTCTCTCTTCTCCCGCCCTTCTCCCCTTCCCCCTCCATAACCCACTAAAGAAACTCTATACCAAAACTCTCTCTGCATGGCCTGTCACCCTCCAAGGTCTGTCACCTACCAGGGGACCCGCCATCACCTCTTTATAAATAATAACATTGGCTCCGTGACTCGGCCAAGATGTCTCTTACTCTCTCCCTCTCCACATTCCCTCGTGCCCACAGGCGGGCTGGCTAAGGACACATGGGAACTGTGGACTTGGAAGGCTTTCCAACATCCTGTGCCAACTCCATCGCTGGTATTGGTAAGGTCCCCTTCTCCAAATCAGCTTTCACTGACATTCATCTCTGGTTATTCCCCACGACTTAGGACTGAGATTTGGCTCCTCGCCACTTGGACTTCTGTCCTCTCTCAGACCACTCAGAGTGGTCCTATCTGGTCTCCAATTCCTGTACTGACAAATCTGGGATTGGTTAAGAGCCCTTGGGTCCTTGTCTTTCTCACACTCTTGCCTTGGGGAATACACCTAAAACTATCTGCGCAACCTCCCCCTGGTATGTCTTCTACAGCCCCTAAAACTTCTGTCTTACTTACAGATTCCTAACCTTATCCACCTTTGCACTAACAAATGACCTACTACCCCTTAAATAATAACCTGAAGTGGTAGCTTCCAATTTCTACCAGCAAACAGGCAAATTAAAACATTTCTATGCAGCCATGCTCTGCACTGTCGGTGTCCCTCGCGCTCTCGCCCATCCACTTTTCCTTTCACTGGGCAGCCCCAACCCCACCCGCCAGTAAAGGCTCTTTTTTCTTGCTCCTATTCCTTCTATTCTGTCTCTGCTCCCGCTACAGCTACTGGTTCTACAGTAACCAGCAAAACTGGCCCAGATATGAGCAGCTGTTTCACTCCAAGTCCTCACTCCCCACAACAGCTGGCATGTGGCGGCTGGCGCTGCTAAGTAATTTTCCTGTTTACTTCATGTATGAAAGAATATGTAATGGGTGTGGCCCCACGGATGTGATTCTGTTTTAAAAGTATGTTCTACACAGCCTCTATGTCTCTCTTGTTATTTGTATCTGTTTAAAATTCCCACCACAGCTCTGAAAACGTGATTCCTCCATACAACATGTGACCGCTGGAATTCTGACTAAGGGTAGGTCAGATGACCTCACCACCATCTTGGCTAAGGGCAGGTTAAGTAACCAATTTGCCATGGTTACTGAGGTATTCCTTGCCTACTCTAATAGTTTACTTACGTTTTTGTCTCTAAATTCCTCTTACTGACTGTGTTACATGTGTGTTTTGCACAGAGGCATGTTTTTGGTAACCCACTAAATAAACTCTATACCCAAACTCTCTCTGTATAGCATATCTGTCTGTCGCTGGCTGAGGCCTCAGGCCACATGCCAAGGGACCCATCGAGGCCTCAGGTGACCCGCTACCACCCCTCGTGGGATAGTCCCCCACCACCTCTTTATAAATGGTAACACATGCTACTCTTGCAGCACCAGAAGACCTGAGTTCAGTTTCCAACATCCTTATCAGATGGCCTATAACCACTGTAACTGCAGTTCCAGGGAATCTGTCATGCCGTCTTCTGTTCTCCGTGGGCACCTAGACACATATGGCAGACACACACACACACACACACACACACACACACATATACACACACACACACACACACACACACACACACAAATAAATCTTTTTTTTAAAGAAGATTCTTTCTCCTGGGATGGAGATAGAGTACATGGATAGCTGGGGGAAGTATGAACATGGCAACATCCTGGATGTGCCACAAACACTAATGCTTTTAGAGCTCAGGTTACTTCTCTGGTTCATGAAAGAAATTTCACCAACATATAACCATAAGTGTTTTATTTTGGCAACTACCTATTTTGACATACACACAAAATATGCAAGTAAAAGCCGGGCAGTGGTGGCGCACGCCATTAATCCCAGCATTCCGGGAGGCAGAGGCAGGCGGATCTCTGTGAGTTCGAGGCTAGTCTGGTCTACAAGAGCTAGTTCCAGGACAGGAACCAAAAGCTACAGAGAAACCCTGTCTCGAAAAAAAAAAAAAAAGAAATTGGCATTTTTACTGCCCCTGACTGTCCCAGACACTGAGGAGAGATGGTCCCACCCAACAGCAGAGGCATGGGAGAGCTAGCCCCTAAGGCATGGGCCTAGGAGAGCAGGCTCCATACCTCACATGAGGGGGCAGTCCCTGTGGCCCAGTGGACTAGCTTAGCTACCACCCAGATCCACACGTATGCCTTCAATTGCTCATCCTACCATCGACCACATCAATGGCCTGCTGGGGTGAGTGAAGGGACTGCTCCTGCAGAGCAGTAACAACAGGATCTCCATGACTCAGGGCAACACAGATGTCCAAGAGAAGTTTCGGTAAAGGTCCAGTGTTGATGGTGTGCCAGAGGCCAGAAGACTTGAACCACACCAAAGACTCATTGCAATGAACATTTTGTGGGTGGGGCTGACTGGACAAAAGGGGTACACTGCATGACACACAGCAGCACCCAGTGCCACTAGGATAAAGGAAGAGGTGTTGGAAAGACAAAGGAGTGAGGTGGAGTTTTTTGTGTGTTTTGTTTCATTTTTAATCGATTTGGGGGGTGGGAAGATTACCCATTTAAAAAAATCAGCTGGGGAAGAAGCTAAGGCTTGGGTCAAACATCAAGGACAGCCTTGGCAATTCCATTTCAGAAAAAAAAATAAATAAATAAAACCCAACTGTATTACCTACAAAGTTGTTAAGTTTTGACAGCTGTATACAATCATACAATTACCACTAGTTCCTCCAATCCAACAAAATCATGTCCTTTCATAATGCCCTTCCCAGCACCTGACCCTACATTACCACATAGATCACTGATTTTTTTTTTCTCCCCACGTATGAAGTAAGTGGAGGGAGGGTGGTCTGTCATGGTGTCATTCCTCAGGGGCCATTCACCTGGGGATTTGGGTTTGATTTTATGTTATGATTTTGTGTGTGTGTGTGTGTGTGTGTGTAGTATATGTACACATCTCTGTGTGTATGGGGGCATGCATGGAAATTGACATTAGATATCCTCCTTAACTGCTATCTGTTGGGGGAATATTAGTTTAAGATGTATTACATTTGTTTATGTTGTGGAACGTCTGTTTAATGATGCAAAGACATGTTGCATTCTTTTATGCTGCATTTGTTTAACCCTGCGAAGCTGTGTTACTTTGCCTACTAAAATACCTGACTGGTCTAATAAAAAGCTGAATGGCCAATAGCTAAGCAGAGAGAGAAAAATAGGTGGGTCTGCCAGGCAGAAAGAAATAAATAGGAGGGGAAATCTAGTGAAAAGAGAAGGAGGAAAATCGAGAAAAGGAAAAGGAGAAGTAGAGGAGGATGCCAGGGGCCAGCCACCCAGCTAGCCACAGAGTGAGAAGGAAAGAAAGATAATATAGAATAAAGAAAGGTTAAAAGTTCAGAGGCAAACCAGTTAAAGAGAAACAGGACAATTTAAGTTAGAAAAGCTGGTGAGAAACAAGACAAGCTAAGTAAGAATAAGTCTCCATGTATTTATTTGGGAGCTGGGCAAAGGCCTGCAAAGAGTAAAAAAAAAAAAATACAGCACTCCATCTAACTTTTGTGAGGCATGGTCTCTCACTGAGCCTGAAGCACAACAGCTTGTCTCTCTCCCTGTCTTTTACATGGATGCTAGGACCCAAACTCAGGTCCTCACACCTGCACTACAAACACTTTACCGAGTGAGTCTCCCTAGCATCTGATCTCTGCTGTTTAGCACCACAGTACTCAAGTAAACAGAATCACATATGAAGCTGCACGCCTGGCTTCTTTTATTTAGCATAGTACTCCTAACATTCACCCATGTTGATGCATAGATCATAATTACATCTTTTATTCATAAGTATTCCATTGTATAGATAGACCACAATTTGTTTATCCAACCTGTCAATTTCAGCTGTTTCCAGACTGAGACTATTCTAAATAAATGCTGTGATAAAGCATCATATATAAATCTCCAATGAACACACGTATGTATACTGTGTAGCCCTGACTGTCCTGGAACTCACTCTGCAGACCAGGCTGACTTTGAACTCACAGAAATCCACTTGCCTCTACCTCCAGAGTACTGGGGTTAAAGGTATACACTATGGCTGCCTGGCTATATTTTCTTTTGGGGGGGGGCAAATATCTAAAAGTGGAATGACTAGGGTGATACGGTATATTTAACTTGAAAAGATACTCCAGACTGTTAGCCTGCACTCTCATTAGTAGTGATGAGACAGCAGCTGTTGTACACTGTCAGTCCACTGTGGTGTTAGGCTGGAAAGCAGAGCCTTGCACATGCTAGTCAGCACTCTGTCACTTAGTCCCACCCGATACACACATATTCCTGTGAGTATTTTTAACTTTAGCCATTCTAATGTCCCTGCAATGGCATTTCATTGTGGTTTCAACCAGCAGGTCCCTGATGAATGAATAAGCAACTTTCAAGTGTTTATTTGACATTTCTTGCTTTTTTTTCCTATTCAAGTGGTTTTTTCCATTTTTAAGAAGCATTGTTTGTCTTATATGTAGTAAGAGTTTTTTTTCACATATTTTGGATATAGGTTTGTGAGAACACACTGTATTATCAGATAAAAATATGAAAATATCAGTGTGTGACTTTTCTTTTTGTTTTCTTAGTGAACCTTTCAAAAGGCAAGTTTTTGTTTTGATGAAGCCAAATTTATTTAGTCTTTTATATGTTTTAACTACAAACTTTTCGTTATTCAAGGTGAAAAACATGTAGTTGGATCTATATGACATTTTCCATTATTTTTATTATTCTATGTGTAGATGTAGTTTGTTTACAAAGTAACAACTTAGCCAGGTGGTGGTGGTGTACATCTTTAATCCCAGCACTCAGGAGGCAGAGGCAGGCGGATCTCTGTGAGTTCGAGACCAGCCTGGTCTACAAGACCTAGTTCCAGGACAGGCTCTAAAACTACAATGAAACCCTGTCTTGGGGCGGGGGGAAAAACAAAGCAAAACAAAACACAAAAAGTAATAACTTAAGGCTGAGGATGTGGCTCAGCTGGCAGAGTGCATAAACAGGGTGCAGTGGTTGCATGATTGACATTCCAGCATTTGTGGGGGACGGGTGGAAGCAGGAGGATCAGAAGTTCAAGGTTATCCACATTACCAAGGAAGTTTGAAGCCAACCTGAAATACATGGTACTCTGTCAAAAACCAAACCAAACCAAATAAGAACCACCTGAAACCAAACAAATTAACATCTCACTTAAATCCCTGGTTTCGCTGCTCAAAATTATGGCTACACATAGGGTCTCTCAATTTCCTACTTGATCCTGTGATCTTTGCATCTGTCCTTATACTAATATCAAACTGTCTTAATAACCAAGGGTTTACACAGGCTCAAACATTCATCCCATAATGATGGGGCACACTATGTGAACATTAGTATACTTACACAAACGTAGATGGCCTCAATGCAATCAAGAGGGAAGTAAACATGAGCTACCAAGGTTGCTGACAGACTGACACAATCTTACTTTTTTTTACAACAAACTTATTCTCTGTGTGTGTTGTAGCTGGACCTTTGGGGGCCACCAGCTGACGTAACCCATATTTTTTATTAATCTAAGTTATACCACATGGCCTTTACCTCGCTCCCATTCTGTGTGTCTGACTTGTTACAAATCACTATGGCGTCTAGATTCATCTCCTCTTCCTTTCTCTCCCCAGAAGTCCCACCTATACTTCTTGGCTAGCTATTGACCATTCAGCTCTTTATTAACCCAATTACACAATATATATCTTCACACAATGTACAAGTATCCCACAACAGTGTGTGTTTATATGTGTACCTTTATGTGTGTATTCAATTATGCATGTACCCATGGATATATGGTAGCCAAAGGCAGTCTTGTGTATAATTAATCAGGGACCATCCATCATTTTTTCTGTTTCTTTTCTTTTCAAGACAAGGTCTCTCACTACTCAGGAACTCTCGAGTAGGGCCAGCTGGCCCTGGATCCACTTGTCTCTGGCTTCCAGGGCTGGGATTACAAGCATGCACTACCACTCCTGGATTTTTTTTTTTTTCGAGACAGGGTTTCTCTGTAGCTTTTTTTTTTGGTTCCTGTCCTGGAACTAGCTCTTGTAGACCAGGCTGGCCTCGAACTCACAGAGATCCACCTGCCTCTGCCTCCCGAGTGCTGGGATTAAAGGCGTGCGCCACCACCGCCCGGCTCACTCCTGGATTTTTACAAGGATTCTGAAGACCAAATATTTGTCCTCTATTTCTCCAGTCCCAAATATTTTTATAAATAGAAAAAATACACTCTAAATTAATAATTTGTTAAATAGTGTAATAAATCCATAAAGTACTGATATGATTATTTATAATCAAGTATCATATACTGTACATAATTATGTGATCTTTATGTAGCTGGCAGCACAATTGATTTGTTTACTCTAGCATGCCATAAAAACACAAATAATGTATTGACCTTATGTCACTAGGTAACAGGGAATTTTCACCTCCATTATAATCTTTATAGTGCTCTGACAAATACATAGTCTGATTCTTTGCAGCATCATTTTGTGCCACATGAAGTATTTCACAGATGTCAAGGTAACAAACTGGTGAACATTAATGATAAAAACAATTGACTATAAGCATTCTAAGTAAGTCATGCTGGTAGCCACAATCCCACCTCTTGGAAAGCAAGAGGACTGTGCATTCAAAGAGAGCCTCAGGTATAAAATGAGTTACATACAGTTCAGTCTGGGCTACATGAAACCTTATTTTTTAAAAAACAAAAAAATCATCCCAAAGTACAAAATTTATCCACTTATTTCAAAAATAGCAACAACTATTAAAGCTAGTTGATTTTGTTTACATAACCTATGTTCTTTAAAGGGACTGTCCCATTAGCCAACAGAGACAAACCTAAAAGACCATCTTACCCCTTTATGGTGCTTTTCTGTGCTATACTTAACTATAACTTTCTCTAAATACATAGCTCTAATATCATGCTTACCATAGGAGAAAATAAACAATAATTATGTATCCTAAATAAATTTCGGCTGGGCGGTGGTGGCACATGCCTTTAATCCCAGCACTCGGGAGGCAGAGGCAGGTGGATCTCTGTGAGTTCGAGGCCAGTCTGGTCTACAAGAGCTAGTTCCAGGACAGGAACCAAAAAGCTACGGAGAAACCCTGTCTCGAAAATCCAATCAATCAATCAATCAATCAATCAATAAATTTCAACTCTATCTAGAAATAGATCCTAAATCTAAATTTCTTTTTTTTTTTTTTTTTTGGTTTTTCAAGACAGGGTTTCTCTGTGGTTTTGGAGCCTGTATTTCTAAATAACTTTATTTACACATCTGGCAAACATGCCAACATCTGGGATAATCCCTATTGTAATGCTTCTACCATCTGTAACAGTGTTGGAAGTCAAGAGACATGAAAGCCTTAAGAAATAGTCCTTTTTTATAACTTTCAATTTGAAAGAAAACTCTCAAATTCAAGTAATGTCATAAAACATCAAAACATAATACAGAATTATTTATACCCTGATTCTTCTTTTTATTCAGTAATGAAGTTTAGGAACAGAAGTAAAATTCGAGCGAGGAAGAGAGAGAATATCAATAAAGTGGACCAATTAATTTTACCTTATCCATAATAAATACTGGTTGAATTTAAATAAATCATGGGTGCAAGACCCTAGGAGCACTTCAAAACTCCACACAAGACAAAAGAGCGCAAAGGAACAGCTCCCAGGAAAGGCTGTAAATCAAATAGCTCACAGGACCTGGTAACTAACTTGTCATTCATCACAAACTAGAAATCAAATAGCTCACAGGACCTGGTAACTAACTTGTCATTCATCACAAAGGTAACAAAAGGAGAATCAAGAACTAAAGACTCCAAAACATTTGAGAAAATACAAAAATGAAAATTAACACAGTATTTTATGTTACAAATCAAAAAAGAAGAGGGACTAATCACACCTGAAGGTATTTTTGCCTCCACTGTCAAGAAACAGAATCAGAGGCTGCTTTTCAATCTTTCACTCCACTTTCTAAAAGTACAGTTTATTTTTAAATGCCTTTAAATTTTTAAACTCCACTAAATTCTTTTAGGCCACTACTTCTTACTTCTAATCTTTAAACATTCTAACAAAAACAAAAGTGAGTTCTATAGGAAGAAAAGCAAGGTACTTACTGCTGTCTTTCAAAACAGTGTTGTATTTTTACAGTAGATTATATAAAAATATATTAGCTTTGGTCAGATTTTGTTCAATCTGCCTCCCTCTCCAAACTCAGACTGGGAGCACTGTTTATTAATCTTCAGTGTACTCAATAAAAATTCTTCACAGGAAAATAAGAGACAGTATAATAAGCACACTTACCCTTCCTGAGACATTCTCAAAGACTACTTCCTCTGGATAGGAACACAGGATCAACAGACAAGCCCCACTGTCTCTAGAGAACTGCAGCTTATTTGTTAAAGCTGAGAGCACAGGCCCTGAGAGGCCCAACAAATTCAGGCACAAAGCCACTAGGCTCTATCTCAGGGAATAATATCTTCAGCTTTAAAATTTGAAAACCCTAAAAAGAAGGGGCAGAGACCAGAAAAAATTACTAATGGCCTGGGATATTTAACACTAGCTAGTTAAGGAAGGAGACAACCCAAAAGCAAGGTTTTGTAAGAGACAGGAATTGTTACTGGCAAACACAGAAAAAGCAAATCTACCCCCTAAAGAGGCCCTCCAACAGTACACAATGTGAGTTTCACAGAATGGAGCAGCCCTAGTTGGTCAAAATCATTCAAATCCATTTACTCAGAACAGGAAATGACCAGATAAATAATTAGTTTTAGTTTTAATGAACAGTTCAATTACTTTCCCCTCTTAGAAAAAAAAGCAATGTAAGCTTCAAGGAGGTGCTTATGCCCTGAACATAGGGATTAAAGCACTTCAACACCAACCCCACCCCCAATTTCATTAACTATTTTTTTTTTTTTTTGGTTTTTCGAGACAGTGTTTCTCTGTGGTTTTGGAGCCTATCCTGGAACTAGCTCTTGTAGACCAGGCTGGTCTCGAACTCACAGAGATCCGCCTGCCTCTGCCTCCCGAGTGCTGGGATTAAAGGCGTGTGCCACCACCGCCCGGCTCATTAACTATTTTTAAGGAAATACCTGTGTTCAAAAATATATTATTTACTCAAAATACTCAGCTCATGTGAAAAGATATTTATAATTTTTTTATATAAAGGGCAAATCCAGAACATTCTAAAGGTTAATGACAAATATCAGATGAAGCTAAAGTTTGAAAGAAAACTATCTGCAACATATCCTGACAAATTTAACACATAGGGTTTCTGTGGCAAGGGAAGAAGTAAGCACATCAGAGCTAGATCTATTGGCGTAAGCCTGTAATCTCAAATACTTGGGAAGTTCAAGTCCTGCTTGGGCCACACAGTGGGTTCAAGGTCAGTCTGGGCAACTCAGTAAAGCTTTGTCTCTAAACAAAAACATAAACACGGGATCAGGGCTAGGCATGGTGGCACACACCTTTAGTGCCAGCACTCAAGAGACAAAAGCAGGCAGAGTTCTGTGAGTTCCAGGCCAGCAAGAGTTACAAGGTGAGATCTTGTCTCAAAAAGAAAGAGAGAGAGGTAAAGTAACTAACTGCCTGTGAGCAGCTCTGTTAAATCCCTAATTTTAAAAAAAATAAATAAATAAAAAGAGAGAAAAAAAACAACAAAAAGCCTCAAACAAACAAACAAACAAAAAACAAAGAACACTGGGATGGAAAGTAAGTCCTTTCATTTAAATTAAAAATAAACAAGACATGTTCTAGGCTGGGAAGATAGCTCAGCTGATACAGCGCTTGCTTAGCACACAAAGCCCTGGGTTCACTTGCCAGCACTGCATAACCAGGCATGCTGGTAGTTGCTACAATCCAGCATCTAAGAAATGGGGGCAGGATGCAGTTGTTCATAAACCTTGGCTACATGACCCTGTCTCACAGAAGACCAAAAGAGCCAGTGAAATGGCTCAGTGACAAAAACTGCTTGTCATAAAAGCCTGCTGAGCTGAACTCAATCTTGGACCCACCCACAGGTGGAAGGAGAGAAGAGGCTCTACAGTTATTCTCTGACCTCCACATACACACTGTGGCACACTTGAGTATGCACGCACACGCGCACACACACACACGCGCACACACACACACACACACACACACACAATTCAATACAATCCTTCTTGATGAAAAGAACTCAACAACAGGAATAGACAGGAGCTTACTCAGTCTAATAAAGAGCAACTATGTAAAACAAGAGTGAGGGCAGGAGGGTTGGCTGTGTATAGTAAATAAAGATACCTAAAACCTAAGTGTAAACTCTAAAGTTGTGAAACTCTGGAGCTGGGGAGATTACTCTGTCAATAAAAAGCCCTCAGTATTCAAGCAAAAAGCTCAAAAGCTAGGCCTGGCAGGACATGCCTGGAGTCCCAGAGCTGGGGAGGTAGGGGCAAGCCAGCTAGTTTTGCTACACTGGTGAACGAGAAGAAGAAAGAAGAAGGAAGAAGGAGGAAGGAAGGAAGGAAGGAAGGAAGGAAGGAAGGAAGGAAGGAAGGAGCGATTGAGAAAAACACCTGATGTTGACCTGACCTCTATATGTACATATACACATATGTGAGTATAACATGTACACACACAAGCCGAGCACTCATGGCGCACACCTTTAATCCAGCACTCGGAAGAGGCAGGTGGATCTCTGTGAGTTCGAGGCCAACCTAGTCTACAAGAGCTAGTTCCAGAACAGGCTCCAAAGCTACACAGAGAAACCCTGGCTCAAAAAAACAAAACAACAACAACAAGAAAAACAAACATACACACACAGAGACACATCACATTTTTACACACACACAAAAAAAAAGATTTTATTTTTAAAAAGACTAAAAGATCTGGATGGTGCTGGGTGGTGGTGGCACACGCCTTTAATCCCAGCACTCAGAAGAACTAGTCTACAACCTGGTCTACAAGAGCTAGTTCCAGGACAGGCACCAAAGCTACAGAGAAACCCTGGCTCGAAAATCCTAAACCAACAAACAAACAAAGATCTGGACGGTATTTCTCAAAGGAATATATATAAATGGCCATTGAGTGCATGGGAATGGAGCTGCAGAGGTGGCTTAGTAGTAAAGCCTGCTCTTCAGAGGACCTGCGTTCAGATTCCAGCATCCATGCTGGGCAGCTCACAACTGCCTGTAACTATAGCTCCATGAAATCTAATATCCTCTTCTGGCCTCCTAGTGCATCTGCATTCATGAGCACATGCACACATCACACGCAGACACATTTTAAAAAATCTTTTTTAAAAAGAACATTAAAAATATAAGGCATAATAAAGTCATAGCACTTGGAAGGCTGAAGCCAGACTACTGCTAGTTTGAAGTCAACCTGGACTACAGAGTGAGAACCTGTCTGGGTGTTTTGTTTTGTTTGAAGCAAAATCTCACATAATTTCAGTTAGCTTTGAATTTATTATGTAGGTGAGGGTTGATTTGAACTCCGCTTTTATTCCCAAGTGCCAAGATTATAGGCATGTACTTCCATATCAGTGAGAACCTATCTTTACAATAATAGTAATGATGATGACGATTACTAGGAGTATAGGTATCAATTCTTCTTGGAATTTCTGGTAAATTTCTGCATTAAAACCATCTGGTCCTGAGCTTTGTAGGTTGGGAGGTGTTTTTTTTTTTTATGACAGCTTCTATTTCCTCACGAGTTATAGGTCTATTTAAAGATACCCAGCCAACCTCATGAGGAAAATAAAAACTGGAAACCGTGAGACACATACACTAAGATGGCTATTCTAATCAAAAGGCAACAGCAACTGTGTAAGGAATAAAACAACATGACCAAAAGCATGCTGGGGAGGAAAGCATTTATTTGGTGTCCCAATCACAGTTTCCTCACTGAAGGAAGTCAGGGCAGGAGCTCAGACGCAGGAACTGCTGTGGAATATTCTGCACAATGTGAAAATCTGCTGTTCTCATTGTTAATAAAAAGCTGATTGGCCAGCAGTCAGGCAGGAAGTATAGGCAGGACAACTAAACTAAGGACTAGAAAGAAAGAGGGGTGGAGTCAGGAGTTCCCAGCAGATACCGAACTGAGAAAAGGTACCAAGTCATGAGGCAGAGCACAGTTAAGAAATATGGTTTAATTTAAATATAAGAGTTAGCTAGTAACAAGTCTAAGCTATTGGCTGAGCATTTATACTTAATAAGACTTTATTGTCGTTATTTGGGAAGCAGCTGCCAGGACTGAAAACCCCCACCTATAAGAAACTGAAGCAGAGGCCACAGAGTAAGGCTGCGGACTGGTTTGCTTAGTTTGCTTTATCATACATTCCAAAAACAGCTGCCTAAGAATCACATCGCCCTAGTAGGGACAGGCACTTCCAAAGAAGTCATCAATTAAGGTTATCTCTTCTCAGATGACTCCAGATTGTGTGAAGTTAACAAAAAACAAAACAACAACAAAAATCAAAAGTAAACAAACAACTAAACAACACATAGTGTTATTCGCAACAATCCCCAAAGGAAAACCACCCAAATGCTAAAGAATAGATTAATGAAAAAATATAATGCAGCGTACCTATTCAATGGAATATTATTAGGCCTATACACACAAATAATAGTAGTATGGTATTTTTTAAGATTGTATGAGTGCTTTTCCTGTGTATACGTATGTGTACTATGAGTGTGCCTGGTGCCCACAGAGGTCAGAAAGAGGGTGCTGGATCCCCTAGAACTACAGTTATAGATAAGCCACCATATGGGCGTTAAGAAAGTTCTCTGCAAGGACAAGTACTCTTATGTGATAAACCATCTTTCCAACTCAAAATATTTTTATGATGCTAAGTTAAAGGAGCCAGCCTTCTTTCTTTGACTGATTTTCATAGTGTTTTTAAAAATCTACAGTTGGAGCACTTTTCTAGGTTCATTTCCAGTACCACATAAAATTAGTGTGGCGGTAAAGACCTACAACCATAGCCCTCGGGAGGTGGACACGGGAGAATCAGAAGCTCAAGCTCATCTTCAGCTGCATAAGTTCAAGGTTAGTCTGGGTTATGAGACCCTATCTTTTTTTTTTTTTTTTAAAAAAAAGGCTTTAAAAAAAGACAAATACTACATTCCACATTTCTATGTAAAAACTGAAAATGTTGATCTTGCAGAAGAGATAGAGTCGAGTTACCAGAAGCATGCACAGTCAGTGGGTAGGGGAATATTGAGAGGTTGGGTAATAGTTAGCAAACTACATTAACTTAGGACTAAGATCTGGGGTTCTACAGCAGAATAGAGTGACTATGGTTTTCAATAACTTAGGATTTATTAAAAAGGGATAGAAGAGACCAATCCTAAGCCTCCCAACACAAAGAAATGATAAATGTTTAAGGAAATAGAAATACTAATTACTCAGATTTGGTCATTATGTATTATACACATATGTATCAAATTATCAGAGTACCAAATAAATAGGATCAACCATGTGTCTCAATTTGAAAATAAAAAACATACAAACAAAAAAAAACACTGAATGACATCCAATGATATCTTTAAGTGGTTAAGAGAGAAATTGAGATTTACTAGTCTCACAGATTTAATGCAATGCCCATCAAAATCCCAGCAAAATTCTTCACAGACCTCCAAAGAACAGTATTCAACTTCATATAGAAAAGCAAAAAACCAGAATAGCCAAAACAATCCTGTACAATAAAAGAACTTCTGGAGGTATCACAATCCCTGACTTCAAACTCTACTACAGAGCTAAAGTACGAAAAACAGCCTAGTATTGGCATAAGAACAGACAGGAGGACCAACGGGACCGAATAGAAGACCCAGATATTAACCCACACACCTTCGAACACCTGATTTTTGACAAAGAAGCAAAAACTATCAAATGGAAAAAAAAAGTATATCTAACAAGTGGTGCTGACATAACTGGATATCAACATGTAGAAGAATGAAAATAGACCCATATCTATCACCATGCACAAAACTCAAGTCCAAATGGATCAAAGACCTCAACATCAAGCCAGCCACACTGAACCTTATAGAAGAGAAAGTGGGAAGTACACTTGAACGCATTGGCACAGGAGACCACTTCCTAAATATAACCCCAGCAGCACAGACACTGAGAGAAACAATTAATAAATGGGACCTCCTGAAACTGAAAAGCTTCTGTAAAGCAAAGGACACGCTCAACAAGACAAAACGACAGCCTGCAGAATGGGAAAAGATCTTCACCAACCCCACATCAGACAGAGGTCTGATCTCCAAAATATACAAAGAACTCAAGAAATTGGTCACCAAAAGAACAAATAATCCAATAAAAAAAATGGAGTAAAGACCTAAACATAGAACTCTCAACAAAGGAATCTAAAATGGCTGGAAGACACTTAAGGAAATGTTCAACATCCTTAGTCATCAGAGAAATGCAAATCAAAACCACTCTGAGATTCCATCTTACGCCTGTAAGAATGGTCAAGATCAAAAACACTGATGACAATTTATGCTGGAGAGGTAGTGGGGAAAAAGGAACACTTCTGCATTGCTGGTGGGAATGCAAGCTGGTACAGCCCCTTTGGATGTCAGTGTGGCGATTTCTCAGAAAAATTAGGAAACAACCTTCCTCAAGACCCAGTAATACCACTTTTGGGTATATATCCAAGGGATGCTCAATCATACCACATGGACATTTGCTCAGCTATGTTCATAGCAGCATTGTTTGTCATAGCCAGAACCTGGAAACAACCTAAATGCCCCTCAATCGAAGAATGGATAAGGAAAATGTGGTACGTTTACACAATGGAATACTACACAGAAGAAAAAAAATAACAACATCTTGAATTTTGCAGGAAAATGGATGGAGCTAGAAAACATTATTTTAAGTGAGGTAACCCAAACACAGAAAGATAATTATCACATGTACTCACTCATAGGTGGTTTTTAAACATAAAGCAAAGAAAACCAGCCCACAAATCACAATCCCAGAGAACTTAGACAACAATGAGGACACTAAGAGAGACTTACATAGATATAATCTACATGGGAAGTAGAAAAAGACAAGATCTCCTGAAATTGGGAGCATGAAGACCTTGGGTGAGGGTGAAGGGAGGAGGCGAGAGGCAGGAAGGAGAACAGAGAAAAATGTAGAGCTCAATAAAAATCAATAAAATAAAAAATAAAAATAAAGATTTACTAGTCTCTCCTGACAGTCTCTCTTTGCATATAACCTGATTTTTCCCTTGAGGTCAAAAGAAAGTATTATAAACATTTCTATGTCATTTCTATGTCTCCCAGTATTAATGTGCTAAGAGAGGTATTAAGAAACTATTTATGAATGGCAAAAAATTCATTTTTATTCCTTAAATTTATATAAATAGTTTAAGAAAAATTTATTATTCAATATGTTTAAATAAAGACTGGCAATGCTTTGGAGATTTAAATTCAATTTAAGCAATAATTTCAGGGCACTGGAAAGAGAGCTCAGTGGTTAAGAGTATAAATCGCTCTTGTTGAGCACCCAAGTATGGTTCCCAGAACCTATGCAGAATAGCAGCTCAATTACCTGTATACACACACACACACACACACACACACACACACACAAAGTCAATCAACCTTAAAAGAAAACTTGAGGGTTAGGCACGGTGGTACACACCTTTAATCCCAGCACTTGGAGGCAGAGGCAGTGAATCTCAATGAGTTTAAGGCTAGGTCTACATAGCAAACTCTACAACAACTAGGGTTATATAGTGAGACCTATATAATTAGATAATTTAGACAAATATGTGAAGTGTCTCTAAATATTTTTAAAGACAAAGAACTGCATTTTTTTCTTTTGAGACAACAGCTCATTTCTGGAGCCTAGGCTGGCCTAGAATTCACAATGTAGCCAAGCCTAGCCTCAAATTCCTAGCAGTTCTCCCTGCTTTAGACTCTTGAATGCTCAGATTACAGATGCAAGCCATCACACCAGGCTGCACTATTTTTTAAAGTAAGGCAAATGATTGCTTAATACAAATTCACAAGTTCATTTATCAAATTTCACTTTGACATAATAAAAAAACACTATACTAAACTTACAAAGAAAAGTCAATCCTCTATAACAAAGAAACTGCTTTATTATAATTATCAGAGTTCAAAATGGAAAATCCAAATACCTGATTTCAGCATCATAGGCACAGTCAACATCAGGAGTTGATGAAAAAGCAAAGGGTTCCATTCTGAATTTGAAGACTATAAATTCTGAGCTGTACTAAACACTATTAGCATCTAGACATTAAACAAACTAAGAAATGCCTTTCTGATGTGCTTCTTCCAAGTCACTATGAAACCCAAGTATCTTGGATTACCTTCTGACTACAGCATAACATATTCCAATGAAGGGTTTGGCCAGATGATTATCCTCAACTCAGAAACTGAGGTCACATATCCTAACGATCCATCACCGTCATCTCAATGCTGATATCTAGAACACTAGCACAAAGCACACAACAATGACGACAATGATGAAGCAAGGCAGCGTGCTGGGCATTTACCTAAGAGCATTTGGCTTCCGTGGGTAGAGATGCAGCTCAGTGGATGAGAACAGCTGCCAAGTAAACGTAAAGACCTAAGATCACATCCCTAGCACCCACATAAAAAGTCAGGCATGGTTATGTGCACCTGTAAACTCAGCACTGAGGGAGGCGGAGACAGGAGGATCACTGGGGCTGCTCCAGCTTCAGTGAGAGGGCCTGATTCAAAAGAGTAAAAACAAAATGGTAAAGCAGGACACACATCCTCTGGTCTCCATGCATACACCATACACATATACACACAAGAATATTTAGCTTCTTTTAAAAGAAAAATTTCAAACATCGCATACAATATATAGTTTATGAGAATGGTTATTAGACAGCCTACTTTAGTCAATGACAAAAACAACTCAAATAAATATCTTTAATGAAGTTACAGAAACAATACAAATAGACTTAACTAAAAACAAATAAACAAACAACTCTCTAGTGCTAGACATGTAGCTCAGGTAGCAAAGGGCTTGTACAGCATGCAAAGTCCTCTTTGAGCACTGCATAAAACTGGGCATGGGGCACAGATCTGCAATTTCAGTACTCAGGAGATGGAGACAGGAGGATCAGGAAGTTTACTGTTATTTCAGTATATATACAGCGAATTTGAAGCCAGTTTATGATACCTAAGAACCTGCTCAAAAATAAATACACAAAGAAAGAGATAGGGAGGGAAAAGAAGGGGGGAGGGGAGAGGAGGGTGGGGAACAGAAGGGAATGGGAAGGAGGAAGAGTCAACTAATAGTTTCCATTTACTGTGTTGCTGTGTCCTCCAAGGTACACTTCTATCTGGAGGGAAGCTTGGTAAGGTACAGGATGCTCTAAAGATGGGTAAACTAGTTATTCCATTCTCTCTCTCATTCTCTCTCTCTCTCTCTCTCTCTCTCTCTCTCTCTCTCTCTCTTCATCTGAGACAGGGTTTCTCTGTGCAGCAGTCCTAACTGTCCTGGAACTAGTTCTTGTAGACCAGGCTGGCCTCGAACTCACAGAGATCCACCTGCTTCTGCCTCCCAAGTGCTGGGATTAAAGGTGTGTGCCACCACCACCCGGCTAAACAAACCTTTACCTTTAAAAAATATTTATTATTTTAAATTTTTTGTGAGCATTGGTGTTTTACCTGCATATATGTCTGTGTGAGGGTGTCGAATCCTCTGGAACTGTGGTTAAAGACAGCTGTGTGCTGCCATATGGGTGCTGGAAATTGAAGCTGGGTCCTCTGTAAGAGCAGCCAGAGCCCTTAACTGATAAGTCATCTCTTCAGCCCTTGGTTATAATGTTTTAGCAGAATTTAAAATTGTGTTTACTTAACCCAGGTGTGGTAATGCATCCTAATTGCACTCGGTATGCCATAGCTCAAATACATTTCTGACTCAATTACAATGGTATTTCCTGCAATAATTTAGACAGGTTCCACACCCTACATTTTTCATAAGGTAGGAGTGATATGGAACAATGGAAATAATAATAAAAGCATTTCTCAAGGTTTACAATTTTTTTTAAAAACTAGTTCTCACTCTATGGGTCATACTGGGAATTAGTTCATAACCTTTCTGCCTTGGGCTTGCTGGTGTTATAGGTGTATTCCAGAAAGCCTAGTTTAATACATTTTCAAATTTTGTTTGTTGTGTTGGTTCCCTTAGTTTGCTGTCGTCGGCCCCCTATGTAGGCTCAGTAGATGTTTGCTGATATCTCCCAAGGAATAGTGTCACATACCGCTACTACATATGTTTTTATTTTTTAAATGTTTGGCTATTTGAGAGGATATCATGTAGCCTATGCCTGCCTCAAACTGACTCTGGCAAAACTAACCTTGAAATCCTAATCTTTCTGCCTCAGAGCTCCAAATGCCATGATTACAGTGTGTGATACCATGCTGAACCAATTTAGTTTGGGTTGGGAGGAAATCTGAAGCAAGGTCTCACGTCTCAAACTTTTTAGCAACAAAGAAAATATTGTTTGGAAGATTAGTTCAAGATATCTACTTTACAATTGGTAACAATAGTAAATAATAAAATATTATATACTCAAAGAAGTTGAGAAATCTCTGTTGCTTTCTCCTTTTTTTTTTCTTTTGGGGTAGGTGATGTTATTTGAGTCAGGGTCTCATGTAACCCAGGTTAGCCTTGAACTCATTATGTAGCCAAAACTGACTTTCAACTTCTGACCCTCTTCTCTCAGCCTCGACTCACTGCCAGCTGACTGAGAGACTTCAAATGTTCTCACCCAAAAGAGTTAATTAATGGTGAGGGGGAGTGAGCGCGCACACACACACACATGCATGCACATGCACATCCATAAAAATATACGTTCACCCGTATAGACATGTTTACACACAGGCATAGGCATGTGTGCATGGTTGGAGGTCCTCCTCTGATGTTATCCTCGAGTATCTCCACCATATTTTGGAGACAGGGTCTCTCATCAACCTAAAGCTCACAAAGCAGGCTAGCCTGGCTAGCCAAAGAGCTTTAGGAATCCACCTGTATTCTCCTCCCCCATGTTGGCATTCCAAATGGATGCCACAAGGCCTGGTTTCTGATGTTGTTGTTGTTGTTTTTAACTTTTTATTTTATTTTTATGTGCATTGGTGCTTTGTCTGTGTATGTATGTCTGTGTGAGGATGTCAGGTCCCCTAGAAGTAAAGTTACAGACAGTTGTGAGCCGCCATGTGGCAGCTGTAATTGAACCCAATCCTCTGGAAGAGCAGTCAGCACTCTCAACCACTGAGCCAGCTCAAGGTCTTGCTTTGTTTTTGTTTTGTTAAGGGTTCTGAAGATCAACTCAGGACCTCAAGTCTGCATAGCTAATACCTCACCAACTAGGCTATCTTCTCAGTCCTAAGTTAACGTATGCTAATTAGTTTTATTTAGCCAGGCCATACCATACACCTACTTTAAAATATGACGTTTTGTTGTGGGATTTCGATCCATTTAGCCAATGACTTTTGGGGCAGCAAGCCCTAGGGTGTGGTCCTGTCAGTATATATGACCACTTAAGAGCTGAGGGAGAGGGTGTCACATGCTTTTGCGCTCACTCTCAGGTGGTAGGAGCCAGGAATGGTTGGTCCCCATATCTCCCCTGGGCAGAATGGCAATACTCAGCAGCTGGATCAAGGCGGTGTCTAATCTGTTGTGCATCAGTGAGTGTTTATCCCCATTTTATATCTAAACAAATTCTTGAGACCCTTTAACAGACTCTCGTGGGTTCATGAAACAATGTTTGAAATCGCATACATAATTTTTGCTAATTTTAGAAAGATACAAAATTTTTTAAAAGCAAGTCCAAAGCTCAGTTTTTTATTATTAAAAAGTATTTTATTAGGACAGAGTGAAATAGTTCAGTATTCAGAGTCCTGGGTTCGAGCCCCAGCAGAGTATTTACCTAACATATATGAGCACATCACTTCAGTACCACACAAAAACCAATACAACAAACAAAATTTGAAAATGTATTAAACTAGGCTTTCTGGAATACATTTATAACACCAGCAACCACAAGCCCAGGGCAGAGATGATATTTGCTAGAAATGGTTAATGTTTCTCTCTTCACAGTGTAAGTTTAGCCCTGTTTCCCTTGCTAAGAACGCTGCATGTGAATGTATCCTCTAGAGGAGCAACCCTCAACGTAGGGGTTACGACCCCTTTGACGGTTGCCTATCAGAAATCCTACATAGCAGATATTTACATTATGATTTATAACAATAGCAAAATTACAGTTATGAAGTAGCAATGAAATAATTTTATGGTCGGGGGTCAGCACAGCACAAGGAACAATATTAAAGGGTCACAGCATTAAGGTTGAGAACCACAGCTCTAGAACCTCAAGACTAAGCAAACAATGGAACATAAATACATAAAACACCTGCATTCATTAGAGTGTTTGTGCTATACTTTCTTTCACTACAAGGATGGGGTCTCACATAGCCTAAGATGAACTCAAACTTGCTATGTAGCTGAGGAAAACCTTGAACTTACTCTCTTGTCTTTGCCTTCAGAGTACTGAGGCTACAGGTGTGTGCCACTATGCCTGATCTGTGCTGTGCTAGGGATCAAACCCAGGACTCTGCAGCGAGGCAAGCACTCTGACAACAATGCTATATCCACAGCCCCGTGTTTTCTTTACACATATAAACATGCTGTTTTAAAGCCCAAGAGATGGCACATTTGGTAAAAATGCTTGCTGCACAAGCCTTAGTAACCTGAGTTTACTCTCTGTATACAGAGTGACCTACCATTAGTGAAGTATCATTAGCTTACATCAAAAATCAACTACTAACCAGGCTACATTTTCACTCCTTAATTCTATTCTTTTCTGGGTAGAAAGACAAGATCAGAACTATAGAACATTTTTTAATAAAAACTAATATTATAAACAAAATTGATATTTTGTATTTTGTGGTTTTCTCTTTGTTTTGAGACAAGGACTCATGTAATCCCAGGGTGACCTTGAAATCATTATCCTCCTGTTTCCACCTCCCAAGTGCTGAGATTATAGGTGTGCATTACCACATTTGGGTTAAGTAAACACAATTTTAAATTCTACTAAAACATTATAACCAAGGGCTAAAGAGATGACTTATCAGTTAAGGGCTCTGGCTGCTCTTACAGAGGACCCAGCTTCAATTTCCAGCACCCATATGGCAGCACACAGCTGTCTTTAACCACAGTTCCAGAGGATTCGACACCCTCACACAGACATATATGCAGGTAAAACACCAATGCTCACAAAAAATTTAAAATAATAAATATTTTTTAAAGGTAAAGGTTTGTTTAGCCGGGTGGTGGTGGCACACACCTTTAATCCCAGCACTTGGGAGGCAGAAGCAGGTGGATCTCTGTGAGTTCGAGGCCAGCCTGGTCTACAAGAACTAGTTCCAAGACAGTTAGGACTGCTACACAGAGAAACCCTGTCTCAGATGAGAGAGAGAGAGAGAGAGAGAGAGAGAGAGAGAGAGATTTTTTAATTATTATCAGTTTATAGTAAACAGCACCTAAAAATTTTATCCTCAGAGGTAAAAGCACTTGTTGTGAAAGTCTGGTGACCTAAGCGCAATCCCAAACGCCACATAAAGAAGGGAACAGATGTCACAGATTGTCATCTAACTTCTACATGTGGACTGTGGCATGGCCACATACATGCACACAGGCACACGCCCACACATCATCATCATCATCAATAAGTTTAAAAACTAATGTCAGTCTTAGCGAGGCATGATGGCATGTGCCTATTCTCCAGCTACTTGGAAGGTGAGAATGGACGAGCACTTCGGTCTATGTATTCAAGGCCAGCCTGGGCAACACACCAAGACTCCATCTTTTAAAAAAGGAAGAAATGTGGGTATAGTGGTGCACATCTGTATTCACAGCACTTGACAAGTGGAAGCAGGAGGACTCTCATGAGTTCAGTGCCAACCTGGGCTATGCGAAACGACCAAGATGAGAGGGAAAAGGAAATTTCAATCCAATTACCTAGGTGCAATTGTCTAGCAAATAAAGACTTTCCCCAGGATTCTTACCAGTAGTTATAAATAGCATCCAGTGTGCTATAGGTAAAATCCTGAATGTCACTAAGTTTGAACCACTAGGTATATGCTCTATGATAAATACTGATCTCTGTATATGAATTCCATCACCTGAAGAGCAAGAATAGAAAGTACAGTCTTCCTAGAAATGCTGAGGATGACACTCTCTTACCGGTGATAGGCTTCTCGTCGATACTTTTTCAAGGCATGTTTATCCATGTTAGCAGGTACGTCCGCTGCATTCTGTAATCGATCACTCCAGGAAGTTGTCATTTTATTTGTATAATGAATTCTAAAAGAGAAAAATCAACAATTTAATAGTTAGTTATTGACACTGGTATAATAACATGCCATTTAAAAAATATTTTTTAAAAAACTATAGCTGTAAGATGCACACCTTTAATCCCACACTCAGAAGGCAGAGACAGGATGATTTCTGTGAGTTTAAGACCAGACTGGTCTGCAGAGAAAGTTCCAGGATAGCCAGAGCTACACAAAGAACCCGTCTCAAAAAAGAAAAAAAGAGAAAAAAAAAGGTGCAATTTTCATCCCATCGGGAAAAACATCCATCAGGAGCAGAGCAGAGAGCTGAGTATCTCTGAAGTAAGTACTTTGACAAGTAGGTTATTTTACTTTCTTGAAGTTTTCACTTGTTCATTTTACTGTGTTTTTACTACTGTGGAGATCAAACCTAAAGCTTCACACAACTAAGCAAATATTCCAAAACTGAGCTACACTTTTATTAAAATACCCATGTTTGTGAAAACATCTAGAATATAACATGAAGATAACTGCCTTCATGAAGCAGTGCAGCTGTAATATCTCCCACTCTGAAGACCAACAAGAGATCAGGCCAATTAACATTCCTTCATGGAGGAAAGATTTAGGGCCTGCATGAAATCCACCACTCAAGATTATATACGAAATTATGTAAGGGTAGTCCTTGCTGTACATAGAACTTTACAATAGTATAGCTGCCCGAGAGCCTCTCAAGAGACTAGACAGGTCACAGGTCCTAGGAGAGGACATACTATTATTCTGCTAAACGAGAATGGTATCAAGCCAACACATAGTGACTTACTGCTATACTCAAATTAGTGCATCTCTCAACCTTCAGCAGAGAAACAACTTCTTGCAATAGCCATACATTAACTTAGACCCAAAATGAGCCAAAGTGCAAGTAAGAGACTGCAAAGTACTCTGCTACATATGAAACATCTGCATCACAATCCTCCCAAGGTCCAGGGGTCATTGTGGAAGAGGGGGTGGAAACACTAAGAACCAGAGCCAAGGATGACTTTTAAAAAAGTGGTTTCTGGACAGAGCAAAACAAGCTAAACGGAAGGACTCTCAGGCTGTGACAGAACACCCAAAGCCTTCCCAAGCTTAAGCCAGATGCAACCCCATCATGGAGGAGGGAAATGGGCATGAAGTCCCATCCCCAACAGATAACTTCTGAAAAAGGGAGAGTCACTTTTATTTAAGAGGGTCAGTGGTGGCACATGCCTTTCATCCCAGGGCATTTGGGAGGCAAAGGCTGGCAGATATCTGTGAGGCCACTTTGATCTACAAAATGAGTTCCAGAACAGCCAAGGCTACACAGAGAAACCCTGTCTTGGGGGGTGGGGTGACCTTAGGTAGGTGGCCCATTCTACAGGGGACAGCCCCACACCCAAAAGCATACAGGCAGTACACACTGGACTTGATGAACTTCAAGAGGACACAGCAAGGCAGCTACACAGGGTGGATCAGGAGGAGTTGGGAGGAGTGTGATAAGATCAAAATACACTTGATTCTGAAAGAACCAATGAGTGTGTATGCGTGTGTATGCTTCTTTGTTTTTTGAGGCAGGTTTCTCTGTGTAGACCTAGCTGTCCTGGAGCTTGTTCTGTTGACCTGGCTACACTAGAACTCAGAGGTCAAGTGTGTGCTGGAATTAAAGGTGTGCGCCACCATACAGCAATAAAAATATTACTTTAAAAAAAATCAAGCCTGGCAAATAAAAGTTGGAAATAAAGGAACTATTCTAATACACTGCGGAGGAGAATAAATATACCACAAATCCCAGAAAACAGTGTTATCATTGTTTTAAAAATTAAATATGTCCTGGTCTACAAGAGCTAGTTTCAGGACAGGCTCCAAGGCCAGCGAAACCCTGTCTCAAGAAAAACAAAAACCAAAAACCTAACAATGAGTGGATAGTGAAATGCCTATATACTACACTACTACTGTGCAATAAAATAATGAACTAGTTATACACAAAACATTAAAACACGGCCGGGCGATGGTGGCGCACGCCTTTAATCCCAGCACTCGGGAGGCAGAGGCAGGTGGATCTCTGTGAGTTCGAGACCAGCCTGGTCTACAGAGCTAGTTCCAGGACAGGCTCCAAAGCCACAGAGAAACCCTGTCTCGAAAAACAAAAACAAAACAAAACAAAAAAAAAACATTAAAACACAAGATAATGCTAAGAGTAAACAGACAAAAAAGACCGACAGATGAGATGGTTCATCCGGTTAAGGTCCTTGCCACCAAACCTGCAGACCTGAGGTCAAATCAGGACCCCCAGGGGGAACGGGCTGATTCCTGCAAACTCTCCTCTGACGTGCAGCCACACAAACACACATACAAACACAAAATAGATAAAGTGCGATAAAAAAATTTAGACTACATAATATATAATTTTATTAATATAAAATTCTAGAAACTGCTCATGAGCCTATAGTGAAGAAAGTAGTGTTACCCAGGGTTTCAGCAGGTAAAGAGGATTCAACATACAATCAATCCAGGACTCAGCAGGATAAAGAGCTAGAGTCTAAACTTCAGCTACATAACAAGACCCTGACTCAAAGAACAGAAAACAGACAACAAACCCAGTATTTTAAAACTACAACCAGAGCAAAGCTGACATTTAATCTGATATCTGACACAAAGGAAACCTTGTATCTACCCATAAAATGTCAAAAAAAATCAATAATTATAATATCCTATTATTTTCTTCAAGTCCAAAATCAAAGTTTGAAAATGGCAATCAAGACTTATTTTCATATTTAAACATTAAAACAAAACATCATTGTGAGTTCGAGACCAGCCTGGTCTAGAGAGCTAGTTCCAGGACAGGCTCCAAAGCCACAGAGAAACCCTGTCTCGAAAAAACAAAAAACAAAAAAAAAAAAAAATAAAACAAAACATCATCACACTTCCAGAGTTTATTCCGACAAGGGTTCTTTGCCCAGGCTATTCTGACTGTTTCCAATCACGTCAGTGGGGAAGAAGTGAGAACTTTAACAGTATGTAGTATAATCTTATCAGGCAAGTGTTGCACAGCAGTGTTAGTCAAATAATGGAAAACTTTCCAACACAGACAAAAGGGTCATAACAATTATTAAAAATGAAGTCACTATTTCACAATAAAATTTAATTTTGGAGGGCTGGAGAGATAGTTTAGTAGTTGAGAGCAATTGTAGCTCTTGCAGAGGACCCAGGTTCAATTCCTAGTCTCCCACATAATGATTTTCAACCACTCATAACTCCAGTCTGGAGGACCCAGTCAGTCTCTCTTGTGACCTCCTCAGGCACCAAGCACATATGTGGTACATATACATACATACATACATACATACACAGAAAAATGAATAAATCTAATAAAAATTTAATTTTAAAAAAACTTTATTTTGAAACTGGACGGTGGTGGCACACAGCTTTGATCCGAGCACTCGGAAGGCAGAGGCAGGTGGAACTCTGTAAGTTCAAGGCCAACTGGTCTACAGGGTGAGTTCCAAGACTGTCAAAGCTCCACACAGAAATCTGGTATAGAAAAACAAAACAAGCAAACAAACAAAAACCCAACTTTAATGTATCAGAAATAAAAACTTGGAATTTACCAGTTTTTATAATCAACGATCTCCATTCTGAAAATACTGCTGTGACACTAAAAATATGAAGGATAAATCTAAATAATCTCATCAGTCCAGAGGTGATTTTGCCCTTAATACCTCTTTTACTTATATATATATTAAAATAAGTAATTTATGAAAAATGAAGTTAATGCTATGCCCTCCACTTACATGCCTGTATTGTACTGAGCTGCTGCATTTTATACAGTCCTTGATTAACTCTAGCCTTTGACAGATGGCCAAGTAAAAGCCAAGGAAGCATAGTGGTTACCCAGCTGATTTTATCATTATATTGGACTTACGGGTCTCCCTTAATGTATCTGCAAATCAACTTATATATTATACATTCCCTTAAAAATCAGAAAAATTAGATGTGAATTTTCTTTCATTCATTTACAAATATTAAAAAAAAACTCATATTGGTAGTTAAAAGTCTCACTTACACTTAAAGAACATTTTGAAATAGCTCTACAATTTTTTAAAATACACTATAGCCTTTTCTTTGTTCTAAGAGTCTCTCTATAGTGTCCTTGCTGGCCTCAAAATGCAGTCTGAACTTCCTGCTTCAGCCTGGAGCTTGGACTGGATGGACACGAGCATGTGACCTGGCTCTAGAACATCTTCCCCTCATCCTCAGAACTGAACCTCAGGCCTTACCCTATGCTAGGCACTACTCAACCCAACCCTCTTTACTTCTGACTAGGCTGTGAATCCCTTGCCTCAGCCTCTCCATAAGGATTCAATACTAAATTGGCTAAGCTTATTGTTTTTAAGGTATGTTACAGCTTTTGTTCCTTGGTATCACAAAAGTAACTACAGAAGGAAATATACATCTAAAGTATTTTAAGATGAAAAAATACCAATTTTGCAGAAAAAAACTCATAAAAACTGTGTATCAAAACTACTAAATGTCTCAACTTTGAATCTTTCAAAAGTTCATGTCAAGTGGTACCGCGAATAAAACATATAATGAACTTGGGAGGTTAAGAATAACATTGTTTCTGCAAGTTGGAGGCCAACTTGGGTTACATAGTGAGTTTCAAACCAGCCTGGCCAACAGACCTTGCCTCAAAAAGTGGGATTAAGGCCAGCAAGATGGCTCAGTGGGTTAAAGGCACTTGGTACACAAGACTGGCAACTTGAATTTGATTCCCAGAACCCACATAGGGATAGGAGAGCTGGCTGCAAAGCTGTCTTCAGTGCCACGTGTGTGCCATGGTATGCTCACCCACACAGACATCATGCACAATAACACATGGGTGTATGGACTCCAGGTATGTCTGTGTATCACAGACATGTCTAGTGCTCTCATAAACCAAAAGAGAGCATCAGATCCCCTGGACTGTGTTACAGACAACAGCAAACCACTATGTGGGTGCTGGGATCAAACCCATATTCTCTGGAAGAGCAGACAATGCTCTCAACTGTTAAGGCATCTCTCACGCCCCTTATAATTTTTTTTTATAGCATAATTAACAGAGTGGGACCAGAGGAGGCTCCATGGAAAAGCACTTGCCTAGAACACTTATGGCCCTGGGTTCAATCCCAGTATCATGAAAAATCAAATTCAAAAAAAAAAAATTTTAAATTGTACCTAAGTCATGACTAACAGCTTTTTGCATCCCCACACCTTTTTCTGTTTTAGTGTTGGGGACTGAACCTTGAGCCGGGAGTATGCTATGCAAAGCACTCTACCACTGACATCCTTTCATTCGATTCATTTTTTTAATCCGTAAATATTCATACCATTTGCCCCAAATTGTACAATAAATTGTTGTCAAAGCCAACACTCAAAAGATTGTGGGGGTTTTTTTGTTGTTGTTTTGTTTTGTTTTTGTTTTTATCACTGTGGCTAAGAGCAATTGCTGTTCTTGACTACAGTTCCCAAATCAGGCAGCTCACCACCCCTGTGCTCTACATTAGGGGATGTGATATCCTCTTCACCTTCACATACAGCACACACACACACACACAAACACCAATATACACGTATCTGCATACTAAAGGGATGGTTAATTCCAAGGGAGTGGGAACATTACTCATATTTTTGCTTATAACACTTCCAAATGCTAAGTATGCCTTTGATCATCAGTCTCTCAGTGCCTGTCTCTGTCTGTCTCTTTCAACCCCATGATGCTGAAACTCTACTTTCAGGACTATTCCAAACATCATGCACAATAAACTTTGTACACAGACAGAACTACATGCATCCCCTCCCATATATAGCCATGGTAGTTCATACTTGTAATACCAGCATTTGGGAGGCTGAGGCAGGAAGACTGCCAAAGTTCAAGACCAGCCTTAGGCTACATAGTGAATTCCAGAATAGCTTGAGCTACAGTGAAAGATCCTGTTTCTTGTGCTCGCTTCGGCAGCACATATACTAAAGATCCTGTTTCTAATAGCTGTCTCAGTACACACACACACACAACACACACACACAATGTACACAAGCAAATATGTAAAATAAATGAACTACTAAACCTCTACATTTCAAGTTCTGTGTTTCAAAAGCTAATTTGTATACAAGCCTGAAAACCCAAAAATACTGTCCACGTTCCTTTTAATGCTCTAACTATAAAAGTCTTACCCTTGATTCACAAATGTGTACAAATTCTGGCTTGATTAATGTAATAATATTTTGCTAACCTTTCAACATGAGGCTTTAGAACAAAAGGTTCCTTGTTCTCTGGTGGAAAATAACAAAGCTGAGAAGACTGTGTCCAGAGAGAATGTAGTACCTGTCACCTTGACAATTTGTTTTTCTGTTTCAAGCAAAAGCCTTCTCCTATCTGTACTCGGAAATTCTAGCTGGAAACATAAATTTATCAGGGCATATTGGCCTGCAGTAACAGCAGGAAGACAGGGAATTCACAGCTAACCACAGCTTCATAGCAAGTTTGAGGCCAGCCTGGAATACATGAGACTCTGTCTCTAAAAAAGAAGTGTAAGGTGTGAAGCATAGTGGCTAACATGCAGAAACACTTGAACCCACAATACTTTAATACCTCTTCAGAAAGCACTTCATGCTTGGAAAAAACGTCTAGCCAATTTCTACTTCCAGGCCCAAAGCTTCTTGATTCCCATCACATGCCAAAGGTTCTCAGCATATAATAAATCTTCCATGTCAATTTAGGTAAATTAAATTTAATCTACTATCCATAGACACAACTATTTCAAGAACTAATTCATAAAATCCACCTCAAAAGCAAACCAGAGGCAGGAAGACAGCTCAGTCAGTACAGTGCTTACCTACACACCATGAAGACCTTTCCTCCAGAGCATGACCTGAGCTGAACTCCTAGTGCCTACTGGACAGAGCCCAACAAGAGACCCTGTTTCAAAGAGGTAGATGGCATTTCTGAAAATGACACCCTAAGTTGTCTTCTGACCTCCACAAGCTCATACACGCACAAAAATAAACATAAATTGAACAAACACAAAACAAAAAAATAAAATGAAACTAAGGTGCAGTTCAGTTAGTAGAATGCTTATCTAGCAAGCATGAAGCTTTGGGTTCGAACCCCAGCATCACATAAATTGGGTGATGGATGCCTGTAATCCAAACACTCAGGGTGGAAGCAAGTTTAGGAATTCAAGGTCATCTTCAGCTACACAGGGAGTTCCCAGCAAATCTGGGCTGCATGAAACTTTGTCATAATAAGTAAATAGTGTGCAACTCCAGGGTAGAGCATGTGCTCACCTCCTATGCACAACCTGGGAAGTTCAGTCTCCAACACCGCAGAAAAGAGTAAGAAGAAATTGGGGGCTGAAGATGTGGAGCTAGTAGAGTGCTTGCCCTGCATGCATAGAAGCCCTGTGTCCAATGTGCCACACCAGGCATGGTGCTGCAGCCTGCAATCCCACCACTCAGAGGCAGAGTGAGAAATTTCAGGTCATCTTTGGCTATGTAGTTTAAAGACAGCCTGGGCTGCATGAGACCCTGTCTCAATATAATATTAATAATATAATATAAATAAAAAATAAATCAGATCTTTCACATTCCACATTCTGCATGTTAAGATTATAATGAACCTATCTTGTCTCTATTAGCTCACAGCGTAATTTCATGGACAAACAACAGTGGAAAGAGACGGTAGAAAATAAATGCTACTCAAGCGCCATGTTAAAGACAGACAAAGCAGGAAAAGGTGAGCATTGTCTATAAATTTAAGAAAGAGGGCAAAATTGAAAAAACTTTTAAAAGACAAGAAAGATAGAGAAAAAACACAGTCCATAACTCCATTAACAGCTCATTTATTCCAAACATATACATTTAACCTAAATCAAAACATAAGGAAATTATTGAACAAATCCAAACTGAAAGACATTCAACAAAACTAAGCTATACTCAAAATATATCAACATTAAAAAAAAAAACAATAAAAAGCTGGAGAGTTGTACCTCAAAAGTAAATGCGGGGGAGGGGGCTCAGTGGTAAGAGTCTAAAGCCCTAGGTTCAATTCACACACACACACACACACACACACACACACACATACACACTCACACACACACACACACACACACAAAACCCTAAAGGATATAAAGTACAATTAATTACTAAATCCTGGACTAGGAGACAGAAGAGTGATATCACCTACAGTACCAAGCAACTTAAGAAGCAAAAGCAGAAAAAAAAAAAAAAGTCAAAAAAAAAAAAAAGAAGCAAAAGCAGAATTGTCAACCAGGGAAATACAGTGTGACCTTGATTCCAAATTACAGACTGGTGGGGGGGGGGGGGGGGGAATTGTCTGTATTCTGTCAATCATGTTTTCAATAAACGCTGATTGGCCAGGCAGGAAGTATAGGTGGGACAACCAAACAGGAAGTAGAGTTGCAGGGTGATGAGAACAGAAGAATGCTGAGAAAGAGGAAGCCCATTTCTTCCCAGTCCTGCCCAGACCACCAAAGAAGCAAGATGTGTCCTACCGCGCTGAGAAAGGTATCCAGTTATGTGGCTAACATAGATAAGGATAATGGGTTAATATAAGAGCTAATAAGAAGCCTAAGCTAATGGGCCAATCAGCTTACAACTTATGGAGAATACTGTGTGATTTTCTTTGGGGCTTACTGACTGTGGGAACTTGTCAGGACAGAAACCTCAACAAGCAAGGCCCTCATGTTACAATAGACAACACCCCCAATGCCAAAAAGTTTCAAACCAGCACTAGAAACAAGAATTAACCATACAGGTCATTACTAAGACATGATGTTTTGAGTTTTATGTTTGTTTAGTTTTGTATATTGAGCTCCAAGCCAGGATCTTATAAACACCAAGCAAGCACTCCACCATGGATCCGTATACAATTCCAGCATCAAGAAATTTTCAACATTACCTGAAAATCAGAAAGTATGTGTATGGGTGTTTTATGTGCATATATCTGCACCATGTGCATCATTACTACCTGAAGAGGTGAGAAGAGTATATCAGCTCCATTGGAACTAGAGTTAGAGATAGTTGTATGCAAACATGGAGGTGCTGGGAACTGAACCCAGGTCCTCTGGAAGAACCACTAGTGCTCTTAACCACTGAGCCATCTTTCCAGTCCAATGTTACATTATTTTTTTAATTTTATTTTTTTTTTGTTTTTAATTGAGCTATACATTTTCCCCCATGCCCTTCTTTCCTCCCCTCTCCCCTTCCACACTCCTCCCATTACGTTACTTTTTAAAGTGATAATAGTACCATAGTTTTGTAGGGCACTCTTCTTAGGTTATTCAAATCAAAATTCTAAAGAATGAAATACCTTTATGTTTATAACTTATTTTTAAGTGGTTCTAGATTTAAAACATTGTAAGTAAAGCCAATGGCTCAACAGTAAAGGCAAGGGATCTGCTACCAAGCATGACAACCTGCATTTGATCCCCAGAACCCACATGGCTGAAGAAGAGACCTCTACACACACACCCAGAGGCACACATGCACTTCCCTCACACACAAAATAAATAAATGTAAAAAAAAAAAAGTTCAAATTATATGCAACAATATAAAGTAAGATAGCCATTGTTAATTACTGGTAAATCCAGGTGAAAGATATAAAAGAATTTATTAGACCATCAGTAATTTTCTATAGAATTAAAACTTTCAAGTAAAAAATTTGGATAAAAATGTAAACCGATGCACAGAAGAAAAAATAATGAAAACCACACAAGAGCTATTGGCAACACAACTGAAAGAAGACTTAGAAATCAGCACTGGAAGCTGGGTGTAGTGACACACTGACCCCAGTACTAGGAAGACAGAGGAAGAAGAAACAGGAGTTTAAGGTCATGTGTGCCAGGCTGGGTTCCTTATGAATCTGTCTCAAAAACAAAACAAAGCAATCAATGGCATAAAATTGAGTAAGTTTTCCAGTAGAAGATCAAGGAGAAAATTGTTTAAAAGGAAAAAAGTAGGAAGGGGTTTAGTGGCACTCCTGGAATCCCAGCACTTGGAAGCAAAGACAGGAGGATTACCTGGAATTGGAGGCCAGCTGTGAGGATCACTTCAAATGAGAGGCAGACTACTTTACATGGTGAATTCCAGACTAGCCAGGGCTACCATTAAAAACCATCTCTCAAAAAAGCAAAACAGAACAGGGGCATCCAGATTATTCTGCAGATAAAGGTGTTTGCCACCAAGCCTTATGACCTGAGTTCAGTCTCTGGGTCCCTCACGGTGGAAGAAGAGAACCAATACCCACAAGCTGTCCTCTGTCCTATGTGTAAACAAAGGCATGTTCCTGCATGTGCATGCATGTGGGTATGTGTTTACACACAGTAAATAAAATGTAATTTAAGCAAAAAAGAAAAAATAAAAAGAGAGGGAGGCAAAACAATTTTATTACATTTATTATCGCGGGGAGGGGGACATCTGTGCCACAGAATACACTTGGGCCTTGGAAGATAACTTGTGGAATTAATTCTCTTCTTCCACTGTCAACCACAGGGATCAAACTCAGGATGCCAAGCTTGCAAGACTACTGCCTTTACCTGCTGAGCCACCTCTCTGCCCCAAGGGAAGAAAAATTTTAAGTTGAGTCTGGTGGCAAAGACCTATAATCCCAGCTATTCTGGAGGCTGAAAGCAGGCAGACTCTAAGTTCAAGGTTGGCCTGGGTTACAGGGCATTTTCTAGGCCAGCCTGGACAACTGGTGGAATGCTTTATCAAAACAAAACATTTGGGGAGGGGAGGCTGAGAATATGTTCAGTGGTAGAGCCCCTGCCTAGCATGCACAAGCTCCCAGTACCACAGTAAGACATTACATATTAGATGTTCCAGCAACTAAAACAAGAAACTTTAAAAATATGTATTTCTCCCTAAAAGCCTATAGACTATCTAACAAAACCCTAGTACCAGGTATAGGCAACTTCCTTTAAAGTTGTGTATTGGGGGAGGGGTTTGGAGGGATGGCTCAGCAGTTAAGAGCACTCATTGGCTGCTCTTCCAGAGGACCTGAGTTCAACTCCCAGCAACCACATGGTGGTTTACAACCATCTATAATAGAATCTGATGCCCTCTTCTGGCCTGCAAGGATACATGCAAGTAGAGCACTCATATACATAAATAAATAAATCTTAAAATTGTCAGAGAAGCCCAAGAGACCCCCAAAATAAAGCTATTGCCAATGCCCTTGAGAGCCTCCCAAAAATTGAAGGTAAGACCCTATTGCTGAAGACTTGACATACTTCAGCTAGAGGACTTGGAGGACCTGACAGAGAAATGACCTAGTCTCCTCCCCAAGGACTAGCTCTTATAGCATCTGAAGAAGTAATGCAAGCTTCCAAGAGAGAAAAGCATCAACAGTCCTAACAAGCTGTAATGCTTATGAACCATGACAATGACCAAACTGACAAGACATCCCTAAAGATGCAATAGAGGCACTTACATCCTGGAAGTAATCAACAGTTTTCTAACTAGACTTCCGGCCACTCAACGGGAGGGAATTCATGCTTGCCACTGTAATCCTAGCTAAGTAGCTGTGGCTGGGGAGGACATGGAACCTAGAGGGGACCCTATTCCTGCCAATTCCTAAACAGTGTAACTTCTAACTGCACTCTAAACACTTGTCCTAATTCTAACAGGTAGTGTAGTTCTCACCCTCCTCAAGGACACATCCTCCATATTCTCTCTCTCTCTCTCTCTCTCTCGCTCTCTCGCTCTCTCGCTCTCTCTCAGCCCAACTAACAGATTTACAACACAACTCCTACACCTAAGGCTCAGAGGAAAGTGTGGAAGAAGAGGGACTCTGAGCCAAAGCATCAATATGTCTGCTGTGAGACAGTGTCTGTTTACATGTGACAAGGATGCTGCACCCATGGACACTCAACAATATGGCTGCCTAAACAAGACCTGAAAAAAATATTACTATCAACTGACATACCAACATGGATGGGAAACTCTCACAAGGCCCACTCCAATATGAGGAGCTATAGGGAATTAATAGTTGCTAAGAAAGTCAGAATCAGTCTTCTTTAGGGATGAGCTCCCTGACAGGTTATTCACTTCCAAGTAGTCAGCTCTAAATATATCTAAATACAGATATCAGCAATACTAAATGAACTCACCAGGTTATATTTATAAATTTGTTAGGAACACATATATGTAACAATAATAAAAAAGAGACTATGAATTTGAGAAAGGGGGTGCACTGGAGGTGTGGAGGGGTTAAAGTAGGAAGATTATATATAGTACTCATATATAAAATTCTCAACAAAAAAGAAACTAGTCAAATAAATTATTGTTTGTTTTTTTGAGACGTGGTCTCTGGATCCTAGGCTGGCCTTGAACTCCATGTGTAGCCAATGACCTTAAACTCCCGATCTTTCTGTTTTCACCACTGCTGGCCTCACTTTTTTTGAAAGACATTAAGTTTCAGGTGCCAGATTTCCCAAGTAGATCCTGTCACACTGGCTATTTTGTGTGACATTCCTGGTAATAGTTCCTAGCCAACGAAACCACACAAATGGTAGAACAAATCATTCACTCATCTCCAAATCAACTTCATCTTTCTGTTTCTGTACTCAGCATAAAAAGGGGGAGTATTTTTGCTATCTATCGTGCTACTAGAGGATTTACTGCTGTTGGGTTTTTATTGTTGCTAGCTATTTTCTGAAAACCTTGGCAAACAATCACCACAGGATGCAATCAAATTTCAATAAATAGTTACATAAAACAGGGCATACTGGCCCTCACCTGTAATTCCAGCCCTGCAGAGGTTGAAGAAGGAGACTAGAAGGTTGGAGGCTAGCCTGAACTGAGTTCCATACCTGCTTAAGAGACAGTGAGATCCCCATTTCAAGCCCCCTTCCCTTACATCCCCTCAAAAGATAAATCTTTTATGACTTAGTGGGGCTGGAGAGGCAGCTGAGTGAATAAGCACATTCGCTGCTCTTCGGGAGAACTGGAGTTCAGGTCCCAGCTCCCACATGCTGGCTCACCACCATATGCAACTACAGCTCCAGACCCAATGCCCTCTTTTGATACTGATAGGCACCAGGCACACAAATGGTGTATGTGTGTGTGTGTGTGTGTGTGTGTGTATATCATACACACACACAGAGGCAAAACACACATAAAAAATGAATAAATCTAATAAAAAAGTACTTAGTGGGTCAAATGACAAGATTTTAGTACTCCATGGCAATTTGTTACCAACTTCATTTAATGAAATTAACTTCCTGGGTTTGACCTAAAAAACTCAACCCAAACCAATAAATAAATAAATGATTCTCTTTATTCATTCTGCTCTAGCTTCAAAGAATCCAAGTAGCATTATCTTATAAAGAGCTTACCAGAACATTCTGGCTTTATCTCGTACTACTGCCCTTAAAATGTATACACAAGGCCTTCTTCTGGCTGAGAGTAGTGTTTGCTACTCACACATCACCTAACATATGCCTTAGTAGTTAACATTTCCTGTTAGATGTCATAAAAGCTAAAAACATCATGTCAACAAAAATTTACTAAAAGCACGCATGCCAGGCGCTGCCTACTACAGTGCAGAAAGGCCTGTTACAAAGCATCACAACCGAAAATCCCTAGAAACATGGACAGCACAGTGGCAATACGTACACAGCAATCCTCACTAATGAAATCTGAGAGCACCCATGGTGGCTCACTTGAGAAGCTTACGCAGGTCGGCCTCAAAGTGAGACCTTATCTCATAAAGCTAGAAACAAATAGCATTAAACATAAATGCCATGATAAGATTTAGGCAGGCTGTTTTTTGTTTTGCTTTAACTGAGTTAAGCTTTTTGGAAAGAGTGAAGCAGTAGCACACAACCTCTCCTTTTTTCAAGCCCAGGCAAGCATGATGGCTCATGTCTATAATCCCAGCACTTTGGAGAGCTGAGGTAGAAGGATCCCAAATTGGAGGCCAGCCTAAACCACACAGTCAACTCCAGGTATGGATGGGTCCTGGGCCAGGGGGAGAGGAGCCCATGAGCACTTAATGAGGCTCTTTCTCAAAGTAAAACAAAAAGGACTGGGATACAGTGCAACAGAAGACTGCACTGCCTAGCCTAAGCTTGACCCAAGTTCAATTTCCAGTGTAGAGAGAAGTCAATCTTACAGAGTCTTTTAAAAATTATTTTTGGGTTTGTTGTTGCTGCTGCTGTTTTTTGAGGCAGGGTCTCTAGTAGCCCTAGCTGTCCTGAACTTGCTATGCAGACCAGGCTGGCCTTGAACGCAGAGATCCACCGGCCCCTGCCTCTCCAGTGTACCACCACACCAAACTGAGAGCCTACAGTTTAGACCAGGCCAAGTAGTGTGTTCCCCAGTACTCTGAAGGCTGAACCAGGGTTTTTAGGACAACCTGGAATGCATAACAACATTTGGGGTCTCATGGAAACACCAAATAAACAGCAAAAACAACATTCACACCAACTTTTTCTAAATACCATATTTTGTACACTACTTTCCTCATACAACAGAAAGTCTTGTCACATAAAAGAACACTCCTCTTCTTAACAGTACTCCATAATCTGGCTTTCTTCATCTAGTAAGGCCAGCAGGCACTCTGAGTATTCGTATTAATCTTACTGAAGTTATAAACTTCTGGCTGACTGTACATTTTCATAGAACAGAGCCTTGAAGGACATCATCTTATTTTACAGATTAGCTGGTTCTAAATTCTAGGTTGAGAATACCAAAACTACTTAATTTGTTTCTTGCTTTCATTGAGCTTTTTGGTAAAAGTGAAGCACCAAGACTATTTTTCAAGCCAATGCATGGTGAAACAAGTCTGCTAACACCTGCACTTAGGGAAGCTGAGAGAGAAAGATCCCAGGTTCGAGGCCACTAGGATACACAGCCTGTTTAAGGCCCACAGAACAGATTCACGCTGTAATGGAAATGCTCTTCGAAAGTATGTGTGGTAGCATCAATCCAAGTATCAACGGCCCAGAATAATCACTTTGCCACTGCAAGACACCCTCAAAGCTTCTATTTCAAACTAGCTGGCTTCTTGAACTGAACCTCCAAGGCCAGATGTCTTCATTTGGATCAATTCTTAAGCACTGATGGAAAATGCTAAGGTGACTACTGAAGCCTTTCCTGTAGTCACTATGTCTTCCATTAATGGCACTGTTTTAACATCCTCCCCTTCACGTGCCAGCTAAGAAATTTACATTCCTTAAGAAATAGCCTGTGGTCATTATGAAACAATGTGTGGACGGGCGCGGGCAGAGACGTGGTGAAACACACGCAATCGTGTTTAGTGACTAGTCATTTCAGAGCGCTGTAGTAGAGCACGGCTCTGAACAACTCCAACACAGACCTTCATCTACTGCTTTGAACAGCCAGGGCCAGGCAAAACCAATAGCCTTGTAGTAACAGGCCCCAGGTGGCATATCGCCCTGCGGGGCTTCGGGGGACCCCAGGAAAAAGGCAAGGGACAGACCGCCCCCAAACGTCTTTTGGGGGCGACTTGCAATCGCTATAAGCATTTCAGGAAGTGCCGCACACCACAGAACTGGCTCGTGGGCCATTCCACGGCTGGGTGCAGACCCTACCAAGCCCTCAGTCCCCGGGAGAAGCCCCGCGCCCGCCCCACGACGAGAACGGAGGCGAGGCTGCCCGCCGAGCGGGACGACAGGGGACAGAGAGCGGCGCTGGCCCGCTCCGCGAGAAAGGCGGGGTCCCAGCAAGCCGACGCCGGGGAAACAATGGCGCGAGCGTGACGTGGGCCGGGGGCGTCGCTGCCGCGCGGGGAAGGGGCTGCGGCCGGGCGGGGGTGGCCGGGCCAGGGGCGTGCGCCACCCCGGGGTGCTGAGGCCGCGGGCGCGCGGGCGGATCTGGGCCCGGGTGGGGGCCCTGAGGAAAGGACGCCCCGGGCCGGCGGCAGGGGCCACGGGGTCGCGCACTCCGCCGCGCAGCCTCCCCAGCCCGCTCGCTCGCTCGCCGCCGCCCGCTCCAATCCCCCTCCCTCCCGCCGCGGTGCCTCCGCACTCACCGGCCCCGCCGCACCGCAGCAATCCTAGCGCGCAACTGCCGCAGCCGCCTCGGCGCGCGCCCTCCCCGCCCCCGCCGCCCCGGCGCCGCCCCCAGCTCGCGCCCGGCCAGGGACCAGCGCTCTGTTCCGCACTCGGGCTGTGCCGCAAAAGCTGGCCACGGCGATGCTCTCTGGAGGGTGGGCTTGCCTCAGCCCCTCACAGGGCTCGAGGAACTTCCAACCACAGAACCCCCGGGGCTTCTGAGCTCTGGAGGTGATGCACCTAAAGAACCCAACCATTTCCTTTGATAACCACCGCTTGGCGTTTTGCCTGTGCCCTTCCGCAGAGGGCTGGCTACCCCGCCCCCACCTAAGTGACCCCGCCTACTCTGCCGGAGGCTTTTCCCTAGGGTGGAAAGGGTGTCCCTCACTAGGTCTAGCTGTCTAGTCTTGCACACTGCTGAACCTGAGGGCCTCTCTGGCCAGACCCTTTCTAGAGACCCTTGAACTCAACTCCGTGGTAACCAAAAGGACCAGCTTTGGTCATTTCAGAATGAGTTCAAATCCTAGTTTCGCTCTTACCAACTGAGTGAACTTGACCGAGGACTCAGACTCCCACCCAATTATCTCAACGAAGACTACACAGACAGAATGAAATAATAAAGACTCCAGGCTTAGTTCTGGCTCTTGGCGAACAATAAAAAGTAGCAGTTGTACCGCCACCCATTACTGCACTTCACCACAAGAAGAGTCATCCAAGACAGAAAGCCCACTATGTCCAGAACATTGTATTCCTTAGTCTGGGCAGCTCTGGAGTTTCATCTCAAAGACCAAGTCCTAGCCCTGGAAGCCTTTGAGATCAAACTGATCTAATGGCTCTTGGACCCTGGACTTTTCCCAATGTCTTCTCTGATTTGATCCATTCCATTGTTTTTATTTTTCCTCTGGATCTTTGACGGCCTTAAGCACGTGGCTGATTTTGATTGTATCATCCAAGACTAATCCGAGGTTTTGTAATAGCATCATAATCAAAAAGGACTACGACTTCCACTTCATAACGTAGCCTCGCATTTGCGCAGTAAGGCTTGCGGTGCACACTGAGTGTGTGTGGTGGCTTGGCTGAAGTCTTAGCTAGTGAAGATGCTGGGGCCCATACATAAGGATTGCTTGAGCTCAAAATCTGAAGCTAACCTGAGCAACCTAATGAAATAAAGAAAAAAAGAAGAGAGAAAGGAAGCAAAGGAGGAAGGAGAAGAAAAGGGAAAAAAAGAGAAGTTCTTGGCAGACACACTATTGACTCATACTAAACTTGCAGTCACCTTGAACAGCCAAGTTCTTTCAGTAAGGCTCCACTCCAGCTCTTACCTACCCCCTCCTGGGTTTTTCACACTGGGCTAGGTCAGCTGAGGATAAGCCCCCAACCTTTCACCTACTAGACTTTCCAAAGTGGAAAATGACATACAACAGTTTGCAGTTAGTTTAACACACCTTTAAAACAAATACAATTTTTATAAAGCCTGGTTTTGTAGGTCTGGGGTGGTGCACACCTTGAATCCCTCTCTGGAGGAGAGGCAGGTGGATCTCTGAGTTCAAGGCCAGTCTGGTCTATAGAGCAAGTTCTGGCCCAGCCAGGACTACAAAGTAAGCCCCTGTCTCAAAATAAATAAGTAAAAAATGCCCAGTTTTGTGAATAAAGACATTCTTCACTGTCTATACATGTAATGTGAGCACAGCAGGAAACAGAAGAAGCAGAGCACACTCAGAAGACAAAGAAGCGTGTAACAACTGCGTGTGTTAACAGTGCAGAGCACACTCAAGACGATAAAGAAGCGTGTAACAACTGCGTGTGTTAACAGTGCAGAGCACACTCAAGACGATAAAGAAGCGTGTAACAACTGCGTGTGTTAACAGTGCAGAGCACACTCAAGACGATAAAGAAGTGTGTAACAACTGTGTGTGTTAACAGTGCAGAGCACACTCAAGACGATAAAGAAGCGTGTAACAACTGTGTGTAAACAGTGCAGAGCACACTCAAGACGATAAAGAAGCGTGTAACAACTGCGTGTGTTAACAGTGCAGAGCACACTCAAGACGATAAAGAAGTGTGTAACAACTGCGTATGTAAACAGTGCAGAGCACACTCAGAAGACAACAAAGAAGCGTGTAACAACTGCATGTGTAAACAATACTCTTCTTTCCATGACGAGAGTCTAGGTGTTTATTTATTTATTTTTTTATTTATTTTCCTTTTTCTGTTTGTTCATTGGAATCTTTAACATAGGTTAGCCTCAAACTCAAAGAATCCTCCTACTTCAGCTGGAATTTTAAATATGAGCCATCATGTCTGGTTTTTCTTTATACTTTTTCATGAATTATCTTACATTGTGTTGCTTTTATAATAAATCTAGGAGGTTGGGGTGATGTTACTGCTAAAGCCTGAGGACTGGAATTCGGCTCTCTAGGATGCTGTATAAAAAAGCCAGGATGGCTGTATGTGCCTATGATCCCAAGGCCAAAAGGTAGAAACATGAGGATGCCCTGGGCTCCCTGACCTGCCAATCTAGCCAATTAGTTAGCCTAGGTTCAGTGAGACTATCTCAAGATACTTGGTGGAAGGGGCTAAAGAGATAGCTCAGCAGTTAAGAGCACTGATTGCTCTATCAATAATGGCTGTAACTCCAGTTTCAGGGGATTTGATGCTCTGGCCTCCACTGTCATTGCCTGCACGTGGTACAAGGCAAAATACCCATATTCATTTAAGAAACTTTTTCTTTTAATTTGTGGAGAGTCTGGAAAGATGGTTTAGCAGTTAAGAGCACTTGCTACTCATCTAGAGGACCCAAGTTCAGTTCTCAGCATCTACATGGCAACTGTGTGCAGACTAACACAATTTTTTTTAGTTATTTAGATACCCATACACTTACATAAACACACATGTGCACGCTCCCACACACACACAGGTCTGCATTCCTATACACTTACATACACACACAGGTTTACACGCCCACACACTTAAACACACATATGGAGTTGGGTGTATAAGCACTTAAATACTGTGTGTATTTTTTTTCTGGTTTTTCAAGACAGAGTTTCTCTGAAGCCCTTGCTGTCCTGGAACTCACTCTGTAGACCAGGCTGAGCTTGAACTCTGAGATATCTGCCTTCCTCTGCCACTCAGGTGCTCTGACGAAAGGAATGCTCCACAGTTGCCTAGCTATAGAGCATATTTTACATTAAAAGTATATAAAATGGGCCGGGCGATGGTGGCACACGCCTTTAATCCCAGCACTCGGGAGGCAGAGGCAGGCGGATCTCTGTGAGTTCGAGACCAGCCTGGTCTACAAGAGCTAGTTCCAGGACAGGCTCCAAAACCACAGAGAAATTCTGTCTCGAAAAACCAAAAAAAAAAAAAAAAAAAAAAAAAAAAAAAAAAAAGTATATAAAATGACCAAGCAGAGCCAGACCTAGTGGCACATACCTTTAATTCCAGCACTCAGAAGCAGAGGCAGATGGCTCTCTGTGAGTTAGAGGCCAGCCTGATTTACAGAGCAAGTCCCAGGACAGCCAGGGCTACACAGAGAAACCATGTCTTGAAAAAACAAACAAACAAACAAAACAACAACAGAAAAAACACTATAGGGCTGAGCGGTGGTGGTGTGTGCCTTTGATCCCCAGCACTTAGAAGACACTCAGATCTCTGAGTTCAAGGCCAGCCTAGTCTACAGAGTGAGTTCCAGGACAGCTAGGGTTATAGAGAGAAACTCTGTCTCGAAGAAGCAAAACCACAAAAAACAAATGAAAAAAAAAGTATATAAAATGTCTTGGTTGGAGAGATGGCTCAGTGGTGAAGAGCACTGGATACTCTTCCAGAGGACAGGGGTTTGAATCCCAGCACGCATATGGCTGCTCACAACCATCTCCAGTTCCAGGGGATCAATACCCTTTCTTCCTAGAACACACATGCAGTATACAGACATGCATGCAGGCAAAACACCCATATACATAAAAAAATCATGAAAATAACTTTTAAAATTAAAATACATAAAATATAAATATAAATTTAGAATCAGCCTCAATACCTACCAAAGGGGCATAACTAAATAAAACACAGAATATTCATATAAAGGTATTCTGTGTAGAATTTAAAAGGGATCTTGAACTATATGTACTAACATAAATCAAGTGTATGTGTGTGCATGTATATATACACACAAATACACACACATGCACACACGCATATCATATAAACCAGGTTTCCTGTAAATTCAAGGATGACCTTGAACTCCTGCCAAGCTAAGCTGATTGTAACTGAGGACTAAGGAAGCTGGGGCATCCATCATGAGGGGCTTGAGTCTCTAACCTGACATTGGTTGGAGAATTTCAGCACTGTTTGGTCTAAGAAGCCATTCCACCTTAGATGGCCAAGCACCAGACTTCCAGCTAAAACACTTGCATGATTGTTCCATCAATCCTCCTTAGGATTTCTATTCTGTCATAATCCTAGACACCAAGGCTGAGGCAACTCTAAGAAAGGAAAACATTTAGTTGGGGTTGGCTTACAGTTCAGAGTTTTAGTCCAGGATCATCATGGTGGGAAGCACAGTGGCACACATCCGACTGGTGCTGGAGCGCTCCTATATCCAGATCATCAGTCAGCAGGGAGAGAGGACAAGCGAGCCATTGGGTCTGGCTTGAACTTCTGAAACCTCAAAGCTCACCCCTACAAAGCCAAACCTACTCTAACAAGGTCACATATTCTAATCCTTTCAAATAATGCCAGACCCTGGGAGCCTATAGGGGCATTTTCATTCAAACCACCACACCATCTGATCAACACTGTTTTAATAAAAAGTACTATAAGCCTTGATTCAGCCAAACTATGAGCAGTGCTCACAGCTCACTTGGCAGTTTTTCTACTTCTGTGCATTACGTACTGACCCTGTGCCTAACTAACACTCATCAGTGCAGATGTGAGTGCCTGCCTTCACAGAATTTGCTGACAATCTGGAAGACGAACTTTAAATAAGTAAATAAGGCTGAAGATACAGCTCAGTGGGTAAAGTTTACCTAGCATGCACGGATCTCAGCCATTTTTTAAATGGATATTTTTATTAAGTTTTTGAGAACTTCACACATGCATCCATCCCAGATCTACTCCCCTGCCTCCCAACCCTTCTGTCTTCATGCCTGCTAGGTAAACACCATACAAAACCAGGCAGGACCAGCAGGCTGCCAACCCTGACAACCTGACTTCAATTCCTGGGACTCAGATGGTGGAAGGAGAGAACCAACTACACGAAGTTGTCACCAGACCTCCATGTGCACATAAATAAATAAATATTAAATGTTAAGGGCGATGCTGGTGCACACCTGTAATCCCAGCACTCAGAAAGCAGAGGCACGAAGATCAGAAGTTCAAAGCCATTCTCAACTACAAGTCTAGCATGTGCAAGGCCCTAGGTTCAATCCTCCATATTCCAATACAACAAAAGTGTCAAATAACAGTCCCAGAAGGAACAAATCTATGCACTACTGGTGACCCGGAGCCCTACCGTCAGGACACCAGAGAAGAACTCAAAGGATAAAACAGAGGAATGGCAAGAATCAGATTCACAATTTAAATATTATTCACCAGCCAATTACCCCCATGAAGTTATAAAAAGTAACTCATTTGTTTGTTGGAGTCTTCTACTGGATATTTACAACATGAGAGATGATCTACAACTGTTAGCAAAATTATTTTATTTCTTGAACATTCACCAAGCAGAAGTCTCTAGAGATTAAAAATTTAACTTCTACCCATATCCTCTCAGAGTTGATACACAACTATTTAGGAAATGAGATCCTGAGTAAGGCCCGAAGAAAGGTAACATTAGGTCTCAACTATTAGGCCCATGCCAGATTAATGACCCCAACGTGCTTCAGAATTTCAGAGAGATATATTATTTTATTTGCTTACTTATTTTGTAGGACTGTGAATTGAATTTGGGGTCTCATGCATGCTAGGCGAGCACTCTACTACTGACCAATATCCTCACACACCCTGCGATGTCACCCTTTTTGAGACAGGATCTCAGTAAGTTACCCAAGCTGGCATTGAGTCTGCCATCTTTCCGTCTCAGCTCTCCAAGTAGCTGGGACTACAGAGCTGTGCACAAGACCCAGGAGGATTCTTGAAGACACAAGAGAATCAAGATCAAACATACAAAGATACTATGTCATGAGCATGGTGCCTCACATTTATAATCCTAGCACTGGGGAGGCTGAGGCAGGAAAACTGCTGAGTTCAAGGCCAGCCACGGCTACACACAGGGAAGACTCTTGTTTCAAAAACCAGAAATGAAGGAGAGCAACAACCACGAAAAGTAGGAGTGTTAGTAAATGTGGATAAATTTGGATCCTTATGCTTATGAACTGCTGACGGGAATGTAAAAAAATAGCAAATTGCAGTAAAAACCAAATCAGCAGTTTTTTTTTAACCTAAACACAGAATTACCATGTGATTTCACAATCCCAGTTCCACATAGATCTTCAGGTGTCCATTAACATAGAAATGAATTAAAAATGGTGTACACATACAACTTTTCAGCCATAAATATAAGTTTTGATACATGTTACAAACTGGATGATAAATTGAGAGTGGTGGCATACACCTATAATATAACCCTGGTACCTGGAGCTGGGAGCAGAGGGTAAATCATCCTTAGCTAGTCAGAGGCATATACAAGATGCTATCTGAAAAAATTAAAAATTAAAAACAATTGAGCCAGGTACGCTGGCACACGCTTATAATTACAGCATTTGGGAAGCCAAGGAGATTGTAGGTTCAAGGCTAACCTGTGATACACAGTTATACCATCTCAGAGAAACAAACCAAAAAAGGAGTAAGTTTTGAAAGGCTTTCTAGGAACCTAAACACATCACACCAAGTGAAAGACACAGACACAAAAGGTCTAATGTTATACTGAGGCAGAATTAAATGACAAGAAAAGTTAGAGGACACGAGAAAAGGAGCAGTCTCTACTCCAGAACTGTCTATGCCTTTACACGCACACCTTCCTTCATAACAACTAGATATTATCAGACAGGCAGTGACTCAGAAACTTCAGTACAACCAATAAAATCACACTTGCCACAGAGATGATGACTGTTTCAGACCTCAAACAGAAACATCTGCAACAAATAAACTTCAGGCAGGAATGTGGAGACCCTGAGTTTAGCTGGGTTGATCGGTGTTCCTGTCTCCTTGCTACATCTATGCAATGCACCTTATAAAACTGCGATTTCATTGACAAGAAAACATTTGTTGTTGTTTTGTTCTTGTTCTAACACAGGATCTTGTGCTGGAGAAACGGCTCAGTGGTTAAGAGAACTTGTCGTACTTCCAGAGATCCCAGGTTTGATTCCCAGCAGCCACACGGCTGCTCACCACTGTAGCACCAGTTCCAGGGGACCTGAAAACATCTGGGCTCCAAGATCACCATGCACGAGTATGGTACACAGGTATATAGGCAGGTAAACACTCATACATATAAAATAAAAACAAATCTTTTGGGGGGTGGGGGGTTCTAAACAGGTTTCTCTGTAGCTTTGGAGCCTGTTCTTAAACTCACTTTATAGACCAAGCTGGCCTCGAACTCACAGACATCTGCCTGTCTCTGCCTTCCAAGTGATGGGATTAAAGGCATATGCTAACAATGCCTGGCTTAAAACAAGTATTTAAAAAACAAAAACAGGATTTCATTCATCCAGGCTGGCCTTGAACTACCTAGCTATGTAGTCAAGGATGACCTGGACCTTCTGATTCTCCCGCCTCCATTCTCCCCAGTATTGAGACTATAGGCATGTGGCACCCCAACTCATCTATGTAGGCACTAAAGATGGAGCCCAGGACACTGTGGATGCAAGGCAAGCACTCTACTGAGTTACATCTCCAGCCCCTGAGAGAATTCTTCAACAATTAAAAAAAAAATAGAAGTGGTGGCATTCCTGTAATCTTGGAACTTTTTGCTTGGGAGGCAAAAGCAGAGAGTACTGTTATAAATTCAAGGCCAGTTTGTGCCGTGTAGAGAAATCCTGTCTCAGAAAACAAGACAGGGAACTAAAATAAATAAAACATCTCATATGTTTTTGCTTCATTTTAAATGCTACCTAATATTTAAGTGATTACATAGTTATGTTTATGTTTGTGGGAACACAAGTTGTGGGAGCTGGAACTCGGATCACCAGGCTTGGGGGTAAACTCCTTGCATGTTTAGCCATTTCAGTGGCCCAGATTCTACGTAGTTTTTAAGCTCAGTTGTTAATTGTATCTTTGGAGGAACATAACCACATACACCATGAAATCACATGGTTAGCTACTGTCAAAACATGCAGATTCAACTCTCTGTATCCTGAGAGTCTCTTCCCAAGTTTCTAAGTTTAAATCTGAACCATGTACGTACATGCTATCAAGAACATCTTTATCTACATATTAAATTCAAGACTAGCCTGGGCTATAAGAGATTCAGTTTCAAAACACAAAACCAAAAAGAATTAACTTTCGGAAAAGGAATCAAACACACTATAGAACTATCTCATCCAAACTCACCTACAGCTGTCCTGTGGTTTCTGCAGGTGCAACTTTCTCTATGAAGAGCTTACACTTTCTTGGCTCCCATTCATCCTGAAGCCCCGAACTCAAATACCAGAGAGGCCATCCTAACACCTTGTCCAATCCAACAGAACTTCCTACTTCCTTTCTTTTTGTTTTATTTCCTGAGACAGGGTCTTGCTCTACAGCCTCAGATGACCTGGAACTCTCTATGTAGCCTGGGATAGCCTCAAACTCATAACAATCCTTCTGCCTTGGCCTCTGGAGAGCTGGAATTATAGGCACGAGGCACCGGACCCTGCTGCCCTTACTTTCTTTCCCGTGTCAGGTGTACCTTCCTTTCTCTCCCTTAACTTGCCACAGGTACAACAAAGTAAGTATTTATATGCCTTAGTACCTTCCCTCTAACACTCTCTAATTCAGGCAGGGAGAATTTCCATTTTACCTTGCCAACAGAGATACATAGTTCTTTTTTTTTTTTTTTTTTTAGTTGTTGCAAAAAAAATTTCCCATTTCCCTCCCCCTCCTCGCACACATCTCCCCCTCCCCCCACTCCCCACTCCTCTCCCCTTCTCCCTCCCCCCCACTCCATTCCCCCTCCTTCTCGAGAATGAAGAGCAGTCCAGATTCCCTGCCCTGCGTGAAGTCCAAGGTCCTCCCACTTCTATCCAGGACCAGGAAAGTGAGCATACAAACAGGCTAGGCTGCCACAAAGCCAGTTCATGTATTAGGATCGAAACCTAGTGCCATTGTCCTTGGCTTCTCATCAGCCTTCATTGTCCGCCACCTTCAGAAAACCCGGTTTCATCCCATGCTTATTCAGTCCCAGTCCCGCTGGCCTTGGTGAGCTCCCAATAGATCAGTTCCACTGTCACAGTGGGTGGGTGCACCCCTCGTGGTCCTGACTTCCTTGCTCATGTTCTCCCTCCTTCTGCTCCTCATTTGGATCTTAAGAGCTCAGTCCGGTGCTCCAATTTGGGTCTCTGTCTCTATCTCGATCCATCACCAGAGAGATACACAGTTCTTAACCTAGGGTCTGACACATCAGAGACTACATATATACATTGTGTGTGTGTGTGTGCGCGCGCGCGCGCGCACGTGTGCGCGCATAGGCACATCAAAAACTTTTTAGATTTATTTATCTTATGTGTATAAAGGTTTTGCTTGCATGTACATATGCACACACGAGTGCCTGTTGTATCTCCTGGAACTGGGGTTAGAGAGGGTTGTGAGTCCTGGAACTAAATCCTGGGTCCTCTGCAAGAGTAATGGGTGCTCTTAACCACTGAGTCAGCGCCTCAGTCTTGTGTATTTTATTTTTGAGACAAGATCTCATATATACCTTCCCTCAAACTCTATATAGCTGAGGATTACCTTAACCTTCTGATGTTTCTCTACCTCCTGAATGTGCACATATATTTTAAACCAACTGATGAATAACTAAATGTATACTGAGCATATGAGCAGATTTAAATATCTGTTGATTTTATACACACACATACACTTTGTGTACTTACCTGTGTGCAGATAAAATATTTATTCACATAAAGTAAATAAATCTAAAAAAATTAATGTGCATCTATATATGTATACACACATACCCTTTCTATCCTTTCTCCCTTTTAAATAAATATTCTACATTAGCTTTAATTTCAACATAGCATAACTAAGCGTCAAATAAAAAGAAAGTCTCAGTTGGGCATGGTGGCACAAGCCTTTAATCCCAACACACACACACACACACACACACACACAGAATGCGTGTGTGTGTGTGTGTGTGTGTGTGTGTGTGTGTGTGTTTCTAGGTATTGAATCTGAGGTCTTTTTATGTTAGGCAAATGCACTGAACTACATTACTAGGTCAATGGTCTACATTTCATTGAATTATTAGAGGCTGGGAAAAAGGAAGCAAATCATGTCTTCCATTCTTTTTTTTTAGAATTGTTTTATTTTTAAATTATGCATATGTTTGTATCTCTGTGTATGAGTATGTGTAAATGAGCACATGTGCCTAAGGAGACCAGAAAAGGGAGTCATATTTCCTGGAGCTGAAGGTATAAGCAATTGTGAGCTGCCTAATGTGGGGGCTGGAAACCAAACTCAAGTCCTCTGGAAGAGCAGTGAGTATTTTTAACTGCTAACCTGTCTCTCCTGCCCAGCTTTCATTATTATATTCCTGCCTATGAAGACATTAGCTCTCTTACTCAAAAATCTGAATGAGAGAACAGTAGTTTGTTTTTAGTAAGAACTGACATATCACCAACCTTTCGACCTTCTTACCTAAATACCCATTAAAATAAATGCACTATGTTAGTTAGTTTAACTGTCAACTTGGCATAGTCTAGTGTTAAATAAAAAGGAGTCTCAGCTGGGCATGGTGGTACACGCCTTTAATCCCAGCACTTGGGAGGGAGGGACCTCTGTGAGTTTGAGGCCAGCCTGGTCTAACAGTGAGTTCCAGGACAGTCAGGGCTATGCAGAGAGAGACTTGTCTCAAACAAACAAAAAAGGGACTGGTCCTCAATTGAGGGATCACCTGGATCTGATTGGCGTGTGGGTGGGTGGGTCTGTAGGGAGTTGTCTTGATTGTTAATTGACATAGGAGGGCCCAGCCTGTTGTGGGTGGCACATTCCCTGAGAAGGTAGTCTGGACATTGAAAGAAAACTGGCTAACCATGAGCCTGTGAGGAGCTGGCAAGCAGTCTTTCTCCATGGCTCCTGCCTGAGTTCCTGCCATGACTTTCCTCAGTGGTGGACTGTGACCTGTGAGCTAAAACAAACACATTCTTCCCCTAAGTTGCTTTTGGTCAGAGTGTTCTGTTTATCAGAGTGACAGAAATCAATTGAGGGGCTAGGAGCTACACAGATCCCTGACAGACAGAAAGACAGAAAACAATTACAGAGGGATGACCAAGATAGCAAACTCTGGCTTCTTCCTCACCATCATGGCCTGATTCATTGGCCTGGTAGGCTTTTTCTTTTTTCTTTTTTTTTTTTTTTTTTTTTTTTTTTGGATTTTCAAGACAGGGTTTCTCCATAGCTTTTTGGTTCCTGTCCTGGAACTAGCTCTTGTAGACCAGGCTGGGCTCGAACTCACAGAGATCCGCCTGCCTCTGCCTCCCAAGTGCTGGGATTAAAGGCGTGTTCCACCACCGCCCAACCTGGTAGGCTTTTTCCTCCTCCTGCAGGCCTGGTTTCCTGCTGACCAGTCCAGACTGGTCAGGTATGTTCAAGGCTGAAACTGAACATGTTGACTTTTTCAAAGCTGTTAATATGTTGGCCTACTTTCTTTGTCCAAGCTGACCAACCCCTGATGGAGGAGGGTCATCTGTCTATCTGTTGTTTCATTGGTTAATTAATAAAGAAAACTGATTGGCCTGATAGGTCAGAACATAGGTAGATGGAGTAGACAGAACAGAATGCTGGGAAGAAGGGAAGTAAGACAGCCACCATGGAGCCAGTCGCCAGGTCAGACATGCTGAATCTTTCCCCGGTAAGCCACCACCTCGTGGTGCTACACACATTAATAGAGATGGGTTAATCAAGATATGAGAGTTAGCCAAGAAGAGGCTAGATATAATGGGTCAGGCAGTGTTTAAAAGAAAACAATGTGTGTGTTGTTATTTCCGGGGCTAAGCTAGCTGTGTGGGAGCCGGGCAGGACAAAAAGCAGGCCTGCCTGCTTGCCTCCTCACTACAAACCCCAAATTAGGGAAGAGGTTCTGTATTATCCCACCATAAACACATATTTGCCCGAAGCTGTGGACCTTTCAAATCCCCTTCTTTGTCTAAACTGACCAACCCCAAATTAGGGAAGGGGAACCCATCCCAGGTCACTAAAAACACTGCCTGGTACCCTTGGAGGTCAGAAGAGAACACAGAACTGGAGCTGCGTACTTTTAAGAGAAGCTTTGTAAGCTGTGTAAAGGTCTTTAACCCAGGACCTTTGGGAGAGCAGCAAGTGCTCATAACTGCTGAGCCATCTCTTCAGTCATGTCTTTTAATTCTTTAATTGGTGGAGAAAACAAACCAGTCAAGAACCCTAGATGATAGCAAAGCCAGAACCGTAAGTGACAAGATGCTGGACTTCTTATTGTGAAATCAGAAGCATCAGGCCTCCAGCACTGCACTGAAGCGCCTAAGCACCGTGCTTGATGGGCTATTCAGCCCACACCGGACTCAAGCCTGAGACATGCTTGGAGTGCAGAGCATTTGCCCGTGTATTTGATGACAAATCTGGGTAATTTTAGGCTTTCTATTATTAGTTAGTGAGAGCACTTCCTCAATGATTTCATTTCCCAACTAGCCATTTCACTTCAACAATAGTAAACAATTTTCTGGCTGGCTACCAGGAAGCTACACAAACATAATTATTTTGGAGACAAGAAATGCAAATAAAAGATTTAATGAATTTGTTTTCTGGGCACAGACACTAGTGGGAAGTGACAGGTGTGACAGTATGGGGTGGGGGAGCCTGCTCACCACAGCTCTGCTGTAAACAAGCTCCCCACCATCCACTCTGCCCACAGCCATAGCCTTCTCATTGCTTTTAACTCTCTTAAAATTTTACATATAAATTGCATAAACCAGAGAGTGCAAGGCAAACTTATGACCACAGATGTTAGGAAATTTGATCATACATAACAGGAAACCCAGTTAAAATAGGCTTAAACCACACATTGAGGAATGGCAGTCACTGGGACGATCAAGAAGTCATCAACATTGCCAGTAAGGACCCAGTGTCACTTCTCTGCTCTAAAGCCTGCTGATGGGTACATGGCACTCCATCACTAAACAAACAAATAACAAACAGCAGGCCTTTGTAAGGCAGACAGTAGCTCTAGTTCAAACAAGTGAGCCAGGTCTCTGTAACAAAGACATGCTGTCTCCTCTAACGGTTCCCACTCTCCTTGTGTGTACTTACCTGGTTTGTGTCAGGGTCTCAGGAAATCCAGGTGGTCTCAAATGCACCTAAAGCTGAAGCTTGTCTGGATTGCTAGAACTATAGGCATGGGCCACCACACCTAGCACCTAGGGAGTTTGTGTGCAATGCCTCTGCGCGCGCACACAAGTGTGTGTGTGTGTGTGTGTGAGAGAGAGAGAGAGAGAGAGAGAGAGAGACAGACAGACAGACAGACAGAGACAGAGAGAGACAGACAGAGACAGAGAGAGACAGAGACCGACCAACTGGCGGTTAACATCTGAGGTCCTTCTCTGGGACACGGGGCTCACTGATTCTGCTAGACTGATTGGCCAGTGAATGCAGAGTCTACCTGTCTTCATTGCTCCAGCACAGGGATTACGGATTACAAGACTATATCACTATGGCAGGCTTTTACCTGCGCACTGGAGATTTACCTTACGCAGCGGCACCTTACTGACTGAGCCATAGCTCTATGGCCTGCAAGTTTTCTAAAAGGTAGATTCTAGGCTCTGTGACAGTTCTACCAGTTAAAAATATCTGGTCTGAGTCCTAGGAATTCAAGGTCTAAATCACAGTGGCAATTAGGAGTTCAAGGCCAGCCTGGAGTAAATCTGGAGCTCAAGAATAGCCTGGACTACATGAGACTCTATGTTAAAAAACAAAACAAAAGATTTAAACAAGTTCCTAGGTGTTTCTGAGGCAGGTGGCCCATTCATGTGTCCTCTGACAACATTAACTCTTTACCTAAAGCCTGTTTGTGACTGAAATCAATGTTGCCATGGTAGCAGCCAATCTGCCTGCTGCTGCCCAGGCAACAGCTGACTCTGTGAGCTTCTTTGTTTGATAGCTCAAGGGGACATTTTGAACAACAATCTCCTGAATATTTATTGCAAAAAGTACAGAATGGATACAAAGCAACTGACAATGGCTACGGGACCCGGGATCACAAACGCCTGTCACCACCTTCAGAGCACCCGTCTCTAACCAGCTCCCTCACTTTTATTTCTGCATGTGGCAGATGCCAGTCCCCAGTCACTCAGCATGAATAGGATGCAGTCTCCAGTTTACACCCACAGCACCCCTGCTGTAATAAAAGTCCTGTTTGGGCAAGGAAGGTGTTCTTATAACCCAGCACTCAGAGGATGGGGTGGGCACTAACCTGAAATATTCAATAAGTTCAAAGTCAGCCTATTCTATACATTGACACCCTTTATGAAGAAACAAAAACAACAAAAAAGCAACACACACATGCACATGTGCACACACTCATGCACATGCAAAAATCTACCTCTATCATCATCAGCAGGCAAGAACTAGAATTTGTGGATGCCTCTGGGCAGCCTGAAGGGCCACCTTTGGAGAGCCCAGGTATCTATGAAGGTGCAGCCCAGTTCTTGACACATTGCCACAGAAAAGAATGCCAGAGTGAATCAAAGTGGAACAAGGTTGGTGGATTCATTACACAGAAAGACAAGACACACTTAAAGAGAGTCAAGCGGAGGCGTTAGGAGGAGTTAATAGCTACTGAAGTACACAGTAGTAGCTATTAAGTATGTGACTGGGGGAGGAGGGTGAAGCTACTTAATCAGAAATTGGGTTTAGATATTTGGCAAAGTGTGTGATTTTTCTTATCCACAGGATTTCGTCTTGAAGAGGAGACTTTTGACAGGTATACTGTGCAGGCTTGAAGCTGGAGAAGGGAGTTCTGGCAGAGATAAAACATTGATCACATGGATCTTTGTGACAAACATAGGTCACAAGAGGTTGTGCTTAAGGCCTAATCATTAGCCAGTGTGTGTGTGCGCGTGTGCACATGTGTTTATGGTATATGTGTGTGCTCATGTGTTTATGGTGTATGTGTGTGCTCATGTGTTTATGGTGTATTGTGTGCTCATGTGTTTATGGTGTATGTGTGTGCTCATGTGTTTATGGTGTATGTGTGTGCTCATGTGTTTATGGTGTATTGTGTGCTCATGTGTTTATGGTGTATGTGTGTGCTCATGTGTTTATGGTGTATGTGTGTGCTCATGTGTTTATGGTGTATGTGTGTGCTCATGTGTTTATGGTGTATGTGTGTGCTCATGTGTTTATGGTGTATGTGTGTGCTCATGTGTTTATGATGTATGTGTGTGCTCATGTGCACTCACGCATGGAGACCAGAGATCAATGTCTAGGATCTTCCTCAGTCACTCTCCACTTTACTTAACGATTGAACCTAGAGCTCATCATAGTTTGGCTAGACTAACTGGCCAGCACACTCCAGAGATGCTCCTGTCTGCCCCCGGATAGGATGTCTAGGATAATGGACAAACACCACCACACCTGACTTTTATGTAGACACTAGGGTTGAACTTAGATCTTCATGCTTGCACAACAAGACTGAGCCGTAGTCCTCAGTCATTCATACACACACACACACACACACACACACACACACACACACTGGGTTTTTTTTGAGACAGGATCTCTTGGTAGCTTTGGAGCTTATCCTGGAACTCACTCTGTAGATCAGGCTGGCCTCGAACTCAGACAGACAGAGATCATTTTTTTTTTTTTTTTTTTTTTGGTTTTTCGAGACAGGGTTTCTCTGTGGTTTTGGAGCCTGTTCTGGAACTAGCTCTTGTAGACCAGGCTGGTCTCAAACTCACAGAGATCCGCCTGCCTCTGCCTCCCAAGTGCTGGGATTAAAGGCGTGCGCCACCACCGTCCGGCTCCTCGGTCATTTTTAAAATGGTTATTTTTATTAATTCTTTGAGAACTTCACACATGTGTACACGTATTTTGATCATATTCTCTCCCCACCCACCCCAGATCTACTCCCCTGCCTCCCATCCCTCCTGTCTTTATGTCCTGCTATTTTTAGGTAACCCAACGAGTCCAACTCATTCTGCTAGATCCTCATGAGAGTGGGGCCATACTCTTAAAGAACACTAACTTTCCTGTCTGCAGCCATCAACTCTCAGCAGTTCCTCACCTGCTGGGGGGCTCATGAGCCCTTCTACCCTCCATGTCACCAGTCATTTCTAACGATCTCATTGGTGCTGTTTCCCAAACAGAAGACTCCAGTCCTCTGTGCACTTATGTTTAAAGTTCCTGGATGTCAACCAGTGAGACGGGACTCAGAAAGGGCTTTCCTTTCTCATGCCTTCTACTTCCTAATGGGCTGTCTTGCTTGACTCCTAGGCCTAAGGTAAATCAATCTTTGTGCTGGAGAGACATCTCAGGGGTTAAGACTGCTTACTGCTTTTGTAGAGGCCCTAGGTTCAGTTCCCAGCACCCTCATGGTGACTTACAGCTGCCTATAACTCCAGTTCCAGGGGATCCAATGCCCTCTTCTGACCCTCACAGGCTCCCACACACACACATACATACACCCAGGCACACACGCATATGCATAAAATAAAAATTTTCAGAAAGTAAATAGACTTGGTTTCAAATTAGTGCCCAGTAGTTGAGGATTTTTAAAGACTTATTTTATTTTTAATTACGTGTATACATGTATATATCTTAGTAAAGGTAGATGCAGGTTCTTAGTGAGGCCATGGAGGCCATTGGTTACAGGTCATTGCTAGTCACCTGATACGAGTGCTGGGAACAAAATGGGGCCCTCTGAAAAAGCAGTATGTGCTCTTAACAGCTGAGCCATCTCGCCAGGTCTAATAATTGAGTTTATTATTTTTACTTTCACCAAACAGAAAATAATTCTTTCCAATTAGTTCCTTAGTGCAGACATTAGCCAGCTAAAGGGACTCATTTCAAGAGGACAGGTTGAGTGGGGTTTTAACAGCTACAGGAAGTGAAATAAGTCAACTCCTGGGATGGGGACTATGCTGCAGTCAGAGAGGAGAGGCATGGGTAGCAATCCCAGCACTCTCTGGAGGGGACGCATGAAGATCAAGGATTTGAGGCCAGGCTGGGCTATGTGAGATCTAGTGTCAAGAAACAAAAGTCTAGCAAAGGAGAAGCAGGCAGCAGATGAAGCTGGCTGAGCTAATCTGTGTGTACATATAATGACAGGATTTTCACATTAAGAGACCCTGGACCTGACCATGAGACATCCGCTCTTGCTAAGGAACAGTGGATGAGATACGAGGAGATAAGTCCTACTTCAGCCACATCTGAAGATGCTGTTCAGGAAAGAGAAGCGAGAGAAGAATGGGCGCAGAAGTGATCGTGTGGTTGAGATCTGTGGACATGCACGGTCTAAGGTGCTTATGAAGCTGCTCCAACCAGAATCACCATTTAAGAATGGTTTGCTCTGCAGCTGTCTCACCCTAAATGAGTATCTACTGGAATCATAAAAAAAAAAAAAAGTTTTAGAAACTACTAGACCAGGTTATAACTCCTCAGGCTCCACATTCTAAGGACTTATTAACCTTATGCAAAGTTCATTGCTTGGGCTGCTGTGGACTTTTATGACTCTGCCAAAGGGATATCTATCTGCTCTGATTTCCCCAGGACTGATGTGGAAACACCTCCACCTCAAAGGGGATCACTGACAGCAGCTCTGCAGATATCAGGCAGCTTGTTCAGAAATGTTCCATGGGCACTTTCTGTGTATGGTATCAAGGGCTAAAAATAGGTCATTACATGCCAGCAAAGCCTAAGTTGCTTTTTAACCAGGCATACTGATATGGGGATTAAGAGCAAGGATTCCAAAGTTAACCCCTCTTGGCTTCAACTCCTGGCTGTTGCTAGCTAGCTTTGACCTTGGGCAAATTTCTTAATGTCCTCATGCCTTAGTGTTTTCATCATTAAAATGGAAATAATAAGTAAAAACAAATTAATGTTTGTTTGAGATAGAGTCTTCGTTTTATTGCTTAAGCTGATCATGAACTCTTGGACTCAAATGATCTTCCTGCCTCAGCCTCCCAAGTAGCTGGGCCTGCGGATACATCACTATGTCTGGTGGTTTGTTTTTATTTGTGTATCTGAGTGGTGGTAACAACCGGGGGGGGGGGGGGGAATTCAGATCTCACGCACACTGGACAATCGCTCTATCAGCAACAGCTCCTTTCTTCCTACACTGCTGTGGCCTCTACTACCCCGAGGTCATGTGGCATTAATGCTGACACTCCAAAGTGATGAGTGGTTAACTGACATGGGATTTCTTGGGTCAGTAACATTTACACAGAATTTTGTTGTTTGTTTGTTCACGTTTGTTAGTTTTTAAAGACAGGATTTTACTATGTAGTCTTGGCTGGCCTGAAGTTCTCTATGTAAACCAGGATGGCCTCAAACTCACAAAGATCTGCCTGCTTCTGCCTCCCCTCTTGTTAGAGATCAGGTTCTGCAGTTCATCCTGGCTTTCAACTCCCTAGTAGCTGAGGTTGACCTTCAATTTACAGTGATCCTCCTGCCACTGTCTCTGAGATTATGGATCATTCCAAGTTAGTAACATTTAAAAAGGGATGGTAGGCCGGGAGGTGGTGGCGCACACCTTTAGTCCCAGCAATCAGGGAGGCCAAGGCAAGCAGATCTCTGTGAGTTCAAGGCCATCCTGGTCTACACAGTGAGCTCTAAGACAGGCAGGACTGTTACACTGGGAAACCCTGTCTTGAAAAACAAAACCAAAAAAGTAGTGGTGACCATTATACAGATTGGCAATCCTCTAACTGTGCCAGGAAAAGTTTCATAATAAACTGCCTTCTGCTATCATAATTCTTTCATGAAAAGGCAAATGCCTACTAATCTGGGAATAACAGGGCTATCTGTTTTGTGTACCTACGCACTCCCATGGAAGTCAGCTCCCTCCTCTACCATGTGGGTCCCCGGAATGAACTCCAGTTGTCAGGCAAGCACCTTTACCCACTGATCCATATTGTCAGTCCTTGCTTATTTTTGAGACACTATCTCATGTACTGTAGCCCAGGTTGGCCCCAAATGTGACACGTAGCTGACAATGACCTTGAACTCCTGATCCTCCTGCCTTCACTTCCAAACAAATGGGATTACAGGTATGAACGACCATGCCTAGTTTTTAATAGGATTTTAACTGAATTGGATTTTGGCACTAGGAGCTGGGGAATATGATTCAGTGTAATGGCATTTGCCTGGCATGTGCAAAGCACCAGGTTTAATCCTTAGCACAGCAATAAATAAGAAAATAACGACTCGGTTTGGCTAAAATAGAAAAAGGCTGGCAGTGTGGTAGCGCACACATCTAATCCTAGTACTCAGGAGAGCAGTAGACAGAGCTAAAAAGGAAATGGAAAACAGGGCCGACAAGATGGTTCAGGAGGGCGACATTTGCCCCCAAGCCCGATGACAGAGTTCCATCCCCTGGACCCACATGATAGAAAGAGAACTGACTCATGCAAGCTGCCCTCTGACCTCCATAAATCCCTTTAGTGTGTGTGCATCCACACACTGAGACAGGAAGTCAACAGGCTCAAGTAAAGCGACAACTGTAAGCAAGCAAGCAAAACCCAGAACTGAAGACACCAGTCAGCGATTTCTTAACCTAGGATCCAGGTTCGAGCCCCAGCTGCCGTGTAGCTGCTCACAGATGTCCGTAGCTCCAGTTCCAGGAGATCAGATGACCTCTTCTGGTCTCCCTGGGCACTAGGCATGAGCATGATACACATATGCACATACATACATGAAAGCAAAACATTTGTAAGTATTTTTAAACGCATTAAAAAACAAAAGAACTGTAGGCAGAGGTCAACCTGGTTACGCAGCTATCAGGAATCTGACAGACGTTAGCACAGTGAGAGCTCTGTTCAAGCAGCGCTAGCACAAACAGGCTCATCCAGAGCAAATGCTGACACCCCTCAGTTTCCTGTCTTTCCTGGAAAAGCCATGAAGTTCACAAATTTCTCCAAAGTCTGACTAGTCAAGTTCTCTCCACAAACACTCTATTCATGGACACTCTGCCTGGAGCAGCCTGTTGTCCTGTGTGGCAAACTCCCTCCCTTCTTCTACAGTCTCCTCTTCCCTCCCCACCGAACTAGTCCACAACTGAGCTTCAGCTGCCAGCTGTGACATCACTACCCTGTTTTTTGTTTTGTTTTGTTTTGTTTTTGTCCACTCACTCAACCTTGAAATAGAGGTCTCTGACCAGGTCCTGTCTGTGACACAGCCTGTGGTCAATGCTATTTGACAGGTTGAGACAGAACAGTAAGACAGGAAACTGAGTGACAGGGAAAGGGAAAGAGGCCCTTACCTCAGATCCAGCTGAAGCTGCTTGCCAGCTGAACGGGAAACGTGAGTACAACCAACGCAATTTACTGTGAAGACTGCGTACAGAGACAATGTTCCTCTGATATAGCAGGATTTAAAATAAGGCTCTAAAATAGCAATAAGGAAGGATTTAGGCCTAAAAGCATGTGACCTTTGAGTGTAAGCTTATTCTTTTCCCAGCTGGAAACTTGCAGCTTTCTGAGAAACCTCACAAACAAAATTATCAATTTTCTTTGCTTTCAATACATGTTTTAACATTTTTACAAGATTATTTATATTTTATGTGTATTAGTGTTCTGCTTGTATATATGTATGTTTTATGTGCACCACCACATGCATGCCTATGGAGGTCAGAAGAGGGCATCAGATTTCCAGGAACTGGAGTTACACATGGTTGGGAGCTGCCATGTGGATGCTGGGAACTGAACCTGGGTCCTCTGCTGGAACAGCAAGTGCTCTTAACTGCCAAGCCATCTCTTCAGCCCCTTTCTTGTGACCCAGCATGGATTCTCTGACCCCTGTAACCTGTGTTATTATATTAATCTGTCATCCTAAACAATGAACCTCAGGACCTGCCCTGTCACCTCATTGGGGGACGAGGTGGGTTCTTAGAAACTCTTTAAAGATCTGGGTGTGGAAGCTCACATCTGTAGTCCCAGCAGCTGGGGAGCAGGATCGCCACTGAGTCTGAGGACAGCATGGGCAACAGAACAAGACACTGTCTCTAGAAAATGCCATCAAAACCATACAAGCTATACAGCAAGGGATTTTGTCAAGTATGAGCCATGGGCTGGCGAAGGGGCCCTCATCTGGTTAGGCTGAGACACTCTGTGTACAATCTCTCAACAGTTAACTCCTACTGTGCAGAGGCTGCAGCTCTGAGGTAAGGACTGCAGCTATTTTGACTGGCTCACTCCTCAGCTGCTGGAGAAAAGCAGCATGATTTTTCTGAATGGGCACACTTTTTTCTGGTTTGTCAGGCAGTACTGCTCCTTCACATACAGCTGTTGCTATGGCACTTAAATTAATTCTTGAAAAGCCCATGTCCAGTTGGGTTTTTTGAGACAGGGTTTCTCTGTAGCTTTGAAGCCTGTCCTGGAACTAGTTCTTGTAGACCAGGCTGGCCTCGAACTCACAGAGATCTGCCTGCCTCTGCCTCCGAGTGCTGGGATTAAAGGTGTGCACCACTACCACCAGGCTCCATGCTAAAACCTTTAAGACCAGTCTTATGCAGAACTAACTATGTAGGTGAGAATGACTTTGAACCTTGACCCTCCTGCCTCCACCTCCCAAGTACTGGTGTGTGTGCTGGTGTGTGCCATCATGTCTGACCTTTAAAAAAAATGTTTTTAATTATATTTATTCCTCTCTCTCTCTCTTTCTCTCTCTCTCTCTCTCTCTCTCTCTCTCTCTCTCTCTCTCTCTCAGCTCTGGCTGTCCTGGAGTTTGAATTGTAGACCACGCTGGCCTTGAACTCACAGAGATTCATCCTCCTCTGCCCCAGCTTTCGTTATTTGGTTGATTTGGTATTTTTTGTTTGTTTTATTGTTTTGTGGGTTTGTTGTCATTTTTGAGACAAGCTCTCCAAGTGTAGCCCAGGCTGGCCTCAGACTGATGATCTTCACCTGCCTCAGCCTGGGCCCCCCTCCCAACAAAAGTTCTAGGGTTACAGGCATACATTACCACACCTAGCAAAACCTCTCTTCATACTGATCAGTCGTGACATTCTCTTTTATGGCATGGATAAGCACCCCAGCTTCACTTGAGTAGAGGTCTCTTTAAGACTTATCAGGGTGCACAGGCAGCAGTAAAGGATTGCATCTCCCCATCCTGCTGATGCTCCCGCAGAAGCGCTGAGTGTTCCTGGGTACAGTGAGGGTTTCAACAAATACATCCCCAAATGACAAAATTCAAAGCCAAACTGAATATCCCAAACTCTGCAAAATGGGAGATACTTGCTAAAGCTCCCAGAGAGTGAGAGATACGGTATTCAGAGGAGGATGAACCACATGAGATTAAAAGGTATTTTAATTTGTCCCTAGAGTGTGCTTCTCAACCTGTGGGTTGCAACCCCTTTGGCAAACCTCTATTCCCCAAAATATTTACATCATGATTCATAACAATAGCAAAATTACAGTTATGAAGTAGCAACGAAAATAATTTATGGTTGGGGCCACCACAACACGAGGAACTGTATTAAAGGGTTGCAGCATTAGAAAGGTTGAGAACCACTGCCCTATAGTATAAGATAGATCCATTTTAGAACCTTGACTCCAAGTCCAAGGAATGTTGTCAGCAACCTGGCTGTGCAGAATTTTGACTCTGTTACTGGAGATGAGTGTCTGGCTGGATGTTTCCAGGCTCTTAGTAGCAAACTCAAGGAACTGAAATAGAGATCCACATCGCTACAAAGAGGCGAGGAAATGTCATTCAAACGTAGAGCAGTCATGCAGACCAGTTAGGCTGCCAAGAGGGCTGGTGTGAATGAAAGCTCCAGGTTGAGCCCCTGAGGTGACTCAGAAGATAAACATGCTTGCTAAGTTTAGCAAGCCCTGTGGTGTGAGTTTGATCCCCTGAACCCACATAAAGGTCAAAGGAGAGAACTAACTCAAGCTGGCCTTTGTGTGATAACTGTCTGACCTCCACGCCATGCATTCTTGCCCGGACCTATCACAACACACAATAACAGCAATAATTAATTAAAACCTTAAAAAATAGTACTTAAGGGCTCTAGTAATTGTTTGGGGTTTTCCTTTTATGGGGTTTAAGGGAAAGGGGGGCTTGTTGCTAAGGGGGATAACCAGAGTTGTTCTCTATTTTGACTGACAGGCTTGGGTTACATGTTCCTTCCCGAGATGCATCTGATTTTATTAATATGTCCATCCAATTATGCACAGGTATAAGAAGGTAAATAGAGGTTACAACTAAAAGTTCATTCAGAGGAAAGTTTGTCTTGCTGAGCATGCAGCTGAAACCAGTCTAGGCCAGACCAGCCTCTCATTCCCATAGTTTGATAGAGAAATTATCCCATTTCTTTTTCCAGAATGAACATTGTGAGAGTGTTTGTATAGTTCAAACCAAGTGGAATCCTAGGTTGCTAAGCTATTCCCTATGCTTACCTGCCTACTGATTCTGCTACTGATACACTATAATTTTTGGTAAGAGTCTTAACTATTTGAAGACTTGATTCTATCATATATTTGTTTTATCTCATTATGTCTGTCTGTCTGTCTATCTACATGGTGTGCATGTGGAGGTCAACTTTCAGGAGTCAGTTCTTTCCTTCCGCCATGTGGGTCCCAGCAATCAAATCGGACTATTTCTCTTGGCAGCAAGTGTCCTGACTCAGTGAACTGCCTCACTGGCCCTTGTTCTATTTGTTTGTTTGTTTGACAGACACTTTCCTTCAACCTGATTGGAACTCCAGGACATCTGGATTCAAAGCACAGATAGCAGAGGAGGAGTGGGGACAGGTTTTTCCCTCACCCAGAGACAGGGTTCCCCAGGACTCTCCTAGTTGAAGTCAGTTGCTAGATTTAAACATTCAGAAATCCACAAGCACTCTTGGAATTCCGGCTTAGTGAGCCAGTTCAGCAATGTTTCCAGCTGAACCAACAGCAGGTGAAACCAGACTGTCTGGAGACATTCCACTCCCCAGGCTCCAGAGAATCCTGGCAGCTAGAATTTCTCCTGTCTCAGTGGATCAGAGGTTTTCAGTTCTGCCTGAGCACTGGGATCACCAGGACAGCTCGGAAGACACACCTATGCCCAGGCTCTCCCCCACTCCAGTAAACTACAGTCAGGTTCTCTGCTGTTTGTTGCAGCATAGAACGGAACCTTAGGCTCTGCACACACTAAGAACAATCACTCTCTATCACCAAACCAACTACCTACCTTACACATTAGTATTTGGGGGCAAAGTTTTGCTTGTTTTTTTATGGTAGGTTTTGTTGTTGTTGTTTCATTTTTGGTGGGTTTGTTTGCTTTTGGTTTATTTTTGTTTTGTTTTGTTTTTTGAGGCACAGTTTCATACAGCTCTGACTGACTTTAACCCTGAAATGTAAGTAAAACTGATTTCAAACTACTGATCCTCCTGTTCGCCTCTGTGGAATTCTGAGGTCACAGGCAAGCACTTCTGTTGGGAAAGAATATTTTCTGGGTTGCATAAAGACACACATGAACAAGATGAAAGTAACCTGACAAGGCAATTTCTTTTGGTACAAAGTGTGTGGCATGACCCAGACCAGGGAGCAAGCACACTGGAGCCAGAAGTTCATCTAGTTTTTATTTTAAAGAGGCTGCTGGTTATGTCTCATGCACTGGTGGGAGCTTCATTATACAACTCTGTGCACTTGAGAAACTCAAAATTCACCATAATAAGGGCTGGGATAGAAAGGATATAGAGTTCAGTGGTGGAATCTAGCATGCTTCAGACTTTATGGTCAATCCCTCATAACACACATGCACACTCACACATACGCACACCACGTGCACACATAGAGACACACACACACACACAGAATCAGAGTGAGACTCACACAGACAAATACAGACAGACACATGCATTCAAACACACAATGAAATATAATAAACAAGCCTGAATAAAGCAGGCTTTTCTTCTGTTACTGCCCTTGTCTGCTGCACTACTGTAGTGGATCAAGTAAACTGTTCTACACGGTCCTGGCAGATGAATTCTCTCACTCCCTGCTAACCCCTAGCCACCTTCTAGTGTTTTGTACAGGGCCTAGGGACCACCAACTCTTCACTTCCATTTTTTACAGTCTCAAGACCGTTGTTGAATTTTACAGGCACAGAGAGGGCTGAGGTTGGTGGCCAGTGCAGACACATACACAGACAGAACATTATATACATAATAAATAAATAAATAAATATTTTTTTTTTAAAAAAGAAGGAGGATGGTAGATGAGGGTGAAAAGGTTTAAGCAAGGAAGGGGTGGAAAGGATGGGGAGGCAAGGGATTAGGAGGTTAACCAAATTGAAAGAGATATGAAAAAAATCAGATGGAAACCTAATATCTAGTAACTCAATTTAAAATGTAATTTAAGTGTAGGAGAAATGGCTCAGCAGTTAGAAACCTTGCTGCTCCTCCAGAGGACCTGAGTTCAGATCCATGCCCATGTCAGGCAGCTCAAAACTACCTTAGCAATCACTGAACTGGTGAGGAGACAATAGAGTCAAGACACGTCAGTAGCAAACAGCCTTGGCTTTTGATAAACTATGCTGTCAAAAGAGCTTCCAAGATATGGCTGCAGTTGGAGACCATGTCGGGATGAGAGAAGCTTGATGGTGTGTATGGATAGTCAGGAAAAAGACAGAAGAAGGGAGATGCTGGTGGCGGTGCAGGCACCAAGGCATCCAAATGAAGTGTTCAGATGGGAACCGGTGGTGGAAGAAGGAAGGAAAAATCTATGCATGCATGTGTATACATGTCTCTCAAAGAAGGTGCATGCACATGTATGTGCACCTACATGTGGAGGTAGAAGACAACCTCAGGTGTCATCTGCAGGAAAGCCTCCTAGGCAGATCCTTTGAGGCAGAGTCTTTCTTGGCCAGGAGCTCATCAGTTAGACTAGAAAGCCCCAGAGATCTTCCTGTCTCTGCCTTTTCAATGCTGGGATTACAAGAGCACACCACCATACTCCAAATGTTTAAATAGGTCCTCGGGATTGAACTCAAACTGAGCCATCTCCAAAGCCCATTCGTTTTCATATCAGTACCACACACAAACTGAGTGTGCAACTGGAGCTCCGGCCATTCGTTTTCAGAAAGAGATGCAGGAAGCCATGCCAGGAGCAAGGGCAGTTTGGGTATTGAGGAAGTAAGCAAGCTATTGTCAGGAAGCTCTGGCCAGAAACCAGTAGACTGGCATTTTCGAGTTACAGCGTCATGTCAAGGTCCAAGATGTGCCTGACTGAGGTGGTATTCACACTAGTTAGGAGGCCGAGACTCGGGAAGTAACCCGGGTACAGTAGGAGGATTAGTGTGAGTCTGAGGCCATAGTGGGATATACTGCGAGTTACAGGCTGGACTATCAAATGACACCCTGCTTAAAATAATAATAATAACAAAGAATCTGAAATAAATGGTTCCCAGGAATCAGGCCCTGGATGAAAAATGTCTAGTCAGTTCTGTCCTTGGAAGGATGAAGAAAAGGCCCAAGGAAGGCAATCCACTGAGATGTGGCTGCTCATGAATCAGGAAAGCTGTCATCTTGCTTGAAAAACGGTCCTTAAGCTGCAGTCATCACAAGAATCAGTACAGGGGCTGGAGAGATGGCTCAGAACTTAAGAGCACTGACTGCTCTTTCTGAGGTCCTGAGTTCAATTCCCAGCAACCACGTTGTAGCTCACAACCATCTATAATGAGATCTGGTACCCTCTTCGGGCCTGCAAACATACATACAGACAGAACATTGTATACATAATAATAAAATAAATCTTTTAAAAAAATCAGTACAGCTGTCCAAATGCTGATTCTCAGGGTAGCTGTCGTCTGGGGCTGAGGTGATACATATTAAATTCAGTTTATCTGGGCTCCAGAAATCATGTCCTAACAACTGTGAAGAAGGCGGCTCACAGGCCACGCGGAACAGCCCTGGGCAAGGGCGCAGGATGAGAGGAAGAACAATGAGTCAGCAGAAATTCTGATCAGCTCTATATTGTGCTAAGAAATCTGGAGTTCAATTTACAAGCTTCCTTTGGGAAGGAAAACACTAAAGAAATGGGTTTTAGAAAGCCAAGCTAGAGGTGGTATTAACAAGAGAAGGGTTGCCATGCCCAGATGAGACCTGAGGGGTCTCCACATGGGAAAACCATTATTCAGAGGTCAGACTGGAACAAGGTTCTGCATTTATTACCCGCCTCGACTCATAGGAGACAATGGTGCGGAGCAGATAATAACATGGTCTCTAAGAATTACACTCAAGACCGTGCTCAGAAGCCAGGGGCACTGCCTGTTGGAAAGGCCTGCTGGAGTCATCCCTCACAGAAACCAGTTTTTCCTAGGCCCAGGGATTTCCTTCACTGTCTGTGGCTGGGCACCCCTCAGTCTCCAGGCAGACGGAGAAAGAATAAATATTAACTAAAGGCGCAGCTATGGCAGGATGCCCAGGCCCTACCTTCCCATCTGTCCCCTTGCCCCCTGTCCCAGAGGCTGGGGCCAGCTGCAGAGCTCCTAGCTCCATGATCTGCTTGGCTGCTCCTGCAGACAAAGGCCAGAGGTGAGCATTCTCTGAAGAGCCTGGGTGGTGGTGTTCTGCCACTCATTGACCTGGGAAGGGCCTTTACAAATGACTAAGGGGTGATGCATAGTCACCACTGGGTTCTAAAGGGCTCAGCTGCTCGAGGTCTGACCTGTATGAATCCACTTCAGCCAATGCCAAGGTCCATGGTCCTTCCATTCTGTTGCACTTTATAGTGGGTTAACCAGTAGCCAGCTAAACACAGATCATATCAGAGTCATTGGGTAGAAGGGTGGAATAATTAGAAAACAAGTGATAAAATTATTTGTTAAATGAGAATAATAATGCCTGCTTTAATACTTGGCTATTGAATTGCAGACATATTAAAGAAGGGACATAAAATAAATAAGTTCACTAGTGCCTTTCAAGACCTCTTCCAGGATGGGGAGCGAGCTAAGTGGGTAGAGGGTTTGTTTTCTGCACAAGCCTACAGACCTGGATCTGGGTCCGCAGACCCGACTGTAAAGACATACGCACCCTAGCATTCCTACAGACAAGATGGGATGCAGAGAATCCCCAGAAACTCGAGGTCCACCTAGCCTGGCATATGTACCAAGGAACAAGAGACCCCATTTCAAACAGGGTGGGAAGCAAGACCAACATCCAAAGTTGTTTCCGATCTCTACATGTGCACCATGGCAGGCGTGTGCTCACACTCACAGACATAAACACACACAGATATACAAATGCATCAAGATTTTAAAAAGAAAGTGGGGCATATGTCTCATGTCTGTCACCCCAGCACTCAAGAGGCGTAAGCAGGCCGATCTCTGTGAGTTCAACACTATTTAATCAACAGAGCAAGTTCTAGGCCAATCCGTGCTACATAGTGAGATCCCATCTCAAAAACTGAAAAATAAATAAATAGATTTAAAAGTTGAGTAATACACTTCAACTCCTCAGCATCATATCTTCCAAGTGTGTCACCCTGACACTCACCACACAAGGTGGAGCTGTTATTAATCTGCCACTGCAACCCCCACTAAAAGTATCCCCCAAAATAAGGTCTATGCTGTGTCTTTCAGCTCCTACTGACTGCAGCTATCACCTCAAAACTGAACCTCAAAGTTCTACTTTCTTGGTATAGCATTAAATTGGTAACATTATTTCATTAGAGGCTAAATGTGTAGAAAGAACAGCTTTTTCTTTGCATTTTAAAAAAGCAATATTTACACATACAGAGAGAGAGGGAGAGAGAGATTAAGCCAAAACATAGTTAAAGAACAGAAACACACAGATATACTCAGATGCACTTAATTTAAGCACAGGGTCATGCCTAGACTTATTTTTTTTGAGGCCAGTTCTCATGTAACTCAGGCTGGCCTTGAATTTATGCAGCACAGGATGACCTCGAACCTCTGAAGAGCTGGAACTATAGCAGGCACCTGCACCCACCTGGGCCTGATGCTTACTGCTTTAGAGTACGGAACACAGCTCAGTTTGCATTCCCTGAAGACCACAAACAGCAAAGCAGAACTCGCCCAGTACCTTACCTAATTTTTATATTCAACTGTCTAAAGATAATCACAGTTAACAGTGTTTTGTATTTTACTTTTTATTGCATTTTTATTTCCTGTGCATGCATAGAGGTCTATTTCTACCCTGTGGGTTCTGGGGAATCAAGTTCAGGTCATAGGCTAAAGCTATGGGAAGAGCCTTTACCTACTGAACCATCCCACTGATCCCCATGTTAATTCTTCTGGAGAAAAGATTCATTGCAGTATCCTTTCATACACTGTTCATTCAACGCCTTCCCTTTTGAGATACTTAATATATATTTTGTTGAATAGATGCCTTTTTTAGAGTGAAAAAAAATTGAACTTCAGGAACTGAAGTTGGGCAAGGCACAAGCTGTTAGTCCATACTGCCCCCTAGTGGTACAGACTAACTCAACTTGGTCTACCAGACTCAGGGCAGCCCAAAGGTCAACCCCAGCCAAGAGCCAGCCTGCTCTCTGTGCACCTGACTCTTCAGCAAATCTGCTCAGATCCCAGCTCTTCCAGAACCCTGAATCTCATCAGTCAGGATCTCCCCAGGCTTCCTTTAATTCTCTGTTATCTGGTTAGCAGCTTGTATGTGTTTTCCTAAACTATAGGGTTTTTTAAAATATAATGCCTAGGTTTTACAAAACCTGTTTAAACCATCTTCAGAGCCTGAGCTGACCTGTGCTTGCTGAGCACTTAGCAATGGCCAGCTATGGGGCTGGGCACTCGCACGGGCATGCCCTTAATTACTTTTCATTACCATTTAATGCAAGCCTACGAAAAATCTGATACTACCTCAATTTATAGCTGAAACCTGTCTGGAACTGAGGAAGAATTAAAAACAAACAAATAAAACAACAACAACAGCAGCAACAAAAAACAAACCCTGGGCCTGGAGAGCGAAGTACTAGGTTGTTCTTAATGAAGAATTAGAAAGATACAAGCCTTTGAATCAGGCCCTGACTGCCTGCATTTCCAGGAAACGCTTTAAAAGCACCAATTCATTAATCACGCCTCCTAGAGGAGGAATAAACATTCTAATTTCTTTAAAATAAATTTATTCTGTGAGTTCAAGGACAGCCTGATTTACAAAGCAAGTTCTAGGACAGCCAGGGCTACACATAGAAAGAAGCCTTAACTCTTTGCTGAAGGTGGTGGCACACGCCTTTAATCCCAGCACTTGGGGAGGCAGAGACAGGTGAACCTCTGTGAAATTGAGGCCAGCCGGTATACACCAAGTTCCATGATAGCCAGAATACAGAGAAACCCTGTCTCAAAAACCTAAAATAAACAAATAAAATAAATTTATGTGGGGATAGGGGGTGGCTCAGAGGTTAAGAGCACTTGTTGGTCTTACAGGGGACGTGGGGTCAGTTACCAGCACATTGTGTTTCTGGGGATCCGAATCCTCTTCTAACCTCCAGCTTCAGGCACATGTGTGGTGGTACACACACATGCGCGGGACAAAACACTCATACATATAAAATTAATGACTATTTTAAAACTTAATCCATGCATTGCTCAGTGGACAAGGTAGTGCACACCTGTAAGCTCAGCATTCTGAGGATGGAAGCAGGAGGACCAGAGCAAGGCCGTCCTCAGTTGCACATCAAGTTCAAGGCCAGCCTGAGCGATAAGAAACCTTGTCTCAAAAGTTTAAAATAAGAATTTGTGTGAGCAATAGAAAATATAAGTCCCTAGGCACTCACTGCAGAACACTGAGCTTTTGTGCAGCCACCAGTGAAGTATGAGAAGCAGCAACAGAAAAGGAATGCACAGGACTTCTCTGTGACTGTTGGTGGGAAGAGGTACAGTTCCGTTTCAATGAAAATTCAGATATATAGAGAGCTCCAGAAAGGGTCCTCGGTGAAGGATGATGGCTGGACTATTCACTTTTTGGTTCCTATTTCCTTTACCCTAGTCTTGGTCTCCAAAGAAACCAGATAGGAACTGAGGAAATATGTAAAGCAGTAGTTAGTTTCTCAGAAGCCCACTTTTAATTTATGTAGCCAGCACAACCTGAATTGACCTGAGACCATCCAGGGCACACACAGGATCACTTTAAAATACACCCAACTCGACCACACACGTGGAAGCTTAGCAAAGAGTCTGGTGCCGTTTCCACCTCAGCTGGGGTTGTCTAACATCCCTGGTTCCTCAACCCAAAGGGGCTGCTTTCACTTCCAAGTGTTTCAAGGACAGAGAAAAGACACATTTCCGTTCATTAGAGAACACGTGTGTGGGTCTGACGTGTGGTCCATGTGCCTGATGAGACATTACTACATCTTCCAAGGACTGTAGCTGCGGAAGACTCTCCCTGAATGGGATACAGTGAAGCCTTGAAGCCTAATGCTTGGGAGATGGAGGGTGGAGTTCAAGGCTCCTCTGCTCCATTGTGAGCTTGAGACCTGCCTACATAAGACCTGTCAGGAGGGGATGGCGGGGGGGGGGGAGGAAGAAGATGAAGAAAGAAATGTAGGAATAAAGGACTGATAGGTTTCCAGTCTTAGCACATTTTCAGCTAGAACTCTCTATCTGACCACCACCACCATCATCACCACCACCATCACCACAACCACTAACATCACTACCACCACCACCACCATCACTACCATCCCACCAACAACAACAACATCATCACAAACCACCACCACCCATCACCATTACCACCACCACCTACCACCATCACCGCCATCATCACTACCATCCCACCACCACTATCATAACTACCATCACCACCCACCACCACCACCACCTCCACCCACCACCATCACCACCACCACCACCACTCACCAGAGTAACCAGATGTTAACTCTTCCTCCTTTCAGTGGGTTTTCTTTGCCCATTTCTTGCCAGTGTACATTATTCAGGAAACAAAGACTCTTAAGAGAGAGGTGAGGAATAGCTCATCTCCCAAGATCCATGACATTTTGCCCAAATTACCCCACCTCTTACCTCACTGCCCCACCATCAGGTTGCAAAAGGATTTCATTTTATAACCCTGCTTGCTGTAAAGCAATGAATGCCTCCTTGCTTCATACTCGAACTGAAGGCGGTGGGACAACCCATTGGACTTCCCTTGCCTCCAGTTATGGAAGTGACAGAAATGCAGCTTTGCTTTCACTGAGATAAGGTCTTGTGTAGCCCATTCTGGCCTCAAACTAACCAGGAAGCCAAGGCTGTAGCTGAACTCCGGATGGCCCTTGCCTTTACCTTCCAAGTGCCACCATGAGGGTGTGGACTCAGATTTTTTTTTGTGGCCCAACCACACAAAATCTTTCCCCGCTCCTTTTTATTAAAAATGGATTCTTGGAGGCAGTATCACCGCCTGTCGTGGGACCAGGCCGCACCTGGAGACAGCATCACCGCCCAACATCACCATCATGGACCATGGTGACAGCAGAGGCCTCCAGAAACTATCTGACCACCAGAACCTCAGTCTCAGCATCACCTACACCTAGAGCAGTGATCACAGGACACTGCCTGCACCAGAGGAGCCTGAGCCTTGGACCCATCTTCACCTGGAAGAGCAACAGCAATCACCAGAGGCTCAGCTCTGCCTGCACCTGAAGGAATGTTCAATGGAGCCACAGCCTCAGCCACACCAGCTGAAGGAAGAGGGACCCCCTGAAGCACAGGCTCCACCCATACCAATTAGAGGAAGAGATGGGTAGACAACAAGGTAAGAATACACTAAACAATACAAAGAGCAATACAGCTCCAGAAACTAGTGGTTCTGCAGCAAGAAGATCTGAACATCCCAGCACAGATGAAGCAGGAGAAAACAATGCTAAAAATAGCTTTATGAAGATGATTGGGGCCCTTAAAGAGGAAATGAAAACTTCTCTTAAAGAAATGGAAGAAAAGACAAAAAAATTAGAAGAGAGCAACATATCCCTTAAAAAAAAAAACAAGAAAACACAATCAAACAGGTGAAGGAAATGGTTCAAGACTTAAAAACTGAAATAGAGGCAATAAAGAAAACACAAACTGAAGGAACTCTGGACATGGAAAATCTGGGTAAACAATGAGGAACTACAGATACAAGTATAAACAACAGAATATAAGAGATGGGAAAGAATCTCATGCATTGAAGATATTGTAGAGGAAATCGATTCATCGGTCAAAGAAAATGTTAAATCCAACAAATTCTTAACACAAAATGTCTAGGAAATCTGGGACACCATGAAAAGACCGAACCTAAGAATAACAGGGATAGAAGAAGAAGAGCTCCAGATCAAAAACACAGAAAATATATTCAACAAAATCACAGAAGAACCTAAACAAAAACTTTTGGAGGCACCACCATCTTGACTTCAAGCTCTACTATAGAGCTAGGGTAATGAAAATAGCTTGATATTGACACTAAAATAGATAGGTGGACCAATGGAATTGAATCCAAGACCCTGACACCAATCTACACACCTACAAACACCTGATTTTTAACAAAGAAGCTAAAACTATAAAGTGGAAAAAAGAAAACATCTTCAACAAATGGTACCGGCATAACTGGATGTCGACATGTAGAATAATACAAATAGATCCATATCTGTCACCATGCACAAAACTCAAGTCCAAATGGATCGAAGACATCAACATAAAACCAACCACACTGAACTTCACAGAAGAGAAAGTGGAAAGTAGCCTTGAACACATTGGCGCAGGAGACTACTTCCTAAATATAGTAACACCAGGAGCACAGACACTGAGAGCAACAATTAAGAAATGGGACCTCCTAAAACTGAGAAGCTTCTGTAAAGCAAATGACACAGTCAACAAGACAAAATGGCAGCCTACAGAATGGGAAAAGATCTTTACCAACCCCACATCTGACAGAGGACTGACCTCCAAATTATACAAACAACTCAAGAAACTAGACATCAAAGCCGGGCGGTGGTGGCGCACGCCTTTAATCCCAGCACTCGGGAGGCAGAGGCAGGCGGATCTCTGTGAGTTCGAGACCAGCCTGGTCTACAAGAGCTAGTTCCAGGACAAAACCACAGAGAAACCCTGTCTCGAAAAAACCAAAAAAAAAAAAAAAAAAAGAAAAGAAACTAGACATCAAAAGACCAAATAATCCAATAAAAAATGGGGTATAGATCTAAAGATACTTAAGGAAATGCTCAACACCCTTAGTTACCAGAAAAATGCAAAACAAAACTAACCTAGACCCATTAAGACAAATATAATATGTACTCACTCCTAAGTAGATAATAGACATAAAGCAAAGGACAACCAGCTTTATGTTGTCAGGGAACCTGGACATACATGGATCCTAAGAGAGACATAGATTCGCCAAGGAAGGGGGGAAAAAAGACAAGAATTCCTGAGTAAATAGGGAGCATGGAATGCAGGGGGCGGGTAGAAGAGAGAAGAGGAGGGAATGGGAGTGGGGAAAATGTATAGCACATTCCCATCCAAACAATTAAAATGAGAAAGAAAAAAGAAGAAATGGATTCTTTTCTCATATGATATATCTTGATTACAGTTTCTCCTCCCTCTACTCCCCCTCCAGGATCCATTCCCTTTCTGTCTCTCATTAGAAGAAAGTTTCTAAGAGATAGTGAAATTAAATAACATAAAATAAAAGCTATCTTATCAAAGTTGGACAAGGCAAACCAACAGAAGGAAGAGTCCCAAGAGCAGGCACAAGAATCAGAAACCACTTGTTCACACACTCAGGAGTCCCATAAAAATACTATAGTGAAAGCTATAATATATATTACAGAGGACCTGGTGCAGACCCGCGTAGGTCCTGTGCTTGCTGCTTGTAGATTCAGTCTCTGTACCTAATATGAGCTTCGCTCGGTTGACTTGGAGGCATTGTTCTGGTGCTCTCCATCACCTCTGGCTCTTACACTCCTTTCTCCTCTTCCACGGAGTTCCCTGAGTTCTGAGGGGAGGGATTTGCTGGAGAAATCCCAGTAAGAACTATGTGTATTGTCCAAGGTCTGTCTACCTCTCTCCCCTCCTCTCCCCTCCTCTTCCTTCCTCTCATCCCAGTAAGAACTGTGTGTACATTCCAAGGTCTGTCTGCCTCCCTCTCCTCTCCCCTCCTCTCCCTTCCTTTTCTCCTTTCTCTCTCTCTCTCTCTCTCTCTCTCTCTCTCTCTCTCTCTCTCTCTCACACACACACACACACACACATCTGGTTCTGTGTCTCTGCATCTATTCCCATCTGTTGCTTCTCTATGATGACTGAACAAGGCACTGATCTATGAATATAGGAGAATATTATTAGGAGTCATTTTATGGATACTTTTTTCTTTTTAAGATCAGTAATATTTGGTTTGATCCTGGGTCTCTGGGCTATCTATTCTCTAGGCCACCCAAGCAGTGTCAGGTATGGGTTCTTTTAAAGTCTAATTTACACAGTCTAAACAGACACTCCAGAAATTATTCTGAATTCCAATGCAAGAACTCCACTCCACAGACCTTTCGCAAGCACAAAGATGTAAGCCTAGAGAACCTTACCACAAAGATCATCAAGGTGAAAATGGCCCAAACGAATAAGTCACTGGACAGCATGCTGGAGACAGCACCTATAACAACAGCCACCATCCAGAAGAACAGAATCACCACAGTAGCTGTCAGTCACTCAGTCAGTGTGTAGAGAAGATCAGAATGTGACTCTCGATTCCAGCAACCAGGAAAATGGTCAGGCATGGTGGGGCATCCCTTTAGTCTCAGCACTTGGGAGGCTGAGGCAGACAGATCTTTAAGTTCAAAGCCAGGCTGGTGTACATAATGAGTTGCAGGCCAACTAGGACACAGGAGACTCTGTCTTAAAAATATATTTTTAAAAAATCAAAATTTGAATCTAAAAATCCCAGTAAGCTGGTCAGTTACCTGCAGGTTGGTGCCAAAGAAACCCCGATGGAGTAACTGTGTGCTAACAGTCAGTCTCCGAGTACTGGGTCTTATGTTGAGTACTAGACCAACCTCAAAAAAAAATTTGTAGCAGGCAGACAGGCTACAACCAGAAGACACATGCAGTGATTCTGAGTCCCCTCACCAGTTTGCTGACTGGTGGAGATACTTTCCACTAAGGTTGTCAAAGAGGATAATAAGGGGCTTGCAGAGATGGCTCAGCAGTTCTGAGCACTGTCTGCTCTTCCAGAGAACCAGGGTTAATTTCCAGCATCCACATGGCAGCTCACACCTGTCTGTAACTCCAATTCTAGGGTTTCTGGCACCCTCACACAGACATACAGGCAAAACACTAATGAACATAAAACAAGTTTTTAAAAAAAGAAGTTAGAGAGCAACTTTCAGGAGTTGGTTCTGACATTAAACAAGAAAGTGGGTAAAGAACTTGCTGAAGAAGCCTAAGGTTCAGTCTTGGCTGTGAAATCACAGGGGTGGAAAGAGAGGCAGCTGCTATGGCAGGACTGTGGCTGTGGGCAAAGATGTGGCCTCATCCTACAGCACCACACGCAGGAGTCAACGTTGGTGCTGATAACCAGATCACCCTTGCCTCTGACACTCCTTTCCCATTTCATCTGCAGAACTTCCCATGGTGCCTCTGAACCAGGCAGCTTGCAGGATTCCAGGGACTTGCTGTACAACACATTTTCTTTTTTTTGTAGCTTTCCTTCACAAATCAAAGAAGTGCCCTTGCATTTCCACCTCAGTGTTTTTATTATGTAAGGTCCTAGATTCTGTAAAAAGTGTCTTTTCTGTGTCTGCTGAAATGATCACACATGGGCAGTGCCTTTTATTAATTTGGTGTATCACACTGGTTGATGAACCACTAAATCAATGGGCTAAATCCCATTTGGTCACTATATACAGTTCTCTTGGTAGGCTATTTGATTTAGCTTGCTAAAATATTGAAGAATTTTGCATCTGTATGCAGAATGGGGTATGAGTTTGTAACTGTCTTTGGAAGGCATCTTTGTCTGACTCATGATATTGAATACTGGCCTCATATAACGGGTAAGAACATGTTGTCTCTTCTTCTGTTTTCTTTCCCAGAGTCTTAAGATACTGTTGGTTTTCCTTTAGGCATTTATGGAATTCTCCAATAAGCAATATGTTCCTGATATTTTCTTTTCTGGAAGGTATTTGGTTATTGATGAAACTCATTGCTTAATATACGTATATTTAGACTTTCTATCTCTTCATGAGTCAGTTTAGAACTTAAGGGGTGGTAAATTTTTTTATATTTGTTGTACAAAGTGGTGGCTTTTGTACTGAAATTGTGTGTGTATGCTTGAATATATGCTCAGGTGTGTACCTGTGTGTACAAGTGCATGTGCATGTGTTGAAATTTGATTTGTTAATCAGTGTACCCTGTGCTTTGAATGTCTTCCTGTTACTGCAGACTTGGCAAGAGAACTGAAAATAGACGTTTAGCCTTAGAGAAATAGTCCTATTCAGAAACTCAGTAGGCAGCTAGATGTAGGCTGAGCATATTCTAAGCAACTCCAAACTATGCATGACCATATGGCAATAATTTGTATAATCTAAAAATATGTGCAGAAATACCTCTGTAAGACGTTATCAGCTCAGATTTATGCAACAAACATGCTGCCCACTGAGACATCTTGCCAGTCCAATCTCTGTTTTTATTATTACCTTTCAATATATCCTTAAGTTTTGTTGACTTTTTTTAAAACTTTTCCTTGTTGTTTTTGTTTGTTTTTGAAGGGAAAGTTAAACAATAGTTTTACGTTTATTTATTGGGGGGTGCGTATGTTACAATGTGTGTGGAGGTCAGAGGACAGCTTGCTCTAGTAGAGTCTCTTTCTACACGTGAGGAATCAAACTCAGAATGACAGGCCTGACAATTACCTAAGGCAATTAACTGTCTTTACCTATTAAGCTATGTTTTTTTTTTTAATTTTCTTTTTAGATTTATTTATTTATTATGTATAGTGTTTCCCCCTGCATGTACATCTTCATGCCAGAAGAGGGCACCAAATCTCATTACAGATGGTTGTGAGCTACCATGGGGTTGTAGTTGCTGGGAATTGAACTCAAGACCTCTGGAAGAGCAGACAGTGCTCTTAACGGCTGAGCCATCTCTCCAGCTCCCTTATTAAGTTATCTTAACAGCCTTTTTCCCCATTCCTGAAGCAGTGTTTCTTACAGCACAGGCTAGCTTTGAATTCACACTGTTGCTAAAAGATGACATTTTACCCCTCAGCTTCCTGCCTCTACTTTCCAAGGGTTAAGATTACAAACATGCATCACCACCTGCCTGTTCTGTTTTGTTTAAGAGTCTCACTGTGTAGAGCTGAGATCCACCTGCCTCTCCCTCTCAAGTTTCAAAATTAAAGGTGTGCGCTACAACACCTGGCTTGTTTGCATTTTAAAAGTCCTCCTATCTTTATATTTTACTCTTATACTTATCTAACTTTGATTTTAAATTTTCTCATTATTGATAACTTTAGTTTTTGTTTTTTCTTTTCATTTTTCTGTCTGTTCTTTTCTCTATAACATCCTTCTTCAGTCCTCCTCTTGTTTTTCCTTTTTCCCCCTTTTTAAAAAGATTTATTTATGTACTATGTATACAGTGTTCTGCCTTCATGTATGCCTGAACAGCAGAAGAGGGCACCAGATCTCATTATAGATAGCTGTGAGTCACCATGTGGTTGCTGGGAATTGGACTAAGGATTTGTGAAAGAGCAGTCAGTGCTCTTAAGCTCTGAGCCATCTCTCCAGCCCTGTTCTTCTTTTCTTAAAATAAAAAAGTTATGCCAGGTGGTGGTGGCTCACACCTTTAATCCCAGCACTCAGGAGACAGAGGCAGGCTTTGAACTCACAGAGTTCAGAGCAAGTTCCAGGACAGCCAGGACTGTTATATAGAGAAATCTTGTCTTGGCAAAATAATAATAATAAATAAATAAATATTAAAAACAACAACAACAAAAGTTATTTGTGGAGCTGGAGAAGGGCTCAGAGGCTAAGAGCACTTGCTGTTATCCAGGGGACCAGAGTCTGTTTCCTAGCATCCATGTTAGGTGGCTCACAACCACCTAACATGTTAGAACTCCAGGCCGGGCGGTAGTGGTGCACGCCTTTAATCCCAGCACTTGGGAGGCAGAGGCAGGCGGATCTCTGGGAGTTCGAGGCCAGCCTGGTCTACAAGAGCTAGTTTCAGGATGGGCACCAAAAACTACAGAGAAATCCTGTCTCGAAAAACCAAAAAAAAAAAAAAAAAGAACTCCAGCTCGAGGGTCTCTGATGCTCTCTTCTGGACTCTGAAGCCATTCAAATACATGTGACATATATGCACACAGACATATGCATATACACATAAATAAACAAAATCTTACAAAAAATATTTATTAATATTCGTGTGGGTGTTCTAATGCATGTACATGTGTGTCGCAGTACACACATGCAGGTCAGAAGGCAACTTCTGGGAGTTGATTCTTTTCAACTGTGTATTCCAAGGCTCAAATTCAGGCCATCATGCTTGTAAAGCAACTGCTTCTACCCTCCAAGCCATCCTGCAGGCCCTTTCAGTTTTCTTTTATCTAGTCTTGCTTTTCCCTCTGGGCTTTTTCCAATGATTAGAAAGAGAAATAGGGGCAGACAGCTCATTAAAGAAAGGAAATGCATTCCCATGAATGGCAGTGAGCTAGTAGACTAAGAAAATAACCCCAAAAGGATCCAGCTATGTGTTTACAGGACCTTTATAGTCCCCCTTTCTCCTTTGCATTTCATGGGCTTTGTGTGTGTGTGTGCATGCTTTGTGTGTGAGCACGTGCTTTGTGTGTGTGCACATGCTTTGTGTGTGCACCTGCCTTGTGTGTGTGTACACCAGCTTTGTGTGTGTGTACCTGCCTTGTGTGTGTGCGTGCGCATGCCTTATGTGTGTGTGCATGCACCTGCTTTGTGTTCACCTACCTTGTGTGCACGTGCTCGCTCCTGCTTTGTGTACGTGTGTGCATGCTTTATTTGTTAAATGAAATCTAGGTAAAGAAAAGCATCCAGCTTTACTCTGAAAATTGGCTTCTTTCATATATTAATCTTTTTAAGATTAATTTTTATGTTTGAGGCACAGGTGGGTGGAGCTCTGTGAGTTCAGGGCCAGCCTGGGTTACAAAGTGAGATTGTATCAAAATATATTTTCATTAATTTTTAATTATGTGTATGTCATGTGTATGTGGGTATGTGCACATGAATGCAGGTGCCAGAAGTAGAGTCCAAAAGAGGCCACTGGATTCCCTAGAGCTGGAGTTATCTACAGGTACACAGCTTTATATAGGTGAGCTACCTGACATGGGTGCTGGGAATCAAACTCTGGTCCTCTAGAAGAATGGGAAGTGATCTTAACTGCTCAGCTACCCTCTAGTCTCCTCATATGTTAACCTTGATTCTTCATCTCAGTCTCTGTTCTACCACAGAACCACCATATTATTTAACTCTGCCACTCTGAGCTGAAGTCATCTTAGCATGGATATCTACGTGCATTGCTACTATTCATCCCAGGCGGGAAGTGCAGCCAACCTAGATGCTCACTAACAGATGAACAGATAAGAAAATGTGGTGCGGATTCACAACAGAACTTTAGTCATCCATAAATAAAAATGAAGTTATGACAAACAGGAGGATGGATGCAACCAGAGATGATTATGTTAAGCAAAATAAGCCAGACTCAGAAAGAAAATACAACCTTTTGGGGCTGGAGAGATGGCTCAGTGGTTAAGAACATGCATTGTTCTTGCAGAGAACCTAAATTCAACTCCTAGCACCCACATCAGCCAGCTCACAACTGCTTGTAACCCCAACTCCAGGGAAGTCTCTAATCTCAGGCACATATACATCTACAGGCATACATACATGTACACATTTAATGAAAATAAAGGAAATACCACCTTTTTCTTATATGCAGAACCTAATTTTAAAATTAACATTTTGTGTGTGGGGCTGGAGAGATGGCTCAGAGGTTAAGAGCACTGACTGCTCTTCCAGAGGTCCTGAGTTCAAGTCCCAGCAACCACATGATGGCTCACAACCATCTATGAGATCTGGTGCCCTCTTCTGGCCTGCAGGTGTACATGCAGGCAGAACACCGTATACATAATAAATAAAATAAAAGAATTATTTTTTAAAAAAAACATTTTGTGTGTGGTAGTTTAATGTAATTGGCTCCCATAATCTCATAGGGCGTGGCACCATTATGAGGGGTGGCTTTGTGGGAGTAGGTATGGCCTTGTTAGAGGAAGTGTGTCACTGTGGGGGTGGTCTTTGAGGTTTCCTATGCTCAGAATGCCGCCCAGTGCCTCAGCTGACTTCTAGATGCCCACAAGATGTAGACCTCTCAGCTACTGTTTCAGCACCACATCTCCTGCACACTGCCATTCTCCCACCATGATAATGGACTGAACCTCTGAAACTGTAAGTGGGCCATCCCAATTAAATGTTTCCTTTTATAGGAGATGCCATGGTCATGGTGTCTCTTCACCACAATAGAAACTGTAACTAACACAGTGAGTCACAAAACTAGAAAGGGAATCATGAGAGAAGAGGGAGAGAAGGTCAAAGGAGAAAACGAGACAGTGGAATGTCTGTGAGAAAACAAGGACTGTCTGCAGGAGGGAGGGGAAGCAGGGCTGGGGGGCGTGGGACACAGCGGAAGGAAACAGGGAACAGAAACAGACAAACTAAAACCAAGTACAATAACACAGCTGTAGGAAAATACCTTCATGAAACCTATTGTTTTGTATGCTAATAAAGGAAAGAAGGCCCAGTGAGATGGCTGAGCAGGTAAAGGTGCTTGCCACCAAGCCTGACGACCTGCATTCAAGCACCACAACCTCCAGGGTAGAAGGGGAATCAGCCCTCTCAAGCTGTCCTCTCACCCTACACACGCACTGTGGCACCAACACATTCGTGCACACACACACACAATCTTCTTTTTTTTTTAAATATTTATTTATTCATTCTGAATATAGTATTCTATCTGTGTGTATGCCTGCAGGCCAGAAGAGGGCACCAGACCTCATTACAGATGGTTGTGAGCCACCATGTGGTTGCTGGGTATTGAACTCAGGACCTTTGGAAGAGCAGGCAATGCTCTTAACCTCTGAGACATCTCTCCAGCCCACACACAATCTTCTTAACTAAAAGATAAAGCAAGTGTTTGGCTTCTTCTCCTTGTTTTAACTAAATACCCTGACAGAAGCAACTTAAGGCAGCTGGAACGAAACCCGTCTGTCACATCGTGCACACAGTCAGGAAGCAGAGCACAAGTGCATGGTCCTGTCACTCAGCTTCCTTCTCCACTTGCATGGTCCAGCCAGTCTATTTGAACACATCTGTAATTACAGCATTTCAAACGCCGAGGCAGGAGAACTGCCATGAGATCAAGGCCTGAGTAGGTAATACCAGTAGTGAGTAGGTAATACCTGAGTAGTGAGTACCAGGCCAGCCTGGGCTACACAGTGAGACTCAGGCCAGGCACGGTGACCCACAGTTGTAATTCCACCACTTACCAAGTGGCAGGTTGCTGTGAATTTGAGGCCAGCCTGATCCACCCATGTACACTCAAATAATAATGTTAAGTGTTAGGTGTACCCTTTAACTTTGCCTGCAAAGGCCCCCACTCCCACACCCATGCTGACTTTCCCTCTCAAGCCTTCTGTGCCTACCTTCATGCAGTGCTGTTCTGTCCTCTGTCTCACAGAAAAGACACATAAGGGACGGTTTTCTTTCTTTCCTTTTTTTAAATGGATATCATACACATTCTATTTATTTATTTATTATGTATACAATATTCTGTCTGTGTATGCCTGCAGGCCAGAAGAGGGCACCAGATCTCATTACAGATGGTTGTGAGCCACCATGTGGTTGCTGGGAATTGAACTCAGGACCTTTGGAAGAGCAGACAATGCTCTTAACCGCTGAGCCATCTCTCCAGCCCCAAGTTTCTATTCAAACCGGAATTCTGTTTTCTACCTTGTTTTATTTTGTGAAAGGTATGATGCATATATACACCAGAGAGCACACGGGGAGGTCAGAGAACCACTTCCACCATGTGGCTTCCATCATCAAGCTTGGTGACAGATGTCTACTAGCTGGGTCACCTTACCAGCCTCTTCAGACTGAAATTATTTTTTTAACCTCCAAAACTGTATCTTTGCCGGGCAGTGGTGGCGCACGCCTTTAATCCCAGCACTCGGGAGGCAGAGGCAGGCGGATCTCTGTGAGTTCGAGACCAGCCTGGTCTACAAGAGCTAGTTCCAGGACAGGCTCCAAAACCACAGAGAAACCCTGTCTCAAAAAAACCAAAAAAAAAAACAACTGTATCTTTATTCATTCTGAAAGAATTTTCTTTTCAAGCAACAACAAGCTCACAAATACAGGAAAATCTGGGGAGAGGGGAGTCCTCAGAGCCTTTGTTTCTTCCCCAGTTAGCAATTCTCCCATCGCGGTGGGAGATCCTTCTCGAAGAATCAGCAGTGTCTCCCCAATTCATTCTGATTCCAACTCTGTGACATCTAAAAACCAGGCACCCACCACAGGGATGACAATCAAATGTGTGACTTCATCAGGAGAGTAAGAAAAAGAAGGGGCGTGGGTGAGGAAGCAGAGCTGGCAGTGGGAGACTTGGAGCTGTCCGAGGTACTGAAGAGAAAATGACTCATGCTTGCCTCCCTAGTTGTGGGACTCAGAAACTCAGGTACAGCCTAGTCTCTGGCTTCTAAGTAGATAAGTAAAGAGAACATTCTGTAGAGGAAAGACAGAGAGGGGGTGAGAGAAAAGAGAGCAAAAGCATGTGACTACGATGGGTTTAAGCACCAAGAAACTACCTGTGCTGGCTAGTTTTATGTCACTTTGACAGAAGCTATAGTTATTTTGTATGAGGGATCCTCAATTGAGAAAATACCCACCAAACTGGTCTGTAGCCAAGTCTGAAGAGCATTTTATTTTTTTTTTTGTTTTTGTTTTTTTTTGTTTTTTGTTTTTGTTTTTCGAGACAGGGTTTCTCTGTGGTTTTGGAGCCTGTCCTGGAACTAGCTCTTGTAGACCAGCCTGGTCTCGAACTCACAGAGATCCGCCTGCCTCTGCCTCCCGAGTGCTGGGATTAAAGGTGTGCGCCACCACCGCCCGGCTTGAAGAGCATTTTCTTGATTGATGATTGATGTGGGAGAGCCAAGATCATTGTGGATGGTTCCATCCCCAGGGAGGAGAGTCCTTCTAAGAAAGCAGGCTGAACAAACCATGGGGACCAAGCCAGTACACAGCACTTCTCCTTCTTCCATGGCCTCTGCATCAGATCCTGCCTACAGGTGCTGGCCTTGACTTCCCTTGGTGATGGAGGTTACATGGAGAGGCAAGCAGAGGAAACCCTTTCCCCCCAAGTTGCTTGTGGTCATGGTGTTTTATCACCATGTTGGGCAGTGGTGGTACATGCCTTTAATCACAGCACTCAAGAGGTAGAGGCAGAGGCAGGCAGATCTCTGTGAATTCAAGGTCTAGGATTGAACCAGCAGCAGGCTCTCCTGTTGCTGGGTACACAGGAGTGGAGAAAGCACTTTACATTATCCCAGACTTAGGTGATATTTCCCCGTTCTCTACTTTATTCACCTGCCTGTCTATCTACTAATCAATTTTCTAAACTTATTTGAAAAAAGTTAAACGCTGAGAAGAGTTGCAAGCTAGCTTTAACACAATAAACCTCTGTGCACCCCTGCACTACACTCACCACCCATTAACTGCATGTCACCCCTGCTGTCCTGCCAGCCAGCTCCCAAATAATGACTCAGTGACTTAGTATTATGAAAACAGCCTATAGCTTAGGTTTGTTCCTAACTAGTCCTTATAACTTAAATTAACCCATTTCTATTAATCTAACTTCTGTCATGTGCCACCTAGTCTGCTTCTTTTGTGTCTCCTGGCATGTCTTGTATGCCTAGCTTCCTCTCCTACTTTCTTTCTCTCTCTCCAGAAATCCTACCTGTATCTCCTGCCTAGTTGTTGGCTGTTCAGCTTTTAGTACACCAATCACAGTAAATACATCTTCACACAGTGTACAAATACCCCACAACTTATTTATAGACATCTTACTCTGAAATAGTTTAAGGCTCACACGAAGTTATAAAAATAGTACAGGAAGTTCCCATGTACTGCTTACCAGGTTCTCCATGGAAAGTTACATAACCACAGCACTCCATCAGAAACAGGAAAATGACAGTATACTAATCCAGCTAGAGACCTTATTTGGAGAAAGCGTTCTCTTCCTCCCTCCCTCCTTCCCTTTCTTCCTCTTCCTCCTCCTCCTCCTCCTCCTCCTCCTTCTCTCTCTCTTTCTCTCTCTCTCTCTCCCTCCCTCCCTCCCTCCCTCCCTCTCTCATTCTTATCATGTGTATTCATTTAAGTAACAGAACTATCCCAGCACACACAAAACACACTCCCTTGCGTTATCTAATAGTACATACATCCTTGCTGAGTCCTAACCCCTGTCAGTCATTACTAACACTTCAGACTATAATGGGAGAGGAATATCAAAATATAGTATTTTGAGAATTTTTTTCACCCAACAAAGTGCCCTGTAGCTCACTCAGGTTTTCAATTGTTTCTGAAATAGGGTCTTTTAATATGCAGCCCACACAAACCTGAAACTTGCCTTGTAGCCAGGCTGGCCTCAACCTCAAGCTCTTTCTCAGTCTCCTGAGCATGTGCCTGAGTCCCTGGGACTGTGTGTAGGAGCAGCTCATTCTTTTCATTCCCAAACATATTCTACCTAGTCACCTGGGGAAACCTCGTACCCCAGGAGGCTTTCTGTGTTAGTCTATTATAAACAAAGCTGTCATGAACATTTATGGACACATTTTTATGTGAACACAGGATAATTTTTTAGCCTAACCTTACCAAGGTGTCTCTGGAGTAGCTGGACCATTTTGGATTCCCAACTGTTCTGAAGATTCTTCATTTTAGCCACTGTGGTGGATATGGAATGTTATATCATTCTCGCTTTACATTCATTTCCCTAAGAGCTGGTGATGCTGAGCCGTCTCCATGTGTCCCTTCCCCACAGCTGGTGATGCTGAGCTGTCTCCATGTGTCCCTTCCCCACAGCTGGTGATGCTGAGCTGTCTCCATGTGTCCCTTCCCCACAGCTGGTGATGCTGAGCCGTCTCCATGTGTCCCTTCCCCACAGCTGGTGATGCTGAGCTGTCTCCATGTGTCCCTTCCCCACAGCTGGTGATGCTGAGCTGTCTCCATGTGCCCCTTCCCCACAGCTGGTGATGCTGAGCTGTCTCCATGTGCCCCTTCCCCACAGCTGGTGATGCTGAGCCGTCTCCATGTGCCCCTTCCCCACAGCTGGTGATGCTGAGCTGTCTCCATGTGTCCCTTCCCCACAGCTGGTGATGCTGAGCCGTCTCCATGTGCCCCTTCCCCACAGCTGGTGATGCTGTGCCGTCTCCATGTGCCCCTTCCCCACCTCAGTGTTCCCTTTGGTAGAAATAGATGTTCAGGACTTTTTCTACTTTGTATTTGTCTTTTTTTTATTTATTTATTATGCATACAATATTCTGTCTGTGTGCATGTCTGCAGGCCAGAAGAGGGCACCAGACCTCTTTACAGATGGTTGTGAGCCACCATGTGGTTGCTGGGAATTGAACTCAGGACCTTTGGAAGAACAGGCAATGCTCTTAACCACTGAGCCATCTCTCCAGCTCCCTCTACTTTGTATTTGGAACATATTTTCTTACTGCTATGTTTACAGAGTTCTGTATATATTCTAGATACCAATCCCTTCCTGTGACTTGTACTTTCTCCCAGTCTATGGCTTGTCTTTTCATTTCTCTAACAGCGTCTTTAATAGAAAAGAAAAGGCTTTTAATTTTAATGAAGTCAAATTTATTGATTTTGTTTTCTTTCTGGATCTCAATCTTGGTGTCAGGCCAAAGACTTTCACAAGCAGTTGTCTTTCTTTTTTTCTAAGACATGAGTATAAGAAGCCTGTCTTAGTTAGGCTTCTGTCGCTGTGAAGAGACACATGACCACAGCAGCTCTTATAAAGGAAAGCATTGAATGAGGCTGGTTTACTATTTTAGAGGTTTAGTCCATTATCATCGTGGTGGGACGTGGCAGCGTGCAGGCGAACACGGCGCTGGAGAAGGAGCTGAGAGTCCTACATCTGGATCTGCAGGCAGCAGGAGACTGTGCGCCATACTGGGCATAGCTTGAGCATATGAAACCTTAAGCCTGCCCCCATGATGGCACGCTTTCTCCAATAAGGCCACACCTCCTAAGAGTACCACTCCCTATGGGTCTATGGGGGCCATCTTCTTTCAAACCACCACAAAACCCTTAGATCATATTAGATCATTGGGATTATATTAGAATAATCACAGCAGAAGATGATAAGTAAACATGAATCATGTGAGCACAGTGAGGCTGTACAGATGGAGGAGGAAGGGAAAAGGAGAGTTTGTAGGCGGGACAGAGCATTTTACATTGTAGATATAAGAAAGGCTTCAAGGGGGAAGTAGCATTTGAATCTTAAGGATGCCAATAGCTGAATGAATAAGAACAAAGTATGACATTCATGTATTCAAGTGTCAGAACAAAAGGCCAGGCATATGGCTCAGTGGATAAAGGGGCTAGCCCCACTAGTCTGAAAACACATTTTCAATCCCTGGAACCCATGTTAAAAGCTGAGTGTGACTATGCATGGTGTTGCACACCTTTAATTCCAGCACTCAGAGTCAGGAAAGGGAAGATCTCTGAGTTTGAGGCCAGCCTGGTCCACATAGCAAGTTCCAGGATTGCCAGAGTAGCATGATGAGACTTTACCTCAAACACACACACACACACGTGCGCGCTCAATATGATGGCACATATCTTTATTTTTCTTTTTTTTTAAAGATTTATTTATTGTCTATATAGTGTTCTGTCAGTATGTATGCTTGCAGGCCAGGAGAGGGCACCAGACCTCATTACAGATGGCTGTGAGCCACCATGTGGTTGCTGGGAATTGAACTCAGGACCTCTGGAAGACAGTCAGTGCTCTTAACCTCTGAGCCACCTCTCCAGCCCCGGCACATATCTTTAATCCCAGCACTCTTACAGGGAGATAGAGACAGAACAATTGCTCAGAATCTTATGAATGAGTAGCCCAACATAAGCAGTACAGTAGCAAAAACATGAGAAAGACCCTGACTTAATAAGGGGGAGGACGATATCAACTTCTGAAAGTTGTCCTCTTACCTTCACAGATGCTCCATGGCACAAGCACACCCACACATATATACACATACACACCCTGGATAAATATTTTTTAAGAAAATACCATAATAGGCCGGGCGGTGGTGGCACACGCCTTTAATCCCAGCACTCGGGAGGCAGAGGCAGGCGGATCTCTGTGAGTTTGAGAGCAGCCTGGTCTACAAGAGCTAGTTCCAGGACAGGCTCCAAAAAACCACAGAGAAACCCTGTCTCGAAAAACCAAAAAAAAAAAAAAAAAAAAAAAAAAGAAAAGAAAAAGAAAAGAAAATACCATAATAATCCACCATATAAAGAAAATTCCATAATGAGCCAGGCAGCACTTGAGAGGCTGAGGTAGGAGGAATACTGAAGGCTCATGGCCAGCCTGGGCTACGCAACAACACACTGTCTCAAAGAATAAGTGTGGGGTGAAGAAAATGCCATAATGAAACCCATTACTTGTACTTTTTTTTTTTTTTGGTTTTTTCGAGACAGGGTTTCTCTGTGGTTTTGGAGCCTGTCCTGGAACTAGCTCTTGTAGACCAGGCTGGTCTCGAACTCACAGAGATCCGCCTGCCTCTGCCTCCCAAGTGCTGGGATTAAAGGCGTGCGCCACCACCGCCCGGCCCATTACTTGTACATTAAGCTTAAAGTTAATTTAAAGGTGCTGGGAGTGTAATGAGCTTGTAGAATGTTTGCTTAGCATGTGTAAGGCCCTGATTTCCCCAGCACCACCTAAACTGGGGGTGGTGGTACACACCTATAACTCCAGCATTTGCAAAGCAGGAGGATCAGAAGCTCAGGGTCATTCTGAACACTATACAATCTGTTTGAAGTCAGCCTGGACTACAAGAGACCCAGTCTCAAAAAATTCCTGTCTCAAAAAATTATTTTTAGCTGGGAGGTGGTGGCGTACGCCTTTAATCCCAGCACTCAGAAGGCAGAGGCAAGTGGATGTCTATGGGTTCAAGGCCAGCCTAGTCTACAGGGTTAGTTCTAGGAAAGCCTAGGCTACATAGAGAAACATATCTTCAAAACCCAAATAATAACAATAATACATAATAATAATGTGATGGTTTGAAAGGCAGTGGCACTATAGGAAGTGTGGCCTTGCTGAAGAAAGTGTGACACTGTGGAGGCAGGCTTTGAGAACTCAGATATGCTCAAGCCATGCCCAACGAGACTGACCACTTCCTGCTGCCTGTGAGTCAAGATGTAAGAACCTTCAGCTCCTTCTCTAACATCATGTCTGCCTGCATGTTGCCTTGATTCCCACCATGATAATAATGGACCAAACCTCTGAACTGTAAGTGAGCCACCACAATGAAATGTTTTCCTTTATAAGAGTTGCCGTGCTCATGGTGTTTCTTCACAGCAACTGAAACCCTCACTAAGACAGAAGTTGGTATCAGGGACTGGAGTATTGCCATAATAGGCCAGACCCTGTTTTTGTCTGGAGTAATAAGGACTTTGATACTTTGAGTTAGGAAAGCAGTGGAATGCATTACACATCGCTTAATGGGCCATACTAGTAGGAACATGGAAGACAATAGCGCTGAGAATGACCTGAACTGTGGAGGACTGGCTCAAGAGGTTTCAGAGAAGAATTTTAGTGTGTTTCCTAGAGAATGTTCTTGTGATATTTTGATGAAGAATGTAGCTGCCTTTTGCCCTTATCTGAAGAGTCTGCCTGAGGCTAAAATGAAAAGTGTAATTCTGTTGGCAGAGGAAATTTCAAAACAGTCTAGTATAGATTTGTCATGTGATTATTAGGAGAAACTTTAATGAAGATTTATGATGAAAAGGAGCAAGCTGAGCAGTGTAAATTCCAAAATGCAAAATTTAAGGAGAAAAGGAGCACCAGAAAGTGAAATGGAGCTAAATTCTGTGTTCAAGGAGATAGACAGATTAAGAAATGGAATAATGGGAGTGGTGATCTCAGGGCAAGATCACACCCAGCTAAATTTCCAATTTATGAAAAGGAATTAAAGAAAAATTTAAAGCCAGGTGTGGTGGTGTACACCTTTAATTCCAGCGCTCCATGGGCAGAGGCTGGGTGGATCTGTGAGTTTGAGGCCAATCCGATCTACAGAGCAAGTTCCAGAACAGTGAAATTTAGGTAGTGAAGGAAACCATGGAAAACAGAAAGATGATGAAGATGTAATTGAATGAGGGGAGCGTGTTTCAGCCTCAGCAAACAGCAGAACATGGTAACGTCAGCCACATGGCTCTGGCTTTAGAGTCAAGAATAGGAGAAAGGGATTATGGAATTTGCCTCCATGACTAAGAAAAGTCACTGAGCTCAGGTATGTGTCAGGGGTGTCCCAGAATGGAGGCCTAGGAAGGTCATTGTGTAAAACCGTGAAGTTGAAGCCAGAATTGCCTTGAAGACGCCAAGATGTTAGAGATGCCAGAGTCCTGTGATCCCTGCCGAGGAGAGCTGCTAGCCGAGTGGAACCAGCCCAAGAGAAGAAGTGTGCTGCATCAACAGCGCTGGACAGACCTGGACACCAGACATGGAGATGCAGAGTTTGGAGTTTGCCCAGCTGGTTTTTGGTCTTGCATTGGTCCATTATTTCCTCATTATGCTTCGTTCCCTGCAATTTGGAATGGCAATGCATATCCTATACCATTATATGTTAGAAGTATGTGATCTGTTTTTAGATTTTGATTTTACAGGGGACTGCGGTTAAGAGACTGCAGGAATCTCGGAAGAGACTTTCAAACATTATTGAGACTGTAATAGACTATGGAAACTTTTGAGGTTGGACTGAATGTATTTTTGCACTGTGATATGGCTACAAGCCTTTGGGGTCCAGGGAGTGGAATGAGGCGGTTTGAAAGAAAATGGCCCCCAAAGGGAATAACACCATTGGGAGCTGTGGCCTTGTAGGAGTAGGTGTGGTCTTGTGTAGGATGTCTGACACTGTGGAGGCAGGCTTTGAGGTCTCATATATGTTCAAGCCATGCCCAATGACACAGACCACTTCCTGTTGCCTATTAGTCAAAGTGTAGAACTCTTAACTACCTCTCTAGCACCATGTCTGCCTGCACACCACATGATCTCATCACCATCCTGCCATGATGATAATGGACTAAACCTCTTAACTGTAAGCAAGCCACCACAAATTTTTTTATAAGCATTCCTGTGGTTGTAATGTTTCTTTATAGCAATTGAAACCTTAAGACTAACAACAATGATATATTATCAAAATAAAATTAATTTTAAAAAATAAAGTTTCATCTGCTCTTGCTGTGCTATTGACAGCTTGTTCGGTGAGTCAACCATCCATGGCTCATAGTTACATTAAGATTATAACATTTTTTTAACTGCTGCACAAGAAGAATAAAAAAATTGTAAATAAAATTTAACATTAAAAAACTGTATTTCAGCTGGATATGGTGTCACATGCCCTGAATCCTAACACTTGGAAGGCAGAGGCAGGCAGATCTCTCTGAGTGCAATCATGGATAGTAAGAGCATGGGAAGAATTCCCAGGAAAAGAGAATCACATAAATCGAGGGACAAAGATAGCTTAAATCAAGATCAAAAAGTGGGGAAGGTGGCTCCAGAGGGAGATTGCTTATTTATTTATTTACTTACTTACTTAGGGTGGTTTGAGGCAAGGTTTCAATACATAGTCCAGGCTGGCCTTCAACCTACCATATAACCCAGGCTTACTGAACTCAGAGCCCTGCAGTCTTAGTCTCCTACATGTTGGGGTTAAAGGCATACACCACTTGCTCTGCTTATTTACATTTTGACAAAGAATCTCACTCTGTCACTCAGGCTAGCCCTGCGTGACTCCTAAACCCAAGTGACTCCTCTGCCTTAGCCTCCATAACAGCTGAGAATGCAGGCATGTGCTACAGCACCCTAGGTCAGCTTACTTTAGATCAACAGTGGCCAGCAACGTTCATGAGGCACTAGATACCCAAAGGGTGGTGGAAAGCAGAAACATCAAGTTACAACTCATTGTCACAGGTGAGGCCATTGATTTCAACCTCCCCAACCCCACCCCAGTCCTTTATGCACCTGCTCCAGTACCTGGCACATAGTAAACATTCAGCGACTATTTGTTGAATGAATGGAGCTGATAATTCTGATCTCAGTGTTTACTGAATAGTCACACAGCAAGCTTTGAGATATCCACTTGGTACACATAATCTCAACAAACCACCCAGCAACCTCTGGAGAGATAAATGAGACCCACTGAGAAGATGGTCTTGGGTGAAGCCTGAAGATATGATATTAAGTTTTTAGGTAGTCCTAAAGATCAGCCAAGTTTGAAGATGATTCACGTGGACAGTTTTATAGATAAAGTTCAGCAAACAGTAGTAATATGTTCAAGGTCACATGGCTAAGAAGAACCATGACACAAATGTAGATCTCTTAGCAAAACATCTTCAGCAAATGTCTACCTAACTCTGGAAAACCTACTATGTAAAAACCAGAGCTCATGGGAAGTGCAGAAATCTGTAATTGAAGCCAAGGAGAACAGTCAGCCTGCCAAAAGCCACAGAGACTGAGAAGGATGTGGCACGAGGGAGAAGGAGGATGGCTGACCCACAGCTCCATGGCCTGAGTGCTGACAGGAAGAGGAAGACCTGAGCCTGGAACAGCCAGGGTACTCCCTCAGGAGACCTGGCCAGCTGGGAGGAGCTATGGACGGATGTGCAGCCAAGATAACTCCCGTAGGATATTCCTGTGTTGACACTGTTAAAGCCTAAACCTGGCTAGAGCGGGATGCCCAGGAAGGGAGGCAGAAGATGCAAGGGAGAATTTAAGTAAGCTGTTAATAAGGTGCAAAATGTAGCCCACCCCGATTCCTCATGAGCACTGCCTGTTGGCTGGGTTTTAAGTCTTTTGTTTCATTTTTCTTCTGGTCTAGGCACATCTGTGTCTCTGGGGCACTGCTTGTATTGAAGGACAGAAAGGAAAAGAAAAGCAGAATTCCAACCAGAACATCAGATGATCTAGTAGTCTCAAGAGACACGAATGAAGTGAGATTGGAACTAGAGTGCAAAGGAAGCTCTAACTGTGTTTCTACTTTCTACAGTCGTGCAAGCCAGGCTGGTACCACAATCAGGGCTGGCTGTACCTTCTCCCAAAGCATTCTAGAAGCCTGTGAAAAATGTGATGGTTTCCTACAGTCTTTGAATCCTGCTCATGCCATTTGTTGTGGAGTGGAGCAGCATCCCCCTGGGGGAAAAATGGTGATGAAGCTGGAGAGATGGCTCAGTGGTTAAGAGCACTTTCTGCTCTTCCAGAGGACCAGGTTCAATTGCCAGCACCCACATGGTGGTGGCTCACATCTGTCTGTAACTCCAGTTCCAGGGACTCTGACACCCTCTTCAGGAACATAAGTGGCGCATGTGCACACTCATACATATTTTTTGAAAATGTTGATGAAAAGAAACTCCTTATCCAGAAGCAGAATACAGAGCCCAGCCACATGCATCCAGCCAGCCTTCCACCATCCAGTAGAGGTAGGTGCTGCTGCTCTTACAGGGTAAGTGAAAGAGGGTCACATCATCTCCGACTGAGCCCAGCATTCTTTAATTATAAACCTGATCTTTTGTTAATAGCCAAAATTCTTTGAAGCCCACTCAGCCCTGTCCTGTCTGACAAAGAGACAAGAGTTCCATTGCACTAAGAGGCATTATGTACTGAGGAAATAAAGTATGCCTTTGCTTGTTGGTGGCCTTGGGCACACGTGCTATTCCTGAGCCTCAGTGGCTTAACCATAAGACAGGAGTGGCAGCTGTCTTAGGAAGGAAAACTACACAGGCGTGGGCACTGTGACTGACAGGCAGTAATTCTTCACCAGGGTTAATATTCTTCCAGTATCCTCTTCCCAGTCTTTCAGAGCCCAAAATAGCCCAGAATTGCTTTTAGCTCAGGCCTTCAGTGAATGATAAGGAACCAGAACGGCTGTGGCACAGAGCCAGGGGTGTGCTCTGAAGTCTCATAGAAGTCTTCCTCTTACCGTTAGGATCCTGTCCCAGTGATACAGCCCTCCCACAAAGTGAAACAAATCTGTCCTAGAACTCCAAGATCAAAAAAGGCAGTAGGAGCCAGCTGTGGTGGGCCACACTGATAAAATGTTAGTCTGGGAGGAGGCAGGAGGACTGCCAGGAGTTCAAGGCCAGCTTAGACTCTAGAGCAAGCACTAGACCAACCTGAGCTACTGGGGGAGCAGAATGAGAAAGCTGTCTCAAAACAAGCAAACAAACAGAAGTCTGGAATCCTGAACTACAGAGCAAAATGCTTCACATTCCCCTGAGTGGTGCATAGGCTGGATGGTAAACTGAGGCAATCTATCCTTACTTCATCTTTCAGACTCTGTCCTTACTGTGTAGTGAGGGAGGTCAGTTCTGCCAGCAGTGCTCTTCCGGTTCATTCCTGGAATTGAGTCTTTGGTTCAAAGACTAATTTCCACAGAAAACGGCTCTCCTGTCTAATTCAGAATAGAATTTCAAATACATACAGGGCTAGAGATATGAAACGTGAGTCTGGAAAGTGACGGGGACCGTGGAGAGCAGCTCACTTAAACAAAGGGCACCTCACTTCCACCCACTGTGGTCACCTTCACTCCCATTTTAAAGAGTGGCAGGGGCGGGGGGCAGGCATTAAAATGTCAACATCAATCAGTTTCATTTTAGGTGAAATCTCCTGGCCAAAACCCATTTTTGAAACGTTTTAAGATCTAATGTGCTTTTTTTGTTTGTTTGTTTAACCAAAGCCTGTACCCTCCTTTCTACCAATCCGCGGTCCTGGCATGCGCCATAGGTAGAGGCCTAGAGAGGAACCCTGCTAATTCTCAGCGCTTTGTCCTTTTCCAGGCTTGGCCCCTTTCCCTCTCTGTAACCCTTCGCACCGCACCCTCGGGAATTCGGGCTCCTGTTCTTCACGGATGACCCCGAGCATCTCAAGCTTTCGGCGATTCCTCCAGTCTCCTGGGGCTGCGGAGCTGTGGGATGCTCTCTGGAGTGGATCCGCTTTCCCCGCTGAGCCCCAGGAGACCCCCGAAGACGGGAGATAAAGGGATGTCCGCTCCCCCTGGGGAGGGAGGGGCAACAAAAATAAAAAAAAAAGAAAGAAAAAGGGGGGCCTCACCCTTGAGAACTCTGTGGTGCGGATGAGGGGACACCTTTCAGAAAACCTACTCTCCTTAAGGAATAAAGGCAAAAGGAAGGACAGGCTTTGAAGCCATCAGAGCGCTGAGTGCTCTCGGGCTAGAAAGTCCAGGCTGTTTGGGGAGACCCGCTCCCCTCTGGTCTTTTCCAAAGCAGATTCTTGGGGTACAGGCGCTGCGGACAGGGAGGGGCTCTCACGCAGACAGCCCAGGTCGGTGGCGCGCAGCTGCGGTGGCACTGCGCACCCCCGCCCCCGCAGGCTCCCCTCCCTCTCCCCGCTAGGTCGGGAACTGAAGCTCCGCCCCCAGCGCGTCGCCCCAGCCCCGCGCCTTAAAAGCCCCGCATACCGCCCCGCCGCGCCCAGCCTCCGCCGCACCTTCTCGTCCTCGCCAGGTCCCGCCGCAGCCGTGCGCCCGGCCCCGACCCCGGCACCATGAGCTTCGGATCGGAGCACTACTTGTGCTCTGCCTCCTCCTACCGCAAGGTGTTCGGGGACGGCTCGCGCCTGTCCACGCGCCTCTCCGGGCCGGGAGGCTCGGGCAGCTTCCGCTCGCAGTCGCTGTCCCGCAGCAATGTGGCCTCCACGGCCGCCTGCTCCTCGGCCTCGTCTCTCGGCCTGGGCCTGGCCTACCGCCGGCTGCCCGCCTCTGACGGGCTGGACCTGAGCCAAGCGGCGGCGCGCACCAACGAGTACAAGATCATCCGCACGAACGAGAAGGAGCAGCTGCAGGGCCTCAACGACCGCTTCGCCGTCTTCATCGAGAAGGTGCACCAGCTGGAGACGCAGAACCGCGCGCTCGAGGCCGAGCTAGCGGCGCTGCGACAGCGCCACGCCGAGCCGTCGCGCGTCGGCGAGCTCTTCCAGCGCGAGCTGCGCGAGCTGCGCGCGCAGCTGGAGGAGGCGAGCTCGGCGCGGGCGCAGGCCCTGCTGGAGCGCGACGGGCTGGCCGAGGAGGTGCAGCGGCTGCGGGCGCGCTGCGAGGAGGAGAGCCGCGGGCGCGAAGGCGCCGAGCGCGCCCTGAAGGCGCAGCAGCGCGACGTGGACGGCGCCACCCTGGCCCGCCTGGACCTGGAGAAGAAGGTGGAGTCGCTGCTCGACGAGCTGGCTTTCGTGCGCCAGGTGCACGACGAGGAGGTGGCCGAGCTCCTGGCCACGCTGCAGGCGTCGTCGCAGGCCGCCGCCGAGGTGGACGTGTCTGTGGCGAAACCGGACCTGAGTTCGGCGCTCCGGGAGATCCGCGCCCAGTACGAGTCCCTGGCCGCTAAGAACCTGCAGTCAGCCGAGGAGTGGTACAAATCCAAGTTCGCCAACCTGAACGAGCAGGCGGCGCGCAGCACTGAAGCCATCCGAGCCAGCCGAGAGGAGATCCACGAATACCGGCGCCAGCTTCAAGCTCGTACCATTGAGATCGAGGGTCTGCGCGGGGCCAATGAGTCCCTGGAGAGGCAGATCTTGGAACTGGAGGAGCGGCACAGCGCTGAGGTGGCCGGCTATCAGGTAAGGGCTGCCTGCTAGGGAAGAGTGCCCAGTCCATTTCCGCGCACTCCCTGTACACTGGGGTCCTGAGGAAACCGGGAGAGGGGAAGGGAGGAGAGAGGAGTGTTGGCTGGAGGTGTTGACAAACAAACAAAAAAAAAATCACGGTCCCATGCATGCAGCCTCCACTGGATGTGCCTGGAAGCCCTTTCAAGCCCTTAATGTCTTTGCACTCTAGTTTGGTGATGGGGGAGTTGTAGGAACCGAACTCAAGTGTTCATGCATATGCTAGGTATATGCTGTAACACCAAACTACAATACTCACCCCCAGTCTCTCGTCTGAACTCTTCTAACAAAGGAATCTTCAATGTCTTGGGGAGTCCGAAACATCTAACCGTGTCTTCCTGTCACCAAGCGTATAAACACACTAGCAGAACAATCCCGACCCCTCTGACGAGCCCAGAAGGGCAAGGTCACAACCTCCGAGTGGTCCTGTCTGGTTTGTCTAGTTAGCTCTGAAAGGGCTTTTCTGAGCCTTAGAATTGATGTTTATAGAGCATGGTCTGCTTTACGGTTGAGAACTGGGCTCATTTTCTTGAGTTTTGCTCTACAAAGGAGTGCCTACTGGCATAATTAAGCCAGTGACAACTGCCTTGCCCCACCCTTACCGCCCCTCCCGAACCCGCGACACGCACTTGCACGCGCGCGGCTCCCTTGTCCACCTTCTGACAGTTCTGACAGTTCTAAGAAAGTACGGAGCCAGATCCGCAGGGAGAATGGTGGGGCGCTGTCCGCGGTGCTGATCCCCTCCCGCCTCGAAATGTCTCCTGCTTTGATGTTTCCAAGCTGTCCCAGTTAGGAATCTCTGGGCCTCCGGGCAATTAACTGCTTCATTTTTTTTTTTTTTGTTCTATAATACAATCAGTCTTGGCTTCCTAAAGTTAAAGTTCATCTTGTAGACAGCATCAGTTTTCGCCTCCATGGATGGCTTAGCACTTAACAAAAACCATTTAATCTGCTCCACAGCTGTGCAGTCCCACTTGAAAGGCCCCATTACCTTAATATTTTTTCAGCTTAAGTGCATGTGGCAAATTACAGAGATGGTTTCTTTGTTAGAGGTGACATTTTCCCCCCATCTTTCCCTGCTCTATAAGCTCTGTGAAGGTATTGATTGGCTGTTTCTTCCCAACAAAGGCCACCATGTCCTCAGTTTCTCTACACTGGACATTCTGGGCTGTGTCCCCAAAGGGCACAGAGTAAGAAGACAAGATTGGTGAAAAATGTAGAAAGATACAAAACTACATGGCTTAAGTACAAGGAACAATAAGAGCTCTTTTGAATAGAATGTCTATAAATTCAGAAACTTGAAGTTATTCTAGCTGGAATTGAATTTTACATTTGATAAAAATTAATGTGTTGGGGAAACATCACTAAAAATAGAACTAAAAAATGGCATAATATTTCAAAAGTACTATTTTATTAAGAAGCTGAAGAATTATTGATAAAAGGTATATACTGGCCATTACAAACAACCCCCTTGCATAAAGGGAAAAGGCCCGTTTGAAATGTCTGTTTGGTTAGTTTGATGCATAGTATTATTCAAATAAATATTCTTGTTTTGCTACAAAATATGTAAGTTGAGCTTTTCAGTATGTGTCCCAGGCCTTGGATGATCTGAATCAATCAATCAATTATACTTAATTAAGATGTCTTTTCTTCCAGGAGCCTCAAATGTTGAATTAGGTAGTCTTCTTGAGGACTAGCCCAATATTTCTACAAAAAGGGGTAACTTACCCCCAAACTGTCAGAATAAGCAAAAGGATGGCAGAGCAAAGCCCAATTAAGCTAAGAGGTGGTGATGATTTTGTCTGGCTTATTAGCTCTAAAATACAGGCGTTCTGTGTTGGAAAATAGTAGTGTCGTCCAGACACGTCCAGGAAACAAAAGGAATGAGAACCTGCAGTCTGCAGCACTGTCCCCGTCAGCGTTAGCCTGGAGAGCCTCAGTGACCTGCTGAGGGAGTGGAGGAGACAAAACAACACAAAGCTATTTCCTACCCCCTTGGGTCCTAATGCTGGGGTGGGGCTCACAGTTTAGCCTGCAAACACTGCCTGCCACCCCTGCTTGTTTTCCAGCAACCTTCATGCTGGTGGAGGTGGAGAGCCTCCTCACTGAGACCATTGTCTTCCTGCCCTGTACCCATCCTCCATTGCACCACAGTAGTGACGGGAAGTGCTCTTTCCCTTCTGGTTCAGAGTTTCACAGTGAGCACATTTTTCCTATGTGAGCTTTCAGCCCATTAAAGTCCTTTTCCTTGCCCCAGAGAGTTGATAGCCTATCAGAAGACAGAAAGCTTAACGTCCTTTCAAAAGGACAAAGAGTGATTCAAGGTGACATGGTAGGCACACAATAGGAAGAACTGGGGCTGCTGTCGTACAGGCCCACGGTGGCCATGCTTTGCAGAGAAGAACAAGGCATTCCTTTCGTCTCTGACAGGGAACATTTCCTGGTCCCCGCATAGCTGGGGCACTGCCATTAGAACCTCAGACATTACTAAGGCCGTGCAGAGGCCATCTCAAAGGGCTTTCGGTCCTGTAATGTGGAGCGTCTTAGAAAGCCAAAGCTTTCCTTGAAAGACCTTGCTGAGCAGTCAAGATCACTGCTGGTTAATGTTCTCCAGGGAGATAAGCCAAGGCTACCCTCTTCTCCAGTATGAGATTGGAGACCAGCCTAATTACTTAGCTGGCAGGGTCTGGCCCTCGAGAGACCGGAAGCAGCCGTGGCTACATATAAATCTATAGCTTAATAGATCCATTTCTGAAATTAGGATTCATTCTCTAAAGTGGTTCCACCTGCCCCCATCTCACCCTGTCGCTGTCACCCGGGCCACCACAATAGCTTCTTTATAGGAAGAAATTTAAATTGGCGATCTAAACCCCATGGCACGCCACGACCAAGGAGCAGCTTTTTAAGAGAGATTCTCCGACCACTCTTGAAGAAATGGATTCAGTATTTCTTAGGTAGGGCCAGGAATATGTTTTTTATTCCATTTTGTGAGACAGGGTTTCCCTGTGTAGCCTAAGCTGGGACTGAACTTAAAGCCTGCTCTATAGGCATGCCCCGCCACGCCCTGCTGGGAATGTGCAGTTTCTGTGAAACTCTGTTTGTTGTTTGCTCTCAGACTGACTGGAGTGTACTGACCTAAGTCACACTTTCTCATAAGATAGGATTTCAGAGGGTGACAGAAGACAAGGGTACAGCAACGATAGGAGTGAGAATAAGGACATGTGTCCTGCAGGTGACCATACATTAAAATCCTCTCTCCCTAGCTAGATGATTATGCACAGCCGTGGTTCTGTGTGGCCTGCACTCTGGCTTGTTTGGCTGAGGTCTCCCCTTCCACTCCCAAAGAGGAAACGGGCACATCGCTGTTCCTCTTCTTCACTGCACACGCTAGGCTGATCATGCTTTGTCTTCTTCCCCACCTGCCTCCTTCCAACCCTGGGCCAGATGCTTCGCTGCTCCAGGAGAGTCCCAGCTGGAGCAGGGAATGCCGCCTCTCTCCTCTCCTGCAGCTGCATGGTTGGGGGAGGGGGCAGACTGCAGCACTCTGCTCACATTTCACGCTGGAGGCCTTGTGAAGGGCAGCAAGACAGCCCAGTGCGGGGAGGAGTGTACAAACAAAGAGACCAGAGCTGAGTGACCCACAGGCGGTCAGCAGTTCCCCAGTTCCTGGAAGAGGCTGGCTTACGCTTTTTGTCGACTCTGCTCCATAGCCATGTGAGATGTAAAACAAGAGCAAGAAACCCTCACCTATCTAGAACTCAGCACCCTAGCAGCCTCTCATTCTGAAGACAGTCGTGAAATAAAGTTTTTAATAAACAATTGAATTAAGCTGCTGATGAGACAAACATCTACCTCTAAACCACATATTGAGAAGTTGGCCCCCCTGATACCCTCAGCCCAACATTCTTAACATGATTATCAAAAGAAATGATTCCTTTTTTGGGTTTCAAGCCTGTAGAAGGATAGAGATGGGAGAACACTAGAGTCAGGCATTGTCAAGAATGCCTAGCGCCTGTCAGAGCACTTTTCAGGACAGAGACGAGCAATAAACTGCAACATCAAGACAGACACTGCTCTCTGGAACTGTTAGGGTAGAAATAAACACCCCAAATATATCTGAAAGATAACAGACATGAAATCACAGAAAAATAACATCATTTCACAACACTTGATTGCTGAGAAAGACTATGTTTCATGTCCAAATAATAAGTGGTATTTGCCACTGTAAAATGGTTTTATATAAATTATCATGTTGAGGGTTGTTTGAAAGATAGCTCAGCAGGTGAAGACTTAGCACCAAGCTTGACAGCCTGAGTTGGTATCCAGACTCCACATTCCTCCCTAGGACCTACCTAACAGGAAGACAGAACCAACTTCTACAAGTTGTCCTCTCGTTCCACACATCCCTAGTGGCACACACACACACACACACACACCAAGACCAAGAGCAGCGTTTTCAGCAATTCTCTGACCACTCCTGAAGAAATGGATTCAGTATTTCTTAGGTAGGGCCAGGAATATGTTTTTTATTCCATTTTGTGAGAAAGGTTTCCCTGTGTAGTCTAAGCTAGGATTGAACTTAAAGCCTGCTCTATAGGCATGCTCCGCCACGCCCTGCTAGGAATGTGTAGTTTCCATGAAACTTTATATTGTTTGTTGTTTGTTCTCAGACTCACCGTGGAGTGTACTGACCTAAACCTAAACAAATCAATAAATAAATGTACAAAAATTAAAAATTGTCATTTTTTTAAAAGCTGCTGCTTTGAGAAATGTACAACTATCTACCCAACATTAAATTTTTATCATCTATAGGACTAGTGGTTAGAGTGTGTACTGCTCCTTTGGAGGACCTGGAGTCAGTTCCTGGCACCTACGTCAGGTGGCTCACAACTGCTTGTAACTATTGCTCCAGAGTATCTCTTAACCTCTGTGGGTACCTATACTCACATTCACTGACATGCAAACACATACACACAAATTTACACAGTCAAGGAGGGATTTATGACCTCATGTGTCCCTTGGTAAAGTTCCCAACTGTCAACATGCATCTAAATTTCCCAAGGACCTTAAAGGGAAAAAATGCAAGTGCTGAGCCCCTACTCCAGAGCAGACAAAACCGAATCTAGGCTGGACACAGATTGCTGTGTAAGTATTCTATCAGTTCCTTACATAATTTTAACATGTAGTCGGGGTTGAGATCCTGCCTTGTAGAAATGTCAATGAATTTTTGCTACTTTGGTCTAAATATTTTGGATATGTTCTTTCCAGGATAGCATTGGGCAGCTGGAGAATGACCTAAGAAACACCAAGAGTGAGATGGCTCGCCATCTTCGGGAATACCAGGATTTGCTCAATGTCAAAATGGCCCTTGACATTGAGATAGCGGCTTACAGGTACACAAAAGACCACGTTTACCCTAGCAAAGCATGTGCTCCCCTGGGGGCAATGTTACTACAGAAGTGGTTCCATGTGATCTGTTTCTGACCAATGAGGGAGGATGGAGAGAGCATCACTAACCAGTCAGGCGAGCTGACCCTTCAGTCCCTCTTGAATATATCCTAGCTTCACCTTGCTAGTCCCGGAATATTCTACATACCTCTGCTGGGCACTTAAAAGGTAATGCAGGCTTCTAAAGATCAAAATGAAAGATCTAAATTTAAAAATAGGGATTAGAATCTGGCATGGTGGTACACATTTTTAATCTCAGCACTAGGGAGGCTGAGGCAGGTGGATCTCTGTGAATTCGAGGCCAGCCTGGACTACAGAGCAAGTTCCAGGACAGCCAGGGACACACAGAGAAGCCCTGTCTACAAAAACAAAACAAAACAAAAATAGGAGTTGGGGTTGGAGAGATGGCTTAGTGGTTAAGGCATACTGCTCTACAGAGGACCCAAGTTTGACTCTCAGCGCCCACATTAAGTGGCTCACAACTGCCTATAACTTGCTTCAGGGGAATATGCCTCTGGCCTCCCCAAGCATCTGTACTTGCTCGCTCGCACGCGCGCGCGCGCGCGCGCACACACACACACACACACACACACTATTAAAATTAATCTTTAAAAATCAAAATACAGCCAGGCGATGATGACACACACCTTTAATCCCAGCACTTGGGAGGCAGAGGCAGGTGGTTCGAGGCCAGCCTGGTCTACCTGAGTGAGTTTCAGGACAGGCTCCAATGCTACAGAGAAACCTTGTCTTTAAAAACCAAAAGAAAAAACAAAAGACAGTAAGGAGTTAAAGACCAGCCTCAGCTATATACCAAGGCCAACCAGGACTATATGGGACCCTGTCTCCAAAAGCAAAAGAACAAATAAAGAAGCAACAACAAAACTCTATTAGGGTTGTGAGAAACAAGACAAAGGCCACTCTGATCTGGTACCGTGTAGTCTAGGCTGAGTAGAGACTGGTACCTGAAGTTGTGGAGTAGCGGCTGTCATGGCTTGGCTCATTCCCCTCATACCTTCATACATGGAAAAGGCACAAATCTTGAGTGTGGGCTGGACTTGGCAGTTAGTTTCCTGTTCCTCTGTGGACTTCTCACTTCCTTACCCCATTACAGTTAAGGTGTTAATTAGGGAAATTACTTCTCTCTAGAGCTTTGTAGACTCTAATTGCCAAAAGTGGGTATCTAATGTGGCCAAGGGAGGGTTGTATGTTTCCCTGCAGGAAAACAGTTTGTGAATGTGATAGGTTTCCTTTGACAATACTTAAAACAACGCTGATATTGGAGGGAGGGCAGAGAGAGAATCCACAGGAGTGCTAATCTCCAGCTCAGTGCAGCATTACTGATATTGGAGGGAGGGCAGAGAGAGAATCCACAGGAGTGCTAATCTCCAGCTCAATGCAGCATTACTGATATTGGAGGGAGGGCAGGGAGAGAATCACAGGAGTGCTAATCTCCAGCTCAATGCAGCATTACTGACATTGGAGGGAGGGCAGGGAGAGAATCCACAGGAGTGCTAATCTCCAGCTCAATGCAGCATTACTGATATTGGAGGGAGGGCAGGGAGAGAATCCACAGGAGTGCTAATCTCCAGCTCAATGCAGCATTACTGATATTGGAGGGAGGGCAGAGAGAGAACCCACAGGAGTGCTAATCTCCAGCTCAATGCAGCATTACTGATATTGGAGGGAGGGCAGAGAGAGAATCCACAGGAGTGCTAATCTCCAGCTCAATGCAGCATTACTGATATTGGAGGGAGGGCAGGGAGAGAATCACAGGAGTGCTAATCTCCAGCTCAATGCAGCATTACTGACATTGGAGGGAGGGCAGGGAGAGAATCCACAGGAGTGCTAATCTCCAGCTCAATGCAGCATTACTGATATTGGAGGGAGGGCAGGGAAAGAATCCACAGGAGTGCTAATCTCCAGCTCAATGCAGCATTACTGGCCTCAGTCTCAAGAAGAAGCTGCGGTGTTCTTTGGAGCCTCTAAAATGAAAGTTAAGTTCTTTAAACAAAATTAACAACCTGATTCCTGAGAGCTTTTCTCTGTTGAACTTACAGGAAACTGCTGGAAGGTGAAGAGACCCGATTTAGCACCAGTGGATTAAGCATTTCAGGGCTGAATCCACTTCCCAACCCAAGTTATCTGCTCCCTCCTAGAATCCTTAGTTCTGCAACCCCCAAAGCCTTATCCACTGGGCTGTCCCTTAAAAAGGAAGAGGAGGAAGAAGAGGAAGGGGCTTCTAAGGAAACCTCTGAGAAAACATCTAAGATAGGGGAAAGTTTTGAAGAAACACTGGAGGAAACAGTAATATCTACGAAGAAAACCGAGAAGTCAAATATAGAAGAAAGCATCATTTCAAGCCAAAAAATGTAATTCCATTACTTAAAAAAAAAAAGTTAGCGCCTAGAGGGAATGCACTTGACTTGTCCACAGCTTTCTTCTGAACCGCAGCACCAGTCACCACTATAGAATGTCTCTAAGGCTTCAATGTCACATTTAGTACTGAATCCTTACTTTCTCCGGTAGAAAAGCCACCCGCTATGGGCAAACTGCAGTCCTGGAGCAGTCAGAGGAGTTCCCTGAGAACACTGCTTTCTCACCCACAGCTCGGGCTTCACAGTGACAGATGACTCGGGTGCAGAGGAAGGTGCTAATTCTGGTCATCATTCGCTGTGAGCTGAAATGGAAACCTATGTTTATCCACTATCCCCCGCAGTACCCAGCTATAGATTCTTACTGTAGATGCCTAAAACAAAATCACTGCCAAGGATAAGCCAGTGGTCCAGACCCCATCACCCCATCCCCGCTGATACAGCTGAGTCACACATGACAGGTTGTTCTCTCATGGGCACATTCCTTCCTCCCCTCCATTCCTTATTTCCTTTCCTTCCACCCAAGAGGAGGGGAAAGGCTAGTGTAGCGTCCCTAAACTCTTGTAGAGCTTCCTCCCTTTGCGCTCTTTGCTCTGTGCGTAAGAGTAGATGCATGCTGACATTTCTGTGATCTGTGGAATGACTTCTCCTCGCCCATTTCATGTCCTTTCACATTTGTAGCTTAAAGAAAGAGAAAAAGATAATAACAGCAGTGATTGATTGTAAGGTCTTCCTAAAAAATAAAAAGGATCTCTAGATTTTAAGCTTTCAGCTTGCCCAAATCCACTTAATTGGGGGGGGGGGGAAACCTACCTTAAATGTTGTAGCTTTTCACTTTAACTTTAGAAGCACAGTGATAGTAGTCTATGCTGTGCTTAAGCCAACCTTAGACTTAGTAGCGTAAGTACAGGAGGGGAGTACGTCTCTGAGTGGGAAAGACCAAGGTCTCCTCTGTGTTGGTTGCCGTGTAGTGGTATAGAATTAGCTTTTTCATACCCTTGCCCTCAAATCTATAGTCCCCTTCCTGTTAGTCTAGGGCGTCAAGAGGCCTCGCTTTTTAATAAGAGTGCTACATATAGGATATTTTATCACCAGACACAATGCTACTGCCCAAAAGTGAAAAAATAAACAAACACTTCTGGTCAATCAACACCACCAGCAAATATTAAAAAAAAAAATCTCTCAAGAGTCTTTCTCCAACAGTGTTGCATTGCTGCAGTAGGTGGGTGTTGATCCCCCTAAGGAAAGACAGAAACTCAGAGTTCAGGTGTATGCACACTCCTCCCCTGATCCAAAGAGGCAGTCTGGAAAGTCAGCTCCTGGTGCACCCAACTGCATCATCCACGTGTCCTGTCTGCCTCGTGTGCCAAATTTGATGCAGGATTTTCCCTGTCTCTGCTCACTTCCACCAGAGCTATACAGTGTCTGTCCTGTCCCCACCCACGTCATCGCAAGCTGTGCTGATAAGGACATGATGCTGATACTGAACTCATCCTAGCACGTGCTTCAGTAGATCAAGGAACTGAAAAGACACTTTCCTCTCTCTGACCCACCATCCCCTCTTGGCCCCCACACTTACTGTAAGATGCTAGTAATATGAGAAATTAAAAGGTATTAATCCTACCAGCGTGGTTTGTGTTCTGTGGTTTCTATTGGTTTCCTGAGGAAAGCGTCATTTGTTCACAGGTTGCTTGTTCCTGACTACTTTTTTATCTCCTGTTTTTAACGAGTTGCCACTAGTCACCTGAAGCCAGAGTGAGAGGACAGGACCTGCATTTTACACGGTGAGCATAACGGTAAATGCCTGTAATCCCAGCACTCAGGAGGCTGAGGTGGGTCAGCCTGGGCTACATACTGATACCCTGTCTCAGAAACAAAAAAGAGGGTTGGGAGATAGCTTGGTTGGACAAAGTATTTGCCTTTCAAGCATGAGGACCAGAGTTTGATCCCAGAATCCCTGTATTTAAAAGAAGCTGCTGGTCAGTGATGCATGTCTTTAATCCAGCACTCGGGAGGCAGAGGCAGGTGGATATCTGAGTTCAAGACCAACCTGGTCCACAAAGCAAGTTCCAGGACAGCCAGAGCTCTTACGCAGTGAAACCCTATCTCGAAGAACAAAAAGATTTATGTGGCACGTGTGTGTGCCCATCTATGCACATATGGAGGTCAGAGGTCCATGCCAGAAGTCTTGCCCTATTCCTCCCACCTTATTTTTTGAAAAAAGGATCTCCCCCTAAACCTGGAGGCCACTTGTTCATCTACATTAGCTGGCCAGCAAGCTGCCACAACCCTGCTGTCTCTGCCTCCCTGCACCGGGATTACAGATAACATGCCACCAAACCTGGCTTTTCTTACATGGCTGTTTGGTTCTACGCTTGGATCCTCATATTTGTATAACAAGCACTTTACCCACTGAACCAATTCTTCCAAACCTCTCTGCATCTTAAGATATTTACCTGTTAATGCCTACTTACTATCATAAATGTCAAATACCATCCTAGACAGTAAACATAGAATTATCTCATTAAACCTCACACCCACACTTTAGGTATGGTATTTGTACAATCGTTTTATAAGCCAGGTGGCAGAGCCTCACGGTTGCAGCCTGGATCACTGTAGGATGTCCCACAGCAAGTGGCTGAGCTAGAACTTGGGTCTTTCTGTCGCACTCTACAACGCTTGCCTCTCTTCCCAGGAAGCATGGTGCTTAGGAGGCTGCAGCAGTACTGCCAACGAGAGCAGAAATCTTTTCAAATCTTTTTCTCAGCAGGTTTCACAGAAAGCTTCCTCTGCCCAGAAAACTTGGCAGTACCAAGTCCCACGGGCAAACTGCTACCTGTGCAGACTTCCTGAGTTTCTGCCTTCCTGCAGGGCAATGAGGCAGTGGAAACCTAACTGGTCTCTGGGTCCAGTGTGGTGGCACATGCCTGCAATCCAGCAGCTGAGAAGTAGAGGCAAGAGAATCAAGAATCCATGACCATCCTTGGTCACTGTTTTAGTCCATGTTCTTTTGCTGTGAAGAGACACTATGATCAAGGCAACTCTTAAGAAAGAAAGCCTTGTCTACAAAGCTAGTTCCAGGACAGGTTCCAAAGCCACAGAGAAACCCTGTCTCAAAAAACCAAAAAAAAAAAAAACCAAAAAAAAAAAAAAAAAGAAAGAAAGAAAGAAAGCCTTTAACTGAAGACTTGTCTAGTTTCAGAGGTTTGGTCCGTTATTAACTCGTGGTGGGAAGCGTGACAGCATACAGATAGAAATGGTGCTGGAGAAGTAGCTGAAAGCTACATTCTGATCCAGAGGCCGAGAGAGAGACTCCGGGCTTGACATGAGCTTTTGAAACCTTAAAGCCCACCCTCAGTGATATACTTCCTCGAATGAGGCCACACTTCCTAATCCTTTCTAACAGTGTCACTCCCTGGTGACCAAGGATTCAAATCTATGAGCCTATGGGGCCATTCTTACTTAAACCACCAGAGCTACTACACAGCAAGTTCGAGGCCAGCCTGGGCTACATGCGACCCCATCTCAACAACAAAAACTTGGCCCTAATCTAGGCATGGGTGGTGTATACTTATAATTCCATTATTTGGTGGGCTGAGGCAGGAAGATTTCAAGTTTAAGGACAACCTGAGCTACACAGACAAACCTTGTCTCAAATTTTTAAAAATAAAAAAAAATCTTCCAGGACAGGCTCCAAAGCCACAGAGAAACCCTGTCTCGAAAAACAAAACAAACAAAACAAAAAATAAAAAAAAAATCAATAATGAGAACAAACCAGGGTGCTGGCTGGTCCCATTTGACCATGGGTTATTTCTTTTCCTATTAAAATATTAGGTAGCTGTGGATGCTATTTCCATAGTAGGGGGAAGACAAGCTTTCTTATAGCCTTGCAAAAGGGGTGTTAACTTTCCATCAACGGTCCTGGAGGAAAGAAGGATTACAAAGAAGACCCGTCTTCAAGGGGTAATAAATCCAGACTGCCTGAAACCTATTGTACTGCCCTGGCCAAAGTGAGTACAAGAGCTAAGCAATCATCTGGAAGCCAGAGTCCAAGCTGACTCCAAAATTAGTTACAGATAGGGATAAAGTTCTAGATTTTACCTGTGAGCTCAAGCAGAAGGCTAGAAGAACCACTGCTCCTGGCTTTAAAGACAAAAACAAAACAGTTTTTTAAATGTATCATTTAAAAATCACTGGAGAGGTAGGATATAGCTTAGTGGAAGTACACTTGCTGAGAATGCACAAGGCTCTGAAGAAAGGAAGGATGGAGGGAGGCAGGGAGGAAGGGAAGGAGGGAGGGAGGGAGGGAGGGGGAGGAAGGGGGATGGGGAGGGAGCAAGGGAGCGAGGGAGGGGGAGGAAGGGAGCGAGGGAGGGAGGGAAAGAGTAAGGGTCAATAGGAACAGAGAGTAGATTGATAGCTTCCAGAGAGGGGGAACAATTGAGAATGACTGGTTAGTTACTACAGGGTTTCATTTCAGAGGGAAATATTTTGGAATTAGGGAGAAAGCAGCTGCACATCACTATAAGCACACCAAATCTCTGGTTTGGTTTTCTAAAGACAGGATCTCCCTATGTAATACAAGTAGCATCAAGTTCAGGACCTTTCTGCCTCAATTTCCTAAGCATTGGAATTATAGGCATGTACCACCATGCCTAGCTTCTGAATCACTTAAATAAGTGTTTTAAGCCAGGTGTGGTGGTGCACGCCTTTAATTCCATTTTTTTTTTTTTTTGGTTTTTTCGAGACAGGGTTTCTCTGTGGTTTTGGCGCCTGTCCTGGAACTAGCTCTTGTAGACCAGGCTGGTCTCGAACTCACAAAGATCCACCTGCCTCTGCCTCCCAAGTGCTGGGATTAAAGGCGTGCGCCACCACCGCCCGGCTACGCCTTTAATTTCAGCACTCGGGAGGCAAAGCAGGCAGATCTCTGTGAGTTCGAGGCCAGTCTGATCCACATAATTAGTTCCAGGTCTGTCTCAAATACATTTAAAAAATGATTTATTGTATTTTCATGTATAGAGGAGGCTGATATGCATGTGTGTGTGCATGTGCAGGCCTGAGTTTGATGTCAGGTGACTTCTTCGATGGCTCTCATCTTATAGATTGAGACAGATGCTCATTGAACCCACAGCTGATTGCCATGGTTGATCAAACTAGCCAGTTTGCTCCAGGTTCCTGTCTCTACCTCCTATGTGCTGATTAGAAGCAGGCCGTCTCCTGACCAGCTTTTAACTTAGTTTCTGGGGGATAGAAGCAAGCACCTGCAAGCCAACTCCCTAGCCCTAAAAAGATTGCTTTTTGTGTTATGCAAATTTAAACTCAATTCTAAAAACCTATTGAATTTATAAAATTATCAGAAAAAAAGTCATGGAAGCCAATGCACCTTTTGCTCCAGCTGAGACCATTGTATACAGCCACTTCCTCCCCTCCTTCCCCCCCCCCCCAAATAGAAAGAATCCCTCCAGGATAGCAGAAAGCAGACCCGACAAGAGTATTGATTTTAAATTAAAGCCTGGAGAAAAAGCCAGAAGTCACCCTGGATGTAACAGAAGAAAATGTAACAGACAATGTTGCTTACTTCTGCGCTCCCAACACTGTTACTGTTACTTTCATTATAATATCTTCAGACATCTCTGAGGTACGGAAAAGCACCTAACCTTTTTTCTTCTAACCAAACACCTGAAAGCAAATACAGTCATTGAAAATGAAAATAACAGAGCACACATGTAAATTTTTTCTTTATAGAACCCGCTATACTGCCTTTGCAACTGTTTCCAATTAAATATGCATATTAGATTAATGCCACCATGCATTTTGCAATTTCCAAATATAGCACATGGATATGCCATTAAATGGGGGAAACACTGCTGAGCCCAGCTGAACACAGAGATGTTTTTATTACATTACCATGCTCTGCTGCATCCCTTAGAAGACAAAAAGAATTATGGCTACAGAGATCAAAGGGCTTCTCTCCTCCCCTATCGATCTACTAGAAGACAATTTGATTGCTCCTACATTTAATGCTCAGATCATCCAAGCTTCCTAGGCTGGGGTGGAAATCAGCTAAGATTTATAAATCCTTTCTCACAAAACACATACAAAGAGAATGGGATTATATTAAAACAGTAAGTCACACTGCAGATTTTTGAGGATTTATGCTTCTGTAGGGTCTCAGTGATTCTTCGTAGCTCTGGATACCAAGCAGAAATGAAGATTGATCATGGAGGACTTTCTCATCTCTCCTCCTCACTGATTCATCACGGGAGCCACCAGATGGCAACTGTCGTCCCTGATGAAGCAGGTGGCCTCTGTGCAATGTTTGTGACATTTCATTCCAGCTCTCTAATGGGTTCTGCTTTAGAGTGCCCAGCAGAGTGTAACCCAGATCACAGAATAAAGGCTAGGAATTTGGAATATATCAGGAATAGGTCTAGTCTGTTGGTGATAACTGCACGGGGCAAACCCCAAAGGAGTGTTTTGTTGTTGTTTGCTTGTTTAAGAGCCTACATCTAGAGGCTGTTGTGAGCACTTGCTGCTCTTGCACAGGACACAGATTCAGCTCCTAGCACACACACACAAAAGTGCACAACCATTGAGCTCCCGGGGAATCTGATGCCCCCTTCAGGCCTCTATGGGGACCTGCATACACAATCATATACATAAATCCTCACACTGATATTCACATACACGATTACAAAACAAACCTTTTTTTTTCTTTTTTCCAAGATAGGGTCTCTCTGTAGCCCTGGTCATCCTGGAACTCACACTATAGATCAGGCTGGCCTCAAACTCAGAGATCGGTCTGACTCTGCCTCCCAAGTGCTGGGATTAATGGTGTGTGCCACCAAAAATAAACATATATTTTTAAAAGAGCCTACATCTGATTTTTCCCCCCTTTTCGAGACAGGACCCTATAGCCAAAACTGGCCTGGAACTTGCTATTTACTCCAGGTTAGCCTCAAACTCAAACTCTTCTTAGCCATATCTGCCACATGCTAGGATTATAGGACTATACCACCAGGTCTGGTTTAGGTCTATTTTGCCAGGCTGGCCCCCAACTCAAGGGTCGTTTGATTCTTCTGCTGCAGATGCCCAAGTAACAGGCTGAGCCACCAGCAGTGCGTATTAAGACAAATTTACCTCAGGTAGACTCATCTGCTATGCAAATTAATGAAGAAATGGACTGCCTATAAAGACTTCCTGACCAATATAAATAAGTCTTGGCCAGATGTGGTGGTCCATGCCCTATATCCTGATGTGAGAGTCCCCTCTGTATGCTGTGAATTCCACTGGTTAAAAGAAGCTGTTTTGGGCCTGTGATAGGGTAAAGCAGAGCTAGGAGGGGAAAACTAAACTGAATGCTGGGAGAAAGGAGGTGGAGTCGGGAGAAGTCATGGAGCCGCAGCCAGAGACAGACATGTTGAAATCTTGCCGGTAGGCCATGAGCCTTGTGGTAAAATATAAAATAATGGAGATGGGTTAATTCTAGAGCTTGCTAGCAATACACTTAAGTAATTGGCCAAGCAGTGATTTAATTAATACCATTTCTGTGTGAATATTTTGGGAGTCTGGGCAGCCAAGAAACGAACAACATAATCACAGCATCCAGGAGGCAGAGGTAAGTAGATCTCTTTGTTCAAAGCCAGCCTGGCCACACAGCAAGTTCCAGGCCAGTCAGAGCCAGAGAGACCCTCTTTCAAACAAACCACCTCCTTCAGGGCTCATCAAGCTTTAGCTCACTCAAAAAGGAGCTCCCCTGGTACCTGAAGTTCGTGGGACACTTTAGATCAAATATAAGCACAAGAATCTAAGGTTAAAATCAGAATGCAGGAGATCCAGCCTCAGAATCTGAGATATTAATCCCCAGGCTGTATTCCACCCCTCTTCTGCTTAGTGGTAAATGTAGGCAAAGCAAGAAGGAAGAAGTAAATGATTCTATATCAACCTCATGATATTAATGGATAGATTCCCTTATTCATTAGGAAGGAACTGACTGTACTAAGAGACTCAAGTAGGCCTGCTGCCATGTGTAAGTGCTTGGCAGACTTTCAGAAGATCAATATGGCATTTCATTTGTGGAAAGACTATTAAATCTCTGTAGGAAATTAATTCAGATTTCCCCAGTCTAGTTTTGAAGAGAAGCCAACAATTACATTTATTTGTACATCACAACATTCAAGGGATAAAAAGTGAGACTCTTATTCTTCTTTGAAAAGGGTATCATGTATCCTGGGCTGATGTCTAACACTGTCTCAAAGCAAACTGTGGAGGGCTGGAGATGGCTCAGTGGTTAAAAATGCTCACTGTGCAAGCTTGAGCATCAGACTTGGATCCCAGCACTCTTCTTACAACTCAAACTTCTAGCAAATGCTTGTAACTTCAGCTCTGAAGGATACAACCCTCTTCTGGCTCCCATGCATGTACAGGAACACGCACCTATATACACAAAGACGTTTAGCATACACAAACTTGAGGGGTTTTGTGCCATTTTGTTTTTGAGATGGAGTCCATGGAGCCCTGACTGTCCTAGAACTTGCTACGTAGACCAGGCTGGCCTTGAACTCAGAGATCCTGTCTCACGTAATACCTAGCTGGCTTCTATCTCTATTCCAAAATCAGGCCCTCAGGGGTTAGGGAGATGAGTTAGCAAGTGCCTGCCATACAAGCATGAAGATCTGAGTTCTATCCCTATCCCGAGCACCCATATAAAGACCTAGACATGGCAGTATGTGCTTGTAACTAAGGCTCAGTAGGTAGAGATGGGAGCATCTCTGGGGTCTGCTGGCCAGGCAGCCTGTCCAAATCAGTGAATCCCAGGTTACAGGAGCGACCCTATATTGAAAAAAAAAAAAAAAAAGTAGACAGCCCCTGAGGACCATCTGAGTAACTTCTGACCTAAGCTCCCACACCCCGAACAAAATTTTATTTTCATTATTTATCATGTATGAATATATGTATGGGAGGCATGCCATAACAGACGTGTGGAGGTCAGAACTATCTGTAGGAACTGGTTCTCTCCTACCACGTGAGTTCCAGATATTGAACTTAAGGCTTGGCATGGGCAACATTATCCACTGAGCCATATCTCTCTCTGGCAACAAACCAGGATTTCTAGTATGTGATATTACACAATAAAGGGTAAATTCATCAGGCTTTGATTACCAGTGTACACCAGAGATTTGGGGCCATGGCATGAAGTTTATGCTAACAGTGTAACTTGCTTGTGGGCAGGTTCTGCGGTATAAGGAGCTAATTACCAAAATCACAAATACACTAGTGCCTCCTTAACTCCCACTAAAACGGAATAATACAGTGAACTTGTTGGCAAGACATCATCACACTAATTTCTGAGAACAACTGCCCCTACATGACAACTGGAGTAAGTCAAGCAGAAACTTGTGCCTTGTTGTCCTTAACTCCAGGAAATGTGCCTGTTCCCCTTGCTGATTTTAATTTGCATCCTCTGGATTTGACCTGAGGATGGCCTTGGAAATCCTAACTAGGTGCTGGCTGCCTCCGCTGCAATGGCATGGATTCTACAACTGTCTACTGTCACAGCAGCTCGGCACAGCACAGCAGCGGCAAGTGTCAAGACACCGATTAAATACCTAGTCACGGCACTTTAATTCAGACACCTGTCTTTTGAAGTGTTTTGTTTTTTAAAACCCAGCCAAGGGCTGCTGAGCTGTCTCATAGATAAAGGTGTTGCCATCAGGCCTGACTATCTAAATTTGAACTGCAGGACTCACACGGTGGATGAAGAGAAATTATTCTTTTGCTTTCCTCCCACGATATTATAGCACACACATACATACAATAAAAAATAAAGAAAAAATGTCAAGAAATCAACATTGGATAAAATAAATTTTATTAAATGTCAGAAGAGATTCACACACAATTTCATAAATTTTTTACAAAACATCTGCCAATGTAAGTTCAATCTTATAAGTTTCTGTTTGGAAATTTTGCTGTGAAATAAGAGTCTATAAAATATTTCTTCTAGAAAGCATCAGGATGCTAATTTTAGGCAAAATAATGCTTAAAATTAATTTTAAACATTAAGTTTAAAATATAAATTTCATGACCTTACTTCATGAAAGCAAGGTTCTCAGACTCTCATTCTTTATCCCAGTGATGAGAAAACAAACATTAAACATAGAACCAGTTAAGGTAAGTGACTGAGGAAACAATAAGGATTCTGTAAACTTCTGGTAATTCACCTGAAATTTTTTGCTACTTTCAGAAGCAGTGCCATGACAAGTGCCATTATCAACAGCCACACTGAGGGAACCCATCTGACACCTGTCCCAGTAGCACTGATCTATGCAAATAAAACATCACAGAGAAGCACCTCATATTTAGGGATGTTAAGAGCCGTACCCAACAGGAGACAGTCTCTCCACTGTCTCAGAGCTGGATAACACTGCTTTAATAGGATCACTGTTGGTTTTTAACGTTTAGAATAGGACAGGATTGTGTAACGGACAGTAGTTTTGGTGCTGAGTGCACCCTGCGGTTTAAAGTCCGGCTTTGAACTCAAAGCAAAGCTGCTCTGCAAGGACACCTGCCCGACCCATGCAGCCTGGAAGGCAGAATCCTAGCTGCCAGATGACCAACCTACCTCAAAGATGGGAAGCAACCAGCAACTTCCTCGTATTTGGAATCACAAGGAATTTTAAAATTCAGTGTTTTCAGTTTTTCCCCTGAGTTTTGAGTGCTTTGTATATAGTCTCTAGTGTAGTAAATACATTCTATTGTTTCAAGTTGTACACACAATGCTAGGGTTCTGGTGTGGAAAATCAGAAGCTAGCTCTTAACAGCACAAAGTAGTGGTGGCTACATGTTTCTGAGAATCTTTGGTGTGATGCAGACCTGCAGAAGCATCCTTACTGCATTTTCTTCCTCATATACCCTCAATTCTTCATGTTATTTTCAAAGGAGAAACCACAAGACCGTAATGAAGAACAAGCAGACCATCCTGGAAAGTGAAAAAAAAGACTATTCAGTTCTTTCAGAACTAGTTATGTATGATATATGAACAAACCAACATGGCCTATTTTTTATAATCTAACAGTAATGAGAAATTCTTTAACATTAAAAAAGAGAGTACAAGATAAATATAGCTGGTTTTTATTGGCATGACTAAAAACTCGCCGTCAATGTATCTTTTTTCTTTCTTTCTTTTTGGTAAAAGATTTATGAAGGCGCCAAATCTCATTACAGATGGTTGTGAGCCATCGTGTGGTTGCTGGGAATTGAACTCGGGACCTTGGAAAAGCAGTCAATGCTCTTAACCGCTGAGCCATCTCTCCAGCCCCTCTTTCTCTTTTTCTGAGTCAGAGTCTTGTTATACGGCTCTGTCTGGCCTTACTCTCTGAATAACTGCTAGGATTCCAGGCTCGCACCACCATGCCTCCCATTCCTTTCTTCTTAAGACTTAGAATTGTGAGCTGCCTGACAAGGGTGCTATGAACCAAACTCTACAGGAGCAGTACAGGCTCCTAACTGCTAAATCATCTCTCCAGACTCTAGGTCCTTTTGAAAGATGGGCCCAGCCTGGCCAAAAATTTCTGGGCTGAAAACAATTTTTGCCCTAGCCTCCTGAGCAGCTCAGGTGACACACCCCAAACAGCTCAATATGATGACGCTCAGAAGCCAATGTGTACCTCTCATATAACCACAGCTAATCAGGGACAGGCATTTATGATCAAAAACAACCGAGAACTTTTTTTGTCCACAGACTATTCACAGACTGAATACTTGATCTATCTGAGAAAGACTCAACCCACTGCAACCTGGCAAACTCCAGAAAAGACAAGAAGATTCTGGAAAAGGATATACAAATTCAAATGCTCACAAAAGCCAGAAAAGTAATGTAATGTAAATGAATGTGAGATAGTAAGGAATGGCAAACATCAATGATAAACCAAAAAGCAGATGCTTATCTGCATGAATTTAAAAATTTAAAATATAGAAAAGACCAGCAATTGGGACAGCCAGAGCTGTTACATAGAGAAACTCAGCCTCACAATCAATCAATCAATCAATCAATCAATAAGTGTGTGGGGGAGAATATAGGTCAAATAAAACATGATATACCATATTTGATCCATGAACCATCATTATACCTACTCAAATTAGCATGATCAAAGTGAATATCCATATAACACAAATACAAAGATTCCATTACCAGATTTATATACATAAAAATCATACTTTTGCATTTTTGTCATAGTTCAGAAGTTAAAAAGTATCATTTTTCAGAATAATACATTGATATGCAGATATAAAACTCAGTGTAGCTTACAAGCTGTTTTAAGATCTCAAATTACTTCAGTGCATATATATGAACATATCTTTCAAAATAATTGCTTGTAATTTAAATGTAATCTAGATGCTATATTTATATTTTCTATAAATATGTATATGTAAACAACATTTAAATTTATATTTTCTATTCATATCTCTATCACCGTTAACTTTTAACTCTATGCCAGTTTATGGTTTGTCCTTCATAGGTTCAAATCTAAAGCTTGATTCCCAGTGTAGAGTGTTGAAGATGTGGTGCTCAGTGGAAGGTAATTAGATCAGTGGTCTCCACTCTCATAAATGTATTAATGCATGTTAAGGGAATTACCAGGTAATGTTGAGACTGTATTAAAGCCTTGAGTGTCTCAAATAGCAAAGCAGGTCTCAAACTAACTATGTAGCCAAGGGTGGCCTTAACTACTGATCTTCCTGCTTCCACCTACCAAGTGACAGTATGAGTGCCACCACACCCAGCAAATGTGGCTATTATAAAGCAATTTCAGCTGTCTCCACTAGCACTCTTGAGTAATAAATCAAACTGCCACTTTCGTTTTGTTCAGAAGTTGTAGCATGATTAATAAAAACCCAGAGACTGATACTGGGGTTTAACCTGAAGGTCAGAAAAGCTAAACAGTCAGCCACGGGTTCTTACCTCTACCTCAGTCCGAAATGGTGATCCTGCCTCCTGAATCCTCAAAATGTGAGTGAGAGTTGTCTCCTCCCATCTTATATTCCTCTCTAGGGCTGAGAATAAAGGTGTGCACCACTACCGCCTGGTTTCTATGGCAAACTAGGGTGGCTACTGGGATTAAAGGTGTGTGTCACCACTGCCTAGTCTGTAAGGCTGATCAGTGGGGCTGTTTTACTCTCTGATCTTCAGGCATGCTTTATTTATTAAAATACAAATGAAGTATCACTACAAGAAGTTTCCAATAGTTTCCTGTCACACTCAATTAAAATTCAAAGATTTTTGTTTATGAATCTTTGGTTTTGCTTGATGTATAGACTATGTAGCCCAAGGTCCTCAAACTCAACAGCAAATTTAGGTCCTCTGCAAGATGAGGCAGTACTCAATCCCTGAGGCATTTCTTCAGCTCTATCACCACAGAATTCTTATAATTCATTACATTGTAAATCTGTTTAGCATAAGTCTGATAAAGTCCAAAACCAACCTGCAGGGGCTGGAGAGATGGCTCAGAGGTTAAGAGCATTGACTGCTCTTCCAAAGGTCCTGAGTTCAATTCCCAGCAACCACATGGTGGCTAACAACCATCTATAATGAGATCTGGTGCCCTCTTCTGGCATGCAGGCAGGCATGGAAGGAATGTTGTATACATAATAAATAAATAAATATTAAAAAAAAAAAACCAACCTGCATTGCTGCATCACCTATTGCACGCCGGATTTCCCGTAGAGTTTGGTACCGTTCCAATAAGTGATCACCACAGATGATATCTACCTATGGGAAAACAACAGGCTATATCAGACCACTTTCCTGCTTCAAAACATGTGAAGAGGGGAATTAGCATGACTATTTCACGATTGTATTTAACTATTTTATAGTAGATTTTCTAAAAATTACAGTGTTTTCTTTATGTGCACCCTTGTTCATGGAGTCCAAAAAGTGTCCTCTATCACTGTCTTAACTTACTTTCCCTGGAACTGGAGCTTACTAATTGGTTAGGCTGGAAGGCTAATGAGCTCAGGGAATCTATCTATCTGTGCCTGGGCCTGGACTACAAACATGTACTGTGGAGCTGGATCTCTTAGTAATAGGCCAGACCAGCCATGTTACACAATAAGATCCTGTCTCAAAACAAAACAAGCAAAAAATCAAAGGGCTAGAAAGATGGCTCAGCAGCCAAGGGCACCCAGTTAAGCCCAGCACCTACATGGCAGCTCACAGTCATCTGTAACTCCAGTTACAGAGGATAAATGCCCTCTTCTAACCTCCTTGAGTACTGCGCACAGGTGGTACACAGATAAATAAATGCAGGCAAAAGACCCATACATATAAAATTAAAAAATAAACATAAAACAAAAAAGGAGGCTGTGAGATGAGCTCAGTAGCATTACTTAGCAAGTATAAAGCCCTGGGTGCAATCTCCAATATAGCATAATGAAACAACTTATTTATCGTCTCTAGGATTTGGAAAGCTTAAACACTGAAAGTCACAATTCATGGGTCTATATCTTTGATAATCTTTACCATTATTTCAATATTTTGAGAAAATGCTAAGTTATGACCACTACGAGGTATGAATTAACAGTAGGATTCGAGACCAGCCTGGTCTACAGAGCTAGTTCCAGGACAGGCTCCAAAGCCACAGAGAAACCCTGTCTCGAAAAACCAAAAAAAAAAAAAAAAAAAAAAAAAAAGGAATATTTACCTACATAACTAAGAGCTGGCAAAATTTTAAAAAATTTAAATAATTTCTAAAACTCTTGAATATTATGAGAAAAAAGTGAAACTGTCTTTTTAAAAAAAAGATCGTATGTGTGCAGATTTGTGTAAGCCTGTGTGCCACAGTGAGTGTGTGGAGGTCAAAGCTTTGACTGCTGTGTAGAGTCAGTTTTCTCCTTCCACAACTATGTGGCTCAAGGGACTGAATTCAGGTGACTCAACTTGCAAGGCAAGTGTCTTTAGCCACCTCTCTGTCCCAAGCCCATATTTTACAGATCAGTCAAGAGAATAAACATTTTCAGTGTCTCATCTTTTAAAAAGCATTATTAGGCTGGCTCAGTGATCAAGGGGACTTGCTGCTCTTCCAGAGAACCAAGGTTCAATACCCAGCACCCACACTGTGGCTCACAACAGTCTATAACTTAGACTCTGTGGTAGTTTGAAAGAAAATGACCCCCCTAAGGGAGTGGTATTATTAGGTGTTGTGGCCTTGTTGAAATAGGTGTGGCCTTTTTTTCTTTTTTTGCTGAGCATGGTGGTGCACACCTTTAATCCCAGCACTTGGGAGGCAGAAACAGTGGGTCTCTCTGACTTTGAGGTCAGCCTGGTCTACAAAGTGAGTTCTAGGACAGCCAGAGCTACAAAGAAAAACCCTGTCTCCAGAGAAAAATAAAGAAGATTCTGTTAGTTCAATTTAGTCATTTCATAGCGTACAAATTTCAAAATATTCTTGTAAATGTTGCACAAATATACAGATGATCTTTATCAATAAGAACAATATATTGGGAGTCTAGAGAGATGGCTCAGTGATTAAGAGTAATTGCTACTACTATAGAAGGCTCAGGTTCAAGTCCCAGCATCCACAAGGAAGCTTACGAAAATCTGTAACTCCAGTTCTGAGGGATCCAATGCGATATTTTTGGCCTCTGGGGGCACTAAGCATGCACACAGTACACATACATATTACGTTAAATAAAAAAATGAAGTAAATCTAAAACAGTGGGCCTAGAATCTAGGCATGGTGGTACATGTTTTTAATCCCAGAACTTGGAAGGTGACAGAGGCAGGCAGATCTTACTTAACTTAATCTATAAAGTGAGTACCAAGATAGCAGGGCTATAAAGTAACCCTGTCAAATGAATAAATAAACAAACAAATAAATGGGCTGGGGAAAATAGAGAAACCCTGTCTCCAAAAACCACAAACAAACAAACAAACAAACAAATAAATGGGTTTGGAAAATGACTCAGTAGATAAAAGTACTTGCTGAGTGAGCAAGCCCAACAATCTAATTTGATCCCCAGAACCCACAGTGGAGGTAGAGAACTAAATCCCAAAGACTTTCCCTGACCTGGGATTAAAAGTGTATGCCACCACTGACAAGCTGTGCAGAATTTTCTTAAATGGATCATTTGAGATCAGAAGATCGACCTGCTGGTGGCAGCCTATCTCACTCGAGAGTTCATCTATCCTGCTGCTTGGGCATTATTTTGCTGTTACTAGTATGCAGAATGAAGACCAGCTGTCTTATCCCCGTGGACTCAACTATCAGATTCTTGACTTTTGCATCAAGAGACATTCATTGTTGGACTAGTTGGATCACAGCCTGTAAAACATTCTAGTAAACCTATACACACACACATATATATATATATATATATATATATATATATATATATATATATATTTAATACATATATTTATTATATTTATATTCATTCTGTCAGTTTTGTTTCTTGGAGAATTATAACTAATATCAGTTATATCAACATTCTATTAATAGTCATAGTATCTGTATCATATAAAAGCCACTGCATGATTCTAGAGACAATTTTTCAGTATGTCAAAGGTAGTCTTTCAACCTCACCTTTCCTTTTACATACATGTACTGTACCTGACAAGCTGGATCAAGACCCATTTTTCTTCTAAGAAATTTCTCTACATGCCCAATAGTTGCTTCTCCTGAAACACGCACAAACTTCTTTTCTAATGGCTACAAAAACAGACAAGACTGTTCAGATTATTTAAGTATACACATACATAAAATTACAAACTTTAACGCAAATTTTTTTTAAAGAATTTTTTTTTAAAAGATTTATTTATTTATTTATTATGTATACAACATTCCTTCCATGTGTCCCTGCAGGCCAGAAGAGGGCACCAGACCTCATTACAGATGGCTGTGAGCCACCATGTGGCTGCTGGGAATTGAACTCAGGACCTCTGGAAGAGCAGCCCGTGCTCTTAACCGCTGAGCCATCTCTCCAGCCTTTAACGCAAATTTTTAAGCCAAGATAATTCAGTAGGCTCTTAAAAAAAAACTGCTATGAACTTGAGTCAATTTGTAATCCAAAAAAAAGAAAAATAGAAATTCTGCAAATCTTTTAAATATGCCAACAACATTTTTAATAGAAAGGCTTGTTGATTTACTTTAAAAGTTCATGAAAAACAAGGAAGTCCAGTCCAATGCTACATGTCTGAAATCCTAAAACTTAAGAAGTGGAAACAAGAGGATTTAAGTTCAAGATCAACCTGAGCTATGGTTGACATCCTGTTACAAATATACACACACACACACACACACACACACACACACACACACACGACAAAACAAGAAAATCCGGGCATTGCAGCACCTGCTTGTAGTTTCATCTACTTGGGAGAAGACGACACAAGAGCAATGCAGTACATGCCTGCAGTTCGGGTTTAATTGAGCCTAAGAGCTAAGACAGCCTGGACAACATATACATACACTTGAGAAAACAAGGGTTTTTGTTTTTGTTTTTTTGAAGTCAAGTATGGTGGCTCACATCTATAATCCCAGTACTCTAAAAGCTGAGGCAGGAAAACTGTCATGAGCTAAGGACAACCTAAGCTATAGGCCTATTTCATTAAAAAAAAAAAAAAAAAAGGAAGAAAGAAAGAAAGAGAATTTCTTTCTAAAATTTAAAATAAGAAGAAATCTAGACACAGGTAGTTAGCGTTACAGGTAGTTGTGAGCCGCTCGATGAGTGTGCTGGGAACCACCCACAATCAGCTCTTCTGCAAGAGCAGTCTAGGCTCTTAATTGCTGAGCCGTCTCTCCTGCCCCATGCTGCCATCTTTTACAATATCCTGTTCCCGATTCCCCACAGGCATCTGAAGATCTCCACTAAAATGAGTCACCTTAGATTCTAGGTACAGCAGAACCTCACAGACAGATCTCCCCATTGTGAGAACATCTTTAGCCAGAACAACCATCTCAAGAGAACCAAACTGTCCCCTCAAACAATAAAAACTCCTGAACCAGCTTCAAGAGGCAGAACTAAGGTAATGACCCATCAGACCACAGTCTGATCAAAACTTGTTAAATACTTGCCTCTTGCCCCAGCTTTGTTTAAACCTAAAGTTGCCAGGCATGGTGATTCACACATAAATTCCTAGCATTAAGGCAAGCAGAGTGCCATGAATTCAAGGCCAGACTGGGCTACGTGAGTTCCAGGTTAGCTGGGCTACAGAATGAGAACTTGTCTCAAAAACACAAAAGAACAACCACCACAAAAAGCTAAGCCAGTGACTTTAAGACAAATGAATCACGGAACCTCTTTATCAGTTCTTTTCCTAATGTGGCAATACTGATTAAACCTTTTAATGCTTTTCATCAATACTTTTTTCCCCAGACAATATTACCCAGAGTTGCCCTGAACTTGACATGTACCTCACAAGTGCTGGGATTTCAGGCATAGGAACCACACTGGTTATGGAGTGTGGCAAGAAAAAGCCACACCAACTGGAACTCTATCCCTAGTCCAAACTCGCCTCAACTGTCACAACAGGATGGGTAACTGAGCCTTGCCTGTTGGGACTCACACAGCCATGGGTTTTCCCTTAGAACTCTAGTACATAGGTGTCACAAACAAAACAACTCTGCCATTTCTTAATAAAATGAACAGTCTTTATCACAAATACATCAGAGATCTACTTTTCTAGGTGTCTCTAGCTTGCTATACATCTCAACAACTGACAAAGTATGATACAAAGTAGTTTTATTCTTACCTCAAATCTCAGTGAATGCTTGAAGTGACAAGTTAAGGCAGGTTAACTTAGTCAAAAATGTTAAATATAAAAATTTAAATTCATGTTAAACTCTAAGCACCAACTATACAAGACACTTTGGATTTTTTTTTTTTAAGACTGGTCTTACAGAGTAGCCTAGGCTGGCTTCAAATTTTGGATCCTCTTGCTGCAGCCTCCAGAGAGGTAGGAAAACAAGCTTATAATTACCAAACCTGACTCTTAGAATTTTTTAAAATTACATTAAAGTTGGGACTGGTAGTACATGCTTGTAATCCTATCACTTGGAAAGTAGAGGCAGGATGATCAGAAGTTCAAAGTCATCTTTGGCTGCATAACAAATTCAAGGCCAGCATGGGGCTATATAAGATCTATTTCAAAAATCTAAAAAAAAATGAATAACCAATCAACATGGCATTTGGTTTTGTAAATTATTTACTTATTTTCCTTATATTACTTTCTGAATCAGTAACAAAGCTCCACTTAATGTTCCTTACCCTGAGACACTAATACAGCATTACTGTTACTGTTGAATTTCAGTAGCTTGCTTATCAAACATTTTAATTAAAGATAATCTCTACTTGATTGCTAATCTGATTCAGAATTTTTATCTATAGCATCCTCTAAGTAAACAAAAAATGCATTACCTTAAAGTGTCCTGTATCTTCATTAGCACTGAAAAAATAAAGGAACGGTTACTCAATATTAATACTTTATTTATTGGTTTTTTTTTTTTTTTTTGAGACAAGGTTTCTCTGTAGCTTTGGTGCCTGTCCTGAAACTAGCTCTTATAGATCAGGCTGGCCTTGAACTCACAGAGATACACCTGCCTCTGCCTCCCGCATGCTGGGATTAAAGGCGCATGCCACCATAATGGGCTAAAATCTTTTTTTACATTTGTTTTATATTGACGCTCACACCACAGTGCTTTCCATGTGGAGGTCAGAAGAGAACTTGCAGGCATCAGTTCTCTCCTTCCATCATACGAGTTCCTGGGATCTATCTCAGGTGGACAGGCTTGACAGTGACTTTCCCTGCTGAGCCATCTCACCGGCCTCAATTTTTATATTATGTTTTGAGACAAGAGCTCATGTAGCTGGGGTTGGTCCGGAACTCACTATGCAGTTGAGGCTAATCTTGAATCTCTGACTCTCCTGCTTCCACCTCCTGAACACTGGGGTTTTACAGCTGTGTGTTACCACACCCAGCATTTTGGGGTGGGGTGGGATTGGGGGAGCAGTAGGTTGAGAACAAGCTTCTGGGTAGTCTGGCTGTTCTGGGCTTGAGATGTAGACCAGGCTGTACTCAAACTCACAGAGATCTGCCTGCCTCTGCCTCCCGAGAGCTGGGATTAAAGGCGTGCATACTACTAGGAAAGGCCTTATTCTATTTTTAAAACATGGTTATATAAATCTTTGGAAAGAAATAAGATTGTCACTTCTGCCACCTAGTGGTAAAACAAGTAAAGTTTAATACCGCATTTTAAACTTTGCACACTTCATTTCCTGAGGGGGAGAAAGTTTATGAACCGGTCACACACCTTTAATCCAAGAGCTTTCTGCCTGAATATTGTATACAGAATTAAATAAAGTCAGCCACAGATCAAGAGGCAAAACAACCAAGCAGCTGACAGGAAGTGAATACAAGATTATTAAGGAAAAAAAAACAGAGTAAGAGGGAGTCAGGAGGATAGAGATGGGAGGGGGGCTGGAGAGATGGCTCAGAGGTTAAGAGAATTGCCTGCTCTTCCAAAGGTCATGAGTTCAATTCCCAGCAACCACATGGTGGCTCACAACCATCTGTAATGAAGTCTGGTGCCCTCTTCTGGCCTGCAGACATACACACAGACAGAATATTGTATACATAATAAATAAATATTTAAAAAAAAAAAGAAGAAAGAAAGAGATGGGAGGGACATTGAGTTTGAGAAGGCTGGTTTGAGAGCAGAAGAAAAATGTCAGCTGGGCTCTTTCTCTGCCTCTCTGAGCTAGCAGGCTTTCACCCCAGCATCTGGGTTCCAATCTTTATTCATAAAATCAAATGATTGATATTTTGTTAAAAACAACACAGATCCTCTCAAACTGGAGTTACAGACAGCTGTGAGCAATATGACATGATTGGGAACTATCCTCTGCAAGAACAGCAAATGCTCTTAACCACTGGAACACCTCTTCACCCCCAAAAGGTAATTTACAAGCCAAGCATGGTGGATTACAAACTGAAAACCAGGCACCAGAGGATGAGTTCAAAGCTAGTCTAGGCTACAGTGTAAAAGAACTCAAGAACAATGGCAATGGGTTTTTGATCCTACTGCACGCACTGGCTTTGTGGGAGCCTAGGCAGTTTGGATGCTCAACTTACTAGACCTGGATGGAGGTGGGGGTTCCTTGGACTTCCCACAGGACAGGGAACCCTGATTGCTTTTCGGGCTGAGTGGGGGGGACTTAATTGGGGGAGGGAAATGGGAAGCGGTGGCGGGGAAGAGACAGAAATCTTTAATAAATAAATTAATTAATTAATTAATTAATTAAAAAAAAAAACCTTGACTCAAAATGCAAATGCAAAAAGTAAGCAAACACATTTTCTAGGTTACTCACCCAATGAACTCTAGTAATAAAGACATATCAAGTTCAGGTGGAATACGAAACACTGACTCTAGGACTTTCTTGGTTTTTCCTTTGTTTGAAGGGACTGGTTGTGGAACAGCTAATTGAGACAGAAACAAAGAAGCTAACGTAGCATTACAATTTTAATAATAATTTAATAATATAATAATTTAATAATTGTCATCTTTAAGGAATGAATCACACAGTATTATTATACTATGTTAACTAAATTATTATAAAGCCCTGAACAAATCTTCTTTTCCGTAATAACATCAGTTAATCTATCAAAAATCAATGATTTTAAGGTAGGAAAAATGGCTCAGCTGGTAGAGGTACTTGCTGCCAAGTCTTTGGGTCTGACCCCTAGGACCCACCTTGTGAGGTACTAACTTCTGCCAGTGGATTCCTGTGCAAGTACAAACACGTGTGCATACATATATACACTTGCACACATACATATACACACACATTCTCTAAATAAACATAAATGTAAAAAAAGGAAAGAAAAACAACAAAATTAACTGTAAGCTCAGGGACCACTCCACAATAAAAGGCAGACATGTGACTGATTTATATGGGCCACACAGAGTTCATTAAAACAGCAACAACATAAGTAACTACAAATACTATGTACAATACTCATGCTTAGCACATTACACTCTCATTTAATCATTATAAATGTACAATAGCTACACTTAAAATATGAGAAGAATTTGCCTAAGGTCCCCAAGTAACAGAACAATCAGGATTTAAACCCAAATCTACCTGACATTATTACTAACATAAAAGTAAGTTACCATGTGCCCAGCACTGTCCAAAGTGCTGGTATTAATCAATGTGTTTAATCAAGTATGATATTCATCCTTATTTTATAGATGTTTGTCACTGTATTATCTACTATTATTTCCTCACATCACCTAACCTAACCAAGAGTCAGTGCTAGGAACAAACTCACAAAATCTAGCTCTTGAGTCTGTTTGTGATTCCTCCTCACACACTTTTGTTTTGCTTTGTTTTGTTTTTTGAGACAGGGTTTCTCTGCGTAACAGTCCTGGCTGGCCTCGAACTCACAGAGATCTGCCTGCCTCTGCTGAGTGCTGGGATTAAAGGTGTGTGCCACCACTGCCCCACTGCCCAGCAATCACACGTTTTTTTTTAAAAAAAAGAAAGTCGGGCTGGAGAGATGGCTCAGAGGTTAAGAGCATTGCCTGCTCTTCCAAAGGTCCTGAGTTCAATTCCCAGCAACCACATGGTGGCTCACAACCATCTGTAATGAGGTCTGGTGCCCTCTCCTGGCCTGCATGCATACACACAGACAGAATATTGTATACATAATAAATAAATAAATATTATTAAAAAAAAAAGAAAGTCTCACCAGGGGGTGGTGGTGCACACCTTTAATGCCCTCACTCAAGTGGAAAAGACAGGTGGACCTCTGTGAGTTTGAGGCCAGCCTGGTCTACAAAGTGAGTTCCAGAGGAGCCAGGGCTACATACAGGAACCCTGTCTTGAAAAAAACAAAGTGTCTCATTATGTTACTCAGGCTGGCCTTAGACTCAACAGCAATCCTCCTGACTCAGTTACCTAAGTGCTGAGATTACAGGCATGCACTACATCCAGTCCCCTTAATTCTTACAAACTGTTAGGTTAGGTTATACTGTAGCATTACCTTCAAAATATTTCTGGGGAGGATATAACTAGGTATTTCCAAAGAGCACCTGTGATGGTATTAATTTTCAACTTGACAGTCTAAAATCACCTGGGAAGTCTTAATGAGGGATTATCTATATCCGGCTGGGTTTATGAGCATGCCTGTGAGGAGTTTTTAATTATGTTAATCTGCCGGGCGGTGGTGGCGCACGCCTTTAATCCCAGCACTCGGGAGGCAGAGGCAGGCGGATCTCTGTGAGTTCGAGACCAAGCCTGGTCTACGAGAGCTAGTTCCAGGACAGGCTCCAAAGACACAGAGAAACCCTGTCTCGAAAAAACCAAAAAAAAAAAAAAAAAATTATGTTATGTTAATCTATCTGGGAAGACCCAGCCTAAGAGTGGGCAGTATCATTCCCTGGGTTGGAAGTGAGCTGAGCAGTGGGTATGCATGTGTGCATGAATTTTTCTCTTCTTGAGTGTGAGCATGTTGTGACTAAGAGCTCCAGTTCCTCGGCCTTCATTTCCCTGTAATGATGTGATGTAGCCTGTGAGCCACACTAACCCTCTCTCCCTAAGCTGCTCCTACCAGGTCTACTTTATCACCTAATAGAAAGCGAATGAGGACAGCGCCCCAAGGACAGTTTATCTCTTCAGTCCATGAATACATTACAATACACATTCAAACTTACCAGGTTTGGGTACTTCTAGACCTCTTTCTTTATAGAAATCATGCATTTGCTTTTTTTCTCCTAAAAAAATGATAAAACACAGACTAAATTACATGTAAAATGTAACTAGCAGAATCAGAGCCTTTGGGAGTCATAACCATGAAATGAAAGAAACTTACTTTCCTCTAGATTGATCACTAATTTGTACACTATGTCTTGTAACTGTCGGTCCAACCTAAGAAAAGAAAGGATAGAGAATATTGCAACATTCAGAAAAATGAATTTTGGTACAAAGTCAATTCACTGTTTTCCCTCAGGAGCAAAAATCTTTTTAAAGCCGGGCGGTGGTGGCGCACGCCTTTAATCCCAGCACTTGGGAGGCAGAGGCAGGCGGATCTCTGTGAGTTCGAGACCAGCCTGGTCTACAAGAGCTAGTTCTAGGACAGGTTCCAAAACCACAGAGAAACCCTGTCTCGAAAAACCAAAAAAAAAAAAAAAAATCTTTTTAAAAATTTTTATTTTTTTGGTTTTTCAAGACAAAGTTTCTCTGGGTAGCCCTAAATGTCCTGGAACCTGCTCTGTATGCCTCAAACTCAAGAGATTCACCTGCCTCTGCCTCCTGAGTGCTGGGTTAAAAGGTGTGCGCCACCATGTCTGGCTAGGAGCAGACATCTTGAGTCGGCAGAGTAAGGCAGTACTCGCAGTGCCTAAGACATACTTCATCTCAGAAAACCAAAGACATTGGGGGGAGGGGGAGAAAAAAAAAAGAAAAAGAATAAAAAAAAAAAAGGAAGAAAACCAAAGACATATATGTAATCTTATAGATTCTTGAATAGTTCACTAACTGTTCCTTGGTCTTGTGCACTCAGTAAGAATTTGAGCTTGAGGACAGGACTACGTATTTTTTTTTAATGATTTTTATCTTATGTTTCTATTTTATTTTATTTGTGTCTTGCATGTGTCTGTGGGTGCTGGGAATTCAACCTGGATCCTTTGGAAGAACCACTGAGCCATCTCACTAGCCCACCTCCTATCCTTTTTTTCAAGACTCCATTTTAACTGTTAAGTACCATCTCATCTGAGAGATGGTTAAGAACACAGATTGCTCTTCCAGAGGACCCAAGTTCTATCTATTCCCAGAACTCACATGGCAGCTCATAACCATCTGTAATTCCAGTTCCAGGGAACTCATTGCCCTCTTCTAACCTCTGAGGGCTCCAGGTACACATATGGCACACCTTAAAAAAAATAGTTATTGAAGTCAGGCGGAGTGGTATACTCTTTTACATTAGGAAGGCGGCAGAGGCAGGGGGATCTGAGTTTGAAGCCAGCCTGCTCTACAAACTTGAGTTCCAGGACAGCCAGTGCTACACAGAAAAACCCTGTCTCGAACTCTCCCCAATTCTCTAAGGAAACGGCATGAAATGGAAAGTCAGTTAATATGCTATAATGACCTAAGTTTTATTGGTAAGGCTCGTTGTTTCAGGAATTCTGAGAACGACCTACATGCTGCAGAGTGGAAATGACTGGCTGAAAGTATCCCCCCTTCAGGGTTAGGTTAGAATAGCCAACCTGTGTCTGCTGTCACTTCTTCCCCATTCCCGTCACTAATGGCCATATACTCTCAAGCATACACCACAGTGCCTGGCACACGGTACATGCTCCACACACATTGCTTATGCCATTCCCTTTCTGCTAATTTTGACAGAGTTCAAAGAATACAATACAACTACACAATATCAAGATTTCAGAAAAAATACTTAAAATAATTATTTTAAAGGTAAATCCATTTTAAATGCATCTTTTCTTACCTTATATTATAAAGAGGCTGGGTCTGGTGGACAACTATGTTGCATTTTGGGCATCTGTTGCCATAGTAAAAATGTCTTACAATGCAGCTTTTACAAACTATTGGAAGAGAAACTGTTTAGTTTAGGATACTTTAAAGACATTTCAAATTTGTAAACTACAATTCTGAAATGTGAGCTGTATGCTTACAGGTATGAAGACACTCTGTAATGGTAGTTGCATCTATTAAGTACCCCTTGCAAATAGAACACATGATGTACGGGGTCAGTTCAGCAAGGTTCAGCAGGCGCTGCAAATGCAATGGTAACAAGTTTAGAATACAAGCCTTTGCCGTCTCCAAGCCATACACCAGCCGGGTGAGGCAGTCTTGGGTTATATTCCTCCTTACTAGCTGAAACTGAAGGCACATTTGAGCCCAGGAGTTCAAGACCAGGCCAAAGCAACACTGTAAGGCCTCATTTCAAAACAATTTAAGCCATAATCTCAAGATTTCATTATAAGCAATGTAACTTAATTGCACCTTCAACCCTTCAAAATATTCAATCTCTGTTTCTCAGAGATCCCGCTTCTCTGGCATATACTTTACGCTGATAGTGAAGGGCATCAGTTCTTTTGTTGTTTTACAAAACGCCCCTCGACCAGCCTGGACATCCCACACTACCAAGGACGACCCTGAACTTGTAGCCTCCACCGCCCGAATGTTGAGAGTAACGGTATTACAGCCTCGCCCAATGTAAGCCTCCTGCAGGCCAGAGAAACACTACCAAAGGGCTACGCCCACCACCGGGATGCCTTTCTTTCCACAGAGTTACAAAAATGGGCAAATTAGACCACCACGTTAACAAAAACCCAAACGCTCACTGTTAGTGATGGATTTATCACCCTCAACACCCTGCAGAAAATGACTACGTCTCCGTCCGACTTGTAGACTCGAGGACAGCCTCACGAAACCTAGACGGCTAACCCCTCCCGGTCTTGCAGACAACAGAAAGAAGCCGGACAGAGAGTGCGCTAGGTGATCTGCAGGGACTCCGCAAAATAAAGCAGGAGCGAGGCCACGCCTGGGTGGGCGGGGATGGAGAGCTACACAAGTGCCGCGAGCTGCAAGCGACGACAGCAATGGCAGGTCTGCCGGTCCCGCTCGGTCCCAGAGGCCGCTCGGGCACAGCCAGGTCCGGAAGGGTCGTCGGTACCTCCTCCTCGTCCTCGGAGTCCGGCCGCCCCGACTCCAGCCGCAGCGAGAAGTGGCTCATGTCTTCCTCCTCCTCCTCTTCCTCCTCCATCTCCTCATCCTCCTCCAACTCCTCGTCGTAGTCCTCGAAGCGGCCCCTCAAACGGCCCAGGCTGCGCTCGGGCTCCAGCTCCGGGGGCCGAGAGCGGGAGCAGCCGGGAGCGCCCGCCTCGGTCAGGGACGCCGGGCCCTCCTCACCGGCCGCGGGCGCCGGGGTGAGGGCCGGCGGAGAGATGGGAGGCGGCGGCGGAGGCATGGCAGAGGCTCGCTTGGCCTCGGAGGCGCGACAGTTTTCAGTGGCGTCCGTCTCAGCCTCTTCCATGGCGGGGGTCGGAAACCAGGCGAGGTGAGCGCGAGGCGAGGCGGACAGCTAGCGCGCGAGGAGAGCAACAGCAACACCCTCTCCGTTCTAATGCGCAGGCGCAGGAGCTTTGCAGGGGCCTCTGGGAAATGTGGTTTACCTAGTGCCTGCCTAGGTGAGGCGGAGCTGCTCAGGTGGGGGCGGGGCTTGTGGGCCGCGCCTTAAAGGAAGGTCACCCAATTTTTCTGTCTGAGGCTTGCCTTGAACTTTTCAAAAAGACTAGAATGCTACAGTTTCAGTATTTTACTTGCATTTGCTTGTTCATAGAGAATGGAACTCTAGATGCCATGTGTTGTTAAATTACAAATGATGATGACTTCATTTTGAGTACTATTTACGTTTTTCCTTCTGTGACTATTGCATCCATCCAAGCTAAGTCTACTTAGTGAAACCTTGTTCTCAAAAAACAAACAAACAAAAAAGCTAAGATGGCTCAACCGGTAAAGGAATTTGCCACCAAGCGTAAGGATCTGAATTCAATACCCAGTAGTCACCTGGTAGAAGGAGAAACCCGACTCCGGAAAGTTGTTCTGTGACTTCCTCTTGTGCCCAAGGCTCATGTGTGCCCCCCAACCCCACAAAATAAACAATAATAGTAATAAAAAAAATCCATTGTAGAATTTATAAGAACATACCAAATCCAATTAAAGGTCAGCGGGTGAATACGAAAAAGAAAATGACTGGGGTCGAAGATACGGCTCAAAGGTCGTGTGCTTGACTACCTGTGTGAGACCGTGGTTCATCTCTAGCTCCAAAAAACATAACCAGAAAAAGAAAAGAAATATGAAAAATGAGAAAAAGTTAGAAGACAGCATCGATAAGAATAGCCTCATAAGGGGGCTGGAGAGATGGCTCAGTGGTTAAGAGCACTTCCAGAGGTCCTGAGTTCAATTCCCAGCAACCACGTGGTGGCTCACAGCCATCTATAATGAGACCTGGCGCCCCCTTCTGGCTTGCGGGCACACATGGAAGGAATGCTGTACACATAATAAATAAGTAAACATTAAAAAAAAAAAAAAAAGAATAGCTAGTTCCAGGATAGGCTCCAAAAGCTACAGAGGGGCCCTGTCTCAAATGTCTCAAAAAACAAAACAAAACAAAAACCAAAAAGAAAAAAAAAAGAATCCTTACTTAAAAAAAGCAAAAACAGGGGCTGGAGAGATGGCTCAGTGGTTAAGAGCATTTCCTGCTCTTCCAAAGGTCCTGAGTTCAATTCCTGGCGACCACATGGTAGCTCAAAACCATCTGTAATGAGGTTTGGTGCCCTCTTCTGGCCTGTAGACATACACACAGACAGAATATTGTATACATAATAAATGAATAAATACTTTTTAAAAAATTAAAAAAGCAAAAACAAACAAAACTAACAAAACACAAAAATTGCCACATACGTGGGCTGGAGAGATGGCTCAGTGGTTAAGAGCATTGCCTGCTCTTCCAAAGGTCCTGAGTTCAATTCCTGGCAACCACATGGTGGCTCACAACCATCTGTAATGAGGTCTGGTGCCCTCTTCTCGTCTGCAGACCTACACACAGACAGAATATTATATACATAATAAATAAATAAATGTTTTTTTTAATTTTCACATAGATTAATCGGAATAAAATTGAGAAGTCGGAACCTTCACATTTAGTCTTGAGACCCTTGACAAGAGTGCCAAGCTAATTAAAGAGGGAAGAATCTTGTCTTTTCAGTTTTCCTGACATGTCTTGTGCCTGTGTGTATGTCCAGAGGTGTGACTGCACAAAGGTGGAGGACAATGCGATGGAAATGCTTCTCTCCTTCCACCACGTAAGTCCCAGGGATGGGGCTCAGGGTGCCAGGCTTGGCAGCAAGAGCCTTTATCTTCTGAGCCATCTCACAAGCCCTGTTTTGTATTTTTTTTTCCAAGGCAGCGTTTCTCTGCTAACCCTGGCTCTCCTACAACTCGCTCTGTAGATCAGGCTAGCCTCCAACTCATAGGCTCCCCTGCCTTTAAATGCTGGGTTAAAGGTTCATGTCACCACATCCAGCCTCTGTTTTGTTTTTCTGTAACATGGTCTTCCTCTGTAGCCCAGGCTGACGGGGAACTCACTACGTAACAGTGAACTCACAGTGCTCCTCTTGCCTCAGCTTCTCAAGTGCTGGAATTACAGGCATAAACTGCCTTGCTATTCCTGTCTCTAAAATGACAAATGACAAAAAGAAAATATAGATTGGAAAAATAAAAATGCTTCAAAGAATATTGATAAACACCATAAAGAAAACTATAGTGATGGACACCCTCTATAAATCATTGAATAGTCCATAACCCTTTCTTTTTTTTGGGGGGGGGGCGTTTCAAGAAAGGATTTCTCTGTGTAGCCCTGGCTGTCCTGGAACTTGCTCTGTAGTCCAGGCTGGCCTTGAACTCACAAATATCATCCTGCTTCTGCCTCCCGGAGTGCTGGGATGAAAGGTATGCACAACCACCACCCGGCTCCATAACCCTTCAACCTGGCATCTGTATGTCCAATGTAATCCAGAAACAGGAGAGGAAATCCGGAAGGACATGAGAGTGCATATGGGACCTCGGAGTACAGGCAAGAATGGCATCCCAAATCCCTGAGGTAGATGCAGACTTTCACAGAAATACTGAGGAAAAACGGTTAGTTGCCTAGTGAGGAAAGTTAAAACAGCAGAGGAAGTTGCTTATTCTTTTCTATCTTCAAGGAAATCTAGAACTGTGACTGACCCTTGGTCAACCCCTGGAACTGCGATCATTAGCGTTTATTCTCTGTCAATGATTGACAGTTTCGATGTGTGTACCTGGGGTAGTGGACCATGCTGTGCCAGTTTGTCACACTGCTTTATAAAAAAAACAGTATTTATGACATGCGTGCCTGTGGTTTCATTGTTAGAGGGCTGACTTTTGAAACAGTTGTGGCTGGTTATGTAGCAAGATAGCCATTGGTTTTTGTTTTTTGGGTTTTTTGTTTGGTTTGGTTTTTGTTTTTTTTGTTTTTTTTTTTTTGAGACATGAACTTGCTGTTCGGCCTTGGATGGCTAGGAATTCACTATGCAGACTAGGCTGGCCTCAAACTCACAGAGATCCATCTACCTCTGCCTCCCCAGTGCTGGGATTAAAAGTGTGCACAACACAGCTGGCCCTCACTTGCTACTGAATCCTGAATGTATTTTCAGAGGGTTACTAGGCTTTCAGAAGCTGTGGGACTTCTGGAATACCTTTTCCAACTTTATTACTATTATCATTATTATTGTGTGTATGTGCGTGTGTGCGTGTGTACACACTGTATGTATGTGTGTGTGAAAGAGAGGGGTGTGTTTACCACAGAGTGTATGAGAGGACAATTTTCTAGAGTTAGTTCTCTTCTTCCACCTTCATGCAGGTTCAGAGGATCAAAGTCAGGTCATCTTCTGGTACAGCATCTTCTGGTGGCAAGCATCTTTGCCTGCTAAGCCATCTTGACACCCTTTAAATACTTTTGATTAGGTTTTTGTTCTGACACTAATGGAAATTGAACATAGGGCCTTGTAAATGCTAAGCAATGACTCTACCACAGGGCCACATCCCCAAACCCTGGAAAGCTTTTGCAAAAGACATTTAGATGCAAGCTACGTGGCAGTGGTGCTTTAATCCCAGCACTTGGCAGGCAGAGAGAGGCAGATCTCTGTGAGTTCAATGCCAGCCTGGTCTGCAGAGTGAGTTCCAGGACAGGCACCAAAAAGACATTTAGACATTTAGATGCACACCTTATACCATATACAAGATTAAATCTAAACTGATTCATGAACTAAAGCAAAAAGAAACTAGGCTGTAGAAGGAAACATGGGTGAATTCCTCCTTATCCATGCACTTAGAAAGGCATCCTACAAGTGATTCTAGCTCCAGATGCAGTAAAATACTGATAAATCTGACTTCATGTAAATGCACACACAAAAAATCTCAGATAGAGCCAATTCTGGCCGGATGGTGATGGCGTATGCCTTTAATCCCAACAATCAGGAGGCAGAGATGGGAGGATGGAACCCTGTGAGTTTGAGGCCAGCCTGGTCTACAAGAGCTAATTCCAGGACAGGCCCCAAAGCTACAGAGAAATCCTGTCTTGAAAAACAAAACAAAACAAAAAAGAGAGTCAATTCTGTAGTTTTACTGGTATATAAGTGTAACACTATGTTTTATTTCTAGTATACTCATTTTTCTTATGTGTTATCTCTGTGTATGTGTCCCCACCATGTGAGTCCTGGGAATTGAAGTCAGCTTGTTGAGTTTCTCAACAAGAGTCTTTACCTCCTGAGCCATCTCACCGGTTCCCATTTTGTTGTTTCTTGAGTGAGTCAGGGTCTCACTGTGTCTTGAAAAAAAAAACCCAAAAAACAAAAATTAAAGAAGAGGGGCTAGTAAGAGTCAGTGGGTAAAGACACTGTGTAAGCCTGATGACCTGAGTTCAAGGTTTATGAATGGTTGCCAGCGTATATAAGTGAACTACATGCATGCCTGGTGCCCACTGAGACCAAATTGGAGAGAGTTCCTTGAAAGACCCCATCTTGCTGGATGTGGTAGTGCATGCCTATAATCCCAGCACTGGGAGGTAGAGGCACTTAGAACTCTGTGAGTTTAAGGTTAGCCTTATCTACTTAGCAAGTTCCTGTGTTTAGGAATGTTTGTTTAACTATGTAAAGATGTGTTGCTGTTTTACCTTGCCTGCTTAAGGTACCTGATTGGTTAATAGCAAGAGGAGTTATAGGTGGAACTTCTGGGAGAAGGAGATGCCAAGACATGCCAGTGGCCAGCCAGACACAGAGGAAGCAGGAAAGTAGGACATACAGAATGAAAGGAAGGTAAAAAGCCCTGAGGCAAAAATGTAGATGAATAGAAATAGGTTAAATTAAGTTAAACGAGCTAGGAGACCAGCCTACCCTAAGGTAAGCAACGTCCATTCGGAAACAAAATGTGGCTAAGCTTTGTTTTTTAGTGTCTGGAATTCCTTTGCAAGCCCTCTCAGGTTTTAAGTGGATTTTAGTTGGCCCTACATTAGGCACCAGTTTGTTGTAGGGAGGTTGCTAGTTTGTTCTCGGCTGTGCAGCCCTGAAATAATCACACAGAAGCTATACTATTTAAATCACTGCTTGGCTATTATTCTGTATATTGCCACAAGGCTGTGGCTTACCAGGAAAAGTTCCAGTGTCTATCTCTGGCAGGACTACATGGCTTTTCTCTGATTCTATCTCCTTTCTCCCAGCATTCAGCTTAGTATTCCCCGCCTACCTAAATTCCGCCCTGCTATAGGTCCAAAGCAGTTTCTTTATTCACCAAGGGTATTCACATCATACAGAGGGGACTCCTACATCACAAGCATTCATAACTAGTAATAACAAGTCTCTGTGTCTTTATTTGGGAGTTGGTTGGCAGCCCAAATAAAATGCCACCTATATCTCAGGACAGCCAGAGCAACATAATAGAGAGAATCCCTGTGCGCATGAACACACACATAGTGTGTGTGTGTGTATTGGTATATATATATACATACATACATATATATATATATGTATGTATGTATGTATATATATATATCTCACCACTGTCGAGAAGCCAAGGCCTGAGCCATCAGTTCAGTGATAAAGCATTCTCCTGGCATGTGCAAGGCCTATGTTCAATCTCTAGTACTGAGAAGGAAAAAAAAAATGTCAGAGAGGCAAGAAGAGGGCACCCACAAGAGAGCAGGGAGAAGATCCAAAGTTTTCATTGGTTCTGTTTTTCCACTCTTTTTTTTTTTAAAGATTTATTTATTATGTACACAATGGTCTGCCTGCATGTGTCCCTGCAGACAGAGGTTGGCACCAGATCTTATTACCGGTGGCTGTGAGCCACCATATGGTTGCTGGGAATTGAACTCAGGACCTCTGGAAGAGCAGTCAATGCTCTTAACCACTGAGCCATCTCTCCAGCCCCCTGTTTTTCCACTCTTACCCACACCGTCCCACAAGCAAACCCACAGTGGCAATCAATGGAGGGGATGATACAGGAGCAAGGCCTGCATCTCAACCTCGGGGAGGAACACTTGCCTATCTGGCAAGAAGAACCATGGTTTTAAGTATAAAGAGTGGAGCAAATCCTCACTGTGTTTTGCTGTTTTGTTTTTATAGAAAGTTAGATGGGGGTAAAGAGATGTCATCTGCCTCTCTTCCTTAGAAGGGCTCCCAATGCCTACATAGAGGCTCATAACCCATCTGTAGCTCCAGGTCTGGAGAATCCAGTGCTCAATTTTGGTCCCTAAAGGCATGGATATAGAATCAGACAAAACTCTTATATACCTCAAAAACCATTAACTGTTACCTGTGCATAAGTCCTTAGGGAAGTGTGGGTAACATTCCCCCCATACCTCCCATTTTAAGCTGTTAAGAGCTTCAGTCCCCTGTCAACCTTGCGTAGGTATTATAGCTGCTGTGAGTTCGGAGTGGAATATCCATGCCATGCCCAGGCAGTCTGCATGGCCTCCTCTTGAGCTGATGAGCAGGGGAGGAAGCCTCCGGACCAGTTTGGTTTGCTTACTCTATGCCTTGCCACTAAGGCATAGAGGTCTTCAGCAAAGTGATTTTACCTCTAGTTCTGCTGGGCAACCAACTGGAGTAAAAATTGCCCATATTGTTTCAGGAGCTTCAGGAGTTTTATTCTTCTTGAATTTTTTTTTCTAGCTTCTCTAGGCCTTTTCACCCAGGACCCCAGCTTTTACCAACTGACAAAGTAAAGTCGGTTTTAAATGGAGTACCTGATTGGCCAAAGTCACAGTGTAGCTGGGAGCCAATGTTATAATAAGCATGTGTGGGGATTGGCTGCCCCAAACCTGCAGAGGGCACTAAATGGGCAGGCCAGTAGAAACAGCAAAACTCCTGTGTGTTCCTTTGTGTATGTGGCAGCCACCCAAAGTGGCATGGTCTTAAGGTGGCCACGCCTGGGGAAAACTTTTTCTGCCTGTTTCCCCATCTTCCTCTGGGAAGACATCTAGAGACAGACTACATGAAGGTTTCTGAATTGTGCATGTCTCCATTCGTGTGCAGGCTCCCGTGAGTGAATGCTTGTGTGTGCATGGGGAGCTGGCAACTGAGATCATGAGACCCAAACAGGAACACCAGAGAACTAGTCAAAGAAACTGAAAATTCGTGGAGAAATGTAATGAAATATGGATAGAAATTAAGCTCCAATTGAAGCCAAAAAAAATGAAATAGATTATCAGAATAAATGTATCAGGTAGAAAAATAATTTAAATAAGATAACCTGTAACAGGCCCCCAGCCTCAGCACAACTGACTCCATAATGGAAATAATCAGTCAGGCCATAAATCTCAGCATGTAGACAGTACCATCTGCCAAAACGAAAACAAAGGCCTAATTCACCAAAGTCCATAGTTCTGGGACAGCTTCTAAATGTACTAACCTTGGCATTTGGCTTCTTTAGTTCTCCTTCTGGCCAACTGTTCTTGCTAACTGAACTATGTCAACCCAGGATATGGTTTTTATGCTTAAAAGCTCACCATGAGAAAGACTCGGCCTACACTGGGATCCCGAGCACACGGTGTGGTCATTAGCCAGCTAATAGATTTTCCATTGGCTTATATCCATGTCCAAGCAGTCTTCTTCTGGTAGATACTCCATTAACAAACCATATTCTTTTTGTTGTTATTGCTCTTTGTTTCTTGAGACAGGGTTTCGCTGTGTAGTTCTGGCTGTTCTGGAACTACCTCTGTGGACCAGGCTGGCTGAACTCAGAGATTCACCTGCCTGTGACTCCTGGGTGCTAGGATCAAAGGAGTGCGCTATCACTGCCTGGCCTTTTAAAAAAATTATTATATTATTTATTATTTATTTTATTTTATGTGCATTGGTGTTTGTCTGTTGGATGCCCTGAACTGGATTATAGCTAGTTATGAGTTGTCTGTGAGTACAAAGAACCTGGGTCCTTTGGAAGAGCAGCTGAGCCATCTCTCCCACCCCAAACCTATATTCTTAAAGAAAATAGTTCATAGCTGGGCATAGTGGTACACACCTTTAATCCCAGCACTCAGGAGTCAGAGAGTTCGAGGTCAGCCTGGTCTACAGAACGAGTTCCAGGGTAGCCAGGACTACACTTGAGAAACCCAGACTCGAAAGAAAGAAAGAAAGAAAGGAAGAAAGAACCAAATTAAGTAAATAAATAGATAGATAAATAAATGTAGCAATATAGAGCTAGGCTAAAAATGTATTACTACACTGAAAAAAAAAACTCACGTAGAAGAACTAAGTCTCTAAGCAGGTATTAGACAACTGTAAACGACAAACTGACCTCAAAGACAAAACTATCCATTGGTACATTCATAGGAAGAGATGTTGGAAGAAGGGCAAACGTGGAAATGAAGAAATCTTTGTAAACATGCTTACTAAATATGAAGACCTACAGAAAAAGATGTCAGACCAAAACCGTGATCAGTGAAAACAACAGAAAACCAAAGAGAAAGGGCAGCCTCTAGAGAGAAAGAGCGGGTTCCCAACCAAGATCCAGCCTGACAGCAGACTCTCTGAAAGAGAGGGACTGTGGAAGTAGGCATCAGAAGGGAAGAAAACAAGACAGTAAAGTCCATCTCCTAGGCACTCAGTGAGTTCCTCTCTTTCAGTAACTAGAATCCCTGTACCTGAAGTCATTAACTTCAGCTAAAGGACACCCTAGAGGGGACAAAGGTGGCCGTGCGTCTGAGATTGCCTCCCAATTAAGGGCTGCTGCTGTAGCTCAGCAATAGTCTGTATTCAAGAGGGGGCCAAGGTCCAGCTCCTAGCACTGCCCCAAACAACAACAAAATGGTAAAATGGTGACAACTGACAATTAATACACAGCAGAAACATTTCAGTCACAGATTAAGTTTAAAAACTTCTTAGCTGGCTGTGAGATCACACCCCTGTAATCCCAGCACTTGTAAGGCTTTTGTTTGTTTGTTTGTTTTTCGAGACAGGGTTTCTCTGTAGCTTTGGTGCCCGTCCCGGAACTAGCTCTTGTAGACCAGGCTGGCCTCGAACTCCCAGAGATCCGCCTGCCTCTGCCTCCCGAGTGCTGGGATTAAAGGCGTGCTCCACCACCGCCCGGCTAAGGCTTTTTATTACAATATAAAACATACTGTAAAGTTCACAAAGTGAGATTGTTCTTACAGGAATGAAAACTGAAATAAAAGGTAACCACAGTTCAGCTTCTAATATTAGCAAACCTTACCAGTAACTCAATAGATGTGCTTTTGAATTAAATACCTGGACTTGAATATTGACAGTCTTCCCCCATGTGTGATTTTGCCATGGTATTTAACCTCTTTGGGTTTTGGTTAAGCCGTCTATAAAGACTCCAGGGGTTAGCACCTTCTAAAATTGTTGAATTGGAAGAACTCGTATAACGTAAAAATGTCTGTCTCAACGCCTGATTACAGCCTGACTGCAATGAACTGTAATTATCAGGCAAATGTAATAGAGACGGTAAGCAACTACCACTTCCTGCGTGCCTTTCACTCAGTTTTGAAAGTTGCTCGAGCTCATTCCTTTTCTCCTCGCTGGCTCCTCCTCCTGCCGTAAATGGCCTGCCCCAATTGTCGTGAAACGCTCTACCCCGCCCTCCATGTGGCGAAAACGCAGTCACGCTTGACGGCGCGAGGTGGCTCAGCCGCAAGATGGCGGCGCTGGCGGAGGAGCAGACGGAGGTGGCGGTCAAGCTAGAGCCTGAGGGACCGCCGACGCTGCTACCTCCGCAGACTGGCGACGGCGCAGGCGAGGGTAGCGGTGGCACTCCCAACAACGGCCCCAACGGCGGCGGCGGGAATGTGGCGGCCGTGGCGGCGACGGCGGCGCCCGGCGGGGATGGCGGGACCCCCAATCCCGTGGTGGCCGTCTCTGCCGCTGCCCCGGCGGGGGCGGCCCCGGTGTCCGCCGCTCCCACAGAGGCCGGCGCTCCCCACGACCGGCAGACCCTTCTGGCAGTGCTGCAGTTCCTCCGGCAGAGCAACCTCCGCGAGGCCGAAGAGGCGCTGCGCCGTGAGGCCAGGCTGCTGGAGGAGGCTGTGGCGGGCTCCGGAGCTCCGGGAGAGCTGGACGGGGCCGGCGCGGAGGCGGCTAGCGCGCTTCTCAGCCGGGTCACCGCTTCAGTCCCCGGCTCTGCGGCCCCTGACCCTCCTGGCAGCGGCGCTTCGGGGGCCACGGTATTCTCGGGTTCAGCCTCAGGTCCTGCGGCTCCAGGAAAAGGTGAATCGCGGGGTCCCGGGACAGGAGCGCCGGCGTGAAGGGGATCTAGCGGGGAAGGCAAGCCTGGCAGGCCTGCACCTCTGCGGGCTTGTTTTGAATTTCCTGGGCCCGCCTCTAGGGCCACATGCCCGCCCCTTTCGCTACGGCGCGGGCTGCGCAGTCAAACCCTCTTCTGAGCTGTCAGTTCCAGCCAGAGGCTGAGCAGAGCTGTGGAGCCGAGGGGAGGTGCCGGGAAGCCGGGCTTGACAGAAGTGGGGGACCACGGGGTTTCGGTGTTTTTCCTCTTATTTAGATTTCTGAGCCTTGCATACGTTCGCATGAACACCACTAGGACCGTTACACTTCCATACTTTGACTGCAAGTCCTTTCTGTATCTTGATTTTTCACAGCTCCGTGGTTCTCATCTCTCCTTTTGAGACGAGAGAACGCGCTGTGGAGTAAAGGCGGAAGGCGCTTAGGACCGCACATCCAGAGTAGTGGTAGTCCGTATTTATCAGAATGTGGGCTAAGTGCTGTTCAGTGTTTTGGAGGATGCAAATTCCTGAGCATCACTTCAGGTGTAAAATGCTCAAGGGTTTGGGGCTGGGGACCTGCCCTAACGACTTTTAAGGAGTACTGATGTATACTAACCTTTAAAAACCCGAACTTTACGGCTAGATGTGGGGCAGACACTTTTGTTTCTGTTGCTCCCCCTCGTGTGATGTCAGTTAAAGGCATTTTTCCTAGTTTTTTTTTTTTTTGGTTTTTCGAGTCCTAGTTTTTTTTTAAGTAGGTTAATACAAGCCTAAGATGTAAAGTGTAAAATAGTGAAAATAGTAAAGTAGTGAAAAACTTTAGTTCTTGAATCCAGTCCTAACAACTCCTCTCCACCTTCCTCCCAGACACTTGTCACAAAATTCATACCATAAACACACCATTCCAGCCCAGTGGTGATGGCTCATGCCTGTGATCCCAGCACTTGGGAGGCAGAGGTAGGCGGATCTCTGTGAGTTCGAGACCAGCCTGGTCTAAATAGTGAGTTCCAGGACAGCAAGGGCTGTTAAACAAAAACCTTGTCTCTAAAAACATAAACCAAAACCTCTTGCAGCAATGTGATGGCACCATGGTTGACCATCTGTGGTGTGGAAGGAAAGACCCAGCTACCTAAAAGTTGTCTTTCACACACACCATATTTTAAAAATTTAAACTCACGCCTAGTATAAATTCTCAAAGGATATCAGTAAATATTGAATTAAGTTAGCCAGTAGCCAGTGTAGTGGTTCTAGACAAGTTAATCTGTATCTGTGAGAGCATTGCCAGACCTGGCACTGTAATTTATGTATATAAATAGAGATGTGTCATGTTTATAATGCCAGCACTTGGGATGCTGAAGCAGGAGAATTACTGTGAGATTAAAGCCAACCTATACTTAAGTATAGTTAAGGGGGAAGTAAGGAATGTGTGGAAAACTTGACTGAGAAGGATCTTTATGCTACATTTTGTAAGTATATTGTAACATGAATTTTATTGTTGTTACATTTCTTAAATATCTATCATATGTCCAGAAACTTGACTTAGTTTTTATATCACACTTGAGAAGCCAAGGAGGAAAAGAGACCATGAGAGTGACTATAATATTATAACTTTATTTATAATTTTTGCTTCAAAGAGTATGTATATCCACTAAAAACCACAGAAGTGTGGAACACTATAATTGCAGTTTACCAACATTTCCAATATTCAAACTCTGATTTGATTGAAAAAAGCAGCCGGTGGTGGTGGCGCACGCCTTTAATCCCAGCACTCGGGAGGCAGAGGCAGGCGGATCTCTGTGAGTTCAAGACCAGCCTGGTCTACTAGAGCTAGTTCCGGGACAGGTACCAAAGCTACAGAGAAACCCTGTCTCGAAAAACAAAAACAACAACAACAACAACAAAAGATTGAAAAAAGCATTATTGTTTGTTGTGTATTGCTACATTACAAATAAATATTCAGTCTTTCAATCTTAAAGTGATTGATTATAGAAAATTGCTTTAAGCATATACAATTGAGTTGTAGTCTTTTATATTTTATATTGAGCCATAACGAATGTTCCCTCTTTTCATTAAAATGGTGATATTTTGTTTGTTTGTTTGTTTTTCGAGACAGGGTTTCTCTGTGTAGCCCTAGCTATCCTGGGAACTAGCTTTATAGACCATGCTTGCCTTGAACTCACAGATATCCACTTGCTTCTGTCTCCCAAGTGCAAGGATTAAAGGTGTGTGCCACCATTGCCTGGCCGAAATGCTGATATTTTATATGAGGGGATTGATGTTTGAATATGAAGGTATCACAGGGCTAGATCTATTACAGGAGTGATATACAAAGAGCTTGAATGTGTTGTATCCATTTGCACAGAGATTAACATAATTGTTTGCTTTGCATATTTATTTATTTATTTGGTGGTTGGGGGTTGAACTTAGGACCTTGTACATGCTAGACAATTCCTGTCCACTTAGCCCCAATACCAAACCTGCATGTATCCTTTGTCTTTAAATAAGACGGTTCCAGGAAAAACGTTGACTGTTCTTGTTACTGATTTAAAAATGGTAAGATGTAGTCAAACTGAAGGGCTTTTGGCTTGGGTAACTGAAAGGCATACTAAATCCCATTAAAAAGTTCTGTGATTGTGGGCTAGCAGGTTTGCTCAACAGGTAAAGGTGCTTGCTACCAAGCTTGACAGACTTAGGTGACTCCCTAAAGCCTCCATCTTGAAAGGAGAGAATTGACTACTGTAATTTGTCCTCTGATCTCCTCTTGAGCACAGTGGCTTGTCTCCCCACCCCCATATGCAGCCTCACACATGTACACAAAATAAACAAATGTAATGCAAAATTTTAAAAAAGATACATGATTGTGTTGGGGAATAGAGGTCAAGAGGAAAAGGACAAACGTGAGTAATAACTCTCCTTTGAGCCTTAGCAAACTTCCGCATTCACATTGTTCATTTTAGATGATTTTCTTAAAAGTTGTCATTCATTTTTTTAAACAGTTGGAAGTGTAGCTGTGGAAGACCAGCCAGATGTCAGTGCTGTCTTGTCGGCCTACAACCAACAAGGAGACCCTGCAATGTATGAAGAATACTACAGCGGACTGAAACACTTCATTGAATGTTCTCTGGACTGCCATCGAGCAGAATTATCCCAACTCTTTTATCCTCTGTTTGTACACATGTACTTGGAGCTAGTTTATAATCAACATGAAAATGAAGCAAAATCGTTCTTTGAGAAGTATGTGAATTTTAACATCTTTTATTCATCTATATCCGTATATGGATACACACACATCTGTAACCCCACAAATGTAAGATTGTAAAGCAGAAGGTACTTTGAGAAGGAGATGTACCTTGGGCAATATGAACCTAACATGGGGCTAGGGGAATTGATCTCCCAGACGAAGCCAGACTTGAAGTGAAGTTTGAAGAAGGGCTAGGAATTAGCCAGATGAAGAGAAGAGCATATCTGGAAGGCCTGGGAGAACAGTCATGGTTGTTACAGAGACGAAAAGAAACTCGAACAGGAAGCATTGGTTGGGACCTGGAAACAGGCAGGTTCTTGCGCTGTGTTCAGGATTTTTGTCATAGGAATAATAGGGATTTGTATCGGATGAAATTAGATTTGATTGAGAGTCACTGAAAACTGATATAAATAAATAAAACTTTATTCTAAGAGCAATAGAAACTATGTTAGAATTAGGTTGGACTTAAAATAACTGACAACCCAAGTAGAGGCTTATATAAAATGGAAGCTTGGTTTTTTTCATAAAGGTAGGAAGTTTAAGACTAATAAGTAAATCCTTGATCGTCAGGATGTGGCCTTCCTTGGTTTATCGTCCTTGTCACGTGGTTTCCGCTGTGTGACACAGAAGGTCCTCTAGCAGTGAACAGTCCTCACCATGTTCTAATCAGCAAGGGGGCATACATTCTAGATGCACACACTTCTTTTTTTATTTTTTTGAGACAGAGTTTTTCTGTAGCTTTGAAGCCTGTCCTGGAACTTGCTCTGTAGACTAGGCTGGCCTCGAACTCACAGAAATTTGCCTGCCTCTCTCTCCTGAGTGCTGGGATTAAAGGTGTGTGCCACCACTGCCTGTCCCACACTTCTTTTTCTAACTTTTCAGTCAGTGCCCATCCCTGGCTACAAATGTAGGAAATATAGTCTTTCCTTAGGTATCTGTTCTCAGCCAATAGATAGAGCGTTTGGGGACAATGAGGCATCTCTGCTATAGATGTCAATAGAGGATAATTTCATTAATTTTCTTTTTTTTTTTTTTTTTTTTTTTTTTGGTTTTTTTCGAGACAGGGTTTCTCTGTGGCTTTGGAGCCTGTCCTGGAACTAGCTCTGTAGACCAGGCTGGTCTCGAACTCACAGAGATCCACCTACCTCTGCCTCCCGAGTGCTGGGATTAAAGGCGTGCGCCACCATCGCCCGGCTAATTTTCTTTTTTGTTGTTGTTCTTTTTAGACAGGCTCTTATTACATAGCCCTGCCTGGCCTAAAACTTACTGTGCAAATCAGGCCGGCCTCAGACTGGCAGAATTCTGCTTGCTTTTCCCTTCCGAGTGCTAGAATTATAGGCAGGGTCTACCCCACCATAGCCTGAGTATACCTCTTTACGTAAAGGACCTTTATGCAAAGAGGCAAACATGGTGAGGGACAGAGGGGCTTTGCTTGATCAGGGCTATTAAGTGTTCTTGATGGAGGTGATACTCCTTTTTCCCTTTGACCATTTGTAAATATTTCAAGGCATTTTGTTTGTCATAATAACTGGTAAGGAAGGAGAGAAGGATAATAATTATAGGATGTATAGGTAGTCCTACTTAGCAGAGAATTGCCCTGCCTAATACCTTAGTAGCATCCCTGATGAGAAACAAGAGTCTGCGGGTGTAGGTGAAAAGTAGATTGATTCAACACTTGATGGGTTAGCTATGAGGTGAAATATAATTGATAAGCCAGGTTTCTGGTCTGTCTGGATAAGGATGACTTTACTGACAGAAACCCTTGTCAAGTAGGGGAATGAATCTTTAGTTCCAAGTTAAGATTTGCTTTTGATTAATTTAAAAGTCCATTAAGAACCAATAACCTTGCCCAGCTTGGCGGCACATGCCTTTAGTCCTGGCACTTAAGGAGGCAAAGGCAGGTGAATCTCTGAGTTTATGACCAGCTGGTCTACCGAGTGAGTTTCAGGACAGCCAGTGCTACACAGAGAAACTCTGTTTTGAAAAACCAAAATAAACAAATAAAAAAGAACCATTTCCTCCAGGACTGGTCAGCTAATAATCACTCTGTCCCTCTGTAATGTAACCCGGTTCCCCACCCCTATATAAAAGCTGCGAGGGGAGGAGGCACTGAAGCCATACATTTCTTTGAGGAGCTCCAGCATTTAACAACCAAGTATAAGATCTAGAAAAGGAAAGAGGAGAGAGGAGGAAATCCAGGAAGGTGTTGAGTTTCTGATGTCAAGGAGGCAGTGTTGACTTGACCGAAGGGAAGCACTTGAGTGAAGCCAAGAGTCATCCGCTAACAAAGATGATGCTGAAAGGGGAGCAGCAGACTCTCAGCTCTCGTATTCATTATTAAACTCAGAGTCCCAGCTGAGGGGACAGAGAGCAAACTGAGCCTGAGCCCCGCCGCCCCCGGCTGAGCACAAAATTTCTATTCTAATAGTCCTGTTATCAGTCTCCTGAGATAGCATCTTCCTATGTGGGAAGCTGGGCTTTCAGAAAAGGGTCTCTGCTTCCATTACAGTCTACTATGACCCCATTCCTAATGAGGGTAAAACAAAAGTATATTTAAACTTATACCGAGGCTGGATGCTTTATTCCATTGCCTTGAGAACAGTGAAATTATGAAAGTGCTCATTGTTCAGTACCAATATTTGTTCTTTAGTTGACGTTTAATGTGTATTAACACAGGAAGTAATTGAAATGTTTAGGCTATGAGAATCCATGTACTGATTATTTCTGAGGCATATTATTTTCTACTTCTATGCTTGAAATGTTCTATAATAAAAATTTTTAAAGAGTTGGGTTTTGAGAAAACACAAAATTCAGTAAAGCAAGGGTTCTGACATTTTTATGTATTACCGAAGATGGTTTTCAAAAGAAATACATACTAGTGGTGGGTTTTACATTCCACTCAAATGTTTCGTTCACTCTGCTTTATTTCAAAACTTTATCTTGAAATGTTTATGATACATTTCATTAGAAAAATTGGTCACTTTTGAGGGTGGGTTTAGAAACTGAATTATAATCATTTAAAAATGTATTATTAGTTATCCTACTGCCTAAGTCAGGGTTATTTATATAGTTACATTATTATATTATAAATATATCTTACTATATACTAGTTACAGATTATTCTGGGATGGTTTATAAATGTATGAGGAGAAATATTATCTTAATGACACACTGAAAAATAACTTTTTAAAATCACTAAAACAGGTTCCATGGAGATCAGGAATGTTATTACCAGGATGACCTACGAGTATTATCTAGTCTTACCAAAAAGGAGCATATGAAAGGGAATGAAACCATGCTGGACTTTCGAACAAGTAAATTTGTTCTCCGTATTTCCCGTGACTCTTACCAACTCTTGAAGCGGCATCTTCAGGAGAAACAGAACAATCAGATATGGAACATAGTTCAGGAGCACCTCTACATTGACATCTTTGATGGGATGCCTCGTAGTAAGCAACAGATAGATGCCATGGTGGGAAGTCTCGCTGGAGAGGCTAAGCGAGAAGCAAACAAATCAAAGGTATGGGAGTAAGCCTCAGAACCAGATCATGTAGACTGGAAATCGTAGGGTTTCCATTTCATAGTTTATACCTGAGAATAACCTTCCACTGCTTTTAAAATGTGGTGTTCTAAGGATTACTAGTGTATGTAAGGGTTTGGGAATGGTTCCATGTAACAGAGCCCTAACTACAGCGGCTGAGACAAGGGTCTTTTTGGGGAGAGTAGCATAATAGTTTCAAAGTGCTGTCTGTATCCCTTGGCTTCTAATTCCTGGCTCACCATGTTTAGAATGTGGCATGCATGTCTATGCGTGTATGTATGTGTGTGTGTGTTCATGTACAAACACACTCAAATGGCTACTATGGCATTGTAGCTGAATCCAGGGAGGGGGAGGGGCCACATTGAGAGGTCTACTAAGTCTCTTAAAATCAGGACAATATGTGGATTTTTTGCCGTTTTTTTTTCTTTTTTGGTTTCTCGAAACAGAGTTTCTCTGTGTGTAGTCCTGGTTGTCCTGTTACTCTCTTTGTTCACCAGGCTGGCCTTGAATTCACAGAAATCCACCTGCCTCTGCCCAAGTTCTAGAATTAAAGGCATATGTCACCAAGCACAGCTTGCCTTTTTTTTTTCTAACTAAAACTATATGCGGTGTACGTCTATAAATATCAGTTGGTTAGAACCATGTTATGTGGTAATTTGTAGTTGCAAGAGAGCCTGAAAAGAGAAATGATTTAGCCAAATACACTGAAGAAAAGTTAATTAAAAAAATGTTGATTCTTTTGACTTGTAGGTATTTTTTGGTTTATTAAAAGAGCCAGAAATTGAGGTGCCTTTGGATGATGAGGATGAAGAAGGAGAAAATGAAGAAGGAAAACCTAAAAAGAAGAAGCCTAAGAAGGATAGTGCTGGGTCTAAAAGCAAGAAACAAGATCCCAATGCCCCTCCTCAAAACAGGTAGGGAAGAAACTTGTGTGGAGGTGAAAGCTATGTTACAGAGGGCTGAAGCTTATTAATATTCAGAGTGATTCTTAGTCTGTTTCTCTTATAGAATCCCTCTCCCTGAGTTGAAAGATTCAGACAAACTGGACAAAATAATGAATATGAAAGAAACGACCAAACGAGTGCGCCTTGGGCCCGACTGCTTGCCCTCCATTTGTTTTTACACATTCCTCAATGCTTACCAGGTTAGTAAAACAAATATTTCTTCCAGAAAAGTCAGATAAAATGGTGCTTTACCATTGAGAAAAAGTAGCTAAAATGGAATTTTATTATTTAAACTCTTGGCATTATTTAACTGGGAAACAAAGGAAAGCCAGTATGGTAGCACATGCCTTTGATCCCAGCATTTTCCAGGCGGAGTTAGTGGGTCTCTGCGTTTGAGGGCAGCTTTGTCGAGGACTGTCAAAACTATAAAATAGAGAAGCCCTGTCTTAAAAGAATAAAAAAGAAACAAAAAAAAGGAGGAGGAAGAAGAAAATGACACTGGTCAGAATAGATAGATGTCTTCTGAGTTTCAAAGCCTTTAGCAGCTTGCAAGAGTCAGAATCCTGCTTATACTTGACCCCTGATGATTGACTGGAGTTCTAACCTCTGAGGAACTTTATCTGGCTCATCTTTTGAACTTGGTTTAAGTATTAATGTAAAGTTGGCATTTTTAACTAATTCTAAATGTCTTTACTTGACTTCTTATAATGGACTGCTGAGGATGAGGTATCTAGTAAAGTACAGGAATTACTAACACTTCTATTATGTACTCCAGATACAGAGGCAAAAACGGAGTGATATCATGCTCTTCATGTTTGTGCCTTCAGACATTGGAGAATGTTGTAGTTGGAATTTTCTTTGGGTCACCAACTAGTTCCCAAATAAACACACGGGTGGCGCACACCTTTAATCCCAGCACTTGGGAGACAGAGGCAGGCAGATCTCTGTGAGTTCGAGACCAGCCTGGTCTACAGAGCTTTTTCCAGGACAGGCTCCAATGCCACAGCGAAACCCTGTCTTGAAAAACCAAAAAAAAAAAAAAAAAAAACAACCAAATAAACACACAGAGACTTACTTAAGTTATGGATGCTTGGCCTTAGCTTAGGCTTGTCCCAGTAGCTTTTTAATTGAACTTGTTTTTATTTATCTACATTTTGCCTGAGGGACCTTTTTACCTTTCTTTCATTCTTTATATTTTACTTTCCTGCTCCTTCCATGTCTGTCTGGGCCCTTGTGTTTCCCTGGTGCCCCACACCCCAGCTAAATCCCTCCTCCTACTTACTCTCCCTGCTGAGAAGTCCCCATATATCTCCTCCCTTGCTATTGACTGTTCAGCTTCTCATTAGACCAGTCAGGTTCTTTAGGCAGGCAAGGTAAAACAGCAACACATCTTTACATAGTTAAACAAATGCAATACATTTTTTTTAAACATAGTTAAAATTTTTAAACAAAAAATATTTCACAACATAAACAAATGTAACACATCTTTACATAGTTAAACAAATACAGCACATCTTTGCATAGTTAAACAAATATATGTAACAGAATGTAACTTCTTTTTTTTTTTTTTTTTGACTTTTAAAGACAGAATTTCTCAATTTTTGGAACCTGTCCTGGAACTTGCTCTGTAGACTGGGCTAGTCTCGAACTCAGAGATCTATCTGCCTGTCTCTGCCTCCTGAGTGCTGGGATTAAAGGTGTGCACCACCACCTCCCAGAAGATATTCTTATTTTTAGTTCTGCATGCTTTTTTGGAGAACTTCATCCTTGAGCACTGCATGTATATCTCTTCTGCCTCTCATCTCTCCCTGTGTACCCTACATAATGATCTACTCTTAATTATTATTATATGTATATACTCATATGTATGTTTATATATCCAAGTGTGCATTTAACTTTGCTTATATGTGCTTGTGTTCAGATGCCCTTTTTTGTTTGTTTACTGTCAGGGCCTCACTGCGGTGGATGTCACTGATGATTCCAGTCTGATTGCTGGAGGTTTTGCAGATTCAACTGTCAGAGTGTGGTCTGTGACACCTAAAAAGCTTCGTAGTGTCAAACAAGCATCAGGTAACTGAGATGACTTATTGGTGTAAACTTGAAGTTATATCTGTTTGATTCCATGGAATGTAGACAGGAAGTTGTGATCTTTGCAGAATTGATTTCACTTGAATTGAAGGGTAACACTCCCAGCTGTGTGTGGTGATATAGGCCTGTGATTATAAACTACTTAGGAGGATGGAACAGGAAGACTGAGAATTCAAGAACTGGGCAGGTGAGATGACTCATCAGGATAAAGCACTTGCTGCTGAGCCTGATGATCTGAGTTTGGTTCCTGGAACTCACATGAGGGAGAGAACTGCTTCCCAAAAGTTGTCCTCTGACCTTGCCACATGTGCTAGGCATGTGCGCACCCACATAATCACACACACTAAATAATTTAAAATAAAAGAGAGTAAGTTCAAGGACTGACTGGACTGCAGGGAGAATTCAAGGCCAGCCTGCAAAACTTAGATAAACTGTCTGAAAATAAAACTAAACACCAAACTAAGATACCATTTCCAATAATGAAAGAACTGCTGGGGTTGGCAATGATTAACTGGTTGGCCCTCCGTTTTCTCCTTTGTAGAATGAAGGGATTAGGTCAGACAACCCTTTTCTTTTTTTGGCAGGGAGGCAGGGTGAAATGAGGTTTCAAGACAGGGTTTCTCTGTGTATCCCTGGCTATCCTGGCACTCATTCTGTAGACCAAGCTGGCCTTGAACTCACAGAGACCCGTCTGACTCTGTCTCTCCAAGTGCTGAGATTAAAGGTGTGGGCCACCACTGCCTGGCTTTAAGATTTGTTTTTATTATTTTATGTGTATAGATGCTTTGTCTGAATGTAGGTCTGTGTACCATGCACGTGCCTGGTGCCTAAAAAGTTGATGAACCTCCATGTGAGTGCTGAGACTCAAACCTGAGTCCTTTGCAAGAACACTAAATATTCTCACCCACTGAGCCAACTCTCTAGCCCTTTTTAGATAACTCTATAAAGTTAAAACTCTAATATCTGATGATTATTTGCCTGTAAATTTTAAGAAAACCATAGTGAGGGCTGGGAGGGCCCTGCAAGTTGTCCTTTGACATCCACATGTATATGATGACATCCACATGTATGTGATGGCATACATGCTTCAAATTCACTTCATACACCCAAGTGCCAAGTTCAAAGCAGACCGAGCTACATCGTGAAGAGCCTGTCTCAAACATCAAAACAAGGGACTGGATAGATGATGACTCAGTGGTTCAGAGCACTGACTTTTGCAGAGGACCTGGGTTAGACTCCCATCACCATGGCAGCTCACAACCAGCCGTCACTCTAGTTCAGTGGCTTAGCACATGTATCTGGTGCATTCCTCTACATGCAGGCAGAACACTGATACACTTAAAGTTCATTCATCAAAACAAAAACAAAGGCACAACAAAACAAAAGCCCAAACTTCTAATAAGGTCAGGATTTTTTTTTTTTTTTGTTTTGTTTTGTTTTTTGAGACAGGGTTTCTCTGTGGTTTTGGAGCCTGTCCTGGAACTAGCTCTTGTAGACCAGGCTGGTAGGTCAGGATTTTTTAAAGCTTTTGTTGCTATTTTTCCTAAATAGTACATTTAAATTGTTTTAGGATTTTTATGAAACATAGCATAGTAGGCAAACTAGAGAATCAGTCCTGGTTCTCATTCTGAGTAACTGTGTGGTTTAGCAGATTATTAACTGTTTGAAGGTTCATTTTATTCTGTACAAGGGGACGTATCACTGACTTTAGAGGCTTTAGCATAGTGGTTATTGGTACATAGGAAGAAATGTTGAAATGTTAGTTCTGAGCTATGATGGGATTGCCTTAAAGTGTTTTAATGAACGAACCTAAAATAATATTTCTGAACCTTTTTAGATCTTAGTCTTATAGACAAAGAATCAGATGATGTCTTAGAAAGAATCATGGATGAGAAAACTGCAAGTGAGTTGAAGATTTTGTATGGTCACAGTGGGCCTGTCTATGGAGCCAGCTTCAGTCCGGATAGGTAAAATACAAACAAAATTAAATACTGATAAACAGTATTGAGATTTAAAAGTTAACTGCTGGAAATAAAATGCATATGCGTAGACACTTTTTAGAAAAACATCATGATTGCCTGTAGTTCAGTATCTTTTAGAATCTTACATTTCTAATTTATCTTGGAGTACTGGTATATAAAATAGCAACTAAGTATATGCTAAATTTACAGGATCAAGGTGCACATTCAGGGCTCACTGGTTTCAAAATTTAGCTTTATCTTTGAACAACCCTCTAATAGAGGTTGAATTCCTTGAGTTCTTGGTTGTTCTTGTGGCACTTTGTAAAATTTAACACAAATTCCGTATACTAATGGCATTAATAGCTGTCTACTGAAGCATTAGCAGGCTATAATGGAAAGAATGAAGAAGGCTGGGCATGGTGGTAAGTGCCTGTAATCCCAGCTACTCGGGAGGCTAAGGCGAGGGGATTGTGGTTGAGATCATGTTCTGAAATAATAGCACCATATGTGTTTAGCTATTTTTTGATTTTAATTTATAACTTTCTGCAAAAATGACTGGAAGAGGGAATTTTCACCCATATTATCATTTGTATTCTACTTGAATAGTAGTTTTCAACCACCAGAGTTTTAACTGTATTTGTGAGATCTTGGGATTAAAAAATATATATATTTAATAGTGATTTAACCAGATTGTACATTTTACTTGAAGAAATGTCTGATTTCAGTGAAAACAGTTGACTTTTTGTATTTATCCCTGGAAAAAGTAGAACATTATCATTTTGCATGGGAGTAGAGTCTGGTTGAATGGTAGACTTTAGAACTCTGCTACTCAGCTACATTCCACTCCTTTTCTTTTTTTAAAATATAGCCCATGTGGATAGGAAATAATATCCACAAATTGACATTCGTTTTTTTTGGCTGTCTTGGTAAACATACTTTTTATTATTCTGAATATTATTATTATTTTGGTGTTTTGAAATGGAGTCTCATGCTGTATTCCAGACTTGCCTTGAATTTGCGGCAAGCCTCCTGCCTCAATCTCCCAAATTCTGAGATCACTCATGAGTTACCAGACTATTTACTATTTTTTTCTAAAGTACTGTGACCCCCTCCCCATAATCACTATATATTTTTAATAATTAGCTTTATATAGTTGATGTTCAGAATATAGTATGACAGTATTTCATTTTAACATTAGTTTAATAATTTTAGCTTTTGGTTCTAAGTATAAATAAAGAGGTGGGGATGAGATGGCTCAGTGGGTGGTAAAGTGCTTGTCATGCAAGTGTGAAGACCAAACTTTGGATCCCCAGCACCTACAATGCTGGACTGGCATGGCAGCCCTCCTGTAATCTCAGTATTCTGGAGTTGGAGATGGGATCTCTGGAGAAAACTTGACAAGCTCTGGGTTCATTTGGGAGATTGCTCAAGGAAGACACCTGAACATGCCATGTATACCTCATACCGCACACACAGGTGAGGGGCTCAGTGGTAGATTTCCTGCCTGTCGTGTGCAAGGCCTGAGGTTCAGTCCTCAGCACTATCTGCGCATTTCCACATGTATGTGCACACACTGAGATATACCTAGGCCTATGTCATTTGCTGAAACATGAGAATGGGAAGAAACAGGTAACCAGATTATTCTGGAAATCAAACATATCACCTCCTCTCCTCAGGAACTATCTGCTCTCCTCTTCAGAGGATGGAACTGTTAGACTCTGGAGCCTTCAGACGTTTACTTGCTTGGTGGGATATAAAGGACACAACTACCCAGTATGGGACACACAGTTTTCTCCATATGGATATTATTTTGTGTCAGGAGGCCATGACCGAGTAGCTCGGTAAGAACACTATGATCCTCATGGGTTTATTCACTGAACATAACTGATTCTTGTTGCGAATACAAAGTCCAGCAAACATCATATTCATGCTATCAGGGCTGACTTTTTGAGAAGATAAGCATTTATTGCCGTAGTTTGAAATGAATGTGAGGAAGAATATTACTGTCTTTCATTATGTGTACACTAAGGGTCCTGCTTTAATGTAATTTATAACGTTCCCCACGTCAGATGTGTCTTGTTTCCCATTCTCACTATGAGCACCTTTTGTCTCCTGTTATTGTAAAGTTTCCATTGGCAAAATTCTTCCTAGAAACCATGTAGTTACCCAAACTACAGGAAAATGGTTTTCTGTGCATTAGGAGTGGGAAGCAGTGCGTATACAAAGAATCATAGAATTTACATGCTGGCTGGAGAGATGGCTCAGAGGTTGTTGCCCTAGAGGACCCAGGTTCAATGCCCAACACTCAAATGGCAGCCAAGAACTGTCTGTCACTCCAGTTTTAGGGGATTCAACACCCTCACACAGTCATGCATGTAGGCAAAACACCAATGCACATAAAATAATATTATATAAACTGGGTGGTGGTGGTAGAGTCCTTTAATCCCAGCACTTGGGAGGCAGAGGCAGAGCTTAGTCTATAGAGTGAATTCTAGGACAGCCAGAGCTACACAGAGAACACCTTGTTTCTAAAAGCCAAAAATAAATAAAAGGAATTTCCATGCCCATAATCCCAGCACTCTAGAACAGGACATGGTGGCATATACCTTTAGTCCTAGCACTTGGAAGATTAAGGTAGGGGCCTAGTTTAAGGCCACCCTGATCTGCAGATATCTTGAGTTCCAGAACAGCCAAGGCTACATAGTGAGACCTGTCTCAAACTAGGCCCAATCTTCTGTTGTCTTTCCTTAAGATGGCAAGGAGGTGCCATTGAGAATTGACTTTCATCTGGATGTACCAATTTTTTGGGTTAAATTTTATTTCAATTAATTACTATTTATTTTTCGTTAATTTCAAAAAGGCTTTGGGCTACAGATCACTATCAGCCTTTAAGGATATTTGCTGGACATCTTGCTGATGTGAACTGCACTAGATTTCATCCAAATTCGAACTATGTTGCTACGGGCTCTGCAGACAGAACTGTGCGGCTCTGGGATGTGCTCAATGGTAACTGTGTCAGGATCTTCACTGGACACAAGGTATTTCACACCTCCTTATTCCAGCACACACAGATCCTTTTAAAGCCAAAATACTAACTAGCAGCATGCACGCTTTAAAGATAGTATCCATGCCACTAAACTACAGTTCTGTCTTGGCCTTATCAGATATAATTAACCTTATTTTGCTCTTTTCTAGGGACCAATTCATTCCTTGACATTTTCTCCCAATGGGAGATTCCTGGCTACAGGAGCAACAGATGGCAGAGTACTTCTTTGGGATATTGGACATGGCTTGATGGTTGGAGAATTAAAAGGCCACACCGATACAGTGTGTTCACTTAGGTTTAGTAGAGATGGTGAAATTTTGGCATCAGGTAAATTATTTTAATGGCTTTGGGGTAAAGGTTTAGTTTTCATAAAAACAAACAAGGCAAATACAGAGTATACATGGGAAAATGTCAGACTCTAGATGTGATGGATACTAATATTTTCTTTGGTTTTCTTTTAGGTTCAATGGATAATACAGTCCGGTTATGGGATGCCATTAAAGCATTTGAAGATTTAGAGACTGATGACTTTACTACCGCCACTGGGCATATAAACCTACCTGAGAATTCCCAGGAGTTATTATTGGGTACATATATGACCAAATCAACACCAGTTGTACACCTACATTTTACTCGAAGAAACTTGGTTCTAGCTGCAGGAGCTTACAGTCCGCAATAAACCAGCGGTATTAGAGACTTTTTTGGAAGCTACTGTTTGGAAAAGGGAGACTAAAAAGCAAATACCTCAGTGATTAGTATTTAAGCTACAAAGAATGTTTTTGTCTACATGGATCTGGGAGTATGCTGCTTGGAAAATCTGAACAGGACAGTTCCACGTTTCTCTAGCAACCACATTGAACTAATTTCCGTTAGTTGAATGAGAGGTATTATGTTCATGGAGGGGACATTTATGGTGCTTTGGATTGTGTGGAAACTATGCATTTTTCTGTTCAAATGCTATTTAATTTATTATGTTTAGAAAGGAAGTCAATTTGATTTAAACAATTTATTCTGCTTCAAGATTCAAACTAAGAAATACAGTACCATCTTGAGTAGCTGAAGAGCTCTATGAACATGTGTGTGTCTGCTGTAAAATGAAGTTTCTGTACGGCACGCAAGCACTATGGCAAACGACCCACTAACATGCTTTCCTTCACCATGATGTATGTAACTGGGTAGGAACTACAGTTCCTAAGATCTAGTAGTACCAACCAGCCACTGACATCTCAATTGCTACCTTTTAAGTTCTGAGTGCAGTCACTCTACAGACCAGGTGAAGAGATCTAGATCCCATACTCTACTTCAACTGACATGGCTACATACGACCTAGTACACTTGAAGTCAGACATTTCAGTTGCTTACCTCCAGTACTGAGCCTTGCTTTGGAAAACTAAGAGATTTAGACCAAGTCACTGCCAGTTTTTGCTTTTGTTGCATTTTGTACAGTTTTATATTTTTGATATCTTGTAAATAAAGACAACCAGCTTTTCCAGGTTCATAATTTATTGTACAAATTGAGTATCACATGATGAGTTGACATCAGCTTCTTCAGGCATGGAACTTAACAGATGAGGTCAGACATCGAAAGACCCTACAAAACAGCAAAAACAGTTTGATACAAATGTGACGATCAGTAATTATCACAACCCCCCAAGATAAAATACAAATTCATCAGATTCTTAATAGTCAGTAGGACAGACATATAAATAGGTAAGATACAGTGTCCACTACTTTGTTTTCAAGATAGTTTTTTGTTTTTTAAGATAGGGTTTCTCTGTTTAACAGTCCTGGCTGTCCTGGAACTAGTTCTTGTAGACCAGGTTGGCCTCGAACTCAGAGATCCACCAACCTCTGCCTCCTGAGGGCTGGGATTCAAGGCATGTGCCAACACTGCTCGGTTCAAGATAAAGTTTTCATGGAGATATATTACCCTTCCAAAGTCAGAAGTAATTTCATGCAGAAAACTGGGCAAAGTACCCAAAAAGGAATAAGAATGTACTGGACTACATAGACCCCTACTTTTAACAGACTTGGGTAAAGCTTTTAAGAGCAGAACAAAAAGAAGGGAAGAAAGCATTCGACAGAGTTCTAGCCTTCTGGCTTTCTGCACAGATGTTGCTAACACCACATTTACTGACTTCTGGATAGGTAAAAGGGATTGAAGGGGACTGTAAGAACCTTAAAGGGTTTTTTTCAGGGGGACATTCCAGTATTCTATGAAAATATAAAGCTACCAGAACCCAGCAAATACTTGCAACTTCATATACTGAAGGTTAGGGTTGGGACTGTCACTAGGCAGAGCGGCAGCCTAGCACCTGCCAAGGCCCCGGGTTTGATCCCCAGTACCACAAGTTTCATGTGTGTTTCTGTATGAGAGTCCAGAAAAGGGTTTTAGATGCCTGGAGTTAGTTTTGAGCTACCTGGCATGGGTGCTGGGATCTGAACTCGAGTCCTCTATTCTTACAGTACTTGATCTTAACCACTGAGCCACTGTCCAGGCTCTGGTTAATCCCGCCTCTGCCCCAGGCATGGTGGCCCAAGCCTGTAATTTCAAAACTCAGCCAGTTGAGGAGGAATTGCTACAATTGTGAAACCATTTGGGCTATAAACAAGACTGTCTCAATACCTAAATAGACAAAACCCGACCAAATTACATAAGCTTATAGTTGAGCTGAGGGGTATATGAAGACTTGAGTTTGATCCCAAGAATTTATTTAAAAAGAAAAAAAAAAAGCCAGATGCAGTGGCACATTTGTAATTCTAGCTCTCTTCTGAAGACGGGGGAGGACAGGATAGCTAGCTGGGAATGCACAGTGCAGCATGACGGCAGAAATGAGACCTGTCTCAACAAGGGGGAGCGAGCCAACTCCCCAGAGTTGTTCATATATTTCCACACCAGTGTCATGGCATGTGAGTGTGCAAATAAATAAGCTCCCAAAAATAAAATATAGAAGTCATCTAACTGCATTAAGAGACAAACGGTGAGAGAGAAAAGTACTTCAACAAAGCCCAAAAGACAATTTTTCTTAAACATGCCAGTTTAGGAAAAACCACAGTCTATACCAGCTGACATAAAAGACATATCCTCTTACAAAGCTAGGTGTTCCATAATCGTCTGGGAAAGCATTTAAGCCTGAATAAACACCATTTTGTTGTATACCTTTCTCTGGTCTTTTTTTTTTTTGAGTCAAAGCAGACTCAAACTCACAAGACCATCCTGCTGTGCCACCCTCCCCAGTGCAGCAGGGATTACAGGTATGAGACGTTACACCCAACTCCTTGTTCTCTCTCTCAGTTGTGTTGAGACCATGTCTTGCTGTTCTTAACATGCAATCCTGCCCCTGTTCCCCCACTGTTGAGCTTACAGGTGTATCATACCCAGTGTTTGCTTTCAGGTACGCAATAAATTTCAGAGTGCCAATAATTTATTTTTTTGTAAGGGAAGAGAAAAACCTTGACAAGAAATGGCTAAGTTACAAACTTTAAAATGGCAATTCCTTACCAGTTATGATGCTTTCACAGCTGGAGTTTTTTTAGGCCTTAACTTGAAGTATAGGACCAACAAGGCAATGCCTCCATATGTGGCCAGAACACACTGAGAAAAAAAAGATGCAAATGAAAGTTATCATATCTCTTTTATTCTAAGATATAAGTGCTTAAAGATGTAATTTATACTTACATTCATTCTACCTGTGAGAGTATAAGAGTTGAAATATTTTTTAATACCAGTGAACTGGAACTGGGCATCACTTTCAGGACCAGCCATGACTTCAATCTTAAAAAAAAAAAAAAAAAGGAACAAAATATTGATTTGAGTGCAATTTATAAGAAAATAAAAATTCAGTTTCAAAACCTATGACATCTCTGTGGTTTAGCTGACACTGCAATAGCAGAGCTGGTGGGAAAAGCCTAGCTAGCAAGGACTGTTACTAGGACCGTCCCCCATTGCTCTTCTAAGTACTCCAGAACAGTTAAGCACTTAGCAGAGAAAGAGAAGATTGTCCTTCAGTGTCTTCTGACTCAGGACAGCTTAATGTTCGCATTCTCTATCCAGCCTGTGTTACATATAGTAAACACTGAATTAGGTCACTTGTAGTGCTTTTCACATCTTCTCAGTGGTAAACAACTGAAGAGAGTAACATTCTCACAGCTTTTCTCACTATAAATCACTCAGGACTTCCACAGGAGACAGACCAGTTGGTGATGATATTGTGTCAGTCAACAGTGGTTTCTGAAGCTGGAACCTACTCCTTATACCCAAACGGATAAAGGAATTGAGTGGAAACAATGGAGCTAAAACCTCTTGAAGAATATTGGCAACTATTTTACTTGTCTTTGCAAAGAGAAGTCTAAAGGAAAGGAAATAAAAAATGGAGAGTCAACCTCACAAGGCAATTAAAATCAGTTTGGTGTGGCACAGGTCTTTAATCCCAGCTCAAGGGAGGCTGAGGCAGGCTGATTTGAGTTGCAGGTTAAACATGCGGCCATGCCCCCCGCCCCCCCCCCAAAAGAAGAAAGGTAAAACTAACTAACTATGAACTTACAATAAGCATTGTTACAACTGGGGTTTAATACTGTGTGGAGCGTAAACTTAAACATTTAAAGTGTCTGTCAAATTATATAATAAATATACCTTCTATCTAGCTGGGTCATTTCTCCTCCAAGAATTTACCTTTCAGAAATATCACAAGGCAGAAATACATGGTTCATAGCTCGTTACCGAACACTGTTTACAAAAGTGGAAAGATGAGAAATTCAACATGAACTGATAAATGACAATTGCTACCAAAGGAAACTGCGTACCATATGGAAGGAGGCCCCAAGTGATACTAAAAATCAACTCTACTTCTGGGTATTTCAGGGCTCATCAATGGCTCTCAAAGTCTGGTCCCTAAAGTAGCAGCATAAAACTCACTGGAAACTTCTTAGAAAGGCAGATCATCGGGCCCTACCACAGACATACTGAATTAGAAACCTGGGTCCAGTTATCTGTCTTGTAAGGCCTCTAGGTAATTTTAATACACACACACGACCTCTAGGTAATTTTAATACGCAATACACATACACCAGAAAAATGTTTAATGCTCAATAATTATATGGGGAAACCCCTGGAGAAAATACAGTCCCCCCCCCCCAGAGTTTCTCTGTGTAGCCCTGGCTGTTCTGGAACTTGCTCTGTAGACCAGGCTGACCTGAACTCACAGAGTCTACCTGAGTCTGCCTCCAGAGTGTTGGGATTAAAGGCATGTGCCACCATCTAGCTTTATTTCTTTTAATGTGAGAAATTACATTAAAAAAAGCAACAACCCACCGGTGAAATGTGGGACAGAGGATCCTTACACAGTGCTGGCACCAATGTGAACTGGTTCAGCCACTGTGCAAGTCAGTGTGGTGAATTCTCAAAAAATTAACAACAGAGCTACCATACAACCCAATTACTCCACTCGGTATATACTTGAAAGACTAAATCAAAGCACTGCAAAGATACTTGCATAACCATGTTTACCGCTAGACTATTCACCAAGCAAAACTGAACTAGCCTGGATGTCTGTCAACAGATGAGCAGACAAAGAATATGTGGTACGTATCTGCTGTGTAATTATTCAGCCATGAGAAAAATGGAAAAAATAACTTTTTCCCTTTCTCTTGTTTTTTTCGAGACATGGTTTCCCTGTGTAATAGCTCTTGCTGTTCTGGAACTTACTTTGTAGACCAGCCTGGCCTTGAACAAACTGAGATCTGCCTGCCTCTGCCTCCCAAGTGCTGGAATTAAAGGCACATGCCACCACCCCACCTGGCCCCAAAAATGAAATTATGACACAAGCAGGAGAAAGGGTACAACAGATTATTGTGTTAAATAAGCCAGACTCGGAACAAATACCCAATATCTTCTCTTGTATAAGGACCCTTGACTTAAATATATATGCATATATGTATGTGTATGTCTGTGTTAAATCACGAAAACAGAAAGGGGACCTTGAAAAAGGAAGAAGAGATTTTAAGGGCGTGAGGAGAGGGAGGAAAAAAGAATGAAGGGAGATGGGGCACTATTTGGCTGTAAGGAGGGGATCATAACGAGTTAGATGGGGTGGAGGAAGGGGACAGTGAGGGAAAAGGATGAAAAATGCAGACACAAATCCAGAAAGCCACAGCAGAATTCAAAACCACTCAAAGTTTTGTATGCATGACTGCCTACCTACCACGACCGAGCCACAGACCCTAATGACAACTTGGAGTAGCTGGTCGAGGTCCAGGCAAGATTGGTAGACTGGCTGGCTGGCTCTAGATGAAATGGAAGTGGGAGAGAACAGTAAGGGTAATGTTGCGACGGAAACTGGCATCCCCTTTGTTTACCATTCAAAGGGCTTCAGAAGCATTCATACTCAAAGATCTTGCAACAAATTCCAGACCTTAATTTTGAACATTTTCAAAATGGTTACTGGAACAGTGAAGGAAATCTAAACTTCTTTGGGTCCCTTTCACAGACCTTGGCCAATCTAGCCAAAGCAGGAAATCACCATTAAACAAACAACTTCATAGTTTGTCAAGTTTCCCTTTCCTAAACTACGAAAGCACATGTTTTCCATGCACTTCATGATGCTTCTTAAAGAGCTATGAAGTGGGTTCTCACGAGAAACCTTACAGAAACTCACTGACTGCTATGCTAGCATGGTACAGTGCAGGGTGGGCCAGCGCTGACAGCCTCAGCGTCATTCTACAAGACACTGGAACAAGGATGAATGTAGTCAAAGACAACAAAGACATGGTATAGGAACTGGGGTCTTAAAGAATCTTAGATGGAAGAAGAATAGTCATGCTGATTGTGAGATAAACAATGGTATTATCATTTGGCTTTTCAAGACAGGATTTCTTTGTGTAGCCTTGGCTGTCCTGGAGCTCGCTCTTTAGATCAGGCTGGCCTTGAATTTACAGAGATCTGCCCACCTCTGCCTCTTGAGTGCTGGGATTAAAGGCATGCGCCACCTTCAGCAAACAATTGTCATATTAAGGCTTAAAGCATTACAGGTCTACACCTTCCAACGAACTGAATATTGTTTTGGGGTAATGACCAGGAACCTTTTTGTTAATACTGCCCTTTATGGGATTTTTTTTTTTATTTTTTAAAAGACAGGGTCTCAATATGCAAAGCCAGATGGTTTGGAACTCACAGCATACACCAGGATGGCCTTGAACTCAGTGATCTGCCTGATAGTTTTGGGATTAAAGGCATAAGCCATTTCACACTTGGCAATAGGAATAAATGAACTAAAATGTGTTCTCCTTGAAATCACATGCAAGTCTAGAGCCATACAATAGTGAAAAGATCACCTAAGACTAATACTTGTGAACCTGTGATTTATTAAAGATTTACTATCGTTAAACAGCATTCTGTTAGAAAGTTTAAGCAGATAGATTTTGCTTGTTTTTAAATAACCCAATACTACTCTTAAAAACAACCAGTCTCTCCATGCCCCTCTCCCTGTGAAATGGGTGTTTCATTAAAGGCTTAGGGTGATCAGTTGCCCTTGCTTCGCAATCGGTCCCTGGATATTGCTATTCTCCTGTCTTACAAACACCTATCTGGAGTACCGAGCTGACCAGGTCTAAGTAAAGGAAAGTCGCCTCAAAGGCGCCCAGGGTCTACAAGCAAGAGCTTTTTGTAGAACCTTTCCACTGATTCCTAATACCGCGGCCCTTTAATACAGCTCCTGTTGTGGTGATCCCCAATCATAAAATTAATTTCGTTGCTACTTCATAACTGCCATTTTAACAGTTATGAATCGTAATGTAAAAATTTTTGGAGATAAATATCTGGGAAGGGGGGTCGCGAATCACAAGCTGATTACTTCCGGAACACAGACTTAAATCTAACCCGTTAATCGCGCCCAGGCCTGGAGATTCGCAAGGGCTACTCTTCTTTTACTCTAGTTTTGACAAAGACTGCCGCACAGTTAAGGGAGCTAGCTTCCTGACTGCAGCTCAGAGAAAACAAATAGTTATGGCCATATAGGCCCAAACACAGAATTTAGCCAGAGATGGGGTGAGAAGCCAGAGATCGCTTCCAACACTGTAGGATGACCTTGGGGAGTTACCCTCTCGACGGGTCTCACCCTCCCACTGGGAAATGGAACAGAAGGCTCTCCGCGAACCGTGCGAGCCTTGGGGCGCATGCACCTCGCGGTGCTGAGGCTACCCAGACGCACCGCAGGGCCCCGACCCTCATTTTCTCCAGAGCCATTCCCCGGCCCCTCCCCGCAAAGCGAAGACCTCTCGCTAGTGCGAGACCGGGGAAACGGCCAGGTTCTAGTCGGCCCTGCGAAGCCCAGTCAGCAGCCCGAGCAGCCGACAGCCCCTTCTCACCCACCTTCGCCCAAATCACAAATTCCGCAGCTGATGTCCTTCAACAAACCCAGCCACCAGCACGGACCGACCGGAAGACACCCCCTCCCCCACGCGACGGACTGGCCATGGCGACTAGGCCCTCTGCGTTGATTGGCTATCATAAAAAGTCCCTCCCCCCTACTTCCCGTCTCGGCTCGTGTCTGAATGGTCCTCATAACGGAAGTAGAACGGATCCTGCTGACGTCTTTAGGAGAGCGGCGTGGAGCTGTTGGCGCGGTTTCCTGCGCGTGCGATCGCTTCGAACCGGTCGGTGAGGTAGGCAGTCGCGGGAGCGGCGGGGCTGGAACCCAGGAGCTTCAGCTAGAGGGAGGAGACCTCATGGCTCCCACCTCGGCTTCCTGGCCCGGGTCTCCGGCCTTCCTGCTATGCACCTTTGAGTCGGCATGGGTGGTCTCCCCACCCATGCCCCTTTTTGCCTTAGCGGCTCTTGTAAGCCAGGCTGTCCACTTCAAGTACCCTTAGTGCCTTCTCTGCACGTGATCGCCAGGCTCTTTGGCGCCTCAGTCTCATCGGGTCTAAAATGGGAATTAAGGATTGGATTCCCAGCACAGTGGCCCTATTTCTGTGACGCATGCACCCTGCATTTCTTCTCGGTCGTCACTTCTTTCAGTCTCACGCTGTAACTGAACTTTTATCCCCAGGTATCTCAGAATAAACCAACCTGTCTTGTGTCTTCATTTATATTTTGCCCTGGTTCCCATGGTTGACCTGCTCGGTGTCTCTTCAACCCTTACACGCTGTTTCTAAAACTTGCCTTTGAGTTACTTGCTTTGACTTCGTTCTTTTCCTCTCCAGTCGGTAGAGTGAAGAATGTTGTTTTTCATTATTCTGTCGCTTCCCCCAAGTCTCTGAAGTACCAAGTAAAGACAAGCTACTTATTTTCAATTATCTTCCACGGAAGAGCCCAAGTTGATTTCCAAAATATAACTTGTTATTAAGTGGTTTACTAGAGTGTTCAGTTTTTAAAGAAGCCCTTCAAACAGTTGTTTGATAGGTAAATGACTGGTATGTTTTGGAAAATAGGCTTTTTTCAGTGTCCCCCCCCCCCACATTTTTTACTTATATTACTATTTATTATTATTAGTTATTTTTGATAACTAATTTTTGGTAATTGAGTTAAGCCTGCTTCCCAAGTGCTGACGTTAAAGGCGTGGCCCATCAGACCTGGCTTCCTACTTATTGAACATTCAGCTCAAAAGCATCTTTCTCATGAAGCTTGCCACCTTTACTGAATCTTGTCACTTTTTTGTTTATGCTTTATAATTTGATTTGCATTTTAAATTACTTACATATTGTATTTATATACACACACATGCACAGATGCACACACACCTGACATAATTACAATAATTAATATTGAATGAACATTTACTATATCGAATCCTTTCCTGGAAGATGGTACATAGTGTATAGTTCATGGTTTTGAATCATACAAAGTTGGAAAGACATGGATTAACAAGAACCTGGCATATCAACTTTATATAACATACTCTTAAATCTTGTTTAGTGCCTTGCTGGAAGGTTCTCATGCCATGAATCACATCCTTTATGAAACCTACCCCCAATGCTACTGCTCACCATTATTCTTTTTATCAACTTTAGGAGACCCAGACATGGCAAACCTGGAAGAAAACTTCCCCCGAGGGGGTACAAGAAAAAGCCACAAATCAGAGAAACCTTCCCAGCAGGCAGTTGAACAGGACAACTTATTTGAGGTAAGTGGTGTGCTGCTTTGGTGAGACCTGAAACTTGGTAGCATCTCCGGGATGACCGAGCCTCTCTGGCAGCAGTTATGTTCCAGTTTGTTTCTCTTCGATGTCACTTTTAGAAACTGAACTTGTTAAAGAGTCTCTGCCACCTCAGGCTTCTTTTTGATGCTTAGTGTTTGATGTTGAAATGCTTTTGTGACTTGTCCTTAGGGAGTCTGTGCCAGTTGATTAAGGATGGACAAAAGGGATTTGATACTAAAGTTTTGTTTTGTTTGTGGTTCTTGGGCTCGAACCTAGGACCTTGTGCATGTTAGGCAAGTTGTCTTCTCCTGAGCTCCTTTGCCCCAGTTCTAATCATTGTGCATTTATTTAAAAGGAGTCCTAGTAAGGAAAGCTTACATTAGAATTCAGTCTCATAGAGTGGTTTGTGCTCTTGATGCTGGAGAGAAGGAAAACCACCATTTAGGGGTGTGTGGTCTTAGGTCATCAGTATTATAGAATCTCTCCACATGTATTCTAGAGTAGAAGTCATTGTTCCATGCTGAGAAACTGAGCTGTAGGGGAAGGTATATGTTTTGTTGAAAGCATAAAGCTTGTTGTGGAAAAGCATTGGAGTTTTTCCTGAGCCTCAGGACTCCATTTCCACATGATACGTGGCTTCTCAAGCTAGGGAACCCCAGTGTCCACCCCGCTCACCAGAGGAAGCACGCAGGATAGAAGAGACATTGGGAAGTGAGAGGAGGCTTCTCAGACCCTGGGCAAGGAGAACGTTGACACCTGGATACTAGGCTTGGGACTGCAGCAGAAATGAAGACAATGGGGTGGGAGAGTGGAGTGGCCTGGGGGAGTAAAGTAACAGAGCAAGGTAACAGGCCCCAAACCTGTGGTGACAGCTAAGATTGCTGCGTATCATTCTTCTGCATCCGTGAATCTTTTTCCCTCTTAAGATCTCCACAGAAGAAGAATCCACTAAAAGGAAGAAGAGCCAGAAAGGGCCCATGAAAACAAAAAAACTGAAAACTGAAAAGAGAGAAGCCAAGAAATCTGTGAGAGAGAAATTTGAAATCCTCAGTGTTGAGGTTTGTAATACTTGGTCTTCTCTGTAACGTGCTCCTTGTTTAAGTTTGTGTGCTCTTCCCTCTTTTCCTTTATTCTTTGTATACATACGTGCACACAATTATGTTTTCTGTATGTGTCTGTAGAGACAAGTGCAAATTATGAGAAATGAGCTTAATTTCCTTTACTTATTAACTAATGCCGCCTGGTGTCTTTCTATTTGGTTGGTTTGGGTTTCTTTTGGAGCCTGTCCTAGAACTTGCTTTGTAGACCTGACTGACCTTGAACTCACAGAGATTTGCCTATCCGTCCTTCCGTGGTCCGTGCCCCCCCCCCCCCCCCCCCCCCAGTGCTGGAATCAAAGGTGTGTGCCACCACTGCCTGGCTCTGTTTGGGGGTTTTTTGAGGTAAGGTCTTATGCTGTCTGACCTGTCTATATAGTCAAGGACCTCCATCTCGCACGTACAGGGAGTACTGTGTATAGTCAGCCTGCCTCCCATCTGCCCCCTATCCCTACTCTCTGTCCGTGAGTTTGAGCCTCAGCATCTCATGAACCAGATGTGGTGGTATATGCTTGTAATCCTAGTACTTAGGGACCTGGGTTAGGAAGATCAGAAGCTTAAGGTCATCTGTAACTGTGAGTTCCAGGCTAGTCTGAGATGCACAAGACTCTGTCTCAAGAAGCAAATCATGAAAATGGTTAGATATGTGTGGTTTATATATGCTTGTCTTTTAGTAGAAGTTAGAACTAGAGACCGAATCTCACTATCTAACCCTTGGCTAGCCTTGAATTCATTATGCAGACCAGGCTGACCTCCTACTAATAGAGATCTTCCTGCCTCTGTCAGTTGAACACTAGGATTAAAGGTATGTCAAACCATGCCTGACCTCTGCTCATTCATTGTGTAGATGTGAAATGGCCTCAGATTAATGGTGTGGTCTTACGGTTCTTAAAATTTTATTATTCTCACCTTCATCCTCCAATATATGTTCATTTTAAAATAGGAAAATAGATTATTCTGGGGTAATTCATTAGCCTGCAGAAATTTTTTGTTTTCTATTGTGATATTTTAAGGGCGGTGGTGGCGCACGCCTTTAATCCCAGCACTTGGGAGGCAGAGGCAGGCGGATCTCTGTGAGTTCGAGGCCAGCCTGGTCTACAAGAGCTAGTTCCAGGACAGGCTCCAAAACCACAGAGAAACCCTGTCTCGAAAAAACAAAAAAAAAACAAAAACAAAAAAAAAATTGTTTAACTTGGTGATACTATACTAGAGATTTCATGTAAAAATATGAGGCTGGTGTCATGAAAATTCAAACTCCTGACAAAAGAAAGTCCCCTTTCCCCCATGTTTGAGGACTCTAGAAGCTGTGTCATAGAAGGGATAGGCACACTCCAGGCTGCCATTGCTACAGTGGTCTGTCTCCTTCCCATGCTGTCTTCTAGGTGTTCTGCATGAGGGCTGTTAGGGTATGGTAGAGTGTGCTGGCGGCTCTAGCAGTCCAGCACTGTAGCCCTGTCTGATCAAGACCTTTCCTGGCGTTCAGTGAGATAGCTAGTATGCCAGGATATATACACATGCCTGTGTTTTCCTTTTGTTTATAAAATCCCTCTAGTATTGGTGTTGGGACAAAAAGCCAAAGTCCCCCTAACTGCCGTCATTGTTGTGTGCTTTACTGTATGTAGTTACTATGTATGTTTTCCTTTCTAGTCCCTGTGTGAGGGAATGCGGATTTTGGGTTGTGTGAAAGAGGTGAATGAACTGGAACTGGTGATCAGTCTTCCCAATGGCCTCCAAGGGTTTGTGCAAGTGACTGAAATCTGTGATGCCTACACTCAGAAGCTGAACGAGCAGGTGGCCCAAGAAGAGCCTCTGGAAGTAAGGGGTGTTTGGGTGAAACTTGCCCCTGGAATTAGAATAGAAATGTTGAGAAAAGAAAATGCAGGTGCCGTGGAAACCATTGTTTTTTTTGTGTTTCATATTTATTTTGTGCGGGTGTGCACATGCCATATCACACATGGGGGTCAGAGGGACAGCCTGTGAGGTTCGGGTCTCTTTCCACCATGTGGGTTCCTGGGAGCCAACATAAGTCCTCAGGCATGTTCAGCAAGCATTCTTACCTGCTGATCCAACTTGCTGACCCAGGGGTTGTATTTTTTTAAACAATACAGGGATTTTTTTTTTAAAGATTTATTTATTTATTATATATACACTGTATTCTGCAGTTGTGAGCCACCATGTGGTTTCTGGGAATTGAACTCAGGACCTTCGGAAGAACAGGCAGTGCTCCTAACTTCTGAGTCATCTCTCCAGCCCAATACAGGGATTTTTTGACTTAGTCTAGGGAACCTAGAACACCTCTATAAGAAAATACCATTGGAGCTGAGGTCTGAAGGATGAAGGTTTCCCAGGTACAGGAAGAGGGGAGTCCAAGCAAGTCAGACTGTAGCAGGAAAGAAAGTGCTGTTAGCATAAGCAAAAGGTGGAACAGCTTAGGATGAAGGTGGGCAGCTGTGGAGAAGCTGGATTATACATGACTGTACATCTATCCGGTCTTTCTCATTACCGTTATGCAGGACCTACTCCGCTTGCCTGACCTTTTCTCACCTGGAATGTTGGTGAGATGTGTGGTGAGCAGCCTGGACATCACAGATAGGGGCAAGAAGACTGTCAAGCTTTCTGTAAACCCCAAACATGTCAACAAAGTGCTGAGTGCTGAGGCCCTGAGGCCGGGCATGGTGCGTATCTGGATGTCACAGGGAGGAGGAGCATGTCATGCTGTCTCCTGGGGGTGTGGCGTAGGCCACCTTTTACTTTCTGTTTAATGCCTGTTCAGGCAGTGGGTCTTTCTGGAGTCCGTTAGGTGCTCAGGGAACATTGAAGACTTGAACCTAATTCTGTTATTGTGGAGGGAAGAAAGAAAAGTTGAAGCTTCTTTGGTAGGCACAGTCAAGTACCTGCAGGGAGGCTTGGAGGTGGTAAAAAGGGTTTCTTGTGATGCTCTCCCCACTAGTTCTTCACAGTGTAAGTCTTTCCAGAACCCTGCCTTGGGAGATGTCAAGGACCCCTCAGTGAGTGCAAGTAAAGGTCAGACAGCAGCCAGCCTACCAGCTGTCTGAATGCCCAACTCTGGAGATACAGGTGAACTTAGGCTAGATCCTCCAAGTCCACTAGGTATAATAATGGGAGCTGCACACAAATGTTCTGGTGATTAAGGGTCAGATATATCTTGAAGTGTTTGGTTAGAAGCAGTGGGGTTTAAGGAAGGCCTATAAAGTTGAATAGGATTTAGTTCTGTTCAAAGAGAACAAAAGTAAGCCATATTGCAACAAATTGACAAGTGTCCGGGAGGCCCCCTTCCTGACAGTGCTCTTTTTGGCACTTTGTCTTGTTTAGTTCTCAGAGCAAATATAGGACGTAGTAGACAGTCTCCCCTTCTCCATTTGAGATCTCAGTGATTTCACAGAGACCAGCTAAGGCCAAAGCTGCTTACTGCTTCTTATGAAATGTATAAATTGCCGGGCAGTGGTGGCGCACGCCTTTAATCCCAGCACTCGGGAGGCAGAGGCAGGTGGATCTCTGTGAGTTCGAGACCAGCCTGGTCTACAAGAGCTAGTTCCAGGACAGGCTCCAAAACCACAGAGAAACCCTGTCTCGCAAAATCAAAAAAAAAAAAAAAATAATGTATAAGTTGTTGGCAAAATATGCTTTCTCAAGAGTTTAGAAAAAAATGAATGGAAGATAAAAGGATGGTTCTGGATTCTCTTGGTAATCCTGGCTCTGGGTGTGATTCTATAGAGCCATGGAACTCATTGCTTAATATAAAAGATTTTTCTGTCCATGTATCATTTCAAACTTGATATATAATACTCCTCACTTTCTGGAGACAAACCCTTTAAGCCCCATGAGAGAGTTGACATCTTCCCTTCTGATTTCAGGTAGGGAGCTATGATGTCAAGGTTGAGTGCCATGATTAACGAGGAGTCCATTTGTAAAGTTATGTTTGTATGGTGGTGGAGTTGGTGGGTGTCCTGTTTGCCTTTGATATGAAACTTCTAGGACTGCTTCCTTTCCCCCAGCTGCTGACAGGCACAGTGTCAAGCCTCGAAGACCATGGCTACCTAGTGGACATTGGTGTTGTTGGGACCAGAGCTTTTCTGTCACTACAGAAGAACAAAGGTGAGGGCTAGTGGAGATGGGGCTGGTACATGAGGGTGAGCGCAGACATACGGGATTGTATTTATATTTCATTGCCACTTTGATTAGAAACAGGACAGAATAGTGACCCTGCAGTCTGGTTGGCTTTGGAGAATTAATGACAGCTGATAGGGAAGATAATGCATGGAGGGTCAGAGAATGAAAAATCTCTATGGTGAGATAGACAGGCTTCAGTATGCTTTATCTCAGAGAGTCTACTGAACTTGCCTGCCACTACTGGATTATTTGGTTCACATTTCTGTGAGATAGTTGAATTCTAGAGCAGTTAGGTTGACATCCTACCCTTCTCATGGCTGATGAGCATCAGATGATCACTGGGTGGGTGGGTGGGCCATGGTACTTTACAGGTTAGCTTGGTCCCACAGTTAAGGGCCATTCTCATGAAGGTATACTCTTCTTTTGCTGCTGGGGCTGGGCTTACAGGTGCTAAGCTCAAAATTGGCCAGTACCTGACCTGTCTGGTTGAAGAGGTGAAAAGCAATGGAGGAATTGTGAGTCTCTCTGTAGAGCACTCAGAGATTTCTTCTGCCTTTGCAACTGAGGAGCAAAGCTGGAACCTGAATAACTTGCTCCCAGGACTCGTGGTCAAAGCCCAGGTGCAGAAGGTAAGCTGTTCGTTGTTATTAATGTTTGAAAAGTTTGTTCACCAGATGATGGTAGTGCACGCCTTAATCCCAGCAGAGGCAAGTGGAGCTCTGTGAGTGCAAGGCCAGCCTAGTTCTCAAGGGTTCTAGAATAGCCAGGGCTACACAGAGAAACTGGTTTCTGCTTCGAACCACCTCTCCAAAAGATTTACTTTATTGTTATGTGTGTGGGGGTGTGGGTATGTTCGTTTGTGTGGTACTTGTGAAGAGCAGAGCCATTGCATCTGCCTAGAGCTCAAGTTAAAGGAGGTTGTTAGCTGCCTGGTGTGGATTCTGGACACCACACTCTGGTCCTTGGCAGAGCAGGGCACTTTTTGACCTTTGAGCTATCTACCAAGACCCTGTAAATTATAATTTTTAATAAAATATTAATATGCTTACTAATAAAGCTGATAGGGTACCCAGTAGATCTTTCTGGTCATGGAGCACTTGGAATGTGGCCAGTGCCATATGTTGGTATGACAGTATTTTGGACAAACTATTACTCGGTTTGTTTTTTGAGACTGTAGTTCTGGCTAGTCTGGAACTACTAGTATGTAGACACCAGGCTGGCCTCAAACTCAGATCTGCTTACCTGTCCCTTCCAAGTGCTGGGTTAATTAGTGTATACTACTATGCCCAGGCTGGTCAAGCTATTATTCAACCAAATTCCATCTGGTTTTGTTTTTGTTTTGTAAAACTAAAAATTTTTCTTTTAAAATTACATTTATGAGGTTATAGAGATGGCTCAGCAGTTAAGAACATTAATTGCTATTTTAAAGAACCTGGGTTCAGTTCCCAGTGCCCATATGATGCCATCTATAACAATTGTCTGTTCCTCCAGTTCCAGGGGATCTGACCTCCCCAGGCACCAGATGCACATGCTCTACACTGGAGCCAGAGCACTCAGACATGCAGACTAAATTTAAGATATTCTTTTTAAAATTACACTGATGTAAGCACACATCATGATGCAAATGCGGACGTTGGAGGCCAGCTTGTGGGATTCAGTTCTTTCCTTCAACCATGTAGTTTGCAAGGATTAAGTTAAGGTTGCCAGGCTAGTAGCAAATGTTTTTACTGGCTCCTTGTAAAGTCACTTTTTTATAAAGTGACTTTAAAAAGTTAAGGTTACTATGTTGTGTTTTATATGAACACACGTATGTTGTTATTTGTTTATAATTGGTAGTTTTGAGACAGGGTCTCACTGTATAGATCATGCTGGCCTCAAAGTCTTAATCCTTCTGCCTTAGCTTCTCTGGGATTGGCTTTATAGTCATGGTTTTTCTTTTTCTTTCCTTCCCCCCCCCCCCCTTTTCAGTTTTTGAGATAGGGTCTCATTGTGTAGCCCTCAACTCTTATGTAGAACACACTGGCCTTGACATCTGTCTGCCTCAACCTACAGAGTGCTAAGTTTAAAGGTGTGTGCCATTACACCTGACCTTACTCATGGCATTTCTTTCTTTCTTTTGGAGATAGGGTGTCTCTGTGTAGCCCTGACTGTCTTGGTACTCAACTCTGTAGACCAGGTTAGCCTAGAACTCAGAGATCTGTCTGCCTCTGCCTTCCAAGTACTAGGATTAAAGGCCTACACCACCATGCCCAGTTGTAACCATGGTGTTTGCCGAACACTGCTGATCGAAAGTCAGATGGAACCAAATGTGGTGATGGCATCTCTGTAATCACAGCTCTTCAGAGACAGACAGATGGAGTTTGGGCCACATAGTGAATCCTGTCTCGAAACAGTTGATTAAGCTGCTCAGATGGCTCAGTGGGTAAAAACACTTGTCGTCTAGTCTGATGGCCAGAGTTCCATCCCTGCGATCCACATGATGGGGGACAGAGCCCATTCCTGCAGGCTGTCCTTTGACTCCCACTTGGGTGCTGTGCTGGTGTTAAGTGCGCTCATTCACACGCAGAATAAATAAATTAAGATAAAAAAATTAAGTTGATTTTAAAAAGTCAAGTGATATTAAAAAGCTCATAGTGAAGAACTGTGCCATCTCTCCTGATAATAGTAGCTTCTGCTGGTATCTCCTGATTTACCAGTTTGAAGCATTGTTTTCTTTCATTTGGGTGTTGGTGACTTCACTGTCACCTTGTGCCTGCATTTATTCATCTTTCTGAGAAGAAGCCTGCTAGTGGATGTGAAGTGACACCTCATGGTGATTTTGATTGGCATTGTCTCAACAGTTGAGTGATTCTCTCCATCTTCATGATGATGATGTACTCACTGGCTGTTAGTGCAGCTTCTTTGGAGAAATACCTGTTCAAAGATGCTTCACTTTTTTTTTTTTTTTTTTTTTTTTTTGGTTTTTCAAGACAGGGTTTCTCTATGGCTTTGGAGCCTGTCCTGGAACTAGCTCTGTAGACCAGGCTGGTCTCGAACTCACAGAGATCCGCCTGCCTCTGCCTCCCGAGTGCTGGGATTAAAGGCATGCGCCACCATCGCCCGGCTAGATGCTTCACTTTTTAAAATTAAGTGATTCATATTGTTAAGGGCTAGCTATAGAACAACAAATGCATAGTTGTGGGCATTGTGGGATCCAGTGTTTGCTGTGAAGAATATCTCATGTTCCTCTCCATTGAATTCTTTTTCATAACTTGTAATGTTTACTTGTAGGTAACTCAGTTTGGACTCCAGCTCAATTTCCTTACGTTCTTCACAGGCCTGGTTGACTTTATGCATCTGGAGCCCAAGAAAATTGGAGCCTATTCTTCAGCTCAAACAGTAAGAAACATCTAGCTACCTTTTCTTGATTCCTAGCTGTGTCTTTCTTTTTTTTTTGAATTTTTCGAGACAGGGTTTCTCCATAGTTTTTGGTTCCTGTCCTGGAACTAGCTCTTGTAGACCAGGCTGGCCTCGAACTCACAGAGATCCGCCTGCCTCTGCTTCCCGAGTGCTGGGATTAAAGGCATGCGCCACCACCGCCCGGCTCCTAGTTGTGCCTTAGCCAGCTGTCTGGTGTTCTATCTAGGACTTCATGTGAACCGTATGCAGTGAAATACGGGAAATGGGAAAAGGTTCTTTGGAAATGACATGGGAAAGACCATTGGCAAGACTGAGAGAAGTTACAGCTATAGAGGGTAGCTTTGCCTTTTACTTTAAAGGAAGAGTAGTTAGTATAGAACACAGTTTGTTCAAGTAGGAAAATATGCTTTAAAACAGTTATGAGGCCAGGTTTAGTGGCTCATGCCTGGATTGCAACACTCAGGAGACAAAGGCAGGATGATCACCCCAAGTTTGAGGTCAACCTGGTCAAGTTCCAGGCCAACCGGGGGGAACTCAGTTCTCTCTTTCCACCATATGGGACCTGGGGGTCAAATTCAGGCTGTCAAGATGTCAGATGCCTTTACCCACTGACATCCATTCAACCATGCATGTTGTCATCTCTGTCTTTTGGACAGTCTCTTGTAACTCAGGCTAGGCTCTGACTTTCTGTGTAGCTGCGATGCCCTTGGACATGTGATCCTGTTTCTATACCCAGAGTGTTGACATTACAAGTGTGTGCTAGCACACCTAGCTTAGATCTGATCCTAAAATACACCATAGTAGAAAGTATACTTGATTAAAACACTGTATAATCAGATTTTAGTAGTGACCCTGGTGAGTTTTCTACAGTTACCTAAATGTTTAAATTTTCTACACTGAGCCAGGTAGTGGTGGCTCTTGCTTTTAATCCCAGCACTTGAAAGCAAAGGCAGGCAGATCTCTTGAGTTCAAAGCCAGCCTGGTCTACAGAGTGAATTCCAGGACAGCCAGGACTACAGAGAAAAAACTCTGTCTCGAAAAACAAACCAAAACCAAAACTAAACAAAATTTCTACAATGAACATGGGTACTTTAGAATGTATGTTATTTAGAATTTTGTAATTCTCAGATGACTCAGTTTCACTTTTAAAATAGTATTACATTCTTATGTATCTTACAGAGAGAAATGTTTTAAGAGAAATTAGATGTTCCTCCTGATTTCAGCCGATACTGTTGACACCATAGTGACTTTTCTAGTGCTTTTTTGCTGTTGTGTTGTTTTTGTGAAATAGGGTTTCTCTGTGTAACAGTCCTAGCTGTTTTGAAACTAGCTCTTATAGACCAGGCTGACCTTGATCTCACAGAGATCCTCCTTTCTTTGCCTCCTGAGTGCTGGAATTAAAGGTGTGCGCCACCACTGCCCAGCTCTGGTGCTGTTACGTTTGTGTGAAGAAGAGTTGACACAATTCGAGTGTTCCCCCCACCCCCAGACAGGGTTTCTCTGTGTAGCCCTGGTTGTCCTAGAACTCATTCTGTAGACCAGGCTGACCTCAGATTTACAGAGATCCGCCTGTCTCTGCCTCCCTAGTGCTGGGATTAAAGGTGTGTGTTGTCACTGCCTGGATGGTTTGCATGTTTTTACTTTGTTGTTCAGGTGTATGTTGGGATGTTTCAGACAGGCCTTCACTGTGGTGGCACTGGTATGATGAATTTGGTACTGAGTTAGACACAGTTCCTCTGGGACATTTCGTTTAACTTCTCCACACACTGATTCCATGGGCTGATGTCTGTTACTCCTGAAGATTTTAGTACTACCTGATTAGCACAACTGTAGTTGATCCCTTAGGGTCTGGTCTCAGCTGTATTATGTGGGCACCTCTTGTTCACTTTGCTTTTTTGTACAGGTAAAAGCCTGCATCCTCTGCATCCATCCTCGAACTAGAGTTGTACGACTGAGCCTGCGTCCCATCTTCCTGCAGCTTGGGCGTCCACTCACCCGGATCTCTTTCCAGAAGATAGGGGCTGTCCTGGATAATGTTCCTGTTCAGGGTTTTTTTGAGAAGGCTGGGGCTACCTTCAAGCTGAAGGATGGGACCCTGGCCTATGCCCGGGTGAGGAGGCTTCTTTGTTTGGTCAAAGATCTTATCACTGGAAGGACTTTAGGGAAAATAGGTTCTTTTCTGCTTCCTTCATCCCTTGATAATCTTGTTTTTGACAGTCTCCAATGTGAAAAACTATCCCTAAAGTCAGGACAGTGACAAGTTTGTTGTTTCAGAATGCTTAGCCGCACTTGGTATGTATGGTACCTGACCAGTAGGTAGAACAGGAATGAAATAGGATCCAGACCAAGGCTTGGCAAAAACTTTTGATGTCGTTGTTAAAAAAGAAAAAAAATCTTAAAAATTTTCTGATTATTTGTATATGTGTGTCTTTGTGCCTATGGTACAGTTCCCATGGAGACAAGAGCAGGATGTCAGTTCCTCTGGAGCTGGAGTTAAAGGAGATTGAGAGCCACCCATCATGGCTGCAAGAGGAGTACATACTCTTTACTATGCGGCCATCCCTCCAGTCCCAGTAGAGCTTTTGTTAAAGGGTTGGATGGAGAGTATTTTAGGCTTACAGGCTCTGATCTGTGCCCCAGCAGCTCAGCTGTGTTGTATGAAAGTGTCCACAGCATGTAACTGAATAGGCTCAACTACAGTCCCGTAAGGTTCTTCATTTATAAAAGTAGTTACTGGCATATGAGTGTAGTTTATTGATGCATGATCTAGGTGGACTGTTGTTCATGAGATTCCATGATAGGAAAGGGTGAGGATTGCTTTAATAAAGTACTGTTTTTAAAAATATTTTTAAGTTTTGAATATTTTGCTTGCTTTTATGTCTGTGGATCTATTGATACTGAAATTACAGGTGGTGGTGAGCTGCCATGGGGGTACTGGGAATTGAACCTGGGACCTCTCAAAGAGCAGCCGATGCTTGAACCACTGAGCAATCTCTCCATCTCACAAACTACTGTTTTTATAGTGATGATAAATGTGTTGTCATCTCAGTCATCTCAGTGTGCTTTGCACTCTGCCTTGGAGCTGTGTTTCTGACTTATCTTTACTTTTTGATATTCTGTAGCTCAGCCATCTCTCTGATTCTAAAAAATTATTCAGTGCTGAGACCTTCAAACCAGGGAGCACTCACAAGTGTAGGATTATTGACTACAGTCAAATGGATGAGCTGGCCCTGCTGTCTCTGCGGAAGTAAGTGCTGTTAGTACCCAGGGAAGCATGCCCCTGTGCATATGCATTTTCACTTTCTCTGGACTGGCTGGGTGAGGGTGTCCTTTCTTGCTGGCACGATTGTGGAGGTCCTGAATTATAGGCAGCCCCTTCCTTAGACTGTGTAACTGTATGTTTTTCTTTTGTTCTAGATCAGTTATTACAGCTCAGTTTCTTAGATATCATGACATCACATCGGGGACAGTGATAAAGGTAAGGACCCTTCTCCACCATCATGCATCCTTAGTTTATGTGCTAACTGTCAGCTCACTCGTCCTCTTATTAATATATTGAAGACATGTTTCTACTGTCTAAAAACAGACACTTCTGTATATTCCTTAGGTGACTGTAATCAATTTCAAAATAAAACCTTACTAGCTCCACCCAAGCATATGGAGACAATAGGTCACAAGTCTTGGGCTTGGGATTTGGTGGCAGCTGTTAAAACAGATAGTTAGTTGTATGATATTAGTGTGAACCTGGCTCCAGATCCCACTCCTCCAGCATGTAACACTAATGGAGCAGATACTTTTAAGGTGGAGTTCATTCCCCAAGAGACATAGTCCCCTTAGGAAGTGTTCCTGCATGGAACACAGGAATTACATGCTCAGCCAGAAAACTTGAAAGCTTCATACATAGGCCTGGCTAAGTCTAGCTTGGGGGAAAGGATTGGCTTACCTTCATGAGATCTGGAAGGTGACAACCCCAGTAAGAGAAAATACTGTTCTTAGGAGATCATGGTGTCTTTTCTTTGGATCCCATAGGGTACAGTGCTGGCCATAAAGGCATTTGGAATACTGGTGAAAGTAGGTGAGCAAATGAGAGGCCTGGTACCTTCCATGCACCTGGCTGACATCATGATGAAGAATCCAGAGAAGAAGTACCACCTAGGGGATGAGATCAAGTGCCGGGTGAGCCTCCTGAGGGTGTCCATGTTGGGTTAGGGTTAGATGGGAAGAGAGAGATTCTAAGCTGACATTTCTGCCTTTTTCTGTAAAATGAGTGTCTAATATCGGCAGGGTATCCTTTACTGAACATTAGGAAAAGAAAAGTGAGTCCCTGGCTTGTGTAGTATACTGTAAGTTAAAATACCCACGCAAGCTGGTTGTGTGGCGTTTGTTGCATGGTTTGGTGCAGGCTGTATGCTGTGGTTAGCGCTCAGAAAGAGAGGTGGGATTCAACAACAGAGCCATATTGCCAGTAGCCACTGCCATACACCACATGTCCTGTGTCTTAAAATCATTCTGTCAAGTAACTGTATTGTCCTCATTTTCAAAGTGCCAATTAAAGGATTGGAAAGCCAAGTATCTGCCAAAGTCCCACAACTAATAAATGACAGAACCAGTTTTCAGAGTTAGCTCAGTATAATAATGCCTTCTGGACTTCTGATGATGGTAGAACTTGAAAGATGAACAAGGTTTGGAAGGTTGTGGAAGAGAAAGGAATATGTTCAGACTCAGAAATAGTCCTGAGATATATTATGTATGAAATATCATAGCAAATCCCATTATTATGTATAATTAACATATACTAATCAAAACCTTATTTTAAAAAAATAGTCTAGACCCTGGGAAGTAGCTCATGGGTAAGTTGGAGTCTCAGGTCCCGCATAATGGAGGAAGAGAACTACCCTCTGACCTCTGCACACGTTCACCATGGCACGTGCATACCTCCCATTCCCTTCATAATGTACTGCACCATGGCATGTGAATTCCCTCCCTGTTTCCCCACATACAAACACACATGCATCATGGCATGTGCATGCCCTCCAACACAATAATTAAGCAACTAAAAGAATAACAGCCTAGACCATGCCACAAAAACATGAGAGATTTCCACAGATACCTAAGTCCATCGAGAAGCTTGTTATGAAAAGTAAGTGTGATTCTGCATAAGTACCCAGAATAGGGCCTGCTGAGTTTGGGTAGTGGGAGTTCCTGGTTCTGTTTTGTCCTGGTACTGATTGTTGAACCCAGTGCTTCCTGTGTGCTAAGCATGCTGTTCCACTTAAACATACTACTGGCTAGAGCTGAGTTTTCTTATCTTTACTGTATTTTATTATTATTGATGCATAAAGGGCAGTAATTGCACATTGGTGCAGATTTTAAGTAGTGAGGTCAAGGGATTGAAAACGGGTTTCTCACCAGGTGTGGTGGCACACTCCTTTAATCCCAGCACTTGGGAGGCAGAGGCAGGTGGATCTCTGTGAGTTTTGTTTTTGTTTTTTTTTGTTGTTGTTGTTTTTTTTTTTGGATTTTTGAGACAGGGTTTCTCCATAGCTTTTTTTGGTTCCGGTCCTGGAACTAGCTTTTCTAGACCAGGCTGGCCTCGAACTCACAGAGATCTGCCTGCCTCTGCCTCCCGAGTGCTGGGATTAAAGGCGTGCGCCACCACCGCTCGGCTTGATCTCTGAGTTTGAAGCCAGCCTGGTCTACAGTATGAATTCCAGGATAGCTAGAAATGTTTTTTTTTTTCTCTCAAGGTAATTGGATTGCTCAGTCTTAGATCATAACTAATAAATAATACCATTAACCATATAACAAGGTAGGTGGGCATAAGGTGTGCTATTGTAAGTTTCTGAAACATCAGGCTAGTGCTGCTATATGAGACCAGTCACACTGTGTGTGTGCCTGGAAAAGGGTTGTTAATATGAGAGGAAGTACATTTGCAATAGAGATTTCTATGCCTTAGATGCCATCCTGCAAGAAACAAAAAATCTACAGCTGAGATTATTAGAGGTGAAAGGTGTTTGGTTCTTTGAGAATGACCTATGTCCTTTGGGTTCATGGGGCAACAGATCAGTCAGTGACAGCCTTGATAACAACTTATTGATAGCCTCTATCTTTTCCCTAGGTTTTGCACTGTGACCCTGAAGCCAAGAAGCTGATAATGACGCTGAAGAAAACTCTCGTCACATCCAAACTACCTGCCATTACGTGCTACGAGGATGCCAAGCCTGGCCTGCAAACGCATGGTGTTATCATAAGAGTCAAGAGCTACGGCTGCATCGTAAAGTTCTACAATAACGTGCAGGGGCTGGTGCCCAAGCATGAGCTCAGTGAGCAGCATATTCCTGACCCTGAGAGGGTCTTTTACACTGGCCAGGTAACCCTCTTCTGTACAGGTGGTCTACCCTTAGTGACTCTGGGAATGCAGGTTTAATGGAGCAGTGGTAGACGGCTGCTTTTTAAGAGGAAGAGAAAGGAAGCAAAGATAAAGTGGGCCCAAGCCAGTTAAAACGGGGAGGGAGTGACGACCCAGGAGCTCTCATTGGAATCCAGAGGACCCAGGCCCACTACCTGAATGAAATGTCTCATTACCTATAATGAACCAGAGATGGTCACCTCAGACTCTCACTATAGGAGGTATTGGAAAGCTAGTGGGTTTGAGTTTCTCTTAAAGAACTTCTTAAAACTTGAGGCTTATAACTTGAAGTTATTATGTCGTTGTTAAGAAGGTTCACTTATGGGACTTTTAAATGCAGCCTCTGTCATCTTTTCCCTGCCCTTGGATCTGACCCAAGGACCCTGTAGTGCTCGTGGAGGGCAATTTGCTCTCGGCTCTGAAGGCCTGCTGTTGCAGGAGATGGCCAGACACATGTGGTTTCTCACCAGGTGGTGAAGGTGGCCGTGCTGAACTGTGAACCTTCCAAGGAGAGGATGCTCCTGTCCTTCAAACTGTTGAGCGATTCAGAGCCAAAGAACGAGAGTGTCGAAAGCAGTCAGAAGAAAGGAAGAGCTGTTAACATTGGGCAGGTAGGTACCTGGACAAGTGATTGTGTCTTATGGTGACATCAGTTCTAGAGGAGAAGAGGGGTGGCTCTGTGAGATCGGGGGCACCTTTCCTGCCTGCAAGTGGAAACTGGCATGAGAGAAAAGTTATGTTAGGGCATGGCCTTACTGGTCTCCTCTCTAATTGCTAAGGCCAGCCTGCAGTTTCCTCTTCCTTCTAGGAATCACAGAGAAACTGGCAAGGGAACCCCAGAGGAATCGTGGTGTGGGTGGAGATGTGGGGTCTAGAGGAAGGTGTCTTTGTTTTTAGCCTCTTGCTGACCTCTGAGCTCTTTTCTCAGGACAGACCCTAGTATTTACCTTTTGATTCTGAGCAGTTGGTGGATGTGAAGGTTTTGGAGAAGACCAAAGATGGGCTGGAGGTGGCCGTCCTTCCCCATAACATCCCTGCTTTCCTTCCCACGCCTCACTTGTCGGATCATGTTGCCAATGGCCCTCTGTTGCATCACTGGCTCCAGGCAGGTGACACCCTTCATCGAGTTCTGTGTCTGAGCCAGGGTGAGAAACATATTGTATCCTTGACTGATATCTGGGGCAGTGGAGGGCCATGGGTGCCTGGGTGGGAAATTCTAGGCAGGACTAAGGGGAGAAAAATCAACTATTTGAGCTTGAAAATACTCTGTAAGACCAAACTGATGACCAGACCTGTGCATGGAAAGCAGGAACAGGCCCAGGTCCTACCAGGGACCGGGCATGGCTGAAGCAGTAACTCAGAAAGGTTCTTGTTGGGGAATGGGGCTCAGAGTGATTTCCTTGAGTGCTGCTCATGGATAATTTTTAGGACAACACTGCCCTTTCTTATTATCATAAGATAAAATCCTTAGGGTAGCAGGGTAGAGTGGGGTTCATTGGCCGCAGACAGGATCAGTAGGGAACTGTATTGGATCGTGGACATGTGCTGTGCCCTGTTGGCAGACCTACAGGATTCTGGAGAGGAGTTAGCAGGAAGAACTAAATTGATTGTCCAGCATCACAGAACATCAGCTCCTGAAGGGCAGCCCCACTGGAGCTGCTACTTGAGCAGTTAGGGAATGCTTAAGAACTTGTTGGCCTCTCCCAAGCTTTACTGTGCTGCTCCTGCTGTGGTTCTCTGCCCGGAGAGACCCATAGTAATAGTAAAGTCAGTGGACTAGGAGGAGGAAATGGAGTTATAGATATTTCATCTGTCTTTCTGGAACATTCCTTAATGAAGTTCCACTAGCTTCTTTGCAGGAAGCCAGCTTTGGTCTCCACAGTAGAAGGTGGCCAGGACCCCAAGAGTCTCTCGGAAATTCAGCCTGGAATGCTGCTCCTTGGCTTTGTGAAGAGCATCAAGGACTATGGTGTGTTCATCCAGTTCCCTTCAGGTCTTAATGGACTGGCCCCCAAAGCTGTAAGTTCAGTTCTATGTACAAGGGCCTTTGGGGAGAGAGCTCAGACTCATAGACCTGCTAAACTGAGAAGCAGCAGGGGGCTTGAGTACTTTAAGGGGGCCAAGGAGAATCATGTAAGGTGTGAATGCCATGAAGTCACTGGAAAAAGGGTGAATGCAACTGATGTACTGAATGAACCTCCTGCTTGCTCTTTTGGTCCTAGAGAAAGGGGCCTTTGTCTCACACAGCAGTATTGGGTGACAGTGACTTTGATAGGTGACTGTTAGCAGTTTTAGGAGGACTGGCTTGTGTTTATAGCATGTTCAGACTGAATTTTCCTGAGTAGCCCAGTGTAATTTTTAAAAATTTAAAAAATTTTTAAAAACCTGTGGTTTTTAAGGTGTGGAGGCACCAAAATATCTTTGGAATTACTTTTTTCTCCTCTGTGCCATTGAATTACAAGTTTTTCAGATGGAAAAGATCCTAATGTTTCCTTAAGTGGAACTGGAACTTCCCATGCCTGCTGAAGAAGCTGGGTCCTGAAGGGCATGGACAGGTGTATGGCAGCACTGCACACAGCACAGGGCTGGTTTCTTGTGGAATGTTTGTTTAACTAGGCAAAGATGTGTTACACCTGTCTGTGCTGCATGTGATTAACTATGTGAGGACGTGTTGCATTTGCGTTAATTAAATAAAATTAACCTGATTCAGAGAGGTGGGCTTAGCATGGGTTTTTTAGTCGGGGTGGTGTGGAAGGAGAGAGGCTTCCTGGATGGCAGTAAAGAGAGAGAGTTAGCCAGTTGCTACTCTAACTCTGAGCTTGCAGGTGTTCACCCTGGCCTTTGAATCTTAAGTTTTATTAGAATAGAGATTTGGTTAAAGCTGCCTTTAACCACAGCAACAGAGCCATTGTCTGGGGGGAACAGAATCCCCCCAGGCTACAGGCTGAGCAGCTGGGCTGCTATCAGTTTAAAGCCAGCCACTGTGATGAAGGTTAAGTGGCATTTGTTGCCCCATGTTGGGCACCAAAGGTGTCAGGCTGTCTTGGGCTGCCCAACCCCCAAACCATAACATGGAGACTTATTAATTATGAATGTTTGGCCTTACTTAGGCTCGTTTCTAGCTTTTTAAACTTGAATTAACCCATTTCTGTTAATCTGTGTGCTGCTCCAAGGGTCATTTATCTCATTTATGTATTGTCCTTTCTGCTTTCCTGCTTCACCCCGTGTCTGGCTGCCTGGCCCCCAGCTGTCTGACTGACTTCTGTTTTCTCTCTGCCCACCAGTCCCGCCAATCATCCTCTGCCTAGCTATTGGTCAGTCAGCTTTTTATTAGACCAATCAGGTTCCTTAGCCAAGATGAAAGAGCACATCTTTACATAGTTAAACAAATACATCATAAACAAATGCAACACATCTTTACATAGTTAATTAAACAGTTATTTTGCAACATAAATATGACACATTTTTACTTAAACAAATATTCTACTCCACAACATTGTCTTTAGCCCTAACTGTATTAATGGACAGCTGCTTTCCTTTTCCCATTTTTTATCTACTGTTCAGATCATGAGTGACAAGTTTGTAACCACTCCAAGTGACCACTTTGTGGTGGGTCAGACAGTCGTTGCTAAGGTGACCAATGTGGATGAGGAAAAGCAAAGGATGCTCTTGTCTCTGCGACTCTCAGACTGCAGCCTGGGAAATTCGGCTAACACCAGCTTTATCCTCCTGTGCCAGTGCCTGGAAGAGCTGCAGGGTGTCCGCAGCCTCATGAGTAACCAAGGTGGGGCATGTTTAATGGAGGCAGGAAGCAGAGGATAAGGTCCAGACAGGAGTGTCTACTTCCATTGTACCTGTTGTTAGGGTGACATGGGGGCTTTCTCTAATTTAAAAAAACAAAAACAACAACAACAAAAAAAAAAAACTAGTGCAGTTTGATAGAGTTTTTGTATGGCCAGTTTGGCCCTAGACTGTGGGTCTGAGTGACTTTCGTACCTGAGTCTCCCCAGTAGTATGGGGCTGTAGTTGCATGCCACCTTAGCAAGCCTTTTTTTCTCTCTCTATTTCTATTCTTTCTGTGTTACTAGAAACTGAGCCAACCTAGAAACTCAAGCAAGTGCTGTACTACTGACCTGTATTCTCCATCTATGCTTTTTTGAATAGTAAATGTTCATAAAGTAGTCATTACGTGTTTATGAAATGACATCCATTTACTACCCAGATTAAGATGAAGATCTTCTTGAATACTTACTGGGTGGTAGTGGTGTACTCCTTTAATTCTAGCACTTAGGAGGCAGAGGCAGGTGGATATCTGAGTTTGAGGCCAGCCTGGTCTACAGAGCGAGTTCTAGGTCAGTCATAGATACACTGAGAAACCCTGTCTCAGAAAGCAAAAACAAAGATTAGGTTTATTTGTGTGTGCACATGAGAGAATGTGAGTATGCCATACAATGTGTGTATAGGTCAGAGAACTATCTGTGGGAATTGGTTCTTTCCTTCCACCACATGGGTTGCAGAGATTGAACTCAGGTCCTCAGACTTGACGGCAGGAGCCCACTGAGCCATCTTACTGGCCATAACACTAGATTATTTTGTTTTTGTGTGGGATTTGTTTTGTTGAGACAAGGTCTCACTGTATAGCCCCGGCTGGCCTGGAACTCACTACGTGTAGACCAGGCTGTCCTCAAATTCACAGAGATCTGACAGTCTCTGCCTCCTACATCTGATCTGACACTGGATGGTTTGCAGGAAGTGAATTCACCCTATCAGTGTTTGAGTGTTCCTCTGCTCTGTGATGACAGCACATTTCCAGAGGAAAGAAATGCTGAGAGTGTCCTTTACTAATTCCCTGCTTTCTTTGGGCCTTGACAGACTCTGTGTTGATTCAAACACTGGCTGAGATGACCCCGGGGATGGTTCTTGATGTCATGGTGCAAAAGGTGTTGGAAGATGGTTCAGTGGTGTTCAGTGGGGGTCCTGTGCCTGACCTGATCTTGAAAGCCAGCAGATACCATCGGGCAGGTGAGTTTGCTCCTCATGTTGGGAGACCCTGTGCTTGCTTGCTCCCTGTACTGGATACAGAAATTTCCATGGTCGTATAGTAGATGAGTTGATTGAGTTGAAGCATCCTTACCTTGTGTGAATGAAAATCAAGACTATTGATAGCAGGATAAATGTTTAAGCATGGTTCTTGTGATGGTTAGTATCAGTGCATAACAGGGTCTTGAATTACCTGGGTTGGCCTCTGAGCATCCCTAGGGAGCAGGGGCATCTTGGCTCTGTTAACCACAATGGGAAGCCTGGGCTGGGCTGCACTGTGTAAGTAAGGAAAGGGAGCTGATAAGTAGCATGCATCCTTTGTTTTCTGCTCCTTGGCTGAGTGCAGTGTGATTAGTGTGTCCAGTTCCTGCTGACCTTACTCCCCACCATGGTGGGCTGCACCTTGAACTGTGAGCCAGAGCTAACCTTGTCTCCCATAAGCTGTTCTGTCAGGGGTTTTATTATGGCAACAGGAAACGAAGACAAGTGCTTTTATTGTGTTTGTACAAAGTTGGGATTTTATGTTATTAAATTGCATAAATTAAGACCCACTCCTGCTGTAGCTAGGTGTGGTAGGCCATCTTGATTTCCCTAAACTGTGGGCCATCTTTGCCCTTTGGACTGAGGGACCCAGGAGAGCTAGCTTCCCTTCCCCTTTCCACAAGGCTGATTGCGCTATGCTTGGTTCTGCATTGCAGGGCAAGAGGTGGAGTCTGGGCAGAAGAGGAAGGTTGTAGTCCTACATGTGGACATGTTGAAGTTGGAAGTCCATGTTTCCCTTCACCGGGACTTGGTGAATAGGAAAGCTAGAAAGGTAAGCTTATTGCACTTTTGTGGCTTTGTGTCTCGGCTTCCACACTACACTCACAGCTCAGGGAATTTGTAGTTAGAGTGATTGTGTGCCTGATTCTGTATAGGATATTTTCCACTATACCTCTTATCCTGCTGTAGCTAATAGGACAGGTTTCCATGCTGGTTAGGGTGACAGATTTTATGATCCCCTAGCTTTAGGGCCAATCAGGTACTGTAATGAGTGAGTAGGACATAGATTAGGGAGGGTTAGTGCTCAGACCAGACAGATTGGCAGATGTGTGCCTGGCCCACACAGGCCAGACTGTTTGGCTCCATCCAGTTGTTAGCAGAGGACTACCTGGGTCTAATGTTGCTAAATATATATTGTCTTCCACCCCTACCTACCTTTTTTGGTTTTTGAGACAAGCTGGTTTTGAACCCAGTCCTGCCTTGCTCTCTCAAATGCTAGTTTTATTACAGTTGTGTACCACCATGCCTTTGATTTTTAAGAAAAGGCAGAATTCAGATTTTATTTGAAATAAATGTTGTAAACTAACTTAAGAAAAATAAAAATCACCTGAAACTAATCAGGTCTGGGCATTTCTTACATTCAGGAAGCATGTCCACACTTGTTCCTGATGCCTCCGTATCCTTCTGTCTGATGGAAGAGCTGGGCATGGTAATCCCAGCAGAGACAGGCGGATCTCTTTTTTTTTTTTTAAATATTTATTTATTATGTATACAATATTCTGTTTGAGTGTATGTCTCCAGGCCAGAAGAGGGCACCAGACCTCATTACAGATGGTTGTGAGCCACCATGTGGTTGCTGGGAATTGAACTCAGGACCTTTGGAAAAGCAGGCGATGCTCTTAACCACTGAGCCATCTCTCCAGCCCGGATCTCTTGACTTTGAGACCAGCCTGGTCTACGAAGCAAGTTCCAGGACAGCCAGGGTTACATAGAGAAACCCTGTCTTGAAAAACCAAAAGATAGAGTAGATTTAAAGAAAAATCTCAATCTGTAGAAAGTTTCTCTGGGTAAGATTATATAGGTTGTGTATTCATTTATTCAAAATGAAATGATTGGGACCAGAAGTGTTTCAAATTTTTAGGTTTTTGTTTTTGTGTTTGTTTTTGATATTTGAACCAAGTTTTTCTGTGCTGAAATCACAGGTGTATAGCAGCATGCTAGGCAACTTCAGACTCTTGAACTTTGGAATAGTTAAATAGACATCGCTCATGTAATATTCCTAATTCTAAAGGTCCGAAAGCTGAACTCTCTAAACTATAAAACTTTTGATATGCTAATAACTCTCAAACATGGATTTGGGAACATTTTGGGTTTTAGATTTTTCAATTAGTGTGTGTGTGTGTGTGTGTTCCTAGTTGTTTGTTTTGAAGAGTTTCTCATGTGTAAAAATTCACCTAGAAATCACTAAGTGGCCCTTGAACTCTCAATAGTTGTCTTACCTCAGCCTCCAGCTGCTGGCTTTATAGGTGTGTGCCAACATGCCAAGCAGTCTCCTCGGTGGTGGTAAGGCCTTGCCACCTTACTGTCAGGCATGAACACAGTGAGCTCCCATTAAAGATTCCTGCCTCAGTGATGTAACAAGTGCTCTGGGCCTGCGGCGGGACCGTCAGTCAGTCTTAAGACCACTGGTGGTCTCCTGGCTGTGCATCAGGTGCACCCGAATAACTACAGAGTTAAGATTCAATAGTTCCAGGATTGGGCATAGGAATTTACATTCAAAACAAACCAGGCATGATAGCATACCTCTGTAATCCCTGCACTTGAGAAGCTGAGGCAGGAATAGTTGAGCTCTAGGCCACTGTGGATGACTTAGCAAAGCCTTGTCTAAAAGAAAAGAACCAATGAGAGGGGATTCTGGTGATCTGGGAATGAGTGTTCAGGAAAAGAAAGCCATGTCTGTGGAGGGGAAGCTAATTACTTACAGCCCAGTCTGCTGGTATCAGGGGCCTTCTTTACACGCTGCCATGTGGAGCCATGCACAAAGTAACCATACTGTGTGAGAATGAATGTGACTTCCCTTTCCAGCTGAGGAAGAACAGTAGACATCAAGGCATCGTGCAACATCTGGAGGAGTCCTTTGCTGTGGCTTCCTTGATGGAGACTGGCCAACTTGTAGCTTTCTCCCTGACCTCTCATCTCAACGACACCTTCCACTTTGACTCTGAGAAGCTACATGTGGGACAGGGTGTCTGCCTCACTCTCAAGACCACAGAACCAGGAGTGACGGGTCTGATTTTGGCTGTGGAAGGGCCAGCTTCTAAGAGGACCCAGAGTCCAGCTCAGAGGGATTCCGAGACGGTTGATGGCAAAGAGGAGGAAGAGGAGGACACAGACTTGACTGTGAGGAATAAAAAGAAGCATGGCCTGGCTATTGGGGACAAAGTCACTGGGACCATTAAGTCTGTGAAGGCCACACATGTCGTTGTGACCCTAGAAGATGGCATCATTGGCTGTATCCATGCCTCCCGCATTCTAGACGACGTTCCAGTGGGCACCTCTCCTACAACCACACTTAAAGTTGGGGAGACAGTCACTGCACGAGTGATCGGTGGACGAGACGTGAAGACATCCAAGTATGAAGTTTTGGGAGACTGGGCTGGCTTTGAGGGGAGTTTGCAATGAGGGGAGGAGCAGGAACATAGGCAGGTATTAAAGAGTTGCATGCAAATATTTCTCTCAGTTAACTACAAGGAAATCAGTCAGAACCTTTAGCATATTGTTTTTAAACATAGAACATAGTGGTTAAAGGGTAGATTTAAAGTTAGACCTGCCTTTGAATTTCAGATTAACTGCTGAGTTATTTCCATAACTTGTAAAGTGGGACTAATGGCCTAGTCTGCCTTGGAAAGCCATTGGGAAAACAGAAAAAGTGAGCACACATGTGTGCTGCCTGCTTAGTAAGTTGCTTCCGCATAGCTCTTACTCAGTATGTATCAGCAGTTATCATAGTGCATCCTCCATGGCACATCTTTGTTTTAATATCTGTGTGTTTGCACACACGGGTTCACAGGCATGCACACACTGTGGCCCGTTTCTGGCAGTTAGAAGACAGATTTCAGGAGTCAGTTCTCTCCTGCCTCCTTGTGGGACTGGAGGGTTGACCTAGGTGGTCACTACTGCACACAAGCTGTCTTAAAGACCCCTTACTTTAAATCTTGTTGTGTAGAATTTCTTGCTCTAACAAGAAAAGAAGGGGTTCAAAAATCTAATGTATAGTTGGCATACTATTGTTGGTTGTTAGTTACCCATTGCTCTTTTTGGCTCTTTTGGGAGCCTGTCACCCAGCTCCCAAATAAATATACACACGTAGTCTTATTCTTTCTTATAAATGCCCAGCCTTAGCTTGACTTGTTTCTAGCCAGTTTTTCTTAACTTAAATTATCCCATCTATCTTTTGCTTCTGGGCTTTTATATTTTTCTATTTCTGTATACCTTTCTTTCCTTTTTTCTCTGTGACTTGCTGTGTAGCTGGGTGACTGACCCCTGATGTGTTCATTTCCTTGTTTTTCTTGCTCCTCTTCCTCCCAGATTTCTCCTATTTATTCTCTCTCCCTGCCAGCCCCACCAATCCTTACTCTTGCCTTTCTGTTGGCCATTCAGGTATTTATTAGATCAATCAGGTGTTTTAGGCAGGCAAAGAGTCACAGCTTCACAGAGTTAAACAAATACAACATAAAAGAATGCAACACATCTTTGCATCATGAAAACAAAAGTTTCACAGCGTAAACAAATGTAACATCTTAAAATAATAATACACAACAGCATACTAATTTCAGGAACTAAGCATAGGATCTTCAGGAAGGCATTTATCCTCTCTAGATCTCGGAATGATACAGTCTGTCACTCAACCCTTTGTCAGCCTAGTGTGGGTGTGAGGGGAGAGAGGTGGTGGGAATCAGTTTGGGGGAGGGTGGGGCAGAAAGACCCTGAGTTGGGATTGTTGTGTTAGCAGAGAGTACAGAGTGATTTGATTTCTTTCTCTCTCTAGGTTTCTCCCAATAAGTCACCCCAGATTTGTTCTGACCATCCTGGAGCTGAGCATTCGGCCAAGGTGAGGGAAACTGGCAGTGCCTCATGGAAAGAGTGCTGGGCTTTGGAACCAGTAATCCTGGGGTCTTCTGGTCCTACCAGGCTTAGGGCATCTTTGCCTCTCTTCGTCCAAGTCTCCTTATTTCTCTGGACAGTCTGTGTCTATAGAGAATTGCTCTGCCTTTTCCTCCCAGTAGACTCTGCAAACTCATCAGAGCATGTCTACAGTTCCGGCTCAGCATCTCATCAGGGAGTACCACACAGAAAGACTAGGCTTTGTCCGTTTTTAGATAACAGAATTCTTGACTACACGGTTTTGTTTGAGCATCCTGAGGGTGGCAACCAAGGTCTCATGTTATCACACATTTGTGCCTCAGCTCCTGGCTGCTTTTTTTTTTTTAACTCCCCTAAGGCTTGTGGGAGGAATGAAAACTAAAGTGGGCTTCGAGCAGCGGCTCTCAGCCTATGTTGTGACTCCTGGGTGTGTCAAACGGCCCTTTCACAGGTGTTGCCTAAGGTCATGAGCAAAACTAGACTTAGGAAGTAGCAATGCAATCATTTTATGGTTTGGAGTCACCCCAGCATTAGGAGTGCTGAGAACCAGGGAAATAGAGGCTCATACCTGACATCCTCGCACTTGAGGCTAAGGCAGAAGGAGTGCCACAAATTCAAGGCCAGGCTAGACTATAGTAACAGCCTATCTCACAAAGCAAACGTGGAATGTAAGCATTGCTTCTCTGGACCCAGTGTGTTAGGACTCAGTAATTCCTGAATTAAGTACCGTAGCCAGGAAACTTATTCTGTCAGCACATGTAGCTTCACTGCTTTGTGACAGATGTGACGTGATGTGGCCTTTTAGGTATTCCAGTGAGTTCTGTGGAGTGACACTGTGTGAGAGACTCCTGGGGAGGACTGTGGTCTCTGTGGTAGTGACTCCTGCAGGCCTGCTCGTTTCTGCTTTGTCTGTGAAAGACCCCAAGCTTTCGGGGTTGATGGACCATCAGTAAATGATGCTGAAGACATGTGACCATGGGAATGCCATGCAGGGTCACCTGGGATGATACTTACTTTTTTCTTCATTAACATTTTGTTTTTGAAGATGTCCACCTCCAGCTGATAGCAGAAGTCAGTAGAGGCCACTAAGATCCTCGGTTATTCTTGCTTCTTGCATTAATGCTTAAGGAACACATCTAGGTCTATGAACTCTTTTTTTTTTTGTTGTTGTTGTTGTTACTGTTTTTTTGTTTGTTTATTTTTTGTTTTTCGAGACAAGGTTTCTCTGTAGCTTTGGAGCCTGTTCTGGAACTCACTCTGTAGACCAGGCTGGCCTCGAAGTCACAGAGATCCACCCTTCTCTGTCTTCCAAGGGCTGGAATTAAAGGCGTGCACCACCACCGCCCTGCTGCAAGGTCTGTGACCTCTTAAAAAGTGTTCTTTTCCTTTCTCTCACTAGTAGCTATTCAGAATGAGTTATTGAGGTTTACTGTTCACGTGTAAAATATTTTGAATCAAATGTATGTATGTGTGTTGTTTGGTTTCTTTTGAGACAGGGTTTCTTGTGTAGCCCTGGTTATCCTGAAACTCACTCTGTAGACCAGGCTGGCCTTGAACTCAAAGAGTTCCACCCGCCTCCGCCTCCAGAGTGCTGGAATTACAGGCATGTACCATCACACCCAGCTCAATAATAAATTTTCTGTTTTCTTTAGGTAAAGACTGGCTTTTATTAATGCACTTCCTGCCCTCTGAGTTTCTGTGTGTATGGGCACTAATTGGGCTAGAAAAAAATTGGTTGCATTATATTAAAAAAATGATTTTGCATGGAAGATTGTTGCTCGATAGTAGAGCTTACCTGGAATCTGCAGGGGCCTAGATCCCTAGCACTGCTGAAAAGAAAGTTTTGGAGGAGATCTACTCATTTAGGATCAGTTTAAATGGTAGTAATTTATCCCATCAAAGTGCCAAACCATACTCATGAAAGACAATTTACGTTTAGGCTCGTTTCTGATCTTCCTTAAAATTACAGAGAAAACAACTCTGCACTCACCACTGTGCTCACGTGTAAGCGTTTCTTTCAGGTGGAGTTACTAAGTCAGGATATATGCAGTTGTGCTTTTCTAGTATAAGGAGCGTTTCTACGTTCACTAGCACATTTGACTATATTTTGCATTTTTGCCAGCATCACTGTACTATTTAATATATGGCTGAGTTTTGTTTTAGAAATGATCTGAATGGGTAAGTGGGATTAGTAGTTCTTCCTCCTTTTTCCATTTGCTGGTTTAGTGATGTGTAGATTGACGACAACTTTCAGATCGCATGCCCTTGTGTGTCTGAAGATAAGTTGATAATGGTAGCTTAGCGTTTTTTTTTTTTTTTTGAGGTACTGAGATGACTCATCTGTGTAGCCCTGACAATCCTGGAACCTGCTCTGTAGACCTGGCTTGCCTCGATTTTAAAAAGATCTGCCTGCCTCTGCCTCCCAAGTGCTGGGTTCAAAGGTGTGCCAACAACTCCTGTTAATAGAAAAATTTTATTAAGTTTATTAAAGACTCATGAGCTAGTTCACTGCTGGTTTATACATAGATTGATGACTTGGGGAAGAGACGATTTGTTCCAGGTAGGCTATTTAGAAGGGTATCCTTTAAGGAGAAAGTTGGCCATGAGAGTAAGTAATAGCAGAGTCCCGTACCAACCCTCTGGCAGTTTTACAGCAGTTCTTTCAATCTAGACTCTGCCCAGTGATTGGTTCATTCTTTCCTTTGCCTTTTTGCAAACAGTGATTTGAAGAAGGATGACTACAATGCTCTTAATACTCCGTCTGTAAGCCCCATGGAGAAGACTCTACAATACCAGGCCGGGCAGACTGTGACTTGCTTCTTCAAGAAGGTGAGCAGTTGCTGCCCTCATTGCAGGGCTGACCTTCCTCCAGAGCAGCGTGGGTGACACTGGAGTCAGAGGCTCTGCACTGGGCATTCTGTGTCGTCCTTACTTACTCCCATGGAGGCTAAGGGTGATGATACATGGCTTCTGCCCCTAAAATCTTACCTCTATGTGGGACCAAAATAAAGGAGTGGTGGCAGGGAGTGGATGTACCTCTACTATTCTCCCATCTATGTATGTCCTGACTCTGGCCCCTGAATCCAAGGAGCTCTCTGTTCAGCTTTGCAGAAACATCTGTTACCTTAAAGTCTGAATGGAGTAAGAGCACCAAGAATGTAATGCAGAGGGCTGCAGAGACAGCTCAGCCGTTAAGAGCATTTGCTGCTCTTCCAGGAGACCTAGGTTCTGTTCCCAGCTGCCACCTGGATCTGTCAACTTTAGTTATGGGTGTCCAGGGATTCAACATGCTCTTCTGATCTCCCCAGGCACCAGGCTGCACATGCTACACATACATACATGCAGGCAGAACACTCACACATAAAATAAAAATAAACAAATCTTTTAAAATTATGTAATAGGGAGGAAAAGGTTGAAAAGACCAAAATTTTAAAAGAACATCAGAAAGGCAGCCTGAAGTTTCAGGATAAACACAGACAATGCCAGAAGAACCAAGCAGTACAATTGGTTGAAAATGAGTAAACAGATTGGTATGTTGGCTTCCAGAGTTCAGTCTTTAATGACAATAGCAAAGTGACAGTCCATGGCCTGTGTGGTTAAGTGGATTGATGTGGTGTTAATCAGGACTGAGAAATTAAAGCACCATTTGTGACTGTAGCTGTCCAGCTGCAGCTGTTTAGTGGAAGACAAGAAGAGCAGCAGCAGAGCTGATACTGTTCAGATGCTTTGACCTCAGCGTGGAGCTGCTGCAGGACCAGAGCACTCCATGGGCAGTGTGGCCCTGGCTGAGCAGAATGAGTTGTCCAGAGACTGACAGACACCTTGATACTAAGTCTGATATGCCGCTGTTTGCTAGACAAAGACACCACGTGCTGCGATGCTTGCCACTGTACTTTAACGCTGCAGCTTTCCAGACTCAGTAAAAAAGGCCAGTCTTTCTCTACTTGGTGGAGTTTGTTTCATTTTGTTTTTAAGACAGGTCTAGAATTCATTTGTAGGCCAGGCTGGCCTTGAATCCATAGAGATCTGCCTGCTTCTCCCAGTGTATCACCACACCCAGCATGAGTCTCATCCATAATCATCTTTCTGAGCGTGTCACTAATATTTGATCCCTCTAGTCACCCCTGCCTGTGGACATTCACAGTCCCTAGATAGATGACTTAGTGCAGCCTTGACAACCATCTTTGTTTTTCATCCTGTCAGTATCATGCTGATTCCTGTACCTGATTTACCTATTTTTCTTCTGTCTAGGACCCTTTAAGGGTCAGAATCTACCATCTTCCCTGTAGTTGATAACCAGCATATTCCTGTAGCATGCTGAACTTTGTATACACTGCTTAGAACTCTAGTTATTTGCATGCACATTGAAGTTGCTTCTTAAAGTGTAACCTTGAAGGCAGGGGTTGGCTTTGTTTACCACTATGATAAACCATTTTTTAAAAAATATTTATTATGCATACAACGTGCTGTTGGCATGTTTGCCTACATGTCAGAAGAGGGCACCAGATCTCCTTACAGATGGTTGTGAGACACCATGTGGTTGCTGGGAATTGAACTCAGGTCCTCTGGAAGAGCAGTCAGTGCTCTTAACCACTGAGCCATCTCTCCAGCCCCAATAAACCATTTTATACAGTGACTTCTTAGTAAATGTTTTATTTTATTGAGTTGAAAGTTAGAATTTATACAGGATGTGGTAGTGAGAAATAAAGATCTAAATTGATCTTGAAATAAAACGTTGGCCTCTGGTGATGGTTAATTGTCAGAGAACAGTCAAGTGCAGAAAGAGGGTGGGATTGTGGGATTGGTCCTGCTGTGTCCTGAGGATGTCTTCAGCATGTTTCTTTCGGTCTCAGCTGAGACACCGGAAGGACTCATTCTCTGCCAGGCTAGACTCTGGTTGAAGCCCATGAGATGTGGAGGTGGTCAGGGTGGATTCCTCTCCCTTGGAAAAATGTGGGGTTTGGACCTTCTCAAGCTTGTGTTCTTAAGAGAGTGTGTTTTACTGGTGGGGTAGCACAGGAAGCTCTTACATCTGCCTTGTACCCCGCACAGTACAACGTGATTAAGAAGTGGCTGGAGGTAGATGTTGCACCAGACGTCCGAGGGAGAATTCCTTTGTTGCTCACCTCCCTGAGCTTCAAGGTTAGTGCCTGGTAATCCTTGGAGAAGACTCAAGTTCCCATGGGCTACAAAGAGCCCTGGGCTAATACGGGGTTTAGTGGTTTGGGAGGTATTTACTGTAGTGATTTAAATGTTATGTTTTTGGATATGTGACAGATCTTTATGGGGATATCAGAAGTTTGTTTTTTTTTTTTTTTAATCCTTTAAGGTTCTGAAACACCCAGACAAGAAGTTCCAGATTGGGCAGGCCCTGAAGGCCACTGTGGTCAGCTCAGACATCCCCAAGGCTTTCTTGTGTCTGTCACTCATAGGTATGAAAAGAAGCGGTCTCTAGATGGAGAGGGGCTTGCAAGAGGGGCCAGGAGAGGGTCTTCAGTCCCTGTCTGGGTAAAAGAAACCCTTCAGTGGAGAGCTTCCTGGGAGTGGGTTGTTTGGCTTTCTCTATACTTTGTTCTCTGGTTTGTATGATTGCATCACTTTCCTGGCTCTTCTTTTTCTAAACTTGATTTCCTCAGGTCTTTAGAAGGATTACCTGTCATATGACTGTGGGGTTCAAGGCTTCAAGCTATGATGAGCTTACTCAAGTTGGCCGCCTCAAGTGTACCTGGTCTCTATCTCCTCTGGGCTGGCAGGCTATAGTAGGCCAGACTGCCAGCTGCTATCTTGTTTTCTCTGCCCACCAGGTCCTTACAAACTTGAACAAGGGGAAATAGCCATGGGCCGAGTGTTAAGTGTGGCACCCAACAAGGGACTGACCGTCTGCTTCCCCTTTGGGAAGATAGGGAAAGTCAGTTTATTTCATGTGAGTGACTCTTACTCTGAGGCACCCCTGGAGGACTTCTTTCCCCAGAAGATCGTCAGGTAAGTAAGCCACAGAGCCCTTCCTCTTCTGCCTATGTATGGAGTTGGTGGAATTTCTTTTCAATTGATGTGCAGCGTGTGGTATGTATGTGTGTCATTTTAGTCCCCCCGTTCTGCCCACCGAAAAATTTAACAGGTTTACTACAGTTGATACCAAGTTGATCTGCCAAGACCTTTTCACTGGAGCATCCTATGTTTATTTAAAATTATGCACACAGATAAAAATGGAAAAGCTGTTCTACCTTATTTCTGCCCCTGTTCTCTGATAGTCACTTCCCTAGGTCCTTCTGACTCTATATGGGAAAAATATCACTAGCATTTAGAACTACTGATAGCAGGGAGGGGAAGGAAAACAGAATTGAAAGAGAAATGTTTCCATACACCACAACACATGTGTGGAGGTCAGAGGACAACTTGTGAGAGTTGGTTCTCTACTTCCATCATGTGGTCTTGGGGATTGAACTCAGTTATTAGGCTTGGTGGGCAAGATTTATCTTAGACCCCTGAACCACCTCTCTGGCCCCAGAGTGGATTCTTTTCTTTTTCAAATATTTATTTATATATTATGTATACAATGTTATGTCTGCATGTATGCCTGCAGGCCAGAAGAGGGCACCAGACCCCATTACAGATGGTTGTGAGCCACCATGTGGTTGCTAGGAATTGAACTCAGGACCTTTGGAAGAGCAGGCAATGCTCTTAACCTCTGAGCCATCTCTCCAGCCCCCCAAGAGTGGATTCTTAAGCATGTCCCTCAAGCATGCAAAGTGCTAACTAGGTATCTTTTGACATATTATCATGTGTTCTGTATGGATGGTGCACAAGATGCCATCTTCAGAAGGCCCATCAGGTAGGCCTCACCTGCCCCCTCACAGCGCCCGCAGCTGTGCCCTGGGAGCACAGCTATTTAGATGTCCTGAGCAGTTTTCCTGCCAGCTCTGCCAGAGGAGTCTGTGAATAAAGAAATTAAGTGGACTTCAGGTAGTGTCTAACTTCACATAGCCTGTCTATTGTTCTGTGATGCTGTGGTCTCCTCTCTGGGCCAATAGAGACTGCACACTCTTACAAGCACCTTTAGAAGCTAGTTGTCTTGTGTGTGCATTTGCCAGCAGTCAGCTTTACAGCAGCCATGGCATAGAGACCTCTCTCCTTGAACTGGAGCCCCAAGAGCTAGGAGTGGCACGAACTAGAGAGCAGCTGAGAGCATGATTAGTTTGAACTTCATTAGCATTCAAAATAATGGGTATCATTATGGCATTTCACGCATAAGATCATTGTACCTTGCTGAGACTCATCCTTCCTAGTACCTTTCTCCATCTCTCCTCCTTGGCTGGTCCGCTTCCATGTTATTGGGGGGGGGGTGCAGTTAAATCTTTGTACCTTGCTGAGACTCATCCTTCCTAGTACCTTTCTCCATCTCTCCTCCTTGGCTGGTCCGCTTCCATGTTATTGGGGGGGGGGGTGCAGTTAAATCTCAGTTCTGCATATAAGAAAATATATTTAGCCCCATCTCCCCTCTCCCATTACCCTCTTTTGCTCTTCTATTTATTTATTTGCTTGCTTACTTTATTTGTTTATCTTATGTGAATGGGTGTTTTTCCTGCATGTATTCTGTGAACCACGTGTGCCTGGTGCCCACAGAGGCCAGAAAAAGACATTAGATCCCCTGTAACTGGAATTACAGGTGATTGTGAGCTGCCTTGTAGATGCTGGGAATTAAACCAGGAACTCTGAAGAGCAGCTGGTGCTCATTATCCCCATCCATCTCTCCAACTATCATTTTCCTCTTCCTACCCCCATAGTCCCTTCCTTTTCATGTTGCGTGCATGTGTGCTTTTGTTTGTTGTACACGCGAAGGAACTGTTGTGACCCTGTCTTTCTGAGTCTGGTTTATCATGATAAACTCCAGTTTTACTCACTTACCTACAAATGATGTAATTTTATTCTTTATAATCAAGCAAGATTATACTCCGTGAATTTGTAACATTTTCTTTATTCATTACATCCTATTGATGAACATCTAAGCTGAAACCTGAGTTTTTTTACTGGAAAGAAAGCCTCAAATATAAAAATAGTACATAGTTCCTGTTTCTCCCCCCTCCTGCTTTTGCCATATATTTTGACCTCTAATCTTTCCACTTAAACACATATGTGGGTATAATTTTACTTCGTTTAGTAATAGAATTCATTTTATATATTATTTGCAACTTGCTTTTTTCTCAAAGCAGTTTATTATGAATTTCTTTTTCATGCTAATACCTTGTTCTTTCACCTTATTTTTAGTATTTATTTGTATTACCCTACTGTTATCTAGACTTATGCTGAAGTGCCTGTCTTACACGTTTGGATGACAGTACAACTCTGAGATACAATTGTAGTAGATTTCATGGACCAGTTGATGGTGCAGTCTGCAGAGTTGCCCTATCTAACGGTCACACATGTGACTGCTTCCCTTTGCGTCCTAGGTGGTAGTTCCCAGTTATAAGACTGGATTTGTTTATTTGTTTTGTTTTGTTTTATATGTATGAGGCCTATGTGTATGTGTGCCATATGCATGCTTGGTGTCCATAGCAGCCACAAGAGGATATTAGTTTCCCTGGAACTGGAGTTCCACTGTGTGTGTGAGTGCTAGGAATTGAACCCAGGTTCTCTGACAGAGTAGCCAGTAATCTTAACCACTGAACCTTTTATCCAGCCTGGACTAGGTATTCTTTTTTTTTTTAATTAATTAAACTTATTCATTTATTTTACATCCCAACTGCAATTTCCTCTCCCTCCTCTACTCCCATTTCCTTCCTCCACTTCCTCCAGATTAGATAGATACTCTTTTTGTTTTAGATCTTTTATTTTAATTTACATTTCTTAAGTAGACTTTAAAAAATATTTTATGTGTATATGTAAATCACCATGTGCATGCAGTGCCTGTGGAGGCCAGAAGAGGGCGTTGGATTTGGAACTGGAGTTATACCCAGTTAGGAATTGCCATATGGGTGCTAGGAACCAAACCTGGGTTCTCTGTAAGAATAGCCAGTGCTCTTACCGCTGAGCCATCTCTAGCCTGTTAATTTGTGTTTCTTATATTGTCTCTTTTATGTTTTTTCTTGTTTTCCAAGTCAATTGCTCATTTATATTTGAAATATTCATATTTTTAATAAAAAAATAATCTGTATGTGTTTTTTGGGGGTGGGGACTTTATAAACTGTTTCATATGCCCACAGACAAACCTGTCTGGGAATTTCCTTTGGTTATGTATTTTTGAGCTGAGACATGGGGTCTTTCTGTATAGTCTGGGTGGCCTCAGTCTTGTGATCTTCTTAGAGGCCTTCCAAGTACTAGGAGCACAACATACTCCACAAAGCCCCCACTCTGTTTCAAGACCGTTTTTGTAGCCTTGAAGAGCCAGATTTCAAGGTCTGTATTCTACTCCAAGCCAAGGCAGAGTCGGCTCATGGTAGAGTGCATCTTTGGGAGGCAGAGACTAGAGCGCAGTCATGGCCCACTCCCATCCAAATGTCCCAGCTACCGACATACGCCTAAGTTGTCAACTACTCGTAAACAGAACAAAAGTACCCAGAGCCTGGCAGAAGAAACCAATCTGTGACGAGTCCCTGAGAGACACAGATCGTCTCTGGCTTGTCTCTTGAAGCTTACAAAATGAGGGTGTGGTTTTAGCAACATAGTCATTTTGAATACTTTTTATGATAGCCAGACCTGTGAGTAGCATGCAATTAGAATTCCCTTCATCTGTCAGATGTGGGTAGGCAATCATTTGCCTCAGGGTAGTGTCTGAAGGCTCCTTCCAGATTCAAAAAGCAGACATCTGCTGTGGGAACCTCTGCAAGTGTTGTGGCCGTGATCTTTTCCACCTCTCCTTCTGTTTCTACTTTGTGATAAAGGCCATGAGTCAGTTTTACCTGAGCTGCTTGGGACCAGTGAGAGCCAAGCCCGCTTCTCTCTTAAGAGTCTTGCTCTGCCCAGGCCTGACTGCTGCATGGCCGCTTTGCTGTTTGCAGCTTCACTCAGTAGTCCCTTGGCCATGTGTTTTTGTGGTCTTGCTGTCTCTTGGAGATCATAGTTAAGAATTAATGTGGGAGCTGGGTGGTGGTGGTGCACATACTTACTTGGGAGGCAGAGGCAGGCAAATCTCTCAAGTTCAAGGCCAGTGTGGTCTACAGAGTTAGTTCCAGGACAGTCAGAGCTACACAAAAACCGGTTCAGAAAAACAAAAGAATTTGGAGTTGGTCTCTTCTTTTAAGTATAGATATCTGTCAACGTCTGTTTATGCCAGTAAACTTGTAAGTTGAAGATACCAGAAGCTGAGAATACACTGTGAGAGTATCCTGTGTCTTACCAACCTGACCAAAAATCCAGAATTATTAAAGATTTAATTTTATTTATGTGAGTGTCTCCAGAATATTGATGGTTGAATGTGTCCTTTTTTTGCCCATTCCAGATGTTATGTTCTGTCCACAGAACACAATGTGTTGGCTTTGTCATTACGATCGTCCAGGTGAGTGTTGGTGTTGGGGTGGGAAGGGAGAAAGAACGACCCAGAAGACTCAGTATGGATTGCATTTCCTGTGACATAACTCCAAGCTTCTGCCTTCTCTGCCCAAGGGTCGGGTGGGATTCGGGTTGCTAGAAGAGTCCTGGCTCTTGTCTCATAAGAAATGGTTCACTTACTTACATGTAGGAGTCTAAGGTAACAAGATGGTACCAGGGAGGGGAGGTGTCTGGTTCCAAAGTTCATTGTTGGGATAAGTATGGGGTAGAAGGGACTGGCCAGTGATCCATTTATTCCATGACTAGAAATAGGTGTGCCAACGTCAGGCTTTAAACAGGCCTCTCTCTGGCTTGTTTCTGCATAGCCAGCTGTCAGACACATAGCCCTGGCCCGGCAGGTCTGTGGGAGTGAGCAGGCTGGGCTCTGTAGACTAGTCTTTTAGGTGCAGAGGCAGTCATACACATGTGATTACTGCAGGTGTACTGGGGAGCATCACTGGTTAAAGGGATGTCTATGTAAGCCTTGTATTCCTTTAGGGCTAACAGAGAAGCAAAAAGTAAAATTGAAGATCCAGAGATTAACTCCATCCAGGATGTCAAGGAAGGGCAGCTTCTGAGGGGCTATGTGAAAACTGTTCTGTCAGGTGGTGTGCTCGTAAGGTGAGTAATATCTGAAGACCACTTGTGTGGGCTGCTCGCTTGGTCTTGAGCATGCTGCCTCCTCCATCAGGTATCTTTGATAAGAATGTAGAAGAAAGCTTGTATATTATCAGCTTGTAAAAAATCCTTATTTTTTTATCTTATGTATATAAATGTTTTGTCTGCATGTATGTGTAATGTGTATTCCTGGTGCCCTGATGTGTGCAGAAGTCAGAAGAGGGTATCAGATCCCATGGAACTGGTGTTACAGATGGCTATGAGCCACCATACGGGTGCTAGGAGCCAAACCTGGGTCCTAGAAGAGCAGCAGCAAGTGCTCTTAAACATGGAGCCATCTCTGCAGACCCAAAACTTTTAAATACTTTTTTTAGTTTTGAGTTATTTCTTGTTTGGTGTTTTAGAAAAAGAATGATATTTCCAGTTTTAGGTTCCGGATTTCCTGATTTTAGTGTTTGATCATGATTCTTTGTTATGCTGTTGTTTTTATTTATTTGTTTATCTTTTTATTTTGGGGGCAAGGTCTTGCTATGAGACTGTCCTGTATATAGGATACCATATAGACCAGGCTGGCTTTGAACTCAGAGATTCACCTACCTCTGCCTCCTGGGTGCTGGGATTAAAGGTATGCACCACCACCACCCAGCCTCATGGTTCTTAATGTGGTCACATCATGTTCCTAAACACAGCACATTCCCTGCTCTGTCTCCTCTCTTCTGTCTGTTTAGCGGTTTGTAATTTAGACATGGTGCTGTAGTGGATACAGTGGATGTGGTGGTGCAGCAGAGGCAGGAGAATCTCTGAGTTCAGGGTTAGCCTGGCCTATATAGCAAATTCAAGGCCAGCTAGGACTACATAGCTCAGTGATGGGGCCGTTGCCTAGCTTCCCTGGGATGGATTTTCAGTACCACAAACAAAACCTGAATTCATCATTATACATGATAATTTGTTCCAGTTTCTAAATCCGACTTTATCCTCCTGGATGCCATGAACCAATGTCTCATATATCCTGTCAAAGTGGAGGCACTAGGTGTGGTTGGGACTGTGTTGTGTTTGTACCTACAGGACTCTCTTGTCTGTCTCTCTTTCAGCCTTGGGCCTTCAGTTGTGGGTTTGGCCCAGTACTCACATGTGTCTCAGTGTAGCCCGCCCAGGAAAGAGCTTTATGACCATTACCTCCCCAAGGGAAAGCTGGTCACTGCCAAGATCCTACGGTAGGTGTTGTCTCTCCCTGTTCCTTCTGTCCCTCTTTGTTTGGTATGAATTAGACCCCTTCTCTGGGAGCCCTGGGAAGAGATTCTGAAGTAAACTTAGAACATGAGGGCATGGGTACTCAAGGAGTGAAAGAAAACCCTTTGATGTCAGCTCCAGCCTTAGCCCTGGAGTAGACATGGCCTCTGTTGTTGGTGCTGAAGCAGGTCCATCCTAGATGATGAAATGTGTAAATCCTCCCTGAGATGCTGAGCATTCCAGGGCAGGTGGGCAGAGCCAGCTCTGACTGATAAAGAAGGCCTGGACACTGGACAGCCTGCGGTGCCAGTCACCTTCTGTCCTTACTTCCTGCCCTTATTCTCTTCCTGCATTAGCGTGAACCCCGAGAAGAGCCAGGTAAAGCTGTCACTCCTTCCCAGCGACACTGGGAAGCCGGACGTGTTTTCTGCCTCCCCAGAACCACCACTTCTGAACCAAAAGGAGAGGAAAGAAGGGGCTGAGGAGAGGGCCCTAAAAGGAGAAGAGAAAGAGCAAAAGAGCCAAAAAAGGAAAGAGAAGAATCAGAAGGGGCAGGAGGAGACGGAGATGTTCAGCCAGGAGAAGAAAGAGCCCCAGAAGTCACAGAGGAGCAGGCAGGGCAAGCGGGAGTGCCAGGAGCCTGCGAGTGAACTGGTGGGTGCTCAGGGAGGGTTAGCCTCGCTCGCCCGCCTCCCAGCCTTCTCTCAGAGTGAGAGCACCATGAGGGCGAAGAGAAAACTTCTCTTCCTACACCCCCACCATTTCAGGAAAGAGTGAGCAAGAGACCGAAGCAGTCTGGGGCACCAGAAGAAGACGACAGTGGTGTGGAAGTCTATTACCGGGAGGGAGAAGATGAGATGGAACAGCTGGGGGTGTTGCCCAGGGTAAGGGTCACTACCAAATGGAGGAAAAAACTTCTGGGGGGAGAAGCTCCTTGTGTTCTTCCTAAAGAACTCTGCTGTGCCAGCCCCATCCTCATTACCTCATTTTCTGTAAGGCAGTGGTTGATGGGTAGCTGCCTCAGCCAGTCTAGCTCCTTGACTGGGTCTGTAAACATTAATAACATGTTTATCAAGAGCTGAATGAGAGAGGTGGGCAGATGGAGCCCAGGCTCCTCACAGGTGCTGCTTGAACAGAGAGGCTGTGGGAGTCTCAGCCATGGGGCAGGGCTCCTTCACTTTTGTCAGTCAGTACTTCTGCCATCAGCATTTCTGTCCCAGACCTACTACTGGGAGCGTGCGTGTGTTTGCATCTTACAAAGTCATTGTCGCCAGGCGGTGGTGGCGCACTCCTTTAATCCCAGCACTCGGGAGGCAGAGGCAGGCGAATCTCTGTGAGTTCGAGTCCAGCCTGGTCTACAAGAGCTAGTTCCAGGACAGGAACCAAAAAGCTACGGAGAAACCCTGTCTTGGGGGGAAAAAAAAAAAAAAAAAAAAGTTAAAAAAATTGATTTAGAAAGAGGATTTTTAAGTTACTGTTGTCCCCTCAAGAGACTGAGAACTGAGGGGGGCTTTGGTATGGCTGTAGGCAGGGAACAGGGAACAGTCTGGTCTGTGCTTCCCTCAATGCTCTGTGATCCTGCAGGGAAAGCAGGCAGAGCCCGCAGAGGTTCCCCGGCTGCAGCTCTCTTCAGGCTTCATTTGGGACGTGGGGCTCGACTCTCTGACTCCAGCCTTGCCACTCCGAGGAGAGAGCTCAGACAGCGAGGAGGATGAGAAGCCACAGCAAGCCAAGGTGCCGTATTTCCAGGGCATTGCTTCTCTTGCAGAGACTCCTGTGCCCTTTTCCAGTTAGGTGTCTTCCTGGTGTGGTTCATGAACTGTCCTGTGAACCCATGGCTTCTGCCTCAGCTTTCCCCTGGGCTTGAAGGAGCAGGTGACTCACTTTCTTCATTCATGCAGAAGAAGAAGGGCAAGAAGGAAAGGGAGCTGGAGAAACAGAAGGCGGAGAAGGAGCTGTCGCGCATTGAGGAGGCACTCATGGACCCTGGGCGACAGCCTGAGTCGGCGGATGATTTTGACCGGCTGGTGTTGAGCTCCCCCGACAGCTCCATCCTGTGGCTGCAGTACATGGCTTTCCACCTGCAGGCCACTGAGATCGAGAAGGCCCGAGCTGTCGCCGAGAGGGCTCTGAAGACCATCTCCTTCAGGTCTGGGCTAAGGCTCTTCACTTTGTTTTTTTGGCTTACAGAGTTTGCCACCATGGCTCATTTCTTCCTGGACAGGCTATTGACAGTCCATGGTCTTTCAGGCTCATCTCTCAAGTGTAGCCACCAGAAACAGATTACTCATTTATATTTTATGGTCCTCTTCGATGAAATCACTATAGCAACATTTACTAGTCTCTGTGTGCTAGCAAGGTTCCTGGCTAAAACAAGCAAAGCAGAGAGAACTCAGCACCCGCTTGGGTGTAAACCTATTCTTGGCAGAGCGGAGGTGGCTTTCTGAAGCCTGGTGTAGAGCAGTGGCAGTTATATGCTTTGCTCCCTTCGTGGGGGAGAGAATCAGACCCAAGATTCTGTTCCATTCAATATTCGTCCAGTTTGTAATCTGGAGGCTTCCTTCCCAGGCGTGGGGGGAGAAATGGGGAGGCCCAGAAGTGGCAGTAAGAGCTAGGTCCCCCTTCCAGTGGGCTGCAGTGGAGACAGTCTCAGTATCTGCACTTACAGTGAGATTTGAGGACATAGATAGTTGTTGCCTGGGAGAAAGCTAGTTCTGGGCCTCCAACTCTGCATTGATGGAACTCATGTTCTACCCACTCCACCTCCAGAGAGGAGCAGGAAAAGCTGAATGTGTGGGTGGCACTGCTGAACCTCGAAAACATGTACGGCTCTCAAGAGTCCTTGACTAAGGTCTTCGAGCGGGCTGTGCAGTACAACGAGCCTCTCAAGGTTTTCCTGCATCTGGCTGACATCTACACCAAGTCAGAGAAGTTCAAGGTAAGATGTTAGGCTCTGGACCTACTTGCCCCAGGCCACCAGGCTTTTGAACAGGCCAGCAGTGTGTGAGAACCCCACCTCCTGGGTTCCCTGTACTGTCCCATTCCAGCCTCATAGGCCGCTTCCCTCTGCTTTCCCTTGCTGTTCTCACACCTGTCTTCTGTCCAGGACTTTCTTCCCTGGAGAGGTTACTCGGAGACTCCTCCCTCCCAGGCTCCCCACTTTCCTGGAACACCACAGCCTGTCCTTTCCGCCCCAGAGTGCTACATTCCTTCCTTTTGTGTCTTTCCACAGGAAGCAGGTGAGCTGTACAGCCGGATGCTGAAACGCTTCCGGCAGGAGAAGGCTGTCTGGATCAAATACGGTGCTTTTGTTTTGCGGAGGAGTCAGCCAGGGGCCAGTCACCGTGTGCTGCAGCAAGCCCTGGAGTGCCTGCCCACCAAGGAACGTGAGTGCTCTTCCCAGTTCCTGAACACACTCAGGCCTGACACCTGCAAGTGGCAAGTGGGATCTTGTAAAGGGTGGAGTCGCTCCTGAATTAGGAGAGCTGATGCTGTGCTTGTCAGATGCTGGACCCCAAAAGACGGAGGAGCATAAACAATTAGCACTGATTCTGTTGTCCATAGGCCTAAGAATAGGGGTGTCTGCAAGGCTTATATGTGTATTTGGTTTCAAACCCAGTGTCCTCTTGGGGTTTATCTCTTATCCTAGATCTTGGCCCTAGAGCAATGAATTGGACTAGCCCTGTCCTCATAGCATAGTGTGCTGTGGGGAGGGGTCTCTGCAATTGTCTTGCCTCTGACCACTCCTTTCTCTACAGATGTGGACGTGATTACCAAGTTTGCCCAGCTAGAGTTCCAGCTGGGGGATGCAGAACGGGCTAAAGCCATTTTTGAAAACACACTGAGCACCTACCCAAAACGCACAGATGTCTGGTCAGTCTACATTGACATGACCATCAAGCATGGCAGCCAGAAGGAAGTCAGGTGAGGGAGACGACAGTCAGGGCTGACTCCTGGTGGGGTCTGAGGTGGGAGGGGGCTTTGGCCATGCTGGTGATGTTTAGCCACCCATGGCAGCTCCCAGTTATCTGACTTGACATGGAAAAACAGCTTTGTCATGCCCCCCTGGTCCACTTGACTTCTCCTTTCTAGTCTTCATATATCTGAACCTTCTGCTGGGATCCCAGATGAGTCACATTGTGTCTGCCCCTCATTGACAGAACCTTCATGGGCAGACTTTCACTTTTGTCCCCCACAGTCCCTTCTAGGCAAGGAGGGTTGGAGGTGGGTAGATATAGCAGGGTCCAGAAAGAACAAGCGCCTCATTCTTACTTTTCTGTGGGCTTAAGTTTGGCTTCTGTCATTATGTATCCCATCCCAGTAACTTTGTCCTCTTTACCATGTAACTTTAGGCAGGCTAAGTCTTTTGTCTGTGGCAGGAGTTCATACTATGATTACAGGGACCTAGAGCCTGAGAGCAAGTCGGGGAGTACTAGCTAGAAGTCATGAGGTAGGGACCCTGAGGGAATTGCTTCTGTGTTCTTCCTCATAGGGAGATCTTTGAACGCGTCATCCATCTGAGCCTGGCCCCTAAGAAGATGAAGTTCTTCTTCAAGCGCTACCTGGACTACGAGAAGCAGCACGGCACTGAGAAGGACGTGCAGGCTGTCAAGGCGAAGGCCCTGGACTACGTGGAGGCCAAGAGCTCAGCACTGGAGGACTAGTAGCCCTAGGCTCACTGGACACTGTAGCAGCAGGCAGCCCAGCCTGCAGCAGGCACCTTGGACACTTAGGAAGTGGTTGTCTGAGGACAGTTTAAGTGCTGCTTTTTCTGCAGCATGCCTGAGACAATCCTGTCAGAATAAAGAATTCTGAGAGGCTTTCTCTTTTAAAAAATAAAAATAAATTAAAATTTTTTATTTTTTTTTGAGACAAGAGTCCTCACTGGCTGGTCCTGGCTGGCCTGGAACCTGCTGTGTAGACCTGGCCAGCCTTGAACTAAGAAATCTACTGCCTCTGCCTCCCAAGTGCTGGGATTAAAGGCATGAGCTATCACTTCTTGTTTTAAAAAATATGTATATATATATTTTTAAATTTAGGGTTCTACAGATTGAGCCAAGACCGTACACATGCTAAGCAAGTGTTCTTCCACTAGACTCCACCCAACCCTTGAGGTTTAATGCTCTTGTTTTGCTTTATGTAACACATTACGTCTTCCTTTTTCTTTCCTGAGGCTGCTCCGTTTTTCCAGGCAACAGTCTCTGGGGCTTTCAGAAAAAAACAAGCGTTCCTTTTTGGAGAGTTTGCTGCAGTCTTGGATCCGAAAAGCAAAGGCTAGTGTTTTCATGGTCAGGATCCCACTTTGTCCCTCAGCAAGCTCTTGGGCCATACCCAAGAGGGTGTAGGGAAGACATTGTCTCAGGTCAGCCCGTACTGTCTGCCCTGTTGTGGAGGCTGGGAGATTGAGAGGAGGAAAGAGGAAGAATCCAGAAGATGGGAAACCTGAGGAAAGCTGAAAGTATTGGTTCAACTATCTAGTCTCCACCCACTCCCAAAGCCTAGACCTCCTGAAGTCTGTCACAGCCCAGAGTCCGAGTGCCAGCACAGACCCTACCAGTTGGTGTTTTTTTTTTTTTGGGGGGGGATGGGGGGCATTGTGCCTAATGGAATTAAAAGCTTTCTCTCACAACCTAAATTGTTCTCTGAGTTTTCTGTGGGAAATGGCTGGGTTGGATGCCAGGAAGCAGGACAGAGTCAAGGGAGGAAGGGCATGAGGTTTTGAGTGTGTAGCTAGTCGATGCAGGACTGAGGAGAAAGTGCTGAAGCCCACTGGTTCTTGGAGTTCACTTAGTACAAGTCCTGGCCAGGGCAGGATCTTCTAATACCATGTTTTCCCCTGAGCGCCCCCTGCAAAAGGCCAGGCTGCCTCTGACCACATGAAACCAGGTAGAGACTGCACCCTTGGGCAGGACATGTGACTTGCCTCTGCGGGGTTGCCACTCTTGTGGTCTCAAAATGGGCTGTACACCCTTGTCAATTGCACAAACACCAGTTTAGGCTTTTAATGTAAGAAAAGCTTTATCAAAAAGTTTAAATATATAAAATTACACCAGAGGTATACAATGGAAGCAGCTTCCTAGTTGTATACACAGGAGTTGGTCACCCTATGCAATTAGACACAAGTTAACTGCACAGTTACAAATAACAAGCCCCCCAGTGGGTTGTTCTGGGCTGATGCTTCTCAGCTTGCAGGCCCACCAAAGATCACCCACATAGTGAAGGACCAGCTCTGGGGAAGCCTATAGCTGTGAACAGTGTGTTGGTGGCTACAGATGATTTCAGCAGGTCTGGGAAATAAGACCCTCTCCCCAACCTATCCCACCCTTCCCCACCCCCCAGTCTCTCTGGACCATATAGTCCACAAGATCCTTACAAATTCCTAGATGTTTTGTGTCTCCTTTGTCAATTGGTAATTAGACACTGTAGTTAACAGATCTGATGCTGAGGTGAGCGTGCCATGAGGGTTTGTTGCAAAGAAGCAGACTAGGAAGTGAGCAGGGCCATCTCCATATTGTCAGGGGCTGTGCCATTACCTGCCAGGCCCTGGGCCCACTTGTGTAGGCGACTGTAGAGTGGGAGGCCCTGGTTCTCACGGTACAAATAGACCCCAGTGATTGCATTCCACTGTGGTCGTGGCTGGGTGCCTTCCACTGGGAACTTGGCGACCAGCTCTTCGTCATCCTTGTTGAGGGCCACAAAGCCAAAGAAGCGGCGCACATTGTTGGCGGCCAGCACCCTTGAATGCACCTCCACTGTGCGCTGGAACAGCTGCTCCTCGTTGGTGCGGTACTGTGCCCAGTAGGCCTCTTGGCGGTAGCTGAGTGGCGAGCAGTAGTGCTTGAGACACTTGGTCAGGAACACCAGGATGGCCACCACACCGATGAGCAGCCATCCAAAGAGCTGGCCAGAGAATAGGCAGGGCTCAGGGAGGGGCGACCGACGACTGCCTGGACCCTGCCCCGGGGAGGGTGGGTGGGTGGGTGTGGGAGGTGGGGTTGGGGGCGGAGCCTGGTGGAGGGGCTATGGGGGAACACGTGGAAAAGGAACAGATTCTGCTTTGCGGCAAGCAGGACTTCCTCCTTTCTGTTTTTAATTCTAGCCCACACACTCTCCGAGCTTAGCCTGTGCCTCCTGCCTTTTTTATTCTTCAGCCCCAAGGGTACATTTTCACCGGACTCGACCAAACCCAGCTCAGGAGCCAGGAGTGGAGCTCAGCCACAGAGCACATGTTAAGTATTCGAGGCTCCCATCCACAAAAAAGAAAGAAAAATTCAAAGTGTGGGTCAGCTCAGATGCTTCTCTGACGGCTTCAGAGGTCTCAGTCTCACACATCACTGTCCTTAGAGCAATTGCCTGTGTGCTTGCTTCACACTAGGCAGAAGCGAGTCTGCAGAGGGCCAGGACCCTTGATGCAGTCTTTGCCTACTGCTTATCTATAAACCCGTGGATTAGTGACCAGTATTTCTGTATTTACCATCTTCCAGCTCTGACGCTGACTTTAGCCCCCTTTCTCTGCTTCCTCCCTGCCCCCACCCCAAGACAGAGTCTCATGTAGCTCAAGCTGGCCCAAGTACTGTTTAGCTGAGGATGGTCTTGAGTTTCTGCTCCTCCTGCCTCCGCCTCCTGCATGCTAGGGTACAGGCATGTGCCACACCTAGTTTATACGGTGCTAGGGATCAAACATAGGACCTGATGTGTGCTAGGCATGTGTTCTACTGAGCTCCATCTTAGCCTCACTTTTCCCTGTGTTGATACTGCTTAAAGAATTATTTTAGATGTTGTGTGTTGAAAGGGTGTACCTGTGTCAGGGGATATGTATATGTTTTGAGGGTATGGATATGTGTTGGGATATGGACATATTTTGGGGTATGTATATGTGTTGGGGGTATGTATATGTGTTGGGGGTATGTATATCTGTTGGGGTACATGTAATTGTTGGGATGTGTTGGGTATGTACATGTGTGTTGGGGTATATGTTGGGGTATGTACATGTGTTGGGGTTTGTATGTATATGTGTTGGGGTATATGTAGGGGTATGTATATGTGTTAAGGAGTATGTACATGTGTTAGAGTATGTGTGTGTTGGGGGTATATGTTGAGGGGTATGTACATGTGTTGGAGTATGTACATGTGTTGGGTGGGGAGTATGTACATGTGTTGGGGTATGTGTATGTGGTGGGGAGTATGTACATGTGTTGGGGTATGTACATGTATTGAGAAGGTTTTTTTTTTTTTTTTTTTTTTTTTGGTGGATTGCAGAGTCCAGAGGGCATCAGATTCCCTTGGAGCTAGAGTTACAAGTAGTTGTGAGCTGCCTAACGTGGGTGTTGGGAACTGAACTCAGGTCCTCTGTAAGAGCCATAACTCAGTCTTTACCCAGCCACTTCTCCAACCCTCCTCCTCTTCATTGAGAGGATGGTCCAAACTGGCCCTTAATTTACTATGTAGCTAAAAAACTCAGATCCTCTTAAGTTTACCTCCCTAGTAGTGGATTACAGCAAGATACAGTACAGGCAGCTAATTTAGGTTTCTTTCTTTCTATCTTTCTTTTTTTTCTTTCTGATTTCCTTCCTTCCTTCCTTTCTTTTTTAATGTGTATGAGTGTTTTGCCTGCACATAAGTCTGTACGCTATGGGTGTGCCTAGTGCCCCCAGAGGCCATTGAATCCCCTGGAACTGGAATTACAGATGGTTGTGAGCTACCTTGTGTGTGCTGGGAACTGAACTCTCAGGTCCTCTGGAGGAGCAGTGCCCCAGATTCTCTCCAGCCCCTAGCTTAGGTTTCATATGTCTTCGTGGAAAGAGCATCCTTTTTTTAAAAAAAAATATTTATTTACTTATTTATTAAAGTATACAATATTCTGTCTGTGTGTATGCCTGCAGTCCAGAAGAGGGCACTAGACCCAATTACAGATGGTTGTGAGCCACCATGTGGTTGCTGGGAATTGAACTCAAGACCTTTGGAAGAGCAGGCAATGCTCTTAACCTCTGAACCATCTCTCCAGCCCCTGGAAAGAGCATCCTTTAGAGAGTCTTGTGTTAGCTGTCTCCCTCTGCTTCTGAAGTCACAATCAGTTCAAACTATGCTTGTGACTTATTTTTATTTCTTTATGTTCATTGGTGTTTCACCTGAATGTATGTCTGTGTAAGGATGCTGGATCCCCTGGAACTGGAGTTCCAGCTGGTTGTGAGCTGCCATGTGTGTGCTGGGACTCGAACCTGGGTCCTGTGGAAGAGGACCCAGCGCTCTTAATTGCTGAGCCATTTCCCTAGCCCCAGGCATTCTTTCAACCTCTTTCCCCTAGACCAACTTCCAAACAGGATGCAGGAAGCGCTGTAGCTAGCTGAAGCAGCAGTAGCCTGCCTCTTCCTGACCTGCCCCAGGAGTGAGGCTGGCTCACTGCTGGGGCAGGAATACGGTCATCCCTGGAGTCAACCAGGTTCCACTGTCAACTCAAAGCCCACAGCAGCTATTTCTGAGGTGGCCTGCAGGGGCAATGCCCACTAAACTAGGGTAAGGATAATACTCTCAGCAGGTAGACTGGGAACGACCCGGGGGTGTAATGGGATGTGGGATGCTTTCTCTGGGATTCCTTAGTACGTAAAACTGTCTCTAGGGGCTACAAGTGGAGCCTAGTGGCAGAGCACATGCACATGCTCGGCATTCACGAGGACTTGGGTTCCATTCCTACCACCCAAAGGCAAATCAGAGACACGTCGTACCTGTGATCATGAATCGTCCCTTGCTCCACAGAATACTAAGTCACAGTTACCTACTCTGAGGCCTAACATGGTCACCTAGGGCTTCCCTGGAGAGCTGCACATTTTAACACTGGACCATCCGATTGCATACCACCCCACCAGCTCCCCTGTGGGAGGGGAGGAAGAAGGCTGCCCTTCACACAGCTCCTTACCTGGGACTCATACTTAAGCCTCCGGCTGACCTCCTCTCGGAAGCCCGACAGGTTGGCAGGGCCCTCTCCACAAGGGAACCTGGCGAGGATCTCCGTGGCGTGAGCTGAGGGGAATCCTTCATCCCTAGCTGTGAGCGAGGAGGGGTCCACAAACTCACTGAGAGCACAGACATAGGCCTCCCCTCGTAGCAGAGAGATGACAGACCAGGTGACAGGGGCCACGGCGGCACGGCCCAGGATGGAGCTTAGGAGGAGGAAGTTGGGGGCAGCGGAGCAGTTCTTGGCCCTCCGGTACTGGCACTCAGCGACTAGGTTCCAAGTGTGGTTGTTGAGGATGACTCCGATGAGGAAGAGCGCCAGTGCAGGCACTCCAATGGCTGTCAGCCCATACAGGTAGTTCCGGGCAGGTGAGCAGGGACAGTGGAATGCTACCACGGAGAACAGCTCCTGACTGCCCACTGTGCCCAGGGCCACCAGTCCGTTGAAAATCATCACATCCTTGCTCTTGAAGAAGAGAGACAGGAAGCGGAAGTTCTCTGCGATCAAGGCAGCCATGGTGACTGGTGGGCTAGGGGCTTAGGAGGAGGCAGCAGAGGATGATGGAATTGGTGGCTTCTGGTGAGACTCTGAAGGAGCTCAGGCAGTTGGACATCCGATGGCAGAGCATGACTGTGCCATTTTATCACCTACGGTGGCCGAACTGGTGCTTCCTGTGAAACACAGATGACTGATAATGTTTACCTCTGAACACGGCTGAGGGATGCCGCTGTGGTCAAGCAGGTAAGGGAGGAGGGAGCACAGGGCCCCCACGGAAATGGTGGTACCCATGGTTGCTGCCAGGTGCCAGGTGCTCTCAATCCATGGTGCCTATCCTCACGAGTCTATATAGTATCCTTGGCAACCCCCTGGTATCCTTATGTACCCCCCACCTCGAGCCCAGAAAAGGGTGAGACTTCCTGAGAGTGAGCCAGTTCCTGGCCAAAGTGCAAGATCAGGTCTGCCTCCCCTGAATAATTGAAGGTCTTTTTGCCACTGCCGGCTTCTCATCAGGAGGCTCAAACATAGCTGGAGGTGTTAGGTGATGGGGATGACTTCTCTCTGCTAAGGATTTGGGACAATGTGGAGGGTGTGGTACGGGTATCAAAGCTGTCCTAGTGAACAAAGACAGCCTGCTGGAACCGTGGGTGGTGGTGGTGGAGTTCAGGCCCTCTGGAACAGGGCAAGTTTGACACAAGATGCCAGCATCCTTGGGTGCACAAAACCCTTTCATTTTGGAGACCTCACGGTCTCAACACACTTCACACCTTCTCTCCAGACCTCTGTACTCAACTGGGAAAATGCTAAGTCATTTTGGTACCTGACCCCTTCCTAGGAGCGTTAGGAGACAACAAATGAGGCCTGATTGTCAGTCGTTCAACATCCCAAACTCTTACCCTGTCAGGTCTACTGGTTGAGTATGAGTCTTCTGATGGCAAAGATCAGAAGATGAAGACCCAAGGAGGACTGGGTGTCTTGCCCAAGGCCAGGCAAATCTGGAGGAGTCGGGGGAGGTTTTGATCATGACTTGTGGACAAAATAAGTCTGAGTTAAGCTAGTGCCCCTGTTCACAACCTCCTTCAGACCCTGCTCCCCTCAAACTTCCCTACCCAGCATCCTGCAGGAGCACTGCTCCAAGAAGCCTAGGCCTGACACCTTCGGCACTTGCCAGTCACAGGCAGCCTTAGTGGGGTCCAGGCCCACTGTTGCCATCCATCCTCCCGGAATCTGTGACTGCAGGAGAGTTGGCACCTTGCCAGAAGTGGCCTTGGCCTAGGGCTCTTTAGAAGTTTAGCCCTAATTCTTTTCCCAGGCTCCACCCACACACCCAGAGAGACAGGCAGGGTGTGGCTCCGTGTCCATCTCAGCAGGGGAATTAAAAAAAAAACAAAAAACAAAAAAAAAAAACAATCGAAAAACAAAACTTCCAAGGCCAAAAGAAGCCTGGAAGTGTTGAAAGGGGTTAGCTGTAAGGAGAAACTGTTGCCGCCTCTGTCAAAGACGCCAGATGGGCACAGGCAGGGCCATGTGGCTATGTGGGCTCCAGGAGGAGGAGGCAAAGTCTGACTCCCCAGTTTAGAGTCCAGAGAGCCTGAATAATCCCACAAGGAAGGGACCTCGTCCTGCTGCTGGTGATAAACAGGCTAGAGGCACCCCATCCCTCCCTTTCTCCCTTCCATCCCTTTTTCTCTCCCTTCTGTTCCTCCCTTTCTCCCTTCCTGGTACCCAATTAGTAGTGGCCCTGAGCCCTTAAACCCACCCAATGTTAAAGTGCAAAATGCCTGATCTGTGGGTAATGAGCAGAGGCCGGACCAGGCCATCTTCTGAGATTGTTACCCCCTATACCAGGGGTTTCCTCGCCACACAATCCCTGGAGGCTGCCTGGGCCCAACCTGCCAGTCTCTTTGATACAAGCACACCCCAGGAAGGGGCGCCTCCTTACCTGGGGCTGGCAGCAGACACCCGTGGTCTTGACTTCCTGGAGCGTGAGCACTGCGGACCCCTGGACAGACTCAGGGCTGCAAGGCAAAGTGGGCCTCACGGTGGCGGCTTCACCGCTTTTGCGTTTTGAAAGCAACAGGGCTTTGGGCTCCGGTTACAAACAAACTTAACGCCAGGCGTCTATAGGTGGAAGTGCAGGCATCTGCAGACAAATTTAACTCCAGAAAAAGAGAGACAGAAACAGTGGCATGGAACTTTCTCGCCAGCGAATGGAAAAACAGCCTCCCAGCGCCAGGCAGAGGAGGGCGGGCTGCTGAGGGCGGCGCGAGACAGAGGAAGTAGAGAAGCGGTCTAGGCTGCTGTGTCCTGTCCCAGCCCGCCTCTGGGCCCGCTGTGGCTGGCCCTACTGGCCCTGCCTCGACTCTACCCTGTGCACCCCTCGGGGGCCATCTGGGAAGGTCTAGACAAGAGCAAGGCGGGGCCCTCCAGGAGATCTTGCCCAGGCTCGCCCTCCAGGCCAGTTTAAAGAACAGCCCCCATGCTAGACGCCCACTGGCAGAGGCTTCTGGGAGTCAGGGCAGAGGCAGGCGTTCAGGACTGATGGTGATGTTCCAAAATACAAAAGGTCAAGACCCCGGTCCCCTCTGCCCTTCTCTCTCAATCGTCCTGCTTTTGTCTGTACCAGCTATCCCCAGAAGAAGCCGGACCCACCACAGCTCAGCTAACTCCCAGGCAACTCTCCATCGTCCTCTGTACAGCTAACAGCTGAATCAAGGAATCTGGGGATCCTCTGGGTGCCTAGGGCAGAGGCTGGGCAGAGGTAGAAATTAAAGGGAAGGAAGTTTCTAAGCTGCCCTGCCTGTCCCTGGAGTGGTCATGAGCTCCTATCTTTGGGAGCTCACAAGCAAGGCTGGAGAGTCATGAGTCAGGTACGCTGATGGGGAGAGTGCCAAGATGAACCCAGTTGGCACCTAGGATTTAGAGAGATAGCCCCAGGGCCATCAGCTCTCCAGGGCTGTGACAGTGGAACTCACACCCTGTGGCAAGCTGAACTTGCCCCCTCTCTAGTCTGGCTTGTGTGTGTGGCAGGGATGGAGAGGAATCCTTATTTCTTTATCCTTGCCTTTTCACGAGCACTCTACAAATTGGGGACTAGCCTTAGCTCCCACCACTCTGGTGTTGGAAGTCCAGGTCTCCCCAAAGCTTTCTCTTACATTTGTTTCTCCAAGCACTTTCTGGCATTCTGTCTTGAGCGGAAGTCCCCCCTCCCCCGCACACCAATGCCTACTCGGTTTGTGTTCATCTGGTCCCTTCATTCAGGGCTGGAGTCGTGTTCCACTGTCTCTTCCCTGCCACCCGGCCCCGGGGCTCCACGTGAGAGTGGAAGGATGATGGATGAGGGAAAATGAAAACGGGAAGGTCGGAGTGAGCTCTGAGGTGGGCAGGGCTGAAAGATGGGAGCCTGCACCTCTCTTTCCTTTGCTTGGACAAGATTCCTGTCCTTTGGCTGGGGTCAGGGGAGGGGAGAGCAAGCAGCCCAGGACCTCAGAGATGAACACGCACATTAACCACACTGCCCCGGATGTCCACTATGTGCAGCGTGAATTTATGCATGGGGAACCCGTGAGGTAGATGGCCCTCTCCCTCTTGCACAAACGAGGAAACTGAAGCCCAGAAAATGGGGTGCTCGGCTAGAACCAGCATTTAACCCTGCTTTATCCCACCCTAGTCTTTACTTCCCCTCTTAGGCAACACCCTCATCTTCCCTACACCTCAGGGCAAGTTCCTCAGGGAGCCTATGAGAAAATAAGAGTTCTTCAGATTCCATTTCTCGCTCTCAAGCCCCATGGTGGTCTGTTTCCCTAAGACTGTGTGAGGATGTTAATTTGGAACTTGGTGTGAGGTAAACGTGGGGTCTGTATCAAAAGCTGTCTAATGGCCCCCTGTGACACATACTGTGGTCTCCCTCATGTGGTCCTAGGTCTCGGCATCTTATCACGTGTCCCTCAGGCGTGTCACACCAGCTGAGTGTGTGACATTCAACCCATTCTATCTTACTGACTAAGATTAGGAGAGGGCTGCTTGTCCTCGGATTTTTGAGCCAGAGCACGAGGGAAGTCTAGAGCAAGAGGAAGTGCTGGGGTGTCGACTTTGGAAGCCGAACTGGAGACAGTGAGCTGGGATGGAAGGAAGAGCATCACAGGGAGGCTGGGGAAGGGACTCGGGTACCAGTCCTGATATGACGCATCCTGCTCCCCCCCCCCCAGACCCGGACACTTATAATACTGCAACAGCAGGAGGTGAGGCGCAGGGTGACACTGCTCCTGGGTCACTGGGGCAGCATCACAGCTAGGGAGGTCCTTCAGCCCTAGGTTTCCTTTTTCACAGTAGCAGGTAAATGCCTGGACTTGGAGCTGTGCCTCAGAGTTGGTTTTCCGTCTACGTTGAGGGGGCAAAGGGCCGTGGGTTCATATCTCTGCTCCTGCCTCTGCAGTCAGTGACAACTCACACTTTGCTGAAGTAGGTGGCCACCTCCTTGCGTGGAGGCCGGGGCTCACTCCCAGCCCAGCCATTGCCCATCAGCGGTGCCTCCTGGCCCAGGCGCAGTGGAGGTTTACATTCGTGCCAGCTTGTGAGCAGCTTGTTCATGGTGCCTTGGTCCGTGATACCACGCAGCTTCTCCTTCTCTTCCTCCGTCCTGTCAGAGGGGCTCTGGGCAGCCTCCGCGGTTGTGGGTGTGGCCGTGGCCGTGGCCAGCACTCCGTGGGTGTGTCCCAGTTCCAGGTCATGGTTCATGGCTTCAAAGAACTGTTGGATGCACACCTTAGCAAAGGCCTTGGCGTGCTCCGTGCATGTCTCATCAAAGAGCTTACGCTCGATGTCGATGTAGTGCGACCAGTACTTGCTCTTGAGAAAGGCGGCCTGGGTGAAGCAGGGCCTCACAGAGCGCACCACAAATGCCAGCAACGTGGTCAGCAGCACAAAGGACCAGCCCAGCGCCTGTGGGGAGAGGTGGACGTCAGCAGACCTACCTGCCCAGACCCCTAAAGGGCTTCTCTTCTACAGAGGAGAGCAGCCGTGGACCATGTGACACCACCTCTTGGCCTCTATCTCCCCATGTGTAAAATGGTCACATACTTTACCTCACAGGAACCAGATCCTGGGAGCATAGACCATGCTGCTTTGGCGAGGCACTCAGTGGACAGGAGTTAACTCCACACCCCAGAGTGAGGCCTCCTGGGTATGAATCCTGTCTCCACTTGATCTTTCTGTGTTTTGGTTTCTCTACCTCCAAGATGGGGCTACTGGCAGTAACACCTACCTCTCAGGGCTTTATGAGAGTCAAATGAAATCATGAGTGTAAGACAACCTGCATATAACTCTGTTAGACATGGTGGCACCACTTGGGGCCATGCCTCTTCCTTCAGAAGATCTCTCCTGGTTCTCCTGGGGCCTATTAGGAGCCCTGGGGCTTTCCTCCGGCTTCTGGGAATGACACCAGCCCTAAGTGAACACTCCCTCCACCGGTCTGAGCTGGACTCTCAAGGAATTCCAGAGACACCCTGGACAGTCCCCGAACTCCATCGGAGAGAACATCTCTGAGAGTAGTTCAGCGCAGGGCCCAAGGCAGGACCCTCCTGACTCCCATCTCCACAGAGAAGGGTTGGCACAAGTCAAGGAAGTGGGGGTAGGGGTAGGTGTGGTGTTAGGGGTGCCCAGTGGCTGCCGTGGGGGCGGTGGGAGAATCCAAACATCTAACTCAGTCAGGGGGCTGCTTTCCATGTTGCTCACTAAGCCACTGGGGTCACAGAGGACTTGGGTTTTCTCATGTTTCAAGTGATTTGCTCTCTTTTGACAATCTGATTTCTAGATAAAGTCATTTCTAAAGTGACTTCATAATTCAGTCTCTACAAGTCACAGGGGCTTGTCTACAACCAGGCTGCCTGTGGCCTCTGGGGGGACCTTCCAGCTTCCACAGTGTGATAGTTTAAAAGCCAAGCGGACTGACAGTGGCTCCAGGCAGGACCTGAGGCCTAGGGTGATGGGGCAAGGGCCCATGGATGGTGTAGACAGTCACAGTTGGAGAGGTCATATGGGTGGTGACAGGGGCTGTACAGGGAAAAGCCTCCCCAGAGGGGGGGTCTGCACTGGCCAGGGCAGAATGTGCATGTTTCTCTAGCCCCACTGGAGCAGACACTGCCTCCTGCCTGTCCCCTTCATCACACAATTCATTGCCCCAGGACGTGATGAACAGGTGGTCCTTAAAGCCTGCTCCCAACCATCGTCTCCCTCACCCTGTTCAAGATACCCAGACCCTCAGCTTCCACTCCCAGAGCAGGGAGGCACCAGCTGGGGGCATTTGCCAGGGAAATGTACTCAAATGGCTTAGCCTCCCACCGGCCTGGACCTGGGAAAGGAAATGAATGCAAATTTCTCTCAGCCTCTCAGCTCTGAGCCCAGGATGGAGGAGGTGGGAAACCATACACGCTCTCCAGGTAAGCTGGCTGAGAGAAGACATGGGCTCTGCCTTGAGTCTCAGCTAGGAATGTTTGCCTCAACCCACAGCTGCCTGAGGGAAATCCCCACTTTGAGAAGGGACCTTCCCAGAGGGACCTTGGCCTGTGAGGAGACCCAGCCCCCTCACCTGAGAGATGCAGCGCAAATACCGCACGGCCACCTCTCGGGCCAGCAGCCAGTTCCCATCATAGATCTCAGGGCAGGGTACGCGAGCCAGCAGGCGAGCCAGTTCTGTCGCAGGAAGGCCAGGCACCAGGCTGCCATTGCCTAGTGTGGCCACTGGCACCGCTGTGCAGAAGGCGCAGAGAAAGCACTTGCCATCCAGCAGTGTGACGGCCACCCAGACAACAGGTGCAATGAGAGCTCGCTGGGCCATGGAACAGAACATGTAGCGTAGCACGGCGGGGTCCTTGGCCCGACGGCCCGCGGGCCGCTTCCACTCTTCCGCTAGCATGGAAATGTTGTTGTTCATGACTAGGCCAAGCAGGAAAAGCACCAGGGGAGGCGTCAGCAGGATACCCATGCTGTAGGCCATATTGTAGCCTGGCAAACAGGGGCAGTTGAAGTCAAAGGCAGAATACATCTGGGCACTGGCCAGCGCCATGATGCCGCAGATACCGTTCATGAAGGACTCTTGGTTGGACTGCAAAAACTGGAAGATCATCCGAAACTTGTCCATTGTGGCCTGCGAGGGTCCTCAGCCTCTTCCCTTCTCACTGTGGCTTCTGTGGCTTCCCAGACAGTTCCTTGAGCCACTCTGCCCACTGGGCAGCCACCTCATGACTGGGATCCGGGCTGGACTAGCCGAGCTCCAGGCAGCTGATGAGATCACTCTGACTCGGAGGAGCCTTCCTACTACACAGGTGCTGGCAGAGAGGGCGCAGCTTGACCAATCCTGTGGGTACAGTCAGGACTGTGTCCCTCCCTCTGGCTTCCCGCCCCTTCTCTCCAGCTGCCTGCAGCCTAGAGAGTCACAAAGCTATACCTGATGAGGACCGCTTTTCTTTGGGTGCGGGAGGGAGAGGCAGATGAAGTCAGGCTGGAGTTTGAGAGGCTACTGGGCTCTGGGGAAACGTATCATTTCTCTGGGCCTTTCTCCTGAGTTCTCAATGCAATGTCAGGACCCCAGGAAGCTCTTCCATCAGCTGAAACAATGATAGATAATAAGATGACAGAGAAATGATGGTGGGGACAGAGGCTGTGGCAGGCAGTGATAGTTGGATATTACTCATAGTAGGAATGAGGTGGCCACTCAGAGGTGACCCGTGAGTGTGGCATACAGCAAAACTACCTTGGCTTTTCTTTCCTTTCTCTTTTCGAGACAAGGTCTCCAACTCATTATGTAGCCAAGAAAGATTCAGAATTTTCCAATCCTCTTGTCTATACCTCTCGAATGTTGGGATTACGGGCTTGTGACATCACACCTGGCTTTGGCTTTGGGGTTGGATTGAACAGTTTGCCTAAGTCAGAGTTGCAGCCGGTTTCACATCTGTGTCTCTGTGGATGTGTCTGTGTTTGTGAGTTGTGAGTGGCAAACCCTTCCAGGCTCCTTCTACTTCCACACCCCTAGACCCACAGGTGACACCGTTTCATGATCAGAGAGAGCCCTGTGTGTTGAGCCATCCAAGGGGAAGGCTCCCTTTGATCCTGCAGCATCCAGATAGGTGTGTCAGATCTGGAATCATCTGGAGATGATTCCTTGTCTGGGGCAAGGACATCAGAAAGAACCTCCCCTTGAGTTTCTGACTGTGGTGCACTCAGTGTGGCGTCTGTCTGTGTACAGAGGTGTGCTTGTAGCCACACTAGCGGTCTTCTGCCTGCATCTTTGTATTTCTGACAAGACCTGCCATCACCTCAGCTGGCTTGTGTGCACCTTGCGTGTATTGTGTAACCCTTGTACAATTCTGTGGGATAGAATTTTTATCACTTTACGGAAGTGAGGTCTGAGACTCAGAGAGAAATCTATTAGCTAAAGGCCACCAGGTCATCAGTGGAGAGATGTGACTGGAGCCCAGGTTAGCCCTTGAGGGTGGGAGTGCAGGGTGAAGAAGGGCAGGGAAGGCTTTTGTTTGTTTGTTTACTTTTGTTGTGTTTTTTTTTTTTTGGTTTTTCGAGACAGGGTTTCTCTGTGGCTTTGGAGCCTGTCCTGGAACTAGCTCTGTAGACCAGGCTGGTCTCGAACTCACAGAGATCCATCTGCCTCTGCCTCCCGAGTGCTGGGATTAAAGGCGTGCGCCACCATCGCCCGGCTACTTTTGTTGTTATTGTTTTAACTTCTGGTTGGGTCAAGTTTGTTCATTGAGTGGAAAGACTGCTGTGTCATAAATAGGACAAGAAGACTATTGCTTCCCTCAGCTACAGGCTAGGTGTCCCTGGGACAACTGGAGTCCCTAGGTTGGTGACCTCTGGAAGATTCTCGCTAAGGACTCCTCCAGAAGACATGCACCAGAGGTGAGCGGCACGAGGGAGATCCACAAAGAAGGTGTCTCTCTTTGGACATCTGCTGTATGGAAGACAAGGGTCTCAGCAGCTTCCAAGGCTTGATACTGCCCCAGGATGGCCATGGGGTGGGTCTGGGTGGCTCATGAAACCAAAAGAGGTTTCCAGCACCATGTGGACTCTCTGCCTTGTGTACAGGTATTGGACACAGCTGCCTGTTTGTAGCAATGAAGGGTCAAGAATTCCACAGTGGTTGGAGGGTACCTGCCGTAGCCAGGTTACTTGCAAAGTCTTGATGGGCCATGACATTCATGGGTCCTACATACCCTGTGAGGGTTGGTGCTGCAGCCACCCTTCCCCCAGGGTCTACACTTCAGCTCCCAGCCGCCTTTCACTCCTCAAACAGGGACAAACTTTTCCACCTCAGAGTCTGTGTAAGCACTCTCCGTGTCTCAGGGGGATGCTTCTCTTCTTCCCGGTAGACATTCCCGTTTGTCTTCAAAATAAATTATCCATTTATTTATTTAATGTCTGTGCATTTGTGTCTGTGCATCACTTGTGTGCCTGCTGCTCTCAGATCTCTTAAAATTGGGGTCACAGATGGATGTGAGCTGCCAGGCAGGTGCTGAGAACTGAACCCAGGTCCTCTGGAAGAGCAGGCAGTGCTCTTAACTGCTGAGCCATCTCTCCAGATCCTCCTACTTATCTTTTGTTTTGTTTTTAGAGGTAGGATTTCACTATGTAGCTCTGGCTATCCTAGAACTCACTATGTAGTTCCAGGCTGGCCTCAAACTCAGAGATCCGCCTGCCTCTGCTTCCCGAGTGCTGAGACCAAAGGTGTGTGCCACCATTGCCTGGTTTTCTTCCTTTCCATCTTTAAGAGCCACTTTTTTTTTTCTCTTGAGACAGGGTCTTCCTATGTAGCCCTGACTGTCCTTAAACTCCCAATGTGGACCAGGCTGGCCTTGAACTCACAGAGATCCATCTGCCTCAGCCTCCAAAGTTCTGGAACTAAAGGCATATGCCACCATTGCTGACCTTCAAAATTCACTTTAATGTTATCCCCTCCCATTTATTTGTTTATTTATTTGACAATGTGTTATTGGTCTTGAACTCACCATCCTTTTGCCTGTGTCTGGGATCACAGGGATGACACGCCTGCCTGATAATGGTCCCTCTTTGAAGGGATCTTCCTGAGCTCTCGGCTTAGCTCCATGTCTCGCTGTTTCTCTCTCTGTATTTCTGTCCCTTTCTCTTTGTTTCTGTCTCTCTGTGTCTCTGAATGTCTCCCTCGTGTGTGTGTGTGTGTGTGTGTGTGTGTGTGTGTGTGTTGTATACACAAGTTGAAAGATATTTGGTGGCGCCACCCTGGCAGGTCTCCTGGTGGGTGTGAGACCTTGGAGGGTGGGAGACAGACAGATATGCCATACAGTGAGAGTTTGGGTATAGAGTTTATTTAGTGGGTATTGGGAACGGTACAAGAGTAACGGGTTTGGAGGGGAGGGGAGAAGGGGAGAGAGAGAAGGGGGGACAGAAAAAGAGGAAAGAGAGAGGGGAGAGAAGAAAGAAGGGGGAAGGGGAGAAGGGTGAGAACAGTAGTTACTCTTCAGAAGAGGGATGGAGAGAGAGAGAGAGAGAGGTTCAGCTTGCTTGGGTGGGGAGGGGGAAATTGGGGGAGCTTGTCTCTTAAAGGGACAAGGTACCCAGGTGGCAGGGAAGACCAGCAAAATGACAACACGAGTGACTGTGCCCATGCACATGCACACAGAGGTAGAGGTCAGAGGTAGAGGTCAGAGGTAGAGGTCAGAGGTAGAGGTCAGAGGTAGAGGTTGTTGGCTGTCCTCCTTTGTCACTCTCCTTGCTGGGGGGAGACAGATTCTCTTGCTGAGCCTGAAGCTTACCTTCTAAGCTGGGCTCACTGGCCGCCAATGAGCTCTCAGGGTCTGCCTGTCTCTGCCTTCCGTGGTTCCTAGCATGCAAACCCATGCTGGACTCTTACATGGCTGCTGGCGATTTGAACTCGGGTTCTCATGCTTGCAGAACAAGTGCTGAGCTGTCTCCTCAGTCCCTTATTTCAAACATAGCTATCCTGAGATGATGTTTATTTAATATCTGAGGCTCCCTTTGGACCACATAGGCTAAAGGTCTGCATCTGTTTTGTCTACTATTCTTTTTTAAAAGATAGCCAGGTGGTGGTGGCATACGCCTTTAATCCCAGGACTCGGGAGGCAGAGGCAGGCTGATCTCTGTGAGTTCGAGGCCAACCTGATCTACAAGAGCTAGTTCAGGACAGGCTCCAAGGCTACAGAGAAACCCTGTCTCGAAAAACCACACAAAAAAAAGATATTTTATTTTATGTGTATGAGCATTTTGCCTGCATGTATATACATGTGCCCCGTGAGTGCCTGGTACCCTGAGAAAAGGGCATTAGACCCTCTGGATCTGGAACTACAGACTACACACAGCTGTGAGTGGCCATCAGGGTGCTGGGAACCGAACCCAGGTTCTTCCTCTAAAAGAGCAGCCAATGCTAAGTACTCAGCCATCATTCCAGCCCCCTTGTTCACTATTCTATTTCCAGTACTGAGGACACTGTCCCTGGTACTTACAGATGTTCAGTTAATAAGTGCTGAGCGGACACCCCAACGGGTGGTCACAGGAAAGGCTAAATTTGAGGGGAGGTGAGACTCAGAACCAAACAGGAGGCTTTCCTGGAAGGTTTTAGTTTCCCTTCCGTGAGGGTCTGGGAGAAGAGAGGGCTAAGGGCCTGGTGGATGTTCAAAGCTCACTGCCCAGGCAGCTGCTACTGTTAGGTAATGCATTGTTGCCTCTGTCGGGCCCCCACCTCTCTGTAGGTGGATTTTTCTGTCCTGCCAGTCAGTTCTGTCCCACCAGTTGTTCCCCAAATACTTAGTTCAGAGACTGAGTATTAATTATAAATGCCTGCTGATAGCTTAGGCTTGTCTCCAGCCAGCTCTTACAACTTAACCCATTTCTGTCTTTGTGCTGCCCTGAGGTCTGTGAACTTCCCATGTTGTTTCTTCCGCATCTTGCTAGTGACTCCTCAGACTCCTTAGACTCCGTCCTTCTTCTTCCCAGCATTCTCTATGCCCCTCAGAATCCTGCCTAGCTATTGGCCAATCATCTGTTTATTAACAATGAGAGCAACACATTTTCACAGCATACAGAAGGATTATTCCCCAGCTCCTGTCTCTCCAAACTATTTCTCACCTGTTTTCCCTAGACCTTCAGGGACCTGCACCCCAACCTTACTCTCACCTCTTCTAAAAGAGACCATGAGGCAAAGAAGGGGAGAGGTTGGGTGCAGCTGGGTGCACAGCAGAGTGCCTTCCTCTTCTATGAGATTTCCCAAAGCATTTAGTGTGGATCTGACTCCCCTGCTTCCCTTGTGCTCCTCGGTCCCAGAATCTTTCCCCACACAGAGATGCGAATGGCTATTCCTTTATCAGTACCACAGACTGGGACAGGATCCAAGTCTCCACCTGTCTTTATAGTTCTGGAAGGGATAGTTAGTGGCTTGGGGATTTGTGTGACTCCTCCAGAACCCCCCTTGAAGTCTCCTTCCTTCCTGGCCTGTTGCTGTGCTCGCTGCTTCTTGATTATTCTTTTCTCTCTTCAGCTGATCCTCTTCCTTACCCTAAATGCTGCCTGGCCTCACTCCAGCCTTCCTCTCAACCATCCTATCCATTTCTGTAGCCCTCAGCATCCTTTGCCTAGACAAATCCCAAGTCACACCCCTGCTTGATCTTGTCACTAAGCACTCGCCTTGCTCCCTCAGTTGCTTGTACATAGCACGGAGTATTAAGTACTCCCTGGAGATGCCCACATGTCCCCCTCCTGGGAGCAGATGTGGGGGCTTTGAATGCCCAGGAGGCATAAGATGAAAAAGTGCACAGCCAAAACTGGCGATACCCACCTTGCTCAACTGGATAGTGTGACTCCTCCCTTGTGTCCAGGACAAGGACAGGGAGGGTGCAATCCAGGATTGGCTGAGACTTGAGGAATGTGTCTGGGCCCCCAAGATAGCTAGCTACTTTCCTTAAAAGGAAGGGTCTTTAGGAGCCAGGTGAATCTGTTACCTGTGTCCCTCATTCTTAGCTGGGTGGTACCTGTCGCTCGAGACATCTCACACTGGCAAGGCTGTGAGCGAAAGGGAGTATGGGTGGATGATGGTAGAGAGGTTTGGGGCCTGCAGCTGTATTATTGGGGCCTAAGAGGGTGAGAGATACCTCTCATGGTAAGGCAGAAGAGCCAGAGAAGGTGTTGTTGGGCTAAGGCTCAAGGACCATCACTAGATGGACTTCCAGTGTTCTTTATTCCTGTCAGGCTGCACTGGGGCCCCTCTGCTTGGCTGTGAGTTCACTCATCACGTCCCTACCTTCCACTCCAGTCCAGAACATTCAGGAAGGGAGGAAAGTGTCCCTCTTGTACTTGTACTCTGGGTCCCCAGCACCCCATGAGTGTTGCCTCGTGAGAAAAGGCAACAGGTTCCAACTTCTGCCAATTCCATTTTTGTGCCTGCTGTTTCCTCTTCATTTTGCTTTCTAAATGTCAAAAAAAGTCCTCTTTCTTAAGACCTAATCACACAATATTGCTACAGTCCCTCGGTCTAGAGCGTCATTGTCCCCTGAAAGGCTTCCAGGTACATGGCTTGTCTCTATTACATTGCACCGTCTGCTTCAGATCATTGACATCTCTGTCCCGCAAACAGTGATCTCTCTGAGGTCACCTTAAAGTGTTTCTTGTCACAGTACCACATGCAGGAGGTGCCCCATAAATGTTCAGTGTGAGAAGGAAGGAGTGAGAATTACCGTTGATGTTTTTTTAATAACCTCATGTTGCTTCCTCCGAGAGCCCAAGGCGGCCCTCTCCCAGCCTTCTTTCCCAGGGTGCGAGCTCACCCACACACGTGGGCTATCACCGAGTTCTTTTCTCCCTCTCTCTCTCACAGTCGCTGCTAACAATTTGCCTAAATCATATCCCTCACCCCACGCTACTGCAGACATTTGCATGGCCTGACCACAGTCAGGAAGTCGGGGGAAGCTGAGCTGCAGGGATTTTCTGGTCTCACCAGGTCCCTTAGCAAAAGCCTAGGGGAGTAGAAATGGTTGAATGGAGGGATCCAGGTTCCAGGGGGTCATCCAGGGTCTTTCACTCTGTCCAGGGCCCTGAGGAAGCAGCAGAGATGGGAGTACGCCCGGCTTTGCATTTGGGTACAAGTGAGTCATCAGGTCAGGCTGAGGCTCAGTGGAGCTCACAGGCTTGAGCTGCCCCAGCTCTTCCTGTTTGGGCTTCCGGAGACTAAGTGGTGACTTTTCTGGCAGATCTACCAGTCCCTAAGCTAGACCCCACCTGATTCTAGAGACACCCTTACCAGAATATCAACCTCTGGCTGGGGATGCCCGGGCTCCCTGGGGAAGGGGCTGCCTGGGAAGGAAATGATGCTGAGTCCTGCTTCATGTGGCGAGCAGCAGAAATGGTGAAGGCTGGGCTTAAAAGAGCCTGGACCAGGCTGAGCTGTGGCCAGCTACAAACAGAACTGATGGGACCTGAGAGCTACGAAGGTCACCTCTTCTTGACTTCACAGAAAACCTCACTCCACAGGAAAATACAAGCTATTTTTAAGCACAGCTGCTGTCGTACTCATTGTTCCAGAATGCACATGGAGGTCAGAGGACTACTTGCCAGACCTGCTGCTCTGCTTCTATTGCCTGGGCTCTGGGGACTGAGTTCAGGTCTTTAGGGGTGGCAGCTGGTGCCTGCACTCTCAGAGCTACTCACCAGCCCGATGATGTGGGAGGTGATGGGTGCTGGGAATATGTTTTATTGTCATTGGTTAATAAAGAAGCTGCTTTTGGCCAATGGCTTAACAGAATATAGCCAGGCTGGAAGAGATACATATATAGAGAGAGAGTAGGCAGAGTCAGAGAGAAGCCACGTAGCTGCCAGCAGGAGACAGATGCACCAGAATCTTGCCAGTAAGCCACAGCCACACGGAGATACACAGATTAATAGAAATGGATTAATTTGATATAAGAGTTAGCCAGAAATATGCTTAAGCTATTGGCAAAACAGTATTGCAAATAACATAGTTTTGTGTGATTATTTCTAGGCAGGGTGGTCAGGAAATGAACTAGCAAACTCCACCAACAGCCCTATATTTATTTATTTGTTTATCTATCTATCTATCTATCTATTCATTTATTTATTTTGGAGGCATGGTCTTATGTAGCCCAGGCTGGCCTTGAACTCACTTTGTATCTGAGGATGACCTCAGACATCTGCTGTTCCTACCTCCACGTTCTGAGTATTAGGTAGAAGAGTGCATGTCATGCCCAGTTTACACAGTGCTGAGGATTGAACCCCCACTTGTGCTGGGCCAATATTTCACCAACTGAACTATATCCCCAGTCTGAAAAGTAAACTCTCTGGAGCAGCCAATAAGAGCCAGTGCGTAGGGCTTTCACGAGGAACTTACCAAGCAGAACTTGCTAGAACCTGCTATGAGAACCCTGGTAGAAGCAGCAAGAAACCCAACAAGGGCACTGAAAGACAACGAATCAGACCTAGAGAGTAAACTGATGCCAGAGCTCAGAAGAGAACCCAGAGCCCGGCGTCCTAGGAGTCGATACCAACTCCTACTCTGGTGACCTTGGGCAACTTCAACACCTTTTTGGTTCAGTTTTCTTCTTCAAACTGTGACCTAATAATGTAGCTTAGCTTACAAGGTGCTTGCTTAGCACGCGTCAAGATCTGAATGCCATCCCCAACACAGCTTAAACCAGGCCCACGGTGCACATCTACCCTTCCAGAACTCAGGAAGTGGAGGCAGGAAGCTCAGGAGTTCAAGATCATCTTCAGCTAGACAGAAAGTTGGAGACCAGCTAAGTTCCATGGGACCCTGTTACATACACACACACACACACACATACGCACGCACACGCATGCACACATGCACCCTTTGTCTCTGGGGTGTGCCGGCACACTTGCAATCCCTGCAAGTTTCAAACCAGCTAAGGCAACAGAGTAAGGCTTTAAAAGGGGTGGGGTGGGGCGGGAGAGACGGATCAGTGGTTAAAAGTCCACATTGTACTTGCAGAGGACCCAAGCTTGGTTCCCAGTACCCATATCAGGCAGCTCACAACTGCCTGTAACTCCAGCACCAGGGAATCCAGCACCTCTGGCCTCTGTGGGCACCAGCACAGCACACACATGCACATACCCGTCTTCTCCCCACATACATAAAATAAATTTTTCAAAGAAGGAGAAAGGACAATGAGATGGCTCAGCAGGTAAAGGCTTTTGTTGACAAGCCTGAGCTTGATCTCTGAGACAGACATGATAGGGAGAGAGCTGGCTCCTACAAGCTCTCCTCTGATCTCTCTCTCTCTACACACACACACACACACACACACACACACACACACAATAAAGCAAACAAATAAATGTAATTTAAATTTAAAGGGGGTGCTAATCATCATACCTTCTTCATCAGGTCACATGAAGGTTGAACAAATACATATCAGGCATGTGACACCACGCGATCATTTTTTAAAGTTTGGAATTGATGTCTATGATCCATATCTACAATAGGTTTATTCAGACTGTGACTACTCAAAGTTTGGTCCACTGACCAGAAAAAGGGCATGCTGTTGGGGCTTGTTATAGATGAGACTCCGGAAAGAAGGGAATGATGGCTCACGCCTCTAACCCTAACACTAAAGGCACCTGAGCCAGGAGGATAGCCATGCAGCCCATGCCTGGAGTTCAAGTGCTTCAGCTAGACAGCTGAAGTGTAACTCTTCCTCAAAAAGAAATGGGGGGGCAAGGAAAGAAGAAAAGGAGAAGGGAGAAAGGGAAGAAAAGAGAGAGGGAGGGAGGGAGGGAGGGAGGAAGGAAGGAAGGAAGGATAGATAGATAAATAGATTCAGGACTCTGTCCTGGGTGTGCTAAATCAGAATCTGAACTTGATTAGGCCCAGAGGGACTGGTCCCACAGAGGAGGACATACCTAGAAACTAGGCAGATACTGGGCTTTCTGGGAAGGAGGTCTACAGGGCAGGCTGGCTTCCATACCCGTATCAATATGGGGATTTGACATGGGAAAACTGCCTCTGTTGGAGCCTGGCAAGATTCCTACACATCGACCTGGTGGCACAGCTTGGTACCGGGAGCAGCTACAGGAGCACGGTGATTGAGGCCAGGCCCCCAGAGCCTGGGGGATGCTGTAAGGTCAAGTGGCGGCTTGCTGGAGTACCAGGTACTTAGGAGGTGATCCACCTGCTCCCGGCTGGAGATGGCACGCAGGTGAGCCTTCCCGCTTCCACCATCCAGGTCCTCTGCGGGCTCTGGGGGCTCCTGTGACTCTGGAATTCCACCTGCTGGCTCCCGACGTAACCCCAGAGCTCTCAACTCGCTCTGCATGCTCGAGAAGAAGTGCAATACACAGCGGTGCGCGAAGTCCCGCGCGTGCTCACAGCACGTCTCATCGAAAAGCTTCTGTTCCAGGTCCACATAGTTGCTCCAGTATCTGCGCTGTAGGAAGACGGTCTGGTCGAAGCAGGGTCTCAGGCAGCGGGCTAGGAAGGCCACCACTATCAACAGCAAGGTAATGCTCCAGCCGATGGCCTGGAGAATGGGAAAGCATTAGTGAGATGCAGTGGGGCTCTAGTGGGGTACACTGTGTGCGCGTCAAAGCCCCCCTTTCTCTCTATCCCTTATCACACCTATACGCTTTCCCATTCAGTCACCATCCTGTCACTCATCCTCCAGATTCATCATCTAACCATCTCTCCACCCATTCATCCAATCCCCTCCTCTCCTTTGGCTATATGTCCATCCTTGTTCCATCCAGCCATTCTTTCCTCCGTCCTTCCTCTTAGCCATCCACCTACCCTCCCATCCTTTATGCCTCCATTTTATTCTCCTTTCTGTTTGTGGCCCACTCAGCTGCACATCAATCACTTTGTCTTTGTACCCATTCTCGTGTATATTTCTGTAGGAGAGACCCAGCCAATCACTTTACTTGGGGGTGGAGTCCCCCGAGGATATTTTTTACTTATAAAGACTGTGGGCGGGTGTGTTCCCAGCCCTCCCAGCCGCCCCTTCTGCTCTCCTGTTCACCGCGGGAACCTCTGGTTCAGTAAGTCTATTTCCCCATTAAAGCTGTATATATTTTTTCAATCTGTCTGCATTCATTTACGCCGATACATATTTCCCATCTAGCCTTGCGACTATGCTATATTTCATGAGGCATTAAGCAGGGAATAGGGACAACAGTGAGGGAAAGTCATTCTCTAATGCTGGAGCCCATGCCTGCCTGACTCCTCTCCTCTTTCAAAACTTCAGTCTTTCCCAGCCCCACAAACATGAAAATGCTTTTCACTTGTAGATGTGAGTCCCACCCTTTACACAGTTCTCTTATTTGGTCACACACAGGCTCCCTCACCAAACAAGTTAAGGATTTTCTGTATGAGAATCAGAAAAATGAAAAAATTCGATACACCAGGCTCAATTTGACAACTTAAAATTTTGGGTCTGACTGCAAGCTCCATGCATTTTCTGCTGATCTTGGGAGAGCCTAGAATACTGAGCATCTTGAGTGCTGATCCTTTCACCAGACTGCAATGTGCCTGCATTTCCCCTGAGCCCAAAGGCTCCCTCTACTCCAGGGCATAGGGCTCTCTGGAGTCGTGGAGATACTCCATGTGTAAGGGGCTCATAAATGCTCTGTGCCGGACACAGGCTAACACAGGCTTTGGTGATGGTGGTGGAATCGGGAGCCTGGGTGGAAGTGGGGCTGTGAATGCTTCAGGAGAGTAGAGAGGCTTCCCAGTAAGAATCTAAGCAGCTGGCAAAGATCTCCATTGTAAGGACCAATGACTTGTGTATCCAGAGGTTTGCCTTGCCTCTTACAAGTTATGCGACTTTAACCTCGAGAACTAAAAATCCTCAGTGCCTCCTCGCCTCATCTGAAAAATGGGATGCTAACAACTGCCTCCATCCCAAAGGTCTGTTCTGAGGGTTAAACAAACAGATGCACAGGAAATATTACCACAGAGCCTGATGTGGAAGTGGTCAATAAATGGCAACTATATGATTTCAACTAGTTATTTCTGGGCTGGGAGGCAGGGACACCACCCTACTCTTCTGCGGCCCAGCTCCTGTGACTTTCAGAAGGGTCGGCACCCAGTGCATGTTCTGGTAAGTTGGTGTGGTCGTTTGAATGCAATTGGCCCCCATAAGCTCACAGGGGGTAACACTATCAGGAGGTGTGACTTTGTTGGAGTTAGCGTGGTCTTGTTGGAGGAAGTGTGTACTGTGGGGGAGGGCTTTGAGGTCTCATATATGCTCAAGATATCACCCATTGTCTCAGACAACCACTTCCTGTTGCCTGCAAGATGTAGAACTCACAGGCTGGAGAGATGGCTCAGAGATTGAGAACACTGGCTGTTCTTCCAGAGGTCTTGAGTTCAATTCCCAGCAATCACATGGTGGCTCACAACCATCTATAATGAGACCTGGTGCCCTCTTCTAACATGAAAGCATACATGCAGCCAGATTACTGTATACATAAATAATAATTTTGTTTTTTTTTTAAAGATGCATGACTCGCAGTTGCTTCTCCAGTAGCATGTCTGCCTGCATGCTGCCATGCTCTCTGGCCATGATGATATAAGCCAGGCGCCCCAATTAAATGTTTTTATTTGTAAGAACTGCCATGCTCACGGTCTCTTCCCGGTAATAGAAACCCTAACTAAGACAGTTGGTATCAATGGCCTCGTGCTCATCCCTCACAGGTAGTGGTCCCAATCTGCCACACCTTCTGCTCTTGGTTGTGGCTCCAGCAGTTAGGAGCATTCTCTGAAGTCATGTAGACCCTGCTCAGATCCAACCTAAGTAAAACAGGATATCTGTCTTAGGGTAACTCTTGCCGTGATGAAACATAATGGCCAAAGTAACTTGGGAAGGAAAGGATTTGGTTTATATTTCTACATTGTAGTCCATCATTGAGGAAGTCAGGACAGAAACTCAAACAGGGAAGGATCCTGAAGGCAGGGGCTGATGCAGAGGGCGTGGAGGGGTGCTGCTTATTGACTTGCTCCCTATGGCTTGCTGAGCCTTTCTTATAGAAGCTAGCATCACCAGGCCAAGAGTAGAACCACCTACAATGGACTGGACCCTCCTACATCAATCATTATTAATTAAGAAAATACCCTACAGACTTGTCTATAGTGCATCTTATGAAGGTATTTTAATTGAGATTCCTTCCTCCCAGATGACTCTAGCTTGTGTCAAATTGATATAAAACTAGCCAGCACAGTATCTGTGAGGGAATCAAGGCCTGGGCAGGACTCCACTTACCTGTGACAGACACCGCAGGTATCGAGACACAGCCTTGCGGGCAGGGCTGTCTTTAACCATCTCATCCTCCTTACAGGGTACCTTGGCTAGGAAGAGCTGTACTTGGCTGGGGGTCATGTTGGCAAAATCCAGAAACTTCTCTGGGTCAACGGAGTTGCTGAAGGCACACACGAAACACTTCCCATCAAGGAGGGCCAGCAGGATCCAGACCAGAGGAGCTGCTAGAGCTCGCTGCAGCACGGAGGAACACATGTACCTGAAAGCCAAGAAACACCATGTAGTTAGAGTCAGGGCGAACTGGGCTCGCAGCGTGGCCTCTTCCAAGCTGTGACAGTCTTGTTAGGGCCTCTCACTCATGTTCTGTCTCTCTAGTATTCTCCCCCCACCCTACCTCTCTCAGCAAGGTCTTATGGATCCCAGTTTGGCCTTGAACTCTCTGTATAGTAGATGAGGATGACCTTTAGCTCCTGATCCTTCTGCCTCCTTCCTGAGTTCTGGGATTATAGGAATGAGCCATCCTATCTGGGGGATGCAGCGCTGGGATTCAACCCAGGCCTTGGTGCATTCTAGGCAAGCCTTCCACCAACTGATCTACATGGTCAGCCCTTGGCCAAGATTCTCAGCGTCTATGTGTCAGAGATTCAACCTGCTGAAGGCACAGAGCCAGGGCTGACGAAAGCGAACTTAGAGAAGCCTCTTCTGCAAGGTGCTCAGCACAGTGGACCCTGGCCCCAGCTGGGGGGCATTAGGAACTGCGAAGCCTCACCTGCTGATTTGTATCCATGTCCCAGACCCTGAATACATATGGCGACAACAGGCTAGGTTCTAGTCTCAAGAAGCTTCCCAGAAAGGAAATACGGCCTTTAAAGAAGCAGCTGCCTCTTGCTGAGTGCACCAAACAAACAAAATATTTTTATGCACGCTATGGGTTAGATGTGACCCTGGTAATTCTTAGAAACCCTGAATCATTCTTATGGTTACAGTAGTGGCCATGGAAAGGTGAAAAATGATAGGAACAAAAATACATATTTTCGGGATCTGCAAGACAGGTCAGGAGGTAGGGCCACTTGCTAAGGTTGAAGACCTGAGTTCAATCCCCAGAACCCATATGGTGGAAGGAGAGAACTGACTCCCGAATACTACTGTCCTCTGACCTACACACACACACACACACACACACACACACACACACACACCACACACATTTCCAGATGGTAACTGAAAATGAGCACAGCATCCTTAGCTGTCAATCACTATCTGGGGCATTGGGGAGTATACCTGAGAGCATCAACTGCCCTGGGTAGTAGAGAGGGGTGTGGGACCCTACCTGATGATGCCCAGGTCCTTCTTCCGATGCCCCGCTGGCCGGCGCCACTCCTCCATCATCACCACAGATTGTCTGTTGACCAAGAGACCACAGAGAAAGAGGGCCAGAGGAGGTGTGAGCAGCAGGCCCAGGCCATAGAGGGCGTTGTAGCGTGCTAGGCAGGGGCAGTTGAAGTCGAAGGAGGAGTACATCTTGACTGTGACGGCAGCCAGCAGAAGGCAGATGCCATTCATCACAGACTCCGAGCTGGACTGAAGGTGCTGGAAGAGCATCCGGAACCTATCCATGACTGCGGCTGTGTGGACACAGCAGCGGGCAGGACACCGAGGCTTGGTCACTCAGCGATGGGCCTGGGGTCCACAGGAGAATGTCTGTCTTCTCAGGCCCACAGTGGACAAAAGAAAAGGCTGCTGCAGCCTCCAAGCCTACTCTTCAAGGTGTAATGGAGACAAAGGTAGAGGCCGGATTTCTCTAAAGATGCCTTTTGCCAGGTGATTGCCACTCCCTCCTCCTGTGGGGTGTGTCACTCTGTGACCAGTCAGACCAAAGTATCTCTAGGCAAATGGACCCTGCTTTCTCCTGACTACCTCCACAACCCCTTGTACCTCTCTTCGGGGTTTGTATATTCAGGTAGGTGTGGGTGGGGTTCCCCAGAGGCAAATTCCAGGTGTGCTGAGACAAAGTAGAGATGGAGCAAAACTGTGTTGTCTGATGAGGCCACAACCTGACAGCCCAGCCTGGGGACATTTCCTGTGTGCTTTTGGGCTGGATGGAAGCTGGAGGGGTGTCAGCTCCTCCCCAGAGGCCTCCTCAAAGAGGAAGAACATAGAGTCCCATCTCAGGGTTTGCTTTGAGAGGGGCTATGATGGGCAAAGGCTTTCCAGGAGAGAGTACTGCTTACGCAAAGCCAGGATGAACCACAGTTTTCTAATTTGGTTTCTGTCATTGTGGTAAGCACTCTGACAAATGGCAGCTCGGGGAAGGACCGGGTTTATTTCAGCTTACAGGTCACAGTCTATCCTTGAGGACAAGTCAGGGTAGGAACTCAAGAGAGAACCTGAAGACAGGCCTGTTTGCTACTCCACACAGCGTTTCTTCTGGCCAGGGAACTCACTTCATAGCCAAGGAAGTGCAGCAGAAACCATGGGGGAATGCTGCTTTCTGGGTCACAGAGGTTTATGTTTAGCTAACTTTCTTAAACAACCCAGGACCATCTGTGTGGGTAACGGTGCCACCCACAGTGGACTGGGCTCTCTTACATCAATTCACAAGCAAAACAATCTCCTACAGAGACATGCTCACAGACCAGTCTGATCTGGATAGTGTAATGAGTCTTTCTCTGTCCTACCAGCCAGCTCCCAAACAACAACAGAGAGACTTATTAATTATGAAAGCTTAGGCTTGTCCCACTAGCTCTTATAACTTAAATGAACCTGCTTTTATTAATTATGCTTTCCCATGTAGCTTTTTACCTTTCTTTCATTCTCTATGTCTGACTCCCTCCATGTCTCGTTGGCATCTCCTTTGTCCCTCAATTCATCTCCTACTTCCTCTGTTTACCCGGAAGTCCCACCTGTATCTCCTGCCAGCTCTTTATTAAATCATTCGCAGCAATATATATTCACACAGTATACAAATATTCCACAACATTTTCCCCTTTTTGTCTAAATAAAAAGAAAAGGTTTTAACTCTAATACAATAAAATTATATATAGTAAGAACAATTAATAAGTGAGAATTATATCTATAATGTCCAGTTCATTTGTATTTGGAAAATTTGGAGAAATTATTTTATTATCAATCATATCTTGGTGAGCCAAAAGTTTTTACCTAATTTACTTTTCATCTTAACTTGTATTATCAACCCCAAACTATCTTTTTAGGCTTTAAATTGTTTTCTTGATAAGCAACTTAAGTTTTTATGTCTCACAACTTTATATCTTTTATGTAAGTTTTCTTTTCTGAATTTGGTAACAAGAAAAACTGTATAACTATCTAGTCTTTAACCTCATTAAAGACCGGAGAAGTACATAATATTACCTGATTAAACAGAAAGTACAGAACAGGCAACTTCCAAAACTAAGAAATGTCAGACATCTGGTTTTCTGGACAATCACCCAAGGTTCTTCTATAATGTTGGGGCATTCATCTCCATCTTCAGCCTACAGGCCCAGAATATCTGACATTTTGTGAAGCAGGAACTTGAAAGGACTGTCCTACCCTGTCTTGGCAAAGCTTGACAGTCACCTTTGTATCTTGCTTGTTCAGTTTGGACAGCATACTGTCAGCAGTTGAGGCTAGAGCAGTTTCTTGCCCAAATGGCTAGCTTTGCCACAAGAAAAGGTTCTTCACTGCCCATCATCCTTTTTTGAAGTAAATCATTGCTTCCAGGAGCAGATGTATCTCACTGTCATGTAAAGCCTTGTGTTATTAAAACATCTTAAATGTCATATTCTGTAGGTCTCTGAGGTGTTTAAAGACCATCTGTCTATCTAGAATATATTGTTATTTGATCTTGAAAGCATATAAATGACTCTGAATGTGGCTGACAATGGGGGCCGACTGAGAAGCCATTGATAAAGACACTGGGACTTGTTTCTACTGCATGTACTGGCTTTCTGGGACCCTAGTCTATTTGGATGCAAAGCTTCCTAGGCCTGGATGTAGCGGGGAGGGCCTTGGATTTCCCACAGGACAGGGTTCCTTGCCCTCTCTTAAGGAGGGAGGGAGAGGGAGGAGAGTGATTGGGGGATCAGGAGGGGAATGGGAAGAGGGGAGGAAGTGTAAATTTTTTAATGGAAAAATTAATAAAAAAAGAAAACAAATGACTAACTACTAACTTGTATTTCTTAATTACATATTACATTTTTAAATGAGCTGCATAGATACCTTATATAGTATGACAAAATAGCAAAATAACTTTAAATTGGTATCAATATATTAAAAATCCATACCAATGTAAAGAATTTGAGACTAGCAGTTGTTTTTTTAGTTTATAAGTAGAATCAATAATCTACCCTTTGATCTTATCATCTCTATATCTTCCCTTTTTCCTTTCAGGATCCTGAGAAAATTCAGATAATGGCCAAGTCCTGGGAGAGCTAGCTGTATCGTTTATTGTTCAGTCTTTCTGTAGTGGGAAGGTGCAGGTTTAACTGAAGTCCTGGCTAGACTAGTGTGTGAAGCTGAACCAGCTCACCTAGCAGGTTTGAAGCTGTTCTGGATGCAGACTTTTGAGGAAAACTGCAACAGAAGCATTCTGAGAGGCTGGATCACCTGGGCTATTTGTCTTTATTGGTGTCTGATCCTTTTGTTTTGAAAACACACAAACTTTTTTTAAAAATTCATTTATTTTTATTTTATATATATTGGTGTTTTGTCTTGGGGGCCAAGTCCCCTGGAACTGGAGTTACAGACAGTTGTGAGCTGCCATGTGGGTGATGGGAATTGAACCTATGTCCTCTGGAAGAGCAGTCAGTGCTCTTAACCACTGATTCATCTCTCCAGCCCCCAAAACACACAAACTTTTAAAGGTAACATATATTTCTGTATCTACACAAGTAATCAATGTGCAGTGTGTATAAGTCAGCTAAAGATGATTTTCTGTTTTATGTTTGAGCAGGTAAAAGACATCTGTCAACTTTATAAGTTTGTTTGAATTGCATAACCAAACCTCTATCCATGCCACATGAAAGGATGACATGTAATAATAAGTCATGAGGACTCTGTAGCCAACAAGATTTATCATGTTTCATCCAGTCTCAGAGCTGTTCCCATGCAGAGGGATCAGCATACATACCACCTGTCCTGCAGGCTTTCCTGGCTTCCTCCCTCATGTCTGCAGCCAAGATCCTCAGGAGGTCTCCCTGGTCAAATCTGACATTATTAAGTTTGAAGGAATTCCTAGCTTTTTATTTCCCATGGAAACAAAAGTACCACCTCTCCCCCAATGCAATACATTTCCCGACTTCCATTTTGAAGTCAAGACCTCTCTACAGTATACAGACTGGCTTAATTTCAGTGGTCCCTTTATAACCCAAAGTCTCCCAGAAGCTGCCATTTTCTGTCATTAGTGTTTTAAAAATTAACAAAGCACCATAAAGGGTTCAAACTCCCTGTGTTAGAATAGTTTTAATCCTTATGTGACTTATTTTTGAATATTACTTTACTCTTTCTTTAAAGACTTTATTATTATTTTTTTTTGGTTTTTCGAGACAGGGTTTCTCTGTGGCTTTGGAGCCTGTCCTGGAACTAGCTCTGTAGACCAGGCTGGTCTCGAACTCACAGAGATCCGCCTACCTCTGCCTCCCGAGTGCTGGGATTAAAGGCGTGCGCCACCATCGCCCGGCTAGACTTTATTATTTTTAAACTATTTTTATGACTGTCTATATCCATTTTTTTCTTTAGCACCTAAGCACCCTTTTAAGCATAATGTACCTGTTTAGAGGTGTTTTGTTTGTGTCTTGACCTAGGTTTTTGTGTGTCTGCAGCCACACACTTGCAGCCTTTCCTAGATGTCTTGTTCTGTCATTGAGGCTCTGGTCTCCTTTAGTTCGTCCCTGACTCTGTCCTCGCTCCTCCTGAAACTTGACTGTCCCGGGAAGCAATGAGCGGGCTATAGGTCGTTTCGGTTTCTCCCCATCTCTGCCTCTCTCCCTTTGTCTTTCTTGGTCACTTTCTCGTTCTTTCCATCTCCCCAACTGTTTCGTGTGTGAATGTGCCTCTCTGACTTTTGGGCTTTTCTCTGTGTCTCTCCCTCTCTGGGTGCTAATACCACCTTCTGTTGCTTTTTCCTAGCATCCTTGACACCCTGTCTTGTGTGAGGGAACTCACAGATCTGCAAAAGGAATTTTGTGTGAGTCATTTGAGCCTATAGTTTAAGACAGACCATCCCAAAATTGTCCTGCAAATTTAATAACTATTCATACACTAAATAACAAAATCTGGGTCTTGTATATTAACTGTTGCTATTATTTTTGTTTCTTAAAATGTTTTTAGGTGTTTGGCCTATACACATTTGTATATTTATGCAGATGCCAGAAGAGGGTTTGAAACACAGTTGTTAGTTACTGTGTGTGTGTGTGTGCACTCGTGTGTGCGCGCATGCTGGGAACCAAACCCTGATCCTCTGTAAGAACAGTAAGTGCTCTTAACTTCTGAGCCCTCACCTCTCCAGGCTCCACTTTTGATTTTCTGAGACTGTGTCTCACTGGTGGCCCAGAATGGCCTGCAATCCACGGCTGACCTCTTTCCTTCACCTCTTCAGTGCTGGGATCACAGGTGTTTATCACCATGCCTAGTTATGATTATTTTGCACAAGATGCTTATTAGTCCTGCCTCTCTGAGATAGAATTCACTGTTAGGAAAAAGGCCAGGTGAGGCCTTGGAGGCCAGCAAGAGTGACATTGAACAAAGGGCTGGTATTTGGGGTCAGATCAGAGGAACATATCTTCTAATGTAACCTGGAGCAACTTCTGTGACATTAGAGAGATGGACACACATGCCCACACATATGCTGTATATAAGTTCTCACCTATACACAATAATGGCTTAACTGTTTCTTTAAAACCCCTGCTATGCCATGCATGTGGAAGTGAGAGGACGTTTAGCAGTTGATTCTCACCTTCAGCTGTGGGTTCTGGGGGCTGAACTCAAGTTGTCAAGACTACACATTTAGCTATCTTGATGACCTGACATTTGCCATGTTTTCCAGTGGAGAGAAACCTCAGGGAGCCTGTGTGTCATGCTTGAGGTCACAGCCTGGTGGGATGGACCTAGGGAGGGAGCTGGGAACTCCCTATACCTCTCAGCCTTGCTTACCTGTTAGGTTGTGATGCAGATCCTTCTTTCTCAACCTCCTGAGTGCTGGGATTATGGGCACACACCACCCTGCCAGTCCTGGAGTTATTATTGAGGGCCTGTTAGAAATGGCTATCTCCCCCTGATCCAGGTATGGTGGCAAACTCCTACAATTCTGACACTTGGGGAGCAGGCACAGGAGGATTGTCACAACTTGGAGATGGGTCTGGTCTGCAGAGAAATTTCCAGGCCCAAGTTTGATACTTTGTCTCAACCAAAAACTAAACCGAAACAAAGCAAAAACAACTCAGTGTACATGTGTTCATAGTGTCTATTCAGAAGTATCTGTGTGATGGTGTCACGACTGGTATAGAACAATCACCCTCTCCTGAGGCTTCCTTAATCTTTCTTTCAAAGGAAAGGCATTGAAGGACTGGAGGGCTACTGTTTCCTTTTCATGTCTAGCAGAGGAACAGGCTCGCTGTCACCAGGTGACCTAGTTCTCTGCCACCTCGGAGTCAGAGGCTATTCAGAGCCATGTGGTGCCAAGAGCAAAAGGATATCAACGAAAGGGGTTTCCTAACCAGTAGCACAGGACTAGCTGGCTGACCGGCTGCAAACAACTTGAGCTAAACCTTATTCCATTCTTTTTTATAGGAGCCCACTCTAGAGTCCAGGCCAGCCTGGAACTCGCTGTGCATTTCCTGCAGCCTCTCAAGTGCGGGATTATAGGCATATGTCCCTACACCCAAAACCCATTCTTCATACCAAAATAAATTCAATGTCTCGAAGTTCTAAACATGAAATTAAAATGATAAGGTCAGACAAGAAGATGTAGGTCAGTGTCCTAATCAGAGCCCAGGCCTCTGTGAGCAGCACTCAGGATCTGCAGAGGAAGACTAAGATGTCTTGTAAACTAGAACTTATGGCTGGGTGTGGAGGTGAATGCCTGTAACTCTAGTATTTGGGAGACAGAGGCAGGAGGATTATCCATTCAAGGTCGGCCAGGTTGAAGAACCAGTTTCAGGACAACTTGGGCCACACAATGAGACAGTGTCTCCAGTAAACATTAAAAAAATAAAAAATAGAAAGAGTCAAAATAAACATCATGAGAATTATGTGAACACATACCACACAAAGGCTTGTGTGCCTTAACTGGCAGCAGGTTCATCTGAGTTGTTACAAAAGATGTGAATAGCCTTTCAGAAAAATAGGCAAGCCGGGCGGTGGTGGCACACGCCTTTAATCCCAGCACTCGGGAGGCAGAGGCAGGCGGATCTCTGTGAGTTCGAGACCAGCCTGGTCTACAAGAGCTAGTTCCAGGACAGGCTCCAAAACCACAGAGAAACCCTGTCTCGAAAAACAAAACAAACAAACAAACAAAAAAAAAAAAAAACAGAAAAATAGGCAAAGTGAGCTGGGGTGCCAGATTGCTTGCTTAGCACACAAAGCCCTGTGTTTGATTCCTCGGGCCACAGAAGCTGAGTGGATTGGCACACACCTGTAATCTCAGCACTTGAGAAATGAAGGCAGGAGAATGAGATGTTCAAGGTTAACCTTCAATAAATAGAGACTTGGAGTCCAGCCTGGGCTACCTGACTCCCTGTCTCAAACTCAAACAAATGAACAAATGCAAACAGGACCAAGGGTCTGGGCTGGCTATTTCAGGAAACTGAAAAGCAAGTGCCCCAGACCTGCGAGACCTCATTCACAACGAAGCTTATGCCTTTGAAGATTTGCCAAGTAGTTAGAAACGAACGGGTTGGCAATACAGTGTCATCAAGGCTTCCAGAAATAGTCACTTTCATACACAAATGTTGGAGGGTAAAAAGGAGGGCTCCGTCGGAGAGCTTGGCAGTATATTTAAATACAGATGCCCTACCAGCAAAGCAATTACTTAGCTCTGAGTCTGCAGATGTGCAGATGTAGGCAACATGAACAAACAGGGATGTTCGTTATAGCTTTGCTCTCCTGGCAGCAAAGCTGGAAACAACTTAAAAGTCATCAGCCAGGGCATTGTTGAAATGAAAAGTGGCACATTGGTGAAGCGTGGTCTGTGGAGCCCCTGACCTGTGCACATGCAAATTGGAAAACCTTTAGTGGACTTCGATAATCTCAAAAGGCTTTCTTCATGTGCTCTGCGGAGCATCGTCCCTTCTCAGCGCACCCACCAACATACTCACGACTTTAGCATTATATATTCTGTTTTTGCCCAGTTAATACCAAAGGTGGACAGAAGTAAGAGAAGACTTTTACTTTCTCTTTTATACCTTTCCTGTTGGACTTTTCAAAACGATGCTCTTGTGACTTTTATTTTAGAAATATCAGTAGAGGTTATTTGGGAGGGGGAGCACCTATGGAATTTTTAGTTGTTTATGAAGCAAGGCTGGTCTTCAGCCTGTCAGCATCCCTCTTGCCTCAACCTCCTGCATGCTGAGACCATAGGCATGAATTAGGAATTACATGCCTGACTTGGATTTTTAAGTATGTTTCCATATGTAATCAGATGAATGCTATTCTTAAACCTTTTATTTATTTAGGGGGTGTGTGTGTCTACCCATGTTCATGTCTACCTAGCATGCAGAGGATGGGGGTTGGGGAGGATCTGTGGGAGCTGGTTTACCATTTGCATCTCTGCTGTTGTGATGGACCAAAAGCAGCTCCGACAAGAAAGGACTTTTTTGTTTGGAGGGTTGCAGTCTGTCAGCTAGGGAACTAAAGCAAGACCTCAGCGTAGGAACTTGGGGGCAGAAACTGAAATGGGGATCATGGAAGAATGCTGTCTCCGTGGCTTGCACAGTTTGCTTTTTCTACAACCCAACCTGCCCTCTGCCCAGAGCAGCGTCAGCCACAGGAGCATTGGTCCTCCCACATCAATCGCTAATCAAGACAATGCCCCAAAGACATGCAGACCAGGCCAGTCTGACTGAGGCCAATTCTTCAACTGAGGTTCTCTCCCCTGAAGTGACTTTATTTGTGTCAAGCTGGCAGAAACTCACCAGCACAACTGAACCCTTGTCAAACTGACACACAAACACATCACTATTAAACCAAAGCCTTTCTTTTCCTGTTGATCCCTAAGATCTCATGCTCCACCCTGATGATAAAGAATTAAACTTCTGAAACTGTAAACCAGCCCCAATTAAACGTTTTCTTTTTAAGAGTTGCTGTGGGCATGGTGTCTCTTCACAGCAACAGAACCCCTAAATAAAACACCCACAAATGTCTTTAAAAACAGGATTGAAGGCACTGGAGAGATGGCTCAGTTGTTAAGAGAACTTGCTGATCTTGCAGAGGACCTGGGTTTGGTTCCCACACCCACACCAGACAGCTCACTGACTACCTATAACTCTGGTTTCAGGGGTCCTGATCTCCTCTTCTGGCCTCCATACATACATGGGACACATACACTCAGGCCCACACTCATGCACAGAAAATAAATCTAGACAACAACAAATCAGACTTGAAAGGTCATGCCTGACATACAATAAAAGACCTGGGAAGTTGTGGTGCAACCTTTAATCCCAGCACTGGGGAGGCTGGCGGATCTCTGAGTTCGAGGCCACCCTGGTCTACAGAGTGAGTTCCAGGGCAGCCAGGGCTACCCAGAGAAATCCTGTCTTGAAACAAACAAACAAACAAACAAACAGAAAACCCCAAACAACAGCAGAAAGAAACAACAACAACAAAACAAACAAAAGATGTGGATTCCAGCCCTAACATTCTTCCTGTTCTACAGGATGCAGAACAAGGAGCATTTTATTTTATGTTAATTTGCAGTACTGGCATTTGCAGGGTCCCTGTGCTGGCAGGCAGGTCTCTGCCACTGAGCTGTGTCCCCAGGTGCTATACATTCTAAACTTCTTTCTTCTCAGAAAAAGAGACGGATGGGCATGAGCTTTATAAAATTATGCTCTCTTTCTCTTCTGCTTTGAGTAACAAGCTATAGAAGTGAATTACAGTGACTAAGCTTGTCCATCTGGCTGAAGGGACTGCTTTTCTGGCTTCCCAGATCTTTGACTACTACACCTGGGGCTTCGTGTGGAGATTTAGGACAAAGCAGGTAGATTGATGGTTGAGGTGAGAGGAGTACCAGGATAGACTCCCACATTTTCATGCCTACTCCCCAAGTCTACCAAAGCCAAGGTGACTTCAGGTTTTCTTTTACCCCCTCCCCTTTCCTTTGAGGCAGGAGCTCACTATGTAACCCTGTCTGGCCTGGAGCTCTCTATGTAGACCAGGCTGGCCTTGAACTCAGAGATCCACCTGCCTCTGCCTCCTGAGTGCTGGGGTTAAATGTTTGCGCCACCATGCCAGGCTTCCTTTTCTCCTCTTGCTGATACTCTCAAGCTCACCAGATGACAGCCACCCCCAGTTGACCCAGTGGGAAGTGAGTGTTTGTGGAGAGATTGGACCGAAAGGGAGGAGTCCTAGCTCTAAGGATAACTAGTCTGCTCAGGGAGCCAAGTCGAAGAGCATGGCCATGCTGGGCACACAAACGTCCACCTCGGATAACTGGAGGCACGAGGTGAATGCCTGCCTGTGCTCTGCTGAGGACCTTGGCTTTGCTGAGGTGAAGAGTCCTGTGGGTCGTTTGTCCTTCTTTGGTCAGTTGCCACCGTGGGGAGGAACCCTGTCTGAGGAAAGATGAGAAGGAGCCCTGGTGAAACAAATGTGATGGGAGGGTGACCATCTCAGTGGCTAGAGCAGGGCCCGTTTTCTTCAGTGACATTCCCTTCATAAGAAGGTAGTTAATATAAGTCGCGGGACGTACATCATCCTTCCAAAAAGATCTTTGCCTTTTGAAAGAAGCCCAGGCCACGGAATCCTTTAAGTAGTGGTTCTCAACCTGTTGGTCACAACCCCCTTGGACTCACATATTAAATATTTACAATTTATAAAGCAGCGAAATTACAGTCCTGAAGTAGCAATGAAATAAGTTTACGGTTTGGGGTCGCCACAACACGAGGAACGTCATTAAAGGGTCGCAGCATCGGGAAGGCTGAGAACCAATGCTTTAAGATGTTTCGATTGGCCCGAGGATCTCTCCCTCAAAAGTTAGCAAGGCACGAGGAGGTTCCCATGATGCTCTACTGCTCCCTAGTGGTAGATGGAGACAATTAGAAATGAAAGGGGAGGTGGGAGGGCCCCTTGGATCGCCTTTGGTGTGTCTGTGGGACCCCTCTTAAGCTGCAGCTCATCCCTACTGGGTGTTGGGACGAAGCGCATTTGGTGTGATTTAGCACTCGGCTTGTCCGGAGAGGCGCCACCAGACTCCCATTTGTCTTCTGATGTTTGCCATGAAAGGGTTTTACAGCTCGCACGCAGTCATATTTATCATGCTTCCCCTTTAGGAGTCTGGCCTTTGTAACATTCTCGGGAGGCTTTCTTGCCAAGTACAGGCCATTTAAATTATCTATGAGCGAACAGGATGCTTGGGCATTGTACTCATTTCAACCACCTTTCTTAGGTTTCGCTGTTCTCCGTCTCTATTTTGTGTTCATTAGCAGTTGACTGCTCCCTGGCTAAAGATCCTGGGGAGCGAGGGTCTCTCAAAACGGGAGGGGCTTGTTCCTGAACACAGTGAAGGTGTGGTTCTTGCAGTAGGCGTCTCCTGCATGCTGGAGGTATGAAGGGATTTTAGTTTGGCACAGGTACGGTACTGCAGGGATCTGAACTCAGACCTCCGAGAGTTGCAGCTCAGCACTTCACTTAACCAGCTTCTAGGCAACATCCCTAAGCCTTGAGGTTCTCCTTTGTCAGTGGGAAGAACAGTAACACAGACAACAACGCACGCGCGCCTGACTCACAGGACGGATCCCAGGGAACTAACAAACACCGACAACAGCGTGCAGCTCATACGACAGAGCCCAGTGAAGTGATAAACACCGACAACAACGCGCAGATCACACGATGGATCCCAGTGAACTGATAAACACCGACAACAACGCGCAGATCACACGATGGATCCCAGTGAACTGATAAACACCGACAACAACGCGCAGATCACACGGTGGATCCCAGTGAACTGATAAACACCGACAACAACGCGCAGATCACACGGTGGATCCCAGTGAACTGATAAACACCGACAACAACGCGCAGATCACACGATGGATCCCCGTGAACTAACCCATGCAGAACAGGACTTAGCGCACAGAAGACAAGCTCTACAAAGGCCACTTTCACAGAAGCAATAGATCAGTGCATAGGACTAGATTTCCAGCACCCACAACGGTGGCCCATGGCCCCTGTCACTCCAGTTCTAGAGGATCTGATGCCCTCTTCTGGTGTCTACAAGTGTTGTGTACACCCAGTACACAGGCACACATGTAAGCAAAACACCCATACACATAACATTTTTTTAAAATAAAAAGAATTCCACTTTCTGTAATTATCTGAGCCAGTGGCCTGGGAATGGCCAATGGGAGCTTGGACTTGGGGTCATTACACAAGTTTCCTAAATGGCATTTGTTTTCCTTCCTGCTGCTTGGAGGAGACTTCGCGCATGCACTGAGCTGCAATGTGGAGGCTGGAGTCAAGCCTGGATTTTATCTATGGGCAGCCTAGACCCAGTACCGAGGCAGTGGTCCTTTTAGGGTCTGCTTATGACTTGGGGAGGATTGATGACTCCAAAAAAAAAAAAATCAAAATCAACATGAAGAAATGTTGGCATATGTGCTTCCAAAACTTCCAAAACTTGATATTAGGTCAACTTCACTAATCATTAAAAGCAGTGCTCATAAATATTTCATTATTCTTGAAGACCATGTTTTTTTTCTAAAACCTTCAGTTGGCAAGAGATCAATCCAACACATACATGATTGCTCAGAAATCAAATCAGTTGTACATTCTGTGACTTCCCTGTAGTCCCTTGAGTCCAAAAGCCATGTTTGTAAAATTTCTTTCAAAATGTGTAGGGTGGTAAATGCTACTTCCTGTGAAGTGTAGTATATTTTATTCTTAAAAAAAAAGATTTATTTGCCAGGTGTTAGTGGTACAGCCTTTAATCCTGGGAGGCAAAGGCTGATGGGTCTCTGAATTTAAGACCAGCCTTGCCTACAGAGCGTGTTTCAGGACAGCCAGGGCTACACAGAGAAATTCTATCTCAAAAATAAAAAAAATATAAAAATAACAAAAAGATTTTATTTTACTTTTGTGTGCCTACATGTTTGTATGTGCATGTGTATAATATAGTTGCCTGAAATGGCCAGAATAGGGTCCTCTGGAATTGGAGTTACAGGCCATTGTGAGCTGCCTGATGTGTGTACTGGGTACTGAGCTCCTTTGGTCCCTTGAGAGAGCAACAAGTGAGCACTCACTGAGCCATCTCTCCAGTCCCTGAGAATGGTATATTTTAGTACATCTGAACTGATAAAGTTGGACCCAAAGATAAGAGTATGGGGTTCCACGAATACTCCTACTATTGAGTTTTGACTCAGTGTTGCCCGGAGAGGTCAAGGCCCAGGAGTGATGGTGGTCCCTCATTCCAGTTCAGCTGCCTTCCTTTCCAGGTGGCCTTGCTGAGGTGGCAGCCTGCACCAGCCAGATTTGTCATGTGGTGCTCAGTGTCCCCAGGGAAGCCTGCGGGCCTGCTTTCAATGTCATCTTCCCCACCAGAACATGTAGCCATAGGCAGCTGCCCCCTAAGGTGTGACAGGACGTGACCTGTGTGCCATATTCCGCTGAGTTAGGGTGGGGGCTGCATTTTAGCACCCCACCAAGCCCCCGTGGATGATCCTGATGCACACATGAGTTTCAAACCACTGCTTGCAAGGAACCGCTATCTGGCTCAGTGCCAGGCATGTAGTTCGTGTTCAGTGCAGTTACTGTGTGTTTGTGTGCATGCAGGGTACATGTGTGCGTGCATGTAGAGATCAGAGGACAGGGTCTCTCACTGAGCTTCACACTTAAACTTTTTGGCGAGACCTCACCTAGTAAGTCTCCTTTGGAGAAACTGACTTTCCCTTACCCAGCTGGTATCAGTTGCAAAGAGCTTCGTGGTTAGGAGCAAGGGCCGTAAGTGCACTTCCCCTCCCCTCTGTCAGAATCTGATCTAGCCTGAGCCTGTGGAGGTCTTGTCCTTGTTGTCACAGACCCACAGCTCCGTGAGGTGACATGCGTGTCGGTCCTGTTGTGTCTGGAAGCTGCTGTTTCCCTGGAGTCACCCCCACCTCTGGCCCTCATAATTATTCTCACACTTCTTCTGCATAGGTCCTTGAGCCTAAAGAGGGGAGGAGAGAGGCGGGGAGAGGAGAGTCCCCGGGAGTATCAGCCACACTCCAGGCCAGGTCCCAGGCCCAGGAGTAAATGACCAACGGCAAATGGAATCCATGGTTTTATGTGTGGGTTTTGTTTTGTTTTGGTATTTTTTGTCTCATATTTATTGTTTGCATTAATTTTCATTTTGTTTTGAGAGACAGAGCATGAAGTTCAGTGGGTATGGATGTAGGGAGGATCTGATAGGAGTTGGGGGAGGGGAAATGATCAAAATACATTGTATGAAAAATATTTTTAAATTAAAAAATTAAATAAAAGAATTGGCTAGACTAGTAGGCCAGCAAAGCCCCAGGGATCTTCCTGTTTCTTCCTCTTGCCCAGATTTTTATTGGTCTAATTTTTTTTTCCACGAACTCAGTTCCTCATGCTTCCATGGCAAGCCATCTCTCCAGCTCCACTAAATGGGTGGTGTGCAGTGGGTGAAGCTCAGTTCCTGGGAGTAAAGCCTGGTGTTCTCAATTCAGAAGTTCAGCCCAGCTTGGAAGAATCCCAATCACTTGCCTGATGGACTGTTCTTGGCTAGCTCTGCGCTCAGCATCTCAGGGAGCAGGGAAGGAAGAAGCAGACGCTCTGCTGAAATATTCTGCTAGTTTATCAACACGGCTGAGAAAGGCTTCAGTCTTTGAATTCAGCCAAGTGGGCACAGTGAAGAGTAAGACAGAAGGGAGGAGAGTGAGCCACACAGAGGGATGGGGTGGGGGAGGGGCAAGAGGCAGGGAGGGACCAGAAGGGAGAGTAATGGGGTGAAGAGGAACTGGATGGGGAGGAAGTTTCCCAGAGCTGCTATTGATGAAATCCTTCTTTCCCCTCTCTTTCTCTCTCTCTCTCCCTCTCTCTCTCTCTCTCTCTCTCTCTCTCTCTCTCTCTCTCTCTCACACACACACACACACACACACACACACACACCCCCAGAGAGAGAGTGAGAGAGAGAGAGATCTGAATTGCTGGGTGAGGGCTGCCACGGAGAGCACCACCTTGTGGTATTGATAGTGTCATTGAAGCCACCAAAACAGTAACCACTTAGCCCTAGTCTCCCCTACAGATCCCTTCTTCCTCCTCCCTCCAGGGTCAAGCTGAGCTCTCTCCTTGTTGCCTGCAAGATTCCTCAACAGACAGATGGCTTCAAAGTCTTGGTTTCTGCCCTGTGTCTAGGGGAAGCAAGGCTGCTGGTGCCCTGTGATTCTTTGAGTTGTGTTTATCCAGAACCTAGGGTAACTTGGAGGGGTAACCATACCCTCCTTCTTTAGGTGACTAAAGACATACTATATACAGTTGACATTTATCTGGTCTCCCCAGAAAGACAATAGTAAGGAGGGCTCAAGGGGACACTAGGGTCCTTACTGAACCTTGTGCAGGGTGTTGCCACTCAGCATGGCACCTACATGGCCCTTCACATTCACACTTTGGGTGGTTTCCTTGTCTCTGCCCCATCTAGCCCTGCCATCCTCCCATGATTTATTTACTTATTTGTTTGTTTACTTCTCGAGTCAGGGACAGTTTTGCTACTGTGCTCAGCTCCCTGCCATTGTCCACAATACAGTACTGAACAGGCGGTCACAACCTGTGGCTCAAGCCACATCCAACAACTAGTCCTCAATTAAAACTGGAAAGCAGAAAAAGATTTAGCCAGTGTGGTCACACTGGAAAGAGGGACAAACAGATCCAGCGACACCCCACACAAGTCCATCTTCTGGGGTCCCAAAGGGATATTAAAGTTTAAACAAAGGGCCAAAGATATGCACATTGAAGCAGGTTGTGACTCCCAAGTTCAAAAACAACTTTCCACTTTTCCTTGGAGCTCAGGCTACTCTGAGGGGCGGAGCCTCCGCAGCCTCTGGACTACTAGGAAAGCCTCTAGCCCTCCCTTTCTCTCTCCTTCCCTCCCTCCCTCTCCTTTGTCCTCCTTTATTTCTCTTCTGCTTTGCCCATAGCCTAAGTTTAGACTTGTGTGTGGCCTGTGATGTCCAGCTGTCATCCACCTCTGGGGCCTTAGGTCTTCCAGCTGCATTCCTCTCCCCAGACTTTCCAGGCGACAGAGTGGGCTCATTCCCAGATGGACCCAGAGCCTCTGCAGCCACTGTTACAAATTCCAGCCAGGATCCCCGCTATACAGAGTCCACATATTTATTCTGACTCATAAATCGCCTCATCTTCCCAGCTGCGCTCTCTCTCTCTCTCTCTCTCTCTCTCTCTCTCTCTCTCTCCCGTGTGTGTGTGTTAGTGTCTGTGTACAGACCCGAGTACATACTGCACAGTACGTTCATTTGTGTAGTGCAGGGGCGTGTATGTTAATGTGTGTAGCTGTTAAGAGCCCAAGCCAGGTGATGGAGGTGCACACCATTAATCCCAGAACTCAGGAGGCAAAGGCAGGCTGATCTCTATGAGTTCGAGGCCAGCCTGGTCTACAGAGTGAGTTCCAAGACAGGCTTCAAAACTACACAGAGAACCCTGTCTTGAAAAAAAAAAAAAGCAAGCAAGCAAGAAAAAAAAAGAGCCCCAGATTTCTGATGCATGAGTCAGCAGTTGGGGGTAAATGTCGGGAAGACACTGCCCATAAATCACACACCAGTCCCTGACCAATCTGCAGCTGGCCAGCACATGATGCCAGGCATCCCCAAGGTTGGTGGCTGGGGCTGAGGCTCTGGTTGTCTTTCTCCTCTAACACCAGGATGTACCTCACTTGCTTGGAGTCTCTGAAATCTAAGGATGTACTGCCTGGAATGAGACAGATGTAAAAGGCAGGAGAGGGGACTGCAGGGTGACTCAGAGACTTTATCTCCAAGGTTCGCAGCAGGGTCTTCCTGCTGACAGGCAGAGAGCTCCAAGCATTGTACAGATACGTTGGAGACTCCGTCATGTACCTGCTAGGGGCTATGACACCACGGGGAGCGTGGCTGAGGAACTCTCCCCTCAGCAAGCTTATGCTCTCATGGGAGAGGGAGAATCTAACCAAGCAAAAAGGCGACTTTTAAAAGCCATGAGGAATGGGATCACCACAAGGAAAATGTCAGGGGATGCTTAGTTGGGACGGTCAGGGAAAAGCAGGGCATGAGCTATGCCTACATAGTGAGGATGGGTTCTATGGAGACTTATAGGAAGAAACTTCCAGAAGAGCATGGATGAGATGTGTATGCCTCCATTCATGCCTTTCAGGACTCTGGGTCAGAGTGGTTGGCATCAGATTAGAGTAGGGATGACTTAGAGAAACAGGAGGTAAGGTAGGATGGACCATCTTCTCCTCCGACATACTTAGGGAAAGAAATGCCCCAGATCCGAAGGGGAGAATGACTTCCTGGCTCCCTCCTGCAGGTCGCAGCGTTCAGCTACACTGATGGAAGAGTCACGTGAGGAGGACGTTTACAGAAGCTCCCTTCCTCCAGGAAGCCACCTGAACTACCATAGGCCTGACTCCTCCTCCCCCAGTCTCTCAGTTTTCCAGCTGACAGACTCGGTCAACTTGGAACTGATAGCTCTCTCCTAGTTTGTACCTAAGCTTGGTTCTGGTCTTGTGGTTCTCTGGTCTTGAGCATGCAAATCCCAAAGTCAGGGACCGGGTCTGACTGAGGTTCTGGTTGGGACCTCTTGATGAGCGAGGGGGAAGTACCTGTATTCTTAATTTCAATTGTCTTGATCCATCATCCACTCACTTCTGAGAGATTTAATCAATCTGTGCCAGGCTCTGTACCCGGCGTTAGGGAGCCTCCATTAGTGCTACTTCGCCACTCCCTGCCATCGGACACCCAGCGTTATGGAGGTCCTGTTCCGCTTGTTTTCAAGTTCTATGTTCCAGGACAAGGAAACCCTCAACCTCTGGAACCCTCATCTATTCCTGATGTCACGTCCCGAGCGGTGACGCGCTGGCCCCCTAACTCCACCCCGGTGCCGTCCAGAACTTGTGGCCAGCGGGAACGCGGCGCGCCCCGGGGCCACATCTGGCAGCGCGGGTGCGCGCGTGTCACTAAGACGCTCATTCACCGGCGCAGCTGTCGCCATAACAACCGGAGCCCGGGAGTCCTGGCGACGTTGGGGCGGGGGTTGGGGGCGGCGGCCTCGGGAGGGACCCGGCGGGAGCGGGGGCGGTCCACACGAGCCGGGCCCTGCAAGCTCACCCGCGGGCGGGAGGGCGCCACGCACGTCGCCGCGGCCGTCCCCGCGGGCGGGGACCGAGCTGGCCGCCGAGCCTCTGAGCAGTCGCGCGCCGAGCCCCGACTCTATGGCCCGCGGGGAGCGCGCCGCCGCTGCGCCGCCCACCCGCAGCCGGAACCAGAGCTCCAGAACCAGGCAGAGCGCAGCGGCGCGAGCCGCGGGCTGGGGCCCAGGGGCCTGGCCGCCCCGGGCGCGGGGCATGGGAGCACGGTAGCCGGGTGGCGCAAGGATCCCCGCGGCGGGCAGGACCCGCCGAGCGAAGATCGCCAAGCCCAGGGAGAGCCGGAGACAGCGAACCTCCCGCCCCCGGCCGCAGCCCCGCCAGGGCCCTCCCCCGGCGGCGCGCACTGGCGCGCGCACACACTTGCACACCTTTCCTCCGCTCCTGCCCAGCCTCGCCTGGCCCCCGTTGAAGCACCCCAGGGGGCCCGATGCCATGGGTAACAACTTCTCCAGTATCGCCTCTCTGCAGCGAGGAAACAAGAGTCGCGCGTCGCGGGGCCACCCCCAGAACCTCAAAGGTAGGCTTCGCCCGGCCGGGGCGCAGCTAGAGGGCTGCAGCGCCGGTGGAGGGGTGGGCAGAGGTGCGGTTGGGGAGGACCGGCAGGTGCCACCTGTTGTTTGCATTTGGACAGCGGGAGAGGCGCTTCTGGCAGTGGAGGTGGGCTGGGGCAGCAGCTAATGGGTGCTGATGGTAGAAATGAGGGAGGATGGAAGTCGGTGGGGGTCTGCGCAGTTCTGTTTCTATCTGCCCTGGCAGCCTCACTGGAATCCCCTCTTGTGATGCTAGGCCTGAAGAGGTAGGATAGGCATTTGCGGGATGGATGGGGCAGTGCGGAGGGAAACCCAGGTTTTCCAGCCGAGCTTCCCAAGAGAGTCATTGTGGTCTTCTTTGTATCTACATTGGGTTGGGGAGAGCCGGCTGGAAGCACTAGTTGCATTTCCAAGCAGAGGGTCTTAGAGATCCAGGTCTAAAAGGACACGCTCCCAGGGTCTTCTGGCACGGGTGATCTTTTGCACCGAGTGAATCAGCTTGGTTTTTCAGTTCACCCAAAGACAAAATATCAGGTCTGAGCCCTAGAAAGAGGGGTAAGGAGCTTTGAAAATGGATATACCTTCATCAGGAAGGTTTGCTATGTCCTTCCATCCATCCAGCATCCTCCTCTGGGGGGAGGCCCTAGGCTCAATCCCAGGCCTTACAGCTTCCAACACATCTCTGACCTTTGGAAGATGCTGCTAGGATCTGCCAGGCACTTGAACCCAGCTAATTCTCTCCGGAATCCCGCTTTCTCGTCATTATTAGAGCCAGTTGCACATACTTCTAGGAGCACAATGATAGCTAAAGCCCCAGGGCTTTCCAAACAACAGCAGCAATTAAAACACACAACTTGAAGCAAAACAACCCCCTTCTCAGTCTCCTGGGATGTGACTAGGGTAGTAGTAGTGGCCTTCAGCCCAGAGTCTTGGTGTTTACAAAGTCTGTTCACATCTTTTCAGAAGTGCAGAGGCTTCTCTGGTTAGTCAGCAGGAGTAATCATATCCATTTCATAGATGAGGGGACCTGAGGCTTGCTTCAGTTTCCAGAGCCAGTAAGAGTCAGAAACAGAATCAGGCTCCCGGCCCTGAGGGCTCGGAACTCGGTCTCGCTAGGCAGTTAACTTCAAGATGGAGAAGGGATGGTGGGCGAAGCGCAGTCCTGCATTCTGATTCTGTCCTTCAGAACTTCACCCCACTCTGCTCAGGAGGGTCAGTGGGTCCTGGTGGGTTTATGGGAATTAATAGGGTGATACAGGCACACGTCCTTTTGGAGTTGTGTTTACTGACCTTGTAAATCCTCATAGAAGACCCGAGGAAACGGAGATGCTGTGGTACTTACACATTAGGTTAGGATGCTCATGGAAGTATCCCTTAGACTAGGAAAGCAAGTAAATGCCTAGGAGTCATGGCATCGTCTCTTGGGGCAGGGAGGATGTGCAGTTAGTAAGATTGCATTTTCAAAGACTCTGATCACTTGGAAAGTGCTCATGGCGTAAGAACAGTTACAACACTATAAAGACTTTGGTCCCATCCCTGTTGTGATTCCCATTTTGTTAAAAGGCAGTTATGTGAAGAAAAAGGAAAAACCAACACTCACAAAGCAGAGAAAGGAACATTTCTTAAAGGCTCTAGGTAATGAACCATATGGATTTTACTTCCTTTTTATTTATATTTTTATATCATTTTATTTATATTTTCTTTTCTAAAATGTGTTCAATAAACATGTATTATTCTTTTAAAGTTAGTTTCATGCATGTATATAATGCACCCTGCTTACTCTCTCTCCTCAGACCCTTTCACCTTTCGCCCACCTTTATGAGCCCTCCCTCTTCCCTACCTGTTTCTTTTCTAGGTTCATGATTTTTTTTTATTTTGTTGTGTGGCCCATTTTTCTTTTTTAAACCCAGGGCCATCTGGTAACCTGTGGGTTGGGGCTATGCACTGGGGTCTGTGGATGCACCACTGAAGGCATTGGCTCCCCCCCCCCCTTTCCCTGGATCTGTCTGTAGGAAATAGTTAAGCAGTGAGGGATGGAGTCCTCTGAGTCCTTCCTCTGTCCTTGGCTGACTGCTGATGCCCAATTTTGCACAGACCCAGGGCAGTCCTCTGTGGTTGTTGAGAGAGTTCATGATTGCAGAGGCTATGAACATCTCGGAAGATGTTTCCACAGTCCTTCCCATAGTGAGCCTCTTAGCATCTTTCTGCCCTTCTTCCTTAATGCTCCCTCAGCCTTGGAGGGAATGATACAAATGTCTGATTTGGGGCTGAACATTCAGTTGTCACGTATTCTCAGCACCTTGTGGAGTCATACATCTCTGTGTCCATCACATTTCACCCGAAAGAGAGGCTTCCCTGATTAAGGCTGGGTGTAGTAATTAACTTTGGGTACAAACATATATATTTAGAAGATAGTTCGACACTCTGTCACGATAGCTAAATGACAGGACCCCTAGGTTCTATGGCTCTCCCCACAATGGGTTTTAGAAGGTGTTCAACAATACTGAGCATGGACTCCCTCCTATGGAGTGGGCCTCAAATCCAAGCACAAAGTGGTTGGTTACATCTATAACAGTTGTGCCATTATTGCACAAGTGGGCACATCTTGCCTAGAAGTTAGTTTGGAGGATTCACAGTGTGCCAAGACCACTGACACCCCATCTCCCCCAGCAGCTTGCCATCAGGGAAGAGGATTCCATCTCAGTTCCGGCTTGATCTCTTTAGTTCATGCAGTCACGGTGTCTGGTAGCTTCAGCAACAGGGTCTTACCGTCCGTCTAGTTCTGGTGGGCATTCAAGAGGAATTGCAAGAGTGTGTATTGTTTTGGGGGTTTCTAGGGCTTCTCTGAGCAACTAATAAGGAGTTATCCCATACTTGGCACCAGTTTTGTCCGTTTGTCCCAGCCATGTAGGGTATCTCCCTTCCAACTTAAAAAGTTTGGCTATAAGATTGTAGGTTTCCATACCCCGCTGTTTTCGCTGATCTTTCCCGTTGCCTCTCTCCACATGCCCCTCCCCCTTTCCTACTTAAGCCTCTTCACCTTGGGCATTTCCCTTTTCATTTTTGTGTTAGCTAGATCTTCTATCCACGCTTTCTTAAGGAACCCCTCCCAGTGGCCTCTCTCTGGGCTTCTGGCCTCCACATCAACTCTAAGGTGAGCATACACAGTTAGAGATATTCGGTTATGACCCCCATGGGAAGGGGGACTGTAGCTGGGTTACCACCATATTCTTTTCCCTGTTTCATCTATTTTTCTACAGAAGTATTATTTTATCATTACAAATGAGCTGCCATGGGCTGGGGCTGTTACAGTGGCAGAGTGCTTGTCGAAGATGAGTGGGGGCCTGGCTTCACTCCCCAGTGCTCTTAAAGAGATGAATAAATAGACTCCTGCTGTCAGCATGTGTAGACTGCCTCTAAGCACCAAAAAGAGACTGATAATGAGGAAGGAATCTGCAGGCGTCATTTGGGTAAATTTCTTCCCTTACAAATGAGAAGAAAAAGAGAAAAATGCACTTATTTGTCCAAATTACTTAGCAGATCAGTTTGAGGAGCAAAACTGAGCTCTGTCCTTGATGGGTAGGGGTTTACTGGGGGCAGGCAAATGGACCTTGTTGTTCAGTGCTCACAGCCTGTCCCCTAAAAGAGACACTGTTCTTTTCCTGGCTCCATGGACACCTAGAGGAGTCCCCTTTTGCCTAACATATAGGTTTGTGGAGGATGTGAGAGCTCTGTGTCTCTGTCAGGAGGCAGGAGAAGACAGGAGAGGGGTCCCCGCTTTCCTGTACTCATTCACGGATCTGGTAATACACACCTCATATTCTAGCACCTGGGAGGCTGAGGCCAGATGAGTGTGGGTTTGAAGCCTGGACTGGTGAGATTTTGTCAAAGGAGGAAAGGGAGGAGAAAAGCGGGAGGAGAGAGAAAGAGAGGGAGGGAAGGAGAGGGAAGAGGGAGGGAGAGGGATGAGAATGAGAATGCCCTGAAGGCTCACCCTCGGGTCTGTCAGTCTTCCTCCTTAGCCTGACTTCTAGGCACTGTTCCCATTTTCCTTCTGTAAGAAAGTGGTCACCCGTGGGGGTGGAAAGATGGCCTCGTGGTTAAGATCACTTGCTGCTTTCTCAGAAGATCAGAGTTTGATTCCTAGCACTCATGTTGGACAGCTCACAACTGTCTGTAACTTCAGCTCTGGGGATACGATACAATCTTTTGGCCTAGTGGGCACTCCCACACGTATGAACACACACGCACCCCTCCCCCGCACACACACCAGAATTAAAGTCATCATATTTATTCTGTAATTACTTAGTGCTCACTATACATTCCCTTTTACCCTTTCAACACTGCCATGGGCATCCCTTCTGGTAGATTAGTGGTCACCCGGCATCGTATTCTTACTGTGTTGATGTTGACCTAGGACCCCTATTCAGCTGCCCGCCCAGTGTTCTGCACTCAGCCAGCATCCAGCTGTGATTTTAGCAGTGCCTGTCTAGAAAACTGCTGGAGGCAGAGGAACCGACCTCCTTTCTTCCCTTTCTGTTGCAGCTCATTGGTCCTTACCGCTTTAATTAAAACAGCTGCTAGGACCTGTCATAAAAGATGTCAGATTGTTCTGCCTGTCAGGCTGATATGAAATGGGTGACACTTTTCTCTCTCAGGGGTAGAGTTTGGTCTTTCCTGAAGACACACTACTAATAATCCCCTTTGGGTCTGAAGAACATGGATCTTGGAGCATCAGGGAAGCCAGGTGTAGTTCTGGGCTTAGGACCAACTGACAGTGCTTGAGGAATTGTGTGCTGGGGTTAACACTCTTGGTATCGCTGGCTGTCGTGTGCTGACGGTTCTGGAGAGGCAAGGTGGAGGGAGGCGTGGAGATACACACTTGCACAGTCAGATTGTTGAAAGCCTAGGTCTGTGTGCCGAGGTCAGAGATGGCAGGGACATCAGGGAGAGATTGGGCTGGACATGGGGTACTGCAGGAAGTGACTGTCAAGGGTTGGGTGGGATCCTATGGTGTATGGGCAGGGGGGACAAGGCCTGGAGAAAGAGAATATGTGTGTGTGTGTCCTCAGTGAGAGGTGCAGGTGACTGGGGAGGGGATTTGTGCTTTGTACTGAGAAACACAGGGAATAAGCTCTCCCTCCTCTTCTAGCTCTTGCTGAGTTCTTCCTCATTCTCCACTGAGTGTGGAGGAACAGACCCTTGAGAAAGCTCGGAGGCACTGGGGAGAAGTTACTCAGCCCAGTGGTCACCCATGGATGGAGAGTGGGTGGGCCACCTCCCCCTTCTAAAAAATTCATTGCAGTAAAATTTACGTGATGTGAAATTTACCATTTTAATGTATGCAATTTAGTGGCATTTACCCCATTTTATTATTGGATTATCTGTTCTTTTGATGACCACTTTCTTGAGTTCTTTATATATTTTGGAGATCAGTTCTCTGTCCAAAGTGGGGTTAGTGAAGATCTTTTCCCATCCTGTAGGCTGCCATTTTGTCTAGGAACTTCTGGAGGCATTATAATTCCTGACTTCAAACTCTACTACAAAGCTACAGTAATGAAAACAGCCTGGTATTGGCATAAAAACAGACAGGAGGACCAATGGAATCAAATCAAAGACCCGGATATCAATCCACACACCTACGCATACCTGATTTTTGGCAAAGAAGCAAAAAATATAAAATGGAAAAAAAAAAGCATACTCAGCAAATGGTGCTGGCACAGCTGGATCTCAACATGTAGAAGAATAAGGTAGACCCATATCTATCGCCATGCACAAAACTCAAATCCAACCACATAAACCAACATAAAACCAACCACACCAAAACTCATAGAAGAGAAAGTGGGAAATATACTCAAACACATTGGCACAGGAGACCACTTCCTAAATATAACCCCAGTAGCACAGACACTGAGAGCAACAATTAATAAATGGGACCTCTGGAAACAGAGAAGCTTCTGTAAAGCAAAGGACACGGTCAACAGGACTGGCTGGCTTTAAAAATATTCTTCCTGAATTGGTCACCTCACTAAGTACTGGCTATGACGGTGACAGGGAGCTCACCACCCCTCCCCCAAGCTCTAATGCTAGCTAGACACCTAGTGTTTCTCTGTCTTTCTCATTATGACTGAATATCCTGGGGGTGAGGGAGACCCTGCTAAGGAGTCTTGATTCTGGGTCAGAGTGGAGAACTTCCTTGAGGGTCTTCAACTTCCTCCCTGCTTCTGGATGGAGATGGAGGATGGGTCTCCCTGGATCAGGTCCTAGCCAACTTTGAGTCTGACATCCCTGTTGCTGTTTCTCTGATCTGGGTCCTCATGCCAGATACTAAGATAGCTGCCTTTTGGTTTGCTTGTTTGAGACTGGGTCTCATGAAGCTGAGGCTGGCTTCGCCCTTGTTATGTAGCTGAGGCTGGCTTCGCCCTTGTTATGTAGCTGAGGGTGGCTTCGCCCTTGTTTTGTAGCTGAGGCTGGCTTCACCCTTGTTATGTAGCTGAGGCTGGCTTCGCCCTTGTTATGTAGCTGAGGGTGGCTTCGCCCTTGTTATGTAGCTGAGGCTGGCTCCCCCCTTGTTATGTAGCTGAGGCTGGCTTCCACCCTGTTATGTAGCTGAGGCTGGCTTCCACCCTGTTATGTAGCTGAGGCTGGCCACGAACTTCTGATCCTCCTGCTTTGCTGTGTTTTGCTTACTTGTTTTTCCATATCTATTTGTGAGTGAGGGAGAGGAGGGGAAGGAAAATAAGAGAGAGAGTCTGTGTATTAGTTTTATTCTATCATATGGGTCTTACTCAGGTAGTCAGACTTGGTGGTGTCACCGGTCCTTGTGTGTTTTAAGAGAAGGTCCTCCAAGATCCCCTGAGTAAATTGGGAGTGTTGGGATCATGGGAGAGGATAGAAGGGGAGGGGGAGGAAAGGAGGGTAGTGGTGAAAAATTATATAGCTCGATAAAAACAAAAAACGCAAAAACAAAACAAAAAGGAGAGAGAGGGGTGGGGGAAGGTCCACTCCATTGCCCAGATTGGCCTGAAATTCACTATGGAGCCTAGGCTGCCCTCAAACTCATGACAGTTTCCATGCCTCGGCCTCGTGAATCCTGGGAGTCCAGGTGTGCACCCTCACACCTGGTTTAGCTGCTGTCTTCAGCCCTGCCTCTGTTATCGTTGGTTCTTCCCCATCCACAGCGGCTGCCCACCGCCGTAATCAGATAATCAAAGCTTCCATTCTTTGGTGAACTCAGACATTTCCATGGCTGTCTGGGCTCCTTCCTTAGTTGCCATGACATTGGCAGACTATGTGAGCCTCAGAGAGGCTGGGATGAACAGCCACCTACCTCTCCTGTCGGTCTTCAGGTCAGCGTTACCTTTGAACCCTGTTTGCTAATTGCCATAGTAATATTTATAGTAGCAGCCATGTGTTGGGTGGTTACTGTGTGCCAAATATCTTCTGTGTTGATTTTTCCATCAATACGCTGCTGACCATATATCATGGCATTTTATAGATGGAGAAACGAGGCCGAGAGAAGTTGACTAACCTATCCTAGATCTGTTAGAAATGATGGGAAGGGCAGATGGGGTGTTTGTTGTCGAGCCTGATAACTTGAATTTGGTCTCCAGAACCTGACCCCTGTGTACGGATTTTTGACCGTCACACATGCTGTGACACACCCTCCCATGCATAAATACATGTACTAACAATAGAAAAGATGATAGGCATGGTGGTGCACACTTTAATCCCAGCATTCAGGAGGCAGAAACAGACGGATGGATCTCTGAGTTTGAGGCCATCCAGTACTAATAGTGAGAACCTATCTTGGGGTTGAGGGAGGCTGGGAAAGAAATGGCTGAAGCTGGGATTCAAACCCAGGATCCTTAGACTTTAGAGTTTGCCGCTTGTCTCAGTGGTTGTTCTATTGCTGTGAAGAGACCCCATCACCAAGGCAACTCTATAAAAGAGAGCATTTAATTGGGGGGTTGCTTACAGTTTCTGAGGTTTAGTCCATGATCATCATGGTGGGGAGCATGGTGGCATGCAGGCTGGTATTGGAACAGTAGCTGATCAGCAGTTGGTGGGGGTTGGGGTGGGTAACTGAGACTGGGCCAGGCATGGGCTTTTGAAACCTCAAAGCTCACCCTCAGGGACAAACCTCCAACAAGGTCGCACCTTCTAATCTGTCTCAAATAGTGCCACACCGTGGTGACCAAGCACGCAAATACACGAGCCATGGGAGCCATTCCTATTTGAGCCACCACACGGCTGCACCTACTAGCCTGTCTTGGGTTGGTTTTCTCTTCAATCATAGGAAAGAGAAAAGGCAAGTCCCAGAGGGAGGAAAGAAAGAAAGTATAAAGGAGCTCCTGATGCTCCCTTTGTAGCCAAAGGATGTTTCAGATGACCCTGCTTGTTCAGAATCCCCAGCCTCCAGCTGCCACAACTTCCCCAGTGACTTTGGTTCCCAGCAGCCATGTGGGCAGCTCACAACCACCTATAACTCCAGCTCCAAGAGTTCTTTCTGATGGTTGCCTTGCCTTAACAGGCAGCATATACTCAAACAGACACACATAAATAAAAACAAAGCAAAAAATGTTTAAAAAAACGAAGCCCCGTTTCTCATGGTGCCGTCAATAAAGATGAATTCACTCAATCTCCTAGTCAGTGTAAGGCTGGTATTTGCTTCTCGGAGTTTCTGCCCCAGGACATGGAAGGCCACAAGGGAGAACACTAGCATTAGAGACATTTCTCCTTACTGGGGCTTTTCACTGTTCCTGGAATGATATCTTGGCCTGCCCAGGCAACCAATACCAGTACATAACAGAACACTGCTGGCTGGAGGGTTTAGACAGCAGCAACGTGTCTCTCACACGGCTGAAGGCTGGAGGCAGCCTACACAAGCCCGTTTCTTGCCTTGTACAGGCCTCCTTCTTGTTGGGTCCTCAACTGACCCTTCCTCAGTGTGTACACACATCTTATAAGGCCACTGACCCACAGTGGGTGGTGCAACTTTCACAGTTCATGCTTCAAGACCAGCCATTGGCTTTACGGAGTCCAAGATCGAGGCTAGACAGGCTAAGGCAGGAACAGATGGAGGAAGGGGGGAGGGGACCAGGAATTGGGCACTGCATAGCAGATGCCAGTATTGCCTTTGCCCTGGTGTGCAGCTGGCTGGAGCTGCTTCCTGTTAATCTGCGATTATCTCATTCCGAGACCCGCACACCCACAGGCTAGAGGCTGAGGGGCTGCTTCTCACGGAGCTGGTTGCTTTGGCAACCCTGGGCAGGATGCAAGTCTCCTTGGTAACATCTGGGAAACCTACTTCAGGGACAGAGGGACATAGGGACATGAACTAGCCAACTGTCAGGCCTGGTGTCACAGACAGAGCTGGACCAGACCATAGAGATGGGCAGGCCTGTGAGAAGGGTGGGGCTTTGGGGATAAGCTGGGCTGTCTCCTGTCCATTTCTCAACCAGTCAGAGTCCAGAGGCCATGTCCTGTGGGTGTCATTACCCAAATCCTGCTGGTTCAGAAATGAGCAGGTACTGGTACTTGTGGGGTGAGGCAGGGTACTTTAAAAACAAAGGCTTCCATGCGCATCTTTTAGGCAGGTAGGTGGTCTGGCTGTCTTTGTTCTAGCCACAGTTTGGGGGTAATGGCACTCTGGGCTTTGGCACAGGGTTTAGGTCAGGCATGGTTTCCTGGCATGCTCTGATTGGGGTGTGGGTCCATTTAACAATCACATACTAAGTCCTGGCAGTGGCCAGCGTTTCTCTAGGACACAGAATACAAAAATAGATGGGGGCTGGCCACCATGCAGCTAGTGGGAAGCAAACAGAAACCAAAATGATAAATGAACAGATAAAAATGAGTCGGAATATAATAATTGCTAATATTCTAAGAGTCTATGTGGCATGTCCTCTTAAACCATCTTGTAGCTGAGCTCTCTGAACTTTAAAATGGTATTACAGCAGGGCGGTGGTGGCGCACTCCTTTAATCCCAGGCAGAGGTAGGCGCATCTCTGTGAGTTCAAGGCCAGCCTGATCTACAAGAGCTAACTCCAGGACAGCTTAGGGCTGTTACACAGAGAAACCCTGTCTCAAAAAACCAAACCAAACCAAACCAAACAAAAATGGTATTACATGTAGTATGTATGCAGACAGGAACACAGGCAGGTGTGGGGTTCAAGCCACAACTTAGGGGAGAGTCCTCTCCCTCTGCCATACCAGTCCTGGGGGTTGAACGTGGATTGTTAAATTTGGTAGTCAGGGCCTCTACCTGCAAAGCCATCTCACCTGCCCACTCTTTTAACGCTTGGGATGAGGCTGTCATGTGCTATAGGAGCACTTTTAACTCTTTACAGATGGGTAAAGTCACATGGTTGATACTAAACAGAGCTGAGGAGGACTCTTAAGATGTGTTTGACCTTAAACTACCACTTTCAAAAGAGTGTAACTCAGTTGAAAGTGCTCAGAGTCTTGAGGAATGTGCTGGTGTTTGCTTGTAATACAAGCACTTGAGTGACAGAGGCAGGAGGATTCAAGGTTATTCTTGGCTACATAGTGAACTCTAGGCCAGCCTGGGCTACATGAGACCCTGTGTCAACAAACAAACACAGAAAGAACAAAACAATAACAACAACAAGAAAACTAGTCTAGAATGGTGGTGTCTGCTTGTAATTCTATCCCTTGGGAGACTGAGACAGAAAGATTTTGAGCTTGAGGATATACCAGGATACAAAACACACTCTGTTAAAAAAAAAAAAAAGGCAAGAGAACAACTAACAAAATAAAACAAAATGGAAGACATTTGTTGAAACAAAAATTTTTAAAATTTTGACTTTTGATCTACAGAGTCCCTAGTGCTTGGCCCATAGGCTGAAAGCCCCACCGGGTCCCTGATTGGACACTGTGGCCACGTACCTGGTTCAAGTCATCATGATGGGTGGGCATGCAGATGGAAGGCAGCCTGCCACAGGCAGCTCCTGATGCCGAGGGATGCCCTGGCCACCAGTGTGTGGCTGCTTCCTGTCTCTCTAGCCTCAACCTCTGGGAGGCCCAACAGATTTACAGCCTCTCCAAGCTCAGCCTGGGGAGGCCCAGAACAGCTATGAACACCTACTTAAAGCGAAGTATAAACCCATGGTGGCTCTTTCTACTGGCGGTCAGAGGAGTACCAAGATGTACCCAAGTCCAAGAGGACATGGACAGAAAGGCAGACTCCCAAATATGCCTGTTTGGCCCTCCCACCCCAGCCACTGCCTTGCAAGTTGTAAACATCTTTTTTGACATAACTTTTAAAAACATTTTTTTTAAATTTCAGGATAGTTTTAGATTTATAAAATTACTAGAAAAAGGTATAGGGAATGTCTATAATTTTGATCTAGTTTGATTTTCTGTGGCTGTACTAAACATCATGGCCCCAAGCAGCTTGGGGAGGAAAGGGTTTATTTCATCTTACAGTCCACTCAAGGGCAGTCAAGGCAGGGACTCGAAGCAGAAACCACAGAGGAACGATGTTACTGGTCTTCTCTCCAGACTGGCATTCAGCTACCTTTCTTACACACAGCCCAGGCCATTCTGCCTATCAGTGGATTGGACCGTCCAACATCAATGAAGAATCAAGAAAATGCCCCCTCAAACGTGTCCACAGGCCAATCCTATGGAGGCAGTTCCTCTTCCCCAGATATTATAAACCCATACACCCAGTTTTCCTAATTCTTTTCCTCATGGTGCTGGAAGTTGAATCAAGGTCTTCGTGCATGCCCGGCGAGTGCTATACCGTCAGCTACACCCCTACCCCCAGTTACTCTGTTATTAGCATCTTCCATTAACGTGGGACATTTGTGACAATGACAGTTCTGACCCCGTGTTATTAATGTCCGGAGTAATTTAGAGTTTCCTCAGTATACCCTGTGTCTTTTCTTGGTATCAGGATCCTCATTTAGGATAACACATTATATTTGTAGCTGACACATTGTATATATACTGGTTGGACATTTGGAGACTTACTGGAATTTGTCCAATGTCCCCCTCATGATTAGAAAGTGGCTGTAGTCTTGGAGAGAAAGGCTCTAAAATGTCAAGTGTCCTTTTAATCATGTTATACCTGACTCTGGATGGCGGGGTTTTATGGCGTCGAAACTGTAGAAACAAGACCAACATGAGCAAGGTTCCTTTTCTGGACTTTGAGCCCAAGGCAGAGGGACACAGCCATGTTCAGGAGGGATCCATGCAAATGGGAGGTTAGCCTGGCTTACAGAACTGGTTCTGGGCCAGCTTGGACCACAGGGCAAGGCCCTGTCAAAAAAAAAAGTCAGAGGGTGTGTCTCAGTGGTAGGGGGCTTGCCGAGCATTTGTGGAGACCTAGGTTTGATCTTTAGCCCCACAAAAAAAGCCGGCAAAACAAAGCAGACACCAGGTGGGCATGGGAAGGGACCGCGTTGCTGCTTGCTGAACAGAAGACAGCAGCGGGCTTTTATTGATTGTTCCGGGGTGTGCCAACATTCAGGAAGTGTCTACTGGTCACGGCAAGGTTTACAGAGGCCTTTTCCCTCTTCTGCACAGTACTTTCCCTTGAGGTTTTCAGGTTAATAGATGGTCGACTTAACCCAGGAGCTGCCAAGTTCCTCAGCATAATCTGTCCTCATAGTTTGGTTTCTGTCTTCATGATACAGAAAGACTATAGGTATTGGAGTTGCTAAGAAAGCCCAAGGGCTCAGGAGAAGAAACACCAATCCCAGTGGGCAATAAACCCAATAAATGCTGACTTGTGATCTTGGGCAACACATTTTAAAATCGCCACTGTGTCCATAAGCAGAACCGAGTAGAGTCTGGCCCAGGCTTAAGACGGCAGAGGGACAGACAGACTATGAAGTCAGAGATGTCACCTTTTGTTCCATTCTCCTCATTCAGCAGCTATGCATGCCGGCTCCAGCGACAAGGCAGCAGTTTCAGCAAAGTGACCTCACGTTCATACATAGCAACCAGGCAACCGTCGCCACAGCCCAGCAGCCACGCTTGAGGGTCCGTTTATAATTAATACATCACCCATTTTCATGACCTTCAAAATTAGTCATGAAAACTTCATTTTGGTTTTATTATTTAGTGTGTGTGTAAGTGGTTGTGGGTACTGGCAGAGGCCAGAATAGGAAACTAGGTCCCTTGAGAGTTGGAGTTACAGGCGGTTGTGAGCAGGCTGATGTAGGTCCTGGCAACCAAATTCCAGTCCTTTGCAAGAGCAACAAGTGCTCTGAACCTCTAAGCTGTCTCTCCACCTCCCCACAATTAGTAACTTAAAATCAAATTTTGTTATGAGAGAGAGACAGAAAGACACGCAGGCACAGAGAGAGATGGAGACGGAGATGGGGTATGTGTGTTGAGCTTATGAATGGACTGTGTATCTATCAGAATTCTCTGGAGGAAAAGAACTGATGGAATGATTATATATTATGAAGGACGCTTATTGGCTTGACTCGCAGGATTGGCCTGGGGAGTCCAGCAGTGCCCACCTGCATGTTGACGAGGCCGAGAGCCCGGTCGCTTCCCAGTCTGTGAATCTGGATACCTCAGCAGTCCCAAACCAGTGCTGGAGGCTGGACTATTCCTGGAGAGCTGCTGGTCTTGGTCCCTTTTGGAAGGTCAAAGAAATTGGACTCTGATGTTCACAAAGGACGGAGGCCGCAGCTGCGGCTTGGGTAGACAAGTTCACTAGTAGGAAGTGAAGAAAGGCTGAATGGGGGTGGCGCATGCCTTTAATCCCAGCACTCGGGAGGCAGAGGCAGGCGGATCTCTGTGAGTTCGAGGCCAGCCTGGTTTACAAGAGCTAGTTTCAGGACAGCTAGAGCTGTAATACAGAGAAACCCTGTCTCAAAAAACCAACCAAACAAACAAAAAAGAAGAAAAGGAAGGCGGGTGGGTGGATGGGTGGGCACAGACAGGCATGTGGGAGTTCGAGAGGCAGGTATTGTCTCGTGCTGGGACCTCCTTTTATTTGGGCTGACACCAGAAGGTGCTGCCTACTTTGGGGGAGGGCCTTCTCCTGTCATTTAACCCTTCCTTAAGATGTCCTCACAAACCCACCCAGAAGCATGTATCTTAGCTGATTCCAGATCCAATCAGGTTGTCAATCAAAACTAATTATCACATTTATGTGGGGTGTGGTTTTTCTTTGGAAATAATTTCCCATTGTCTATCGCCATCTTGAACCCCACAATTTTTTAGCTTGGTTTGGTCATTGGGCTCCTATTGTAACTTGTCCACAGTCTGGCCTTGTGGCCTACTCCGGTGTTTTATGGTTCAGAACATACCTTTGAGGCAACCAGATTTTGTTTTCTATGCTGCCCTTGTGCTAGTTCCTACCGACGTCGCCCACTACACATGCTTTCAGGCCATCAGCTGGTTCATCGCTGTTGCCGTTGGCCTTGAGGGCCTGGCTCAAGCAGCGTTTGTCAGTTTCCCTGTTGAAAAGGTAAAGCCAATGCTCCTCTATGCTGTGCTCTTTGGAAGAAAGTCACCACAACAGCCACCATTAGGACAAATAATGCCCTATCTTCTCTCCTAGGCTGACCTCAGATCCTCCTGCCTCAGTCTCTGGAGCTGGGATGACAGGTCCACGTCACTCTGCCTGACCCCACTGCTTCTTTACTCAACCAAGGCAGTTGTGTCTGCACAGAGACTTAGAGCAAACAATAGGGAGCGATTGTGGGCATTGACTGAGTTTTGAACCCAGGGAGGCTTTCTTAGGTAATCGACCGAGTAAGAGCAGGGTCTACGTCATGTTTCTAGAAGGAGAATAACCATGCTGGACATGGCACTCTCCACATGACTGCCTCCCTGTTAAATAGCACAGGCTATCCTACATGTACTTGTTACATTTGTCTGGGAGCACTGAACTAGGTGTGAGGGGTGCAGGGAAGGCCCAGGAAGGCTCTGGTACCCTGCACTGAGCAGAGGACCAAGCTCGAGGCCTTTGGGAGATGCTGTTGACTGCAGAGGGACTGAGTCAGACCAGAGGCCTCCAGTGCTCCTGGCCAGGGAACTTTGCATAGAAAATATTCAACATACATTTCCTTGTCTCAGCTGTCCCATTGTCTGTCTGTCTGTCTGTCTGTCCTGGCAAGTAACTCCCTTGCTATGTGTGGAGAGCAAGCTAGGAGGAACGAGAGTCCCTTCTTTCTGGACAGGAGGAAATGAGGGAGGATGGTTATTGACTTACCTGGATGATATTTTTTTTAGAGCCCTGTTCTCCTTAGATGCCATCTGACTACTCCAGAGGTCAGAGTAAGGACAAAAAAGGGATGGGCCTTGCCAGGGCCTGCCTGGCATCTGTTGAGAGGCAGCTCATGTCCCCTAGGAGATCCATTCTAAAGGGGAGTGGCCTGCAGCGCTCCTGTGACAGAGGGAGGGTAGCTTTGCTCCAGTCAGAACTGAAGCAGGCAGGTTTCTTGGGTTCGAGGCTAGCCTGGTCTACAGAGCAAATTCCAGGAGAGCCAGGGGTACACCGAATCCCATCTCAAAAAGAGAAGAAAAGAAAAGAAGGAAGAAAGGAAAGAAAAAAGGAAGAAAGAACGAAAAGGAAAAAAGAAACAAAATATAGTCAGGTATGGTGGCACATACTTGCATGCAGGAGGATCATGTGTATGAGGCTAGCCGGGGGCTGTACAGCAATACACACACTTCCTCCCTCCCTTTCTCTCCTCTCCCCTCAAAAACAAAATGAAACAAAAACCCAAATCCCTAAGCTAAATAAAAATAGAACAAAACCAGAAGAAACAAAGCAAGAATAATTGGCTGGTTTGGGTCTTGAGGAGTTAGGTTTTCTCCTAAAAGCTCAGGGGCTTGTCCTGAAGAAGAGGTGGCCTGGTGGTAAAACTTAGCTTCTGAGGTCCCAGGTTCCGTTCTGGGGTGAAGCTACCATTTGTTTTTTTCAGGCAAGATTGCAGGTTGATGCTGGGGTTGTTGGTGCTGGGGACTAGGTCCTGCTGGGTGAGGACCCACTCCTGGCGGGCAGCTGTCCTCATCAGTGTGCAGGATCTTGACCACGCTTGACCTTAGAGTTCCATGGCCAGACATCCATTTGAGCTCAGGCTTTTAGCATTAGGGTGAGGCTTCCTTTTGGGACTTAGAGTTTGGTTAGAAGGCCTTGTGGTGAAGAGACTTGCTGGGGCCGTGAGCAGATAAAGGGGTCAGTACGGTCTCCAGAAATGATCCTCCTGGCTTCTCCGCTCTTTGCTCGGACCTGAGACCATAGCTAAGTCACTTTCGGCACTAGGTCTCTGGGTGAGGCTGTCTCACCGAGCGCCATCCACACTCACCTGAGCCTTCCAAAATGACACTAATGGTGTACTCTATAGACACGGACGGCCATTACTCTGTGAGTCAGATCCACAGTGACAGTACTTAAGTTGCCCCAGGCACTGCCAGCTTGGTCCAATTAATGCCAATTGGATCTTAACTTGTGCTGAGTGGCCCTTGGGGAGAGGGAGTGCTCAGGAAGCAGGATATGTTAAGCCTGGGTCTTGAGGGCTTGGAACGGGATTGCTCAGGAGGGCCGGCCATCCAGAGCCACGCCAGGCTAGTCAGGCCTATAGCTTTGTTTCCAAGTGGTCAGTTACTTTGCCCAGATGGTGGATGAGATGTTTTAGGCCGTGGTTGGAGGGGCCTGGCTGTCTTAGTGGCTGGGATGCAGAGGGATTGGCTTTTTGCTTTGGCTGGCCTGGCACCTGGCAGAGAAAAGCCATGTCTACAGAGGGCCTCGTCCTCATCTTCTGTCCCACGGCCTCCAGTGTGGGTCCCTCTCTCAGAGAGCTGAAGCTGTTGCAAAGAAAACGTTCTGTTCCATGTGTCCTGGGCTGTCAGCTTTGCGAAGCCTCTTTTCCTTTCTGGGTCTTACTCAAGCTTCCCACAGGCGGGTCTAATATGTGACCCATGGACTGCACTGAGGATCATGGAGAATGTGGCCCGACACAGAACTGTAAATTATATAAACTTTATGAGATTTTTGTTTCCCCCTTTTTTTTGGTCACTCAACTGCACGGTTTTTGGGTATGAACTTTGTAGTGACAATTTTGAGTCGCCATGTGACATGACTGTGAGAGGGATGTGGTCTTGGGCTTTATTTCCCGTTTCCTCCCAGGACCCTCCTAGCTCCCTGTCCCCACTTGTCCAGTGGGTTTGAGTTGGGGGTGGGTCCTCATTGCTTCCCAGCTCTCAATCCTTTCTGCAGAGGGACCTACCCGACTTAAAGATCCCTTCTCTTTTTCAACGCTGAGAGTGGTAAGTGGGGGAAGCAGATTCTCGCTCTGTGGTGCTTTCTTTCCCATTTTGAGAATGTCTCCTGCAGTACGGAGTCACTTCCCTGTGGCTGGGAGACTCATGACACCCGAGGCGAAGGGCAGGCTCTGCTAGCAATTCTGTCTGGGATGCGGGGTGGCTTCGTCTGGGTCTGCAGGGACACCACCTCTGGCTCAGCTCTCTGGGCCTGACCAAGGAGGCTGTGGGAATCCGATCCAGATGCCGACCTCTGGGAAAGTCCAATGGGCCTCTGGAGCTTCTCGAGGACATGGTAGGCAAGGCTGGGTCAGGCGGCCATGCGAGCCAGAAGTGTGAGGAGGGAAGGCAGTGGTGAGCATCAGTCCTCGTGGACCATGGGCTCAGTTCAGTAACAGGCTGAACTGTTCTGTGTCCGGCTTCTGTTTGAGATAATGCTTGGTTAGTAACGAAAGCCCGATAAGTCCTGGCTACTGTCATTCTTGGGCTCACCTTGGGCCTCCTCTCAGATGCCGCTTTCCCTGACCAGCAGGCTGGGTCAGATGGCCTTGGTGTCCTCCTCGTTATTGTGCTATGTCCCTGGTTCCCTATCTGAGCGATGATCACACCGTCAGTACCTGTTTGCTTGTTGGTGACTTTTGCCACCTCTGCCGCCCACTGCTGGCCACCATCCCCAGTGCCTGGCACTCACAAAGGGCATTTAATGCGGTTTGAAATGAAAGCAAAAGAAGGGTTGTTCTGGGGAAATTCAGGCTGAGGACTGCCAGTGTTTTGCTGTCCTCCTCCTCTCCATCTTCCTCTCTCCCTTCCGCTTTCCCCCCCTCTTCTTCCCCATCCTCCTTCTCATTACCTGGAACCTAGGGTCATCTGTATGTTAGGCAAGAGATCTATCTTTGAGTTGTACCCTTGGGTCCCCACTTTATTGCAATGACATTCCTCAGTGCCGGACCCTGGGACTGAGTTACAGACAGCGCAGGTTCTTTCTGGTGCCAGACTCTGGGCACCAGACTCATGGTCCTACCCTCCTAGAACTGGTTGCTGTAGATCACTGGGGTGGAGGTCAGAGGCTGGAGAAGAGGAGAGGGTAGGTAGGCCGAGTGATGAAGGGAGGGAGGGTTCTCAAGAGTAAAAGTAGGTTTTGTTTACTTGAGACTATGTTATGTAGCCCAGGCTGGCCTTATTCGTGCACTAGCTGAGAATGACCTTGAACTTCTGATCTTCCTGCCTTTGCCTCTAAGTGTTAGAAGTAGAGACACACGTCCTCACACCCAATCTGTGCAGTGCCGACGATGAGCCCAGGGCTCTATTTGTGCCAGGAAACATTCTATCAACTGGGCTGCATCCTCAGCGCCTTGTTTGGTCTTTTGGGAGAGCCTGGCTGACCCGAAACTCACTATGTGCACCAGTCCGGTCTCTCACTTACAGTGGTCCTCCTGTCTCTGTCTCCCGAATGCTGGTTGTTGTGGGGACATGCCCGTAGGCCCAAATGAAGGATTTGTTTGAACAATGGTGAAGTTTGGTAGACACAGAAGGGGTTTGTTTCAGGATGGAGCTGCCTCTGTCTGTGATCAGGCGAGTCTAGGCACAGAGTGGAGCCTGAATCGGAGGATTCCAAAGCTGTAGGACGGCACTGGTCCTCACTCTCCCACCTGTACGTGAGTGACCCCGGGCAGGTCACAGTCCCCCCCTAGTGTTGGTGTGTTCCCCTCGAAGACGGAAACAGTGATGCCCGCCTGCCTTCACGCTGTGAGACACCGTGGCAAAGGCCTTGAAGGAATGGAGGGCAGGCCAGAGGGCAGGCGGGTATGGAGTGGTGGCCTGCTGGGAGAGCAGGAGGGCCATCTTGCTTTCGGCTTCTCTGTTTGCTAAGTAATTAAATGCACATCTCAGGCAGGTTGTATCCTTACTGAGGGAGGCAGCTGAAGTGGCTGGGAACTTGGTGCGTGCTGGCCTGGAAGTGTCCAGGCCCTTCTCTTTCCTTTGCCTGCCTCCTCATGTCTGGGCTAAATCTGGTAGTGGTGGTGCTGGTGGCAGTAGCGGTAGTGGTGGTGCTGGTGGTGGTGGTGCTGGTGGCTGTGGTTGTCATGTGGTGGCGGCCGTGATGGTGGTGGGTTCTCAGGGTTTTTAATGGTTCTCTGCCTACTTCTCTTCCTGCACAGTTTCTTCCCTTTTCATTTTCCTGCCCCCTCACATCTCCACCTCTGTGCTCATAAGGGTGCTGCAAGGCCCTCTCCATCCCCCACCTGCCTCAGGCTTTGTCCACTCTGAGGGTAACTTTCTGTCCTGCTGCCCTCGGCAGGCATCTGGGTCTCCAAGCTGCCTAGGGGCCTCAAGGGGAGAGCTAGCTTCTCCCATGTCCCAGTGCAGGAGACAAACAGGCGCTTTTTCATTTTGAGTGCTTAATACTGGGAACATGAAGGTCTGTTTAGTCTTATTCGGCTAACATAAACCAGCCGGAACTGGGCCATGGCAGGGAACTCTGCTGTAAGTTCCCTTATTTGGAATGAAATTCATTGTTTTTCCCCCCCCCTTCACATTGGGAGGCACTGGGAACTTTGAGGAGGTCTCGCTGGCCTCACCCCACTGTGTAGTTAGTTTGCGTGGCCCTTTCGAGGATCACCGGGTGTCTGTGATGTAAAAGCTGCCCCGGGACCCCTTTCTTTCACACAGTGCACACAGTGTTGAGCTGTACCCGTGCCTTGGGAATGGGAATGACTGGGCTCGTGTCTTCTAACCTTTCCCCTTCCCATAGGAGAAACTGAAGCCTGGAAAGAAAAGACCTGCCCAGACCTGCAGGCCAAGCCACGGTAGATAGGGGTCTAGAAGCCAGGGCTTCCGGTCTTCCGGTCCTTAGGTTTCTGTGCTTTGGGCCAGTGGCCTCTGTCCGGATATGAGTAGAGGGTGAGGGTGCCGATTCATCTGGCTGGAAGGAGCCTGTGGTGTGGGAATTCTCCCAGGCTTCCAGGAAACTGATTATGGAGGCAAGAGAGAAGAGGCCATGCAAGGGAAATGGAGAAATGGCTGAGAGTCAGGGGAGCTGTGTGACCCTCATCTGTTCTGGAGGGGTCGGTGTTTTCTTGAGATCTTCCTGGACGTGTCTTAGATGAACCGAAGTAGTGGGAAGATTTGTCAGCAGGGGCATGGTGTGGGTCAGCTTACTAGGCTGGCCACTGACCTCATGTCTCGGTTCTTCTAAATGGGTGGGATTCTCTCTGAGGCTTCTGCTGGCTTCTGGCTAAGGTTAGCCTCTGCTATCTTGGTTTGGGTCATCTATTACCTGGGTGTCCCCTCTTCCAGAATCCTGCATCTCTGGGGTCAGGTCCCTTAGTCCTGGAGTTTGTCTGGGGTCAGTCTTCTTGCTCAGACCCCCAAGAAGAC